>NC_092716.1:166529354-167129354 GCF_047496885.1 Scyliorhinus torazame
CCAGATACTCCCTGAAAGAATGCTAACCCAATTCTAGTTTTCGAGCCTGTAGAGCTCAGTTGACTTGCTAATGGCTGATGTCAGGAGACCTGTGCTATTTGATTCCATACTTTGGATGTAAGGGATTTGTAGCTGGGGGATAGAGCACCTTCTGGCAGAAAAATGTTAATGTTTGCAATATAAAAATTACTCTTCAAAGTGGGACAGATGAGATGTGTATGGTTATGTGGATGGTGGTGTATGTGGCTCTCTGACTCTCTGCTCTGACTTGCTGGTGGAATGAATTAAATTAAAGCAATACTGCGTTATGTGTGGAGATGTAGAACCATTTATGCTCTTGGCGCTGTAAAAATTTGAACTTTCCTGGTGCACTATTTGTGAGGTTTTTGTTTTAAAGCTGATAACTTTTCTGTCAGCTGGATTGATGGCATAAAAATATTACACTAATCATTTGCAGTCTTTCCCGTAACTCTGAACTAACTGAATTAGGATTAGTTGTGAGTGCCTGGAATGAGTAATTAGTAAAGCTCTTTAACATCAGTCGATATTTTGTTGATAGAAATTAATTTAGTCCCTCAGTAACTTTCAGAGCTATTCTGTCTTCTCTTCCCCCCATGTTCCTCTCTTTTAAGTGAAAAATGGACGTTGAAGTTAATTAAACAAGGATTCACTTTTTTTTAAACAAAGGGACCAGATGGTGAGGCCATTGCTGCAAATGGAAGATTGCCAACAAAAGCACTTTGTCTGCCAACTGTTCTGAATTAAACTGTATGTGAACTGAACCCAACGGGTCTCGGCATGTCCTGTAATGTAACTAGAACTGGGCTTGTGCTCTCCATTCACAGTGTATCTAATCTGCACCCTTCTTGAGCCATACTTGGGTCATCCATACACCTGGCAATGAAGGTGAAACTAAAAAATGCACCACCACAAGCTGTGATCTTGACTGCGCCTGAAAAGGTGGTGCAAATGGATTCGCTAGTAACTTGAGGGAATTGGATAAATATTTGAAGGATAAATGTTTGAAAAGAAAAGCGTGCAGGGTTCCATGGACTTCTGACAGTGTGGAAGGGAGGCCATTCGGCCCATCGAGTCTGCACCGACCCTCCGAAAGAGCACCCCGACCTAGGCACTGTTGTTTCACAGCTCCAGGGTTCCAGGTTCGATTCCCAGCTTGGGTCACTGGTCTGTTCTCCCCGTGTGTGCGTGGGTTTCCTCCAGTGCTCTGGTTTCCCTCCCACAGTCTAAAGATGTGCAGGTTAGGTGGATTGGCCATGATTAATTGCCCTTCGTGTTGAAAAAGGTTAGGTGGGGTTACGGGGATGGAGTGGAGGTGTGGGCTTGTGTAGGGTGCTCTTTCCAAGGGCCGGTGCAGACTCGATGGGCCAAATGGCCTCCTTCTGCACTGTAAATTCTATGATAACATGTTAAACATCAGATGGATGACATCACTCCGGCCCCACAAAAGACCAAACTTAAATTTTTGGCTTCAGTCTGGTAGCGTGGCCAAGAGGTCTAAGGTGCTGTATTAAGGCTCTAGTCTCTGTAGGGGGATTGTTTTGAATCATTAGGGGCAGCATGGTGTGCACAGTGGTTAGCACTGATGCCGCACAGTGCCAGGTTCGATTCCACCCATGGGTGACTGTGCGGCGTTTGCACGTTTTCCCCGTGTCTGCATGGGTTTCCGCCGGGGGATAGGGCAGCGTGTGGGCCTTGGTAGGGTGCTCTTTTGGAGGGCTGGTGCAGACTCGATGGGCCGAATGGCCTCACTGTAGGGATTGTATGATGTGGCCATTGTTGGCAAGGCCAATCTGTTGTCCATGTCTAATTATGCTTGAATAGGTGGCAGTAAGCTACTGCCTTGAACTACTGCAGTCCATTTAGTGTAGGTACACCCACGTTGCTCGAAGTTTGATGCAGCTAAGTGGCTTGCTGGACTTCGTCAGAGGGCACTCAACCATATTGCTGTGTGCCTGGAGTCACAGACCAGGTAAAGATGCAGATTTTCTCCTCGTAAGGATATTAGTGAACCAGATAGGTTTTTATGACAATCAACAATGGTGTCATGGGCACCATTACTGAGAATAACAGATTTTTATTTTTATTTATTTTCAAAAGAAATTTAGGGTACCCAATTCTTTTTTTTTTCCAATTAAGGGACAATTTAGTGTGGTCAATTCACACACCTGCACATCTTTGGGTTGTGGGGGTGAGACCCGGGGAGAATGTGCAAACTCCACATGGACAGTGACCCGGGGCCGGGATCGAACCCGGGTCCTCGGTGCCGTGAGCCAGCAGTGCTAACCACTGCGCCACCATGCTGGCCCCAAGATTTTTACTTTTACTTTCACTTAAATTCCACCAGCTGCTGTGGTGGGATTTGAACTCGTGCCCCCAGAGCATTAGCCTGAGCCTCTGGATTACTAGTCCGGCGACATTATCACTGCACCACTGTCCTTCCACGTTTGTGTTTATATAGCCCCCGTCACAATCTTAGATGTACCAGAGCACTTTACATCCAATGAAGTCATTCTGAAGTACCGTCACTGTTGTGATCGAAGACATGTGGCTTCTAATTTACGAACAGCAATGCCCCCAAAACAATTCAATTTATGATGAGGTCATCCGTTTTAGTTACGTTGAATGGAGGCTAGCTATTAGACAGGATGCTGGAGGCAACCTCTGTGCTCTTAACTAATCTAGCATTCTGTGCTTTTCCTGTCAGTGTTTAGTGTAATTGACTAATCTGTATGTGTTATATTGTGTGTTGGAATGAGGAAGATGATCTTGATTTAAGATTAGTTTACTAATTTAAACATTCCACTTTGCACCTTACAGAGATTGATTGACTTGATCCTGCAGGCGCTCTAATTGGTTCAGTTAAAGTCAAAGTTCTTTGGTTCGACCAAGGTGGTCTTCAGAGTCAATTCAAATGCAAAAAGAACACAGCGCCGAGGACCTGGGGTTGATCCTGGCCCCGGGTCACTGTCCGTGTGGAGTTTGCACATTCTCCCCGTGTCTGCGTGGGTCAGGGGAGAGAAGTTGATTGGACATATTTTTGTCTTGGAGGGAGAAGTTACTATAAATGGGATAAGTAAGGAGGGTGAAGGTAAACTGTAGGCAAGGGTAATGGGTGGGAAATAATTAAAAAAGAAAAAAAAATCTTTATTGTCACAAGTAGGCATACGTTAACACCGCAATGAAGTTAATGTGAAAATCCCCTAGTCACCACACTATGGCACCTGTTCGGGTACACAGGAAAAATTTAGAATGTCCAATTCACCAAACAGCACGTCTTTCAAGACTTGTGGGAGGAAACCGGAGCACCCGGAGGAAACCCACACAGACACCGGGAGAACGTGCAGACTCCATACAGACAGTGACCCAAGCTGGGAATCATAGATTATCATAGAATTTACAGTGCAGAAGGAGGCCATTCGGCCCATCGAGTCTGCACCGGCTCTTGGAAAGAGCACCCTACCCAAGGTCAACACCTCCACCCTACCCCCATAACCCAGTAACCCCACCCAACACTTTGGGCAATTTTGGACACTAAGGGCAATTTATCATGGCCAATCCACCTAACCTGCACATCTTTGGACTGTGGGAGGAAACCAGAGTACCCGGAGGAAACCCACGCACACACGGGGAGGATGTGCAGACTCCGCACAGACAGTGACCCAAGCCGGAATCGAACCTGGCTACTTGGTGCTGTGAAGCAACAGTGTTAACCACTGTACTACTGTGCTCCAAAAGTGCTGGGGATAGGTTTGGAATGAGAAATCCTTTTGGGTAGAGGGGATGAAGGGATCAAAATCTTGCTCAGGGGGAGGAATATTTTGGCTGAAACCTCAGGTCTGATCTGAAATCAGAGGCAAATTCAAATGCCAAATTGTTGCTGGGCAGGGCAAACTGTTCAGTGGGAATCTCAATCCAGTTTGCTTCAGAGTCAGTTCAGCTTTGACACGGTTTACAAACCAAAGTTCGGTCTCGGCAAAACTGGCACCACTTCACTAACTGTAAATTAGTTAGGCAAATACAGTGTGAATGGATGAATCTGGTTCCCTCTCCACAATATATTACAAATATGTAATCTAATGGATTTCCTGTGGGATTTAGCCGCAGGTCAAAGGAAATGCATGACTGCTAACTTATGAATGTATAATAGTCTGTCTACCTTTCAGTTGTGGTCTTCTACACATTGTTTTGTGTTTTTATTTTCAATTTAGCTGCAAGGTGTTGGGTGCATGAGGTGGCAGTAAAGGAAACCTCCAGGACACAAAGATTTCCATCATGAGGCATGGAATAAATGCAGCCTGTTACTGCTTAATGGTCCCCTTATTCAGCACTCCCATACACACCATTCGTTTTGGTGTTGCACCCATGTGTCCACAACGTTGCTATTCCCACTATCTAACTATGTCCGATCAATTCTCATGCTTCCATTGCTTTATTTTACTCTTCACGTGGCGGGCGGAGTGGTATTGTCGCTTGACTGGTAATCGGGGGACCCAGGGTAATGCTCTGAGGACCCGGGTTCGATTCCCACCACGGCAGATAGTGAAATTTGAATTCTATAAAATAAAAATCTGGAATTAAAAGTCTAATGATGACCATGAAACCATTGTTGATTGTCGTAAAATCCCATCTGGTTTGCTAATATCCTTTAGGGAAGGAAATCTGCCATCCTTGCCTGGTCTGGCCTACATGTGACTCCAGATCCACAGCAATGTGGTTGGCACTTAAATGCCCTCAGGCCCGGCTAGCGATGCCCACATCCCATGAACGAATAAAAAAATACATATACAAGGAAGTCTAAAATTGTTGTCTACTTCACTTTAACTTAAACATGTTTTGCTCCTCCAGACCCTGTCATTTAGTGACATGTGCCTGTCTAACCATGTCTTGTCTCTAGCTGGTGCTCTCCTGTTGCAAACCCACAGCTTGTTTTGGAAGCCAATTGTACTCCCTTGCAGAGTGGGAGCAGGTTCAGGATGAAGGTTGAAGAATGGGTTCAGGTCCACACTGGTAAATGTGCAGCTGGAAGAGTAATTTTTGAACAAGGATTGTGTGCATCTGCAAGATCTTTTAATATACAAATTCCATGGTACCATTGTTCAGTGTTATTTATATATGTATATATTTAAATGTTATCTCTCATTTCCCTACAGCTATCCGTTATATCAACTTGGGAACCCTCAGCTGCGGATATTTCGAACCAACTTTTTTATGACCCTAGTAAGGCCTGGAAGGGAGCAGCCAGAGAATACAGTCCAGTTCAGGATTCCGATGGAGTAAGTAGGAAGGTATAGAAATGAACTTGGCAAAACTGAGGGATATTAGGACTTTAAGCGAAATCAAGTGACGCTTTGGCATCAGTATTCTGTCTGGTTTCCCGGCCCTCCTGAATTGAGAGGGTGCTAGCTTCTAAGGAATGTGACACTGGACCCAGTGGCTGTTCTGATTTATTGGGCTGATTACACCTGAATTGTTTGGAAATCCTGAGACACCTGTACAAAAGCAGTCATCTTGATGGTTAAAATGTGTGTGTTTTCAGGCATTTCGCTTCCATTGTGTACAGTACTGGTTTCTTCCTCTAGAGGCCCTGAGTGAGCTTTAGATATTTCTGAATTTGAAAGCAGGAAAGTCTAAGCTTCAGTTCATGGCAGTTTGATACTGGAAGCCACTGTGGAGGACCTTGGCTCAAAGCTTTTTGCCATTAAGTTATTGTTATGGGCCAGGGTTTATAGAACCCCAAAGTGTATCATGGAGTTCACCTGACCCACAACTTTTAATAGATTGTGGTATGGGGAGCACACGGCCCACTCTACAGGTGTGGTACAGCAGAAATGGAAAAGTATTTTTTAAAGCAAAACAGTGTTTATTCTATGAACTAATCTAATTAGTTCATAGAACACATTAACCTTTTTAGAACATACAGTGAACACCTTAGCAACCATTAATTCAAATACAACCCCCAAAGAATACAACACTAAGTAATCCTTTAAGCTTTCCTTTTAACATCCATAAGACTTAAAACACCTTTTACCAGAAGCACATCATGTTAAAGTCACTACTGTTATTGGTTTTACATCACCAGGATCGATTTACAGTCTTTAGATTATAGAGAGAGACTCTAATACACCTTCTGGCTGTGACTGCAGCTCTCCAGCTCTGAAAACGAAACTAAAACACACTCTGCCGCAAACAGCCTAAAACGAAAGTAAAAAAGCTGACAGACAGCCCAGCTCCACGCACACTCTGACATCACTGCAGTAACATGAGCAACCAAACATTTCTTAAAGCGACATTCTCATGACATTATTATGACACTGCAACCAGTAGTTTGTTGGCAGTCAACCACTAACTTGTCACTGATTGTCAAAGCTGTGAAGCTGTGGGTTACATAATGGTCAGACTCTGATTCATAGGTGTGCAAAAATATTTGGCCGTTTCTTTATGCGCGCATTAATAAAAGTTGTCTTTTATTTCTAACCTGTGTTTTACAGGATGACAAAATTCGATGTGAAGAATTACCTGCAGAGCATCTATAGTGTCCCAGTGGCTGCTGTGAGGACCAGGATACAATACTGTAAGTAATTGCCCGAAACTGGTTAAAAGCACAGCCTGCATGCTGTTACAATGAACCTTGCTTAAACATTGGCCACAAGTCACACCATTTGCTTTCGAATGAACCAAGCTTTGTCATGTTGCTTGTATCTTTGTTTTTCTAGGTGAGTGAGCTAGTGTTTGGGACAAAAGGTTCGGTAGGGATGAGACATTACAACTTGGCGTCATCCACTTTATTATCCAAGTTCCTAAAACTCTTTTTCAGTTCGAGTCACAGGATAGAAATCAGGAGTGAAACCCCTCCTGTTTTTTACCTCCTTATGCCAGGATGCAGAAGTCAATGTGCGGCATGATAGCACATTGGTCAGCACTGTTGCTTCACAGTGCCAGGGTCCCAGGTTCAATTCCTGGCTTAGGTTAATGTCTTTGCGGCGTCTGTACGTTTCCCCCGTGTCTGCATGGGTTTCCTCCGGGTGCTCCGGTTTCCTCCCACAAGTCCCTAAAAACGTGCTTGTTAGGTGAATTGGGCATTCTGAATTCTCCCTCTGTGTACCCGAACAGGTGCCGGAGTGATCCGACTAGGGAATTTTCACAGTAACTTCATTATTTGTGACACCAATAAAGACTATTATTGTAACTTGATACATCTGAAATACTGTGAAGAGATTTGGTCCCCTTATCTAAAGTATGATTGGAGGCAGTTCAGAGAAGATTCATTAGGTTTATCCTGCATATGGAAGAATTTTCTTATGAGGAGAGGTTAAATATGTTGGGCCTGTACTCTTTGGAGTTCAGAAGAATGAGCGACAACCTTATTGAGACATACAGGATTCTCCGGGGGCTTGACAGGGTAAACGTTGAGAGAGTTTCCTCTTGTGGGAGAGTAAGACCAGAGGGCATAATCTCAGAGTAAGCACTTGCCCATTTAAAACAGAGATGAGGTGGAATTTCTTCTCTGAGGGTGGTGAATCTGTGGCATTCTCTACCACAGAGAGCTGTAGAGGCTGAGTTGTTAAGTGTGTTCAAGACTGAGATAGACATTTTTATTCAGTAAGGGAATTGAGGGTTATGGGAATAAGGTGGGAATGTGAAGTTCAGAATTATATCAGATCAACCATGATCTCAATGAATGGCAGAGCAGACTCGATGGGCCGAATGGCCTACTTCTGCTCCTACGCCTTATAGGTTAGGGATTGAATCTGATATCCTGCTCTGTATAGTTTAGTTCCACTTTGGGATGTGAATTTGCTTTAGGAGCTGTAGAAGGAGTTTTTTTATTCCTCCTGTGTCAGAGTATGAATATCTTTAAGTAGTTTAATGTTGAGGAAAGAGGGACGGTAATTTCAGAACATTATATGGAGCAAACTGTTTAGTTCGAACCTGTATCATTGAAGATATTCAAAAATAATGTTTGCATAAATTTTCCTGTAGGGTACTTAAGGTTTCTTGTGAAGGGTGCCTCTTGGTGGTTAGTGAAGTGTCCCTGTTTTTATTTTAAGTGAAGAATGGCGGCATATTTGAAGACTTCACTGTTCTGTCAGAATTTTAGTGACGTTTGGCTAATGATGATGGCTGGGCAGTCTGGAGCTGGGGGTATGAAGAAAAGAAAACAAGTGGTTTAAGTACTGAATAAAAGTGAGACTGAGGAAAAAGCACCCTTGTTGAATTGTAGAAGACTGGAGGATGGTGGGTGTAAAGCGATATTGTTGAGGTTGGTAATATAAGGAAAGGGAGTAAGAATTCCCAAGATTCGCCTGTTGGTGAGAGAAGAGGTCGGAGGGGTCGGAGAAGTATAAGGGAGACAGGACAAACAGATTGTGATGGGCATCTAAGTGTTTGGTGTCACAAGGTAGTTTAAGTTGACCACTGGCAAGTTTGTCTGGAAGAACAGAAACTGGATGATGGCGATAAAGTGGAGGAGAACCTGAGGAGGGCAACATATTTAGTGTGGCAGTGACAAAGATGCAGTCGATTTGGGCAGCGTGGTAGAAAGCACACTATAACACTTTTTTTTTTGAAAAAATTTCAGAGTATCCAATTCATTTTTTCCAATTAAGGGGCAATTTAGCGTGTCCAATCCACCTACCCTGCACATCTTTGGGTTGTGGGGGCGAAACCCACGCAAACACGGGGAAGAATGTGCAACCTCCACACAGAGCTGGGATTGAACCTGGGACCTCGGCGCCATGAGGCAGCAGTGCTAACCACTGTGCCGCCGTCCTGCCCTTGCTGTGTAACACTTATAACTTCTCTTCAAATACACTGAATATCTTTAAATATATATTACTCATAGTCACTCAAACTGTTGTTTAGGTACTAACAAGAAGAGAAATCATAAGAATCAGAGAGTGAAGCGTCCTGATTATAAGGCCGCCTATGTTCAGCTGGTAAGTGCAAGCCAATTTCTTTCTACCTTATTCGCAATTGCTCTCAAGTAATGTCATGATTAGCTCCTCTTCTTTTTTGACTTAAGTTACAACTCCCTTGGTTAATTGCCAATGTTCAGATTAAATGGTTACTGTACATGACGGCAGCTTTGTTACTTGATAATGAAAAGATATTTTGTGTACTCCTTTAGGAGCAAACAGATTTACTGTAATTTCCTGGAATTCTTTCCCTTCCATCCTTTGATGCAATGATATAAATTATTAAATAAAGGTATTCCAGTGCCAACTTTCATTTTACTTATCATCATAATAATCTTTATTAGTGTCACAAGTAGGTTTACATTAACACTGCAATGAAGTTACTGTGAAAATCTCCTAGTTACCACACTCCGGCGCCTGTTCGGGTACACTGAGGGAGACTTCAGAATATCCAATTCGCCTAACAAGCACGCCTTTCGGGACTTGTGGGAGGGAACCGGAGCACCCGGATGAAACCCACGCAGACATTGGGAGAACGTGCAGACTCCTCACAGACAGTGACCCAAGCCGGGAATCGAACCAGGGTCCCTGGCGCTGTGAAGCAACAGTGCTAACCACTGTGTCACCGTGAAAGGAACTAAGTTTGTGGTTTTATTATCTAAGGCTGCACCCTGTGCTATGGTGGTGCTTGGAATTTGTTTTAAAATGCTTCACTGATGCAAATTCTTTCTTGCCAGTGTTTGTGGATTTGGGTCTTGCCAACACCTTTTGGAGAGGAGGGTTCATTGCAAGACATTTCTGTTTGTGTGGAAGTGCTTAGATTGCATCCATTGTGAATAAGTGGTTACTGTCATTTATAGTTGACCTCAAAGAATGAAACTAGCACAGACTCCATTCTTCCCTTTGTAATTGAGAGTGACTCAAGGCACTAAGTTTCATTCAGCAGTCTAGACTTCTGAATTTGAGAAAGTCAGGCACCTTTGTGAATTCCCAATAGTGGGTAGCTCTGATGGGATATGTCCCAGAAAAAACTGGGGCGCGATTCTCCACTCCCGCGCCGAAGTGGCTGCGCCGTCGTGAACGCCGTCGAGGTTCACGACGGCGCGAAACGACCCCGATCCCAACCGATTCAAGCCCCGACAATGGGCTAGGATCAGGGCCGCGAGAACCTCGGGGGGAGGGGGGGGGGGGGGGTGCCGCGAAGGCCGCGTCGTCACCGCGCAACGCCCGAATGACCCAGCGCTGCGTCATAAATTGCGCGATCCGCGCACAGAGGACCCGGAGGAGACGAGAGGAGGTGGCTGAGCCCCGAAGAGCCGCACCGAGGTTCCGGGACACGGACCTGGACACCCTGGTGGATGAGGTGCAACGGAGAAGGGACACCCTCTGCCCAAGACGTGGGCATCGCCAGCCATCCAGCGCGGTGAGGCGCGGCTGGCGGGAGGTGGGCACCGCAGTCAGTGCTGTGGGGCAAACCCCCCGGGCGGGGGAGCAATGCCGCATGAAGCTGCATGACCTCACCCGGGCTGCCAGGGTAAGTGCCATGAGGGTGCCCCCAGGCTCCCCCCGCCCCCGGCACGGGGGGGGGAGGGGGGGGGGGGAGTAGGGTGGGGCGGGGGAGTTGGGAGTGTTGGGGTGGACTGGGGCATCAGGGGCGATGTTGGGGGAGTTTGGGAGTGTCACGGTGCCCAACTATCTACTCGACCCACATGAGCCCCGGGACCCCCCCTGGAGGGAAGCCATGGCGTGCTGTCTCCTGAACCAGCAACAATGTTGTCTATATCTGCATGCCCTGATGATCCCCCCCCCCCCGAGGACAAGTCAGCGCACAACCAACGGGAGCGCATGAGAACCGGAGGGGGTTCTCCGGTCCTGCACCCCCTAACTGTTCATGAGCAGAGGGACCTGGACCTCACTGGGGGATCCGCCACCCGGGAGGTCGCGCCATGCCAGGCCGGAGGCGCAGAAGCAAGTGAGAGAACCCTGCATGTCCTCTCCACCTCCAACCCGTCATCGCACCCCTCACACTCTGGCCACTGTACCTCCGATTTCCCCCCCCCCCCCCCCCCCCCCCAACACTCTGGCCACTGCACCCCCGATCCCATCCCCCTCACACTCTGGCCACTGCACCTCCGATCCCCTCCCCCCCTCACACTCTGGCCACTGCACCCCCGATCCCATCCCCCCTCACTCTCTGGCCACTGCACCCCAGATCCCATCCCCCCTCACACTCTGGCCACTGCACCCCAGATCCCATCCCCCCTCACACTCTGGCCACTGCACCCCCGATCCCATCCCCCCTCACACTCTGGCCACTGCACCCCCGATCCCATCCCCCCTCACACTCTGGCCACTGCACCCCCGATCCCATCCCCCCTCACACTCTGGCCACTGCACCCCAGATCCCATCCCCCCTCACACTGTGCACCCACCACCACCATACAATAGGGCCACCGTGTCTAACGAACCCCGAATCTTTTATGTTCCCCAGGGCCATCCGCCGAACCTTCAGGGACGTCTCGCCCAGGAAGCAGCGCAACGCCGCCCACCGCAACTGCACCCAGGGACGCACGCCAGAACCATGCACTCCGGTGGTCACAGCCTTCGTGACGGATATTTCACCACATGCCCGTGGGGTGGCTGGCAGTCGGTCGGACAGGGGGGCAGACCTCACAGTCTGGGACACAGGACCGGGATGCTGAGACCACCGGGACAGACATTAGTGAGGGGCACAGGGTGGACAGTCATGCAGAAGCCCACATCACGGCCACACACCTGCTGGATCGAACTGGAGGTCAAGACGACATGGCCCGCATGGAGCTTGCGCCGGGCCATGAGGGGGACCAGTACACACCAGACTTCTTGACGGATGATGACCTCGAGCTTGCGGCACTGCTGTCTCCCACACTGTTCACCATCACAGAGACACCCACCTCGGTTGGGCATATAAGTGATGAGGCTCCCGGGTCACTGTCTGGTGCGCACCCCACAGCCGAGCCAGTACAGCAGGTGGAGTTTGCAGCAGCCGAGGGGCTGGACGGTCGGAGGGCAGCCCAGCAACCAGCTGCCACTCAGACGGTTCCCGGGTTCCTGGATGTAATTAACCCGCCCGGACAACCGATGCGCATGGACACCCAGGGACTGAGTAACGGGATGAGGGCCATCTTCCAGGACCTGCACACGCAGCTGGAGGAGTCAATCCGCGTCCAGGAGCAGGGAGTGGTGCTGCTCATCGCAGCCACCCAGGCCGACACCGCATGGGTGGCTTTCGCGGTGGAGGCAATGGGTGAAAGGGTTTCAGCCATGGGTCAGGTTCTGCAAGGCGTTGGGCTTCACGTGCAGGCGTCACCCATGGCCCAGGAGCGGGCTGCCCTCTCACAGGCAGCCATCTCACAGAGCCAACACAACATTGCCGCCGCTCTCGAGGCCCTGGCTGAGTCTCACCATGCCATGGCCCGGTCCCAGCAAGCGATGGCACTGTCCCAGCAGTCGGTTGCGGAGAGCATTGACCGCCTGGCGCACGTGATGGATGGCGTCGCGCACTCACAGGTCGAGATCGCACAGACCTTGGCAGGAATGTGGCACTCCCTGGGCCCCGTCTCGGCGAACATTTGGACCGTGGTCGATACCGCTGCAGGCCTCCAGGACTGGCAGCGCCAGGTGTCGGGGGTGCGACGGGGCATGTCTCCGAGCTCATCTCCATCCCACAGTGAGGCCCGGGGGCCACCGGGCTCCCTGAGGGAGGAGGAGGTTCTGGGGCCCGTCCCGGTAGCTCCACCAAGGGACGTCCCGGTAAACACGGCCTCCCCCAGTTCCGTCCCTGGCGCATCTGGTGGGGAGCAGGCAGGTCAGGGTGGCACCAGGCCATCCAGCACCCCCGCAGAGCAGCCTGGCCCATCGAAGCCGGGCCGCCCCAGGAAACGTGTGCCGACGGGGAGCCATGTCGAAGGGCGTAATTCACAGCAGTCCACCTCCACTCCTGCTGTACCATCTGGGAACACACTTAGACGTAGTGGTAGGGCCCGTAAGGCAAAGTCGTTCGGCACGTAAGAAGTTGGCACGGGTGCAGGGCACATTCTAGTTGTAGTGGGTAGGGCACCTATGTTTACCACACGAATAAACGCACTGTTACATTTGACTTGTAAGACTGTGTGCTATGTCCGATGCCAGGGGGCTCGGGAGGGTGCCCGATTGGCGTTGTGGTATACGAGCCGTTCAAGGTCTGTTCCGGATGTGCTGACCCTTTCCTCCCCCGCCCCCCATAATCGGACACCGTTGTCCTCGGTACACCGACGCCAGACACCCCACACGGGCATGTGGTGAAATATCCGTCACGAAGGCTGTGACCACCGGAGTGCATGGTTCAGCCATAGCCATAAGTCAGACCTCGGCTGGCGAATCTGAGCTCACAGCTCATCGCAGAGCGGGCTGTCATCATTTAACATGGCATTGTTCACACCCGCTTACCCAATCATCAATGTTGTGCAATCCCGTAGTGCCGCAGTGGTAAGGTGATGTGGAATTGTTGCCGTGAACGCGGTGCGGGGGTGGGGGGGGGCGGGGGTGGGGGGGGGGGGAGGTGGTGGGTGCTGTGCCCGTGTACAGGAGTGACAGTGCAAGTGGCAGTGTTCAGCGAATCCCACCCCCACAGTGCGTTAACCGTGCGGCCACCAACGCGTCGCGTGTCTGCTGTCCGCGGCGGTGCTGTCGCACAGCCTCCTGGACGTAACGAGCAGCCGGGCAGTGTCTGCGTCCTGCGCCCCTCCCCCCACCCTGATGCGCCCCATCATCCTCATCCTCTGCATCCCCATCGGCCTCCAGGCGCTGCGCAACAGTCCGCCCACCTGCTCAGTGCTGGCTGACGACTTTAAAAAGCAGGTGTGAACGGCGACGGTGTGAACTGGGGTCACGCTGTCGGGACTTCGGCCCATCCGGGCCTGAGAATAGCAGGGGTGCTGGAGAATCACCGTTTTGGGTGTCTCGGGCGATTCTCCGGCCTGCGCAGCGCGGAGCTCGACGGGGCCATTCGCGGGAGGGCATCGGACCGGCATCGCGGGAAATTTTGGCGGCCCAGGCGATTCTCCCAACCGGCGCGGGAGTGGAGAATTGCGCCCCTGATCTTTGGAATATATTGCATAAAAGTGCAATGCTGCAGAGCACTGGGTTTTAATTCATTCCAAAATGTTTCCAGAAGATGGATGATTAGTGCATCACTCACTGTGTTCGATAGTAATTGGGTGAAGCAGTTCTGGTTAATATTCTGTTGTTCCTGGACAGACGTGGCAGCTAAAACTTAATCAGAGAAGCGTGAGGTGATACATTTTAGGATGGAGAATAAGGAGAGACAATAGAAAATAAAGGGACTGCAGGAGCAAAGAGACCTGGGGGCATGTGTGCACAAATCGTTGAAGATTGCAGGAAGATTGAGAAAGTTGTTAAGGAGGCACACAGTATCCTGGTCTTTATAAATAGAGGCATAGAGTACAAAAATAACAGTTATGCCGATCCTTTATAACACACAGGTTCAACCTCAGCGAGAGTATTGTGTCCATTCCTGGGCGCCACACTTTAAAAGGAGGTGAGGGTATAAAATTAGAAGGGGCACAGAAAAGATTTACGAGAATGCTTCTAGGAAAGAGAGACTTTAGGTACATGGATAGATTGGAGAACATGGGGTTGTTCACCTGAGAGAAGAGAAGGGTGAGAGGACATTTGATAGAGGTGTTCAAAATCATGAGGGGTCTGGACAGAGTAGATGGGGAGAAACTGTTTCCTTGTCCGAAGGATCGAGAACTAGCAGACACTGATCTAAGGTGAATGTTAAAGAACCAAATAAGAGAAAACGACTTTATGCAGTCAATGGTAATGATTTGGAATGCACTGCAGAGTGTGGTGGAGGCAGATTCAAACCTGGCCTTCAAAAGGAAATTGGATCATTATATGAAGAGAAAAGATGTGCAGGGCTACAGGGAAAAGGCAGGGTGATACCATTAATTGAGTTGTTTCAGAGAGGGGCAGGAGTTTCCTGAGCTGTAACCATTGTATAATCCCTATAGTGTCTGGATTTGAGGGCATTGTTGGAGTAGATGGAGAGAAACTGTTTACGCTGGCAGGAGGGTAGATGACCAGAGGCCATGGATTTAAGATAATTGTCCAGAGAAGCTGAGGAGGGTGGTTAGATGAGAAATGTTTATACACAGCATGTTGTTGTGATCTGGCATGCATTATCAGAAAGGTAGTGGAAGCAGATTGTTATGGGCCAGGGTTTAGAGAACCCCAAAGTGTATCATGGAGTTCACCTGACCCACAACGTTTACTAGATTGTGGTATGGGGAGCACACCGCACACTCTCCAGGTGTGGTACAGCAGAAATTGAAAAGTATTTTTTAAAGCAAAACAATGTTTATTCTATGAACTCAAGTTAACCTTTTTAAAACATAGTGAACATCTTAGCAACCATTAATTCAAATACAGCCCCCAAAGAATACAACACTAAGTAACCCTTTAAGCTTTCCTTTTGACATCCATACAACACCTTTTGACCAGAAGCACATCAGGTTAAAGTCACTACTGTTATTAGTTTTAAATCACCAGGATTGATTTACAGTCTTTAGATTACAGAGAAAGATTCATAGACCTTCTGGCTGTGACTGCAGCCATCCAGCTCTGAAAACGAAACTAAAACACACCCTGCAGCAAACAGCCTAAAACGAAAGTAAAAAGCTGACAGACAGCTCAGCTCCACCCACTGTCTGACATCACTGCAGTAATAAACACCCATTTCTTAAAGGTACTCTCACTACAGATATTTATCTACACACCCATTTCTTAAATGTACATTTCTTAAACACCCATTTCCTAAAGGTACTCTCACATGACACCGCCCCCCAAGAAAGAAAAACCATCAACTTCAAGGTGGTTTCATTTTTCACCTTTTCACTACCCTTTAAGAAATGCACACAGTAAATATACTTTTACGTTTCAAAAAAGAACACGCACAAACAGGTATAATAATATAGTCCATTTTTTTTCCCGTTCTTCTTCCTCCAACTGAAATCCTTCTCGATTGACAGTCTCTTTGAACAAGAAGGTCTCTGCACGATACGTCCATTTCTCTATGTCTCGGCATTTCTCTTTAAAGTCAGATACTTTAGTTCAATCTCATCACAGAGTCCCTTGTAATTCTCCAACACGAGCATTGGTTATCACAGCTTTCAGGCAGTCAAATGCCTGTTGAAAGCCCGCTGTCCATTGAAATTTTTGAGGTTTCTTCAGCAGGTCCCATCAGTGGAGCAATCACACTACAAAAGGTTTGCACAAATGTTCGATCAAATCCACTCATGCCAAGAAATCACATTATTTCCCTTTGTCTCGAGGGTATTGAAAATTCCTCAAGGAAAGTGATTTGGGCTTTTCCAAATTCACTTTTGGCTAGGTTTATCACCTAACCCGCCTCCTGAAGGCGATCAAATAAGTCCATCAGATGTTTTAAATGCTCTTTCCATGTCTGGCTGAAAATTACCAGATCGTCGATGTATACTACACAATTGGGTAATCCTGAAACGACTTTGTTAGTTAACTGTTGAAATGTGGCTGGGGCGCTTTTCATGCCAAATCGCATAACTTTGAATTGGTATATACCATCTGGAGTTACAAAAGCTGAAATCTCCTTCGCCTTTTCGGACAAAGGTACCTGCCAGTAACCGCTAAGTAAATCCAGTTTGGAAATAAAAGCTGATTGTCCCACTTTCTCAATGCAATCCTGCAAACGTGGGATAGGATAAGAGTCCGTTCTTGTAACTGCATTAACCTTTCTATAGTCCATGCACAACCGTTGGGTACTGTCTAGTTTAGGTACCATCACTATGGGTGAGCGCCATTGGCTGCAACCCACTTCAATTATGCCATTTTTAAGCATACTCTCAATCTCTTTGTTAACCTGTGCCAATGTTAAAGGGTTAAGTCTATATGGATGTGGTTTGATTGGAACAGCATTTCCCACATCTACATCATGTATAGCCATTTTAGTACTTCCCAATTTACCTCCACAAATATGCCCATGTGATATCAATAACTCTTTCAGGTCAGTCTGTTTTTCCTGTGGAAGGTAACTCAACAATTTATCCCAATTTTTAAGAACATCCTCGTTTTCCAATTTATTTTAAGGTGTGTCAAATTCACAGTCATCCGGATTTGGTTCGTATTTTCAGTTAGAATCATTAGAACCTCCTCCTTTTTCTCCTTCCCTTTCAAAGTACCTTTTAAGCATATTCACATGACACACTCGGTGATTCCTTCTATCTGGTGTTTTTACCACATAATTCACCTCACTTAATTTCTTTTCAATCTGATAAGGTCCACAAAAACTTGCTTTTAAAGGTCACCTACCACTGGTAACAATACGAAAACTTTATCTCCACTGGCAAAACTACGAACTTTGGATTTCTTGTCCGCTAACCGTTTCATCACATTTTGTGCAACTTTTAAATGTTGTCTCGCCAATTCACCTGCTCTATTTAATTGTTCCCTAAAATTTGACATGTAATACAATAGTGTAATTTCCGATTTCTCACCCACCAATTTTTCCTTAATCAATTTAAGTGGTCCTCTTACCTCATGACCAAAGATTAGTTCAAAAGGACAACATTTTGTTGACCAATTAGGTGCATCCCTAATTGCAAACAGTACGAATGGAATTCCTTTATCCCAATCCTCTGGATAACCTTGACAATAAGCCCTCAACATTGTCTTTAATGTCTGATGCCACCTTTCTGACGCTCCCTGCGATCCTGGATGGTACACAGTTGATTTAAATTGTTTTATTCCTAAGCTACCCATAACTTCTTTGAATAACCTTGAGGTAAAATTTGATCCTTGATCCGATTGTATTTCTGTGGGTAGTCCATATCTAGTAAAGAATTTAAGTAACTCGTCCACAATCTTTTTAGCTTATTACTGGAATAGCCTCTGGAAACCTAGTAGACTCATCCATTATAGTCAAAAGATATTGATTCTCACTTTTTGTTTTCGGAAGCGGTCCTACGCAATCAATTAGGATCCTTGTAAAACGTTCCTCAAATACTGGAATGGGTATTAAGGGTGCTGATTTTATCACTGCTTGAGGTTTTCCTATCACTTGACATGTGTGACATGATTGACAAAATTTAACTACATCTTTATGTAGTCCAGGCCAATAAAAATGTTTCTGGATTTTAGCTTGAGTTCTCCTTATCCCCAAATGACCTCCCACTGGTACCTCACCAAATTACCAAATCGCAACACCTCCTTTCTATACCCTACCGGCAATACTACTTGATGAACTTCTGCCCACTTTATATCCTCCTGCATATGTAAAGGTCTCCATTTTCTCATCAAGACATCACTTTTACGGTAATAACACTCTGGTATACACTCAGGTTCCTCTTCCGTGTTTGCTTTCTGATACATCTGTTTTATTTCTATATCTGTCTGTTGTAACTCCGCCAATTTTCATGAACTAAAAATATCCGCCTCATCCTCCACCTGTTTTGTTCTTTTTCAACCATCTGATCAAAAATCGTTTCTGATAGTTGCACTTCAACATCATCTTCACTCTTTGATTTCTCCTCTTGTCTTAACGTGTGACTTTGCGACCTTGTTACTACACAATCTGGAAAAATCCCAAGATATTCGTCCTTCAACACTTCAGTTGTCTGATTTTCCACTGGCTTATCAACCACAGTAGGCATCACTCCACCTGTGATCCAGCTATATCATTACCCAAGATGAACTGTATTCCTGGACAAGATAGTTTCTCTATTACTCCTATTACCACTTCACCATTCTTCACTGGATTTTCCAACCTTACCTTATATAATTGAACACTTCGCCTCTCACCCTGAATTCCACATATTACCACCTTTTCTGGCAACATTCTTTCCAAACTACATAACTCCTCATCTCTTACCATTAAAGATTGACTAGCTCCCGTATCTCTTAAAATTGTGACTTCTTTACCTGCTCCTCCTGATACACATGAGTTAACTTTACCCACACAAGTAAATTCTTTAAAGAGATCTGGCACCTTCTTATCAATCACCTCTTGATCAGGCTGTACAATCTTTTGCACCTCCTTCGCTTCACTTGGGCTTTCCTTTACCACTCTAACAAACCCCACTGTCTTATCCTGTTTTACCACATCAGCCTTCCCAGTGCTTTTCTTCAACCACCAACACTGTGACTTTACATGGCCTAGTTTATTACAGTGAAAACATTTGAAACTTTTCATTTCTTTTCCACCCTCCTAGATTTCTTTTTCAATCTGAGGTACACTCTCCTTATTATCTTCCATCAGATCACCTTTACTTTTACCACTTGAGTATTTCTCATGTCCCCAGTTTCTATCCCTCACAGGCTGAAACTGATGTCGAAAACCAAGCTTTGAATTATGAACTAATTCATAATTATCTGCCATTTCTGCTGCTAATCTCTCAGTTTTGACCCTCTGCTCTTCCACGTGAGTTGTCACTACATCAGGAATTGAATTTTTTAATTCCTCCAAAAGTATAATTTCTCTGAGAGCTTAATACGTTTGGTCTATTTTCAAAGCCCTTATCCACTTATCAAAATTACTCTGTTTGGGCCTTTGAAACTCCATGTATGTTTGACCAAATTCTTTCCTTAAATTTCTAAACCTTCATCTGTAGGCTTCAGGCACTAGTTCATATGCACCTAAGATGGATTTTTTCACCTCCTGATACGTCTCAGATACCTCCTCCGGCAGTGATGCAAACGCTTCACTAGCCCTACCTATCAGCTTTGTTTGAATCAGTAATACCCACATGTCCTGTGGCCATTTCATTTGTTAAGCTACCTTCTGAAATGAAATTAAAAAGGATTCTACCTCCTTCTCGTCAAACCTTGGCAATGCTTGGACATATTTAAATAGATTCCCACCAAGCCTTCGACTATGACGCTCTTTCTCACTATCCTCATCACTATCAACCAATCGTACGTTTCCCTTTACGTCTGCCAATTTTAACTGACTGTCATGTTTCATGGCCATTTTCTGAAGTTCAAACTCTCTCTCTTTCTCTTTTTCCCTGATCTGTATCTCCCTTTCTCTTTTTGTTCTGCTAGGGCTATTCTTTCCGTTTTCCTTTCTTCTCTCGCTTTTTCTCTTTCTCTTTCTTTTTCCTCTCTCTCTCTTTCCCTTTCTCTTCCTTTTTCCTCTCTCTCTCTTTCGTATTCAAGCTGCTTTAATTCTTTCTCATGTCCCATTTGTTTAATTTTCAACTGAATTTTATTTTTGCTGTATCTCAGGTAACTTTAAATGCTTCGCCACCGCCATAATTACCTCATCTTTTCGCATTTTGTCAGGTAATGTTAACTGCAATATTTTTGCCAAATCTAACAGTCTGCTTTTAGTCTCTGTCCGTAAGGTACTGCGTGTAACCGTCTCCACCCCTAAAAGCTTCAGAGCCTCTGAAAGAGCCATTGTCCACAACGCACTCCCTACTTAAACTAGAATATCACACCTGAAAAGCAACCACAATATGCTCATCCCTCACTGTCTTTATGTTCACGCAGCCAATCCAATAGATAGACTTTTATCCCGGATGAGCCCCCAATTTGTTATGGGCCAGGGTTTAGAGAACCCCAAAGTGTATCGTGGAGTTCACCTGACTCACAACTTACTAGATTGTGGTATGGGGAGCACACGGCCCACTCTACAGGTGTGATACAGCAGAAATGGAAAAGTATTTTTAAAATCAAAACAATGTTTATTCTATGAACTCAAGTTAACCTTTTTAAAACATACAGTGAATATCTTAGCAACCATTAATTCAAATACAACCCCCAAAGAATACAACACTAAGTAATCCTTTAAGCTTTCCTTTTAACATCCATAAGACTTAAAACACCTTTTACCAGAAGCACATCAGGTTAAAGTCACTACTGTTATTAGTTTTAAATCACCAGGATCGATTTACAGTCTTTAGATTACAGAGAGAGATTCATACACCTTCTGGCTGTGACTGCAGCTATCCAGCTCTGAAAACGAAACTAATACACACCCTGCAGCAAACAGCCTAAAACGAAAGTAAAAAAAGCCGACAGACAGCCCAGCTTCACCCACTCTCTGACATCACTGCAGTAATAAACACCCATTTTTTAAAGGTACTCTCACTACAGATATTTATATACACACCCATTTCTTAAATGTACATTTCTTAAACACCCATTTCTTAAAGGTACTCTCACATGACAAGATTCAGTAATAATTTTCAAAGGGAATGGAATATATAATTGAAAAGGAAAAATTGCAGAGCTAAGGGAAAGGAACCGGGGAGTGGGACTAATTGGATAGTGCATTCAAAGAGCCACTACAGACCTGATGGACATAATGGCCTCTTTTTGTGTTGCATTATTGCATAGTGCCAGATTTACTCCAACAAAACATGCAACACCCTCATCCCACTACCAGCTGTACGTGACATCTAAAGATGCTTTTACCGACTGAGTCATCAAATCTATGTGCTTTTCAAAAAAATAATTGCTGAAGGTTTAAAAGAAAAAGATTATATTCCTCCTGTGTTCTTGAACGTTATTGTCCTCTTTATGCAAGCAGTGTTAAAGGGAGCTGAACGTGGGTGATGGTTTGCAAATTCTGTATTTCAAACAAACAGCAGTTGAATAAGAGAGCAAATGCCCAAAGAATGTGGTGATTAGTGCTGAAAGTTGTTTTGCTGGACATAGGGCGGTGGTAAAACTGTCTGGCAGATGATTCAGATGTGAATGAGTGGCTGGAGAAGAGGAAGGTTCAGGCTTCCGTCGAGCAGCTTGTTCTTGGTAAACAGGAAATGTAAATTTTTATTTCAGCAATTATTTTTTTACTCCTCACGACCTAGTTGGAGCAATGTGTCAGGTCAGTAAGTGTTGTGTTTGCTCACTTGTTCCCAAGCTGCCAAATGAAGCAGTGGGACAGTTTCAGAGACCGCTAATGGGCAATAAAATAGGAAAGCGAGGTAAAATACTTTTGTAAGCAACAAGTAAGCCTCGTGAGGCAGACATTCTCACTGACTGTGTTGGGCACAAGGTTTCTCATAATTCCTGACCACCGACTTCCTGATTTGAACACCTAAATAATTCTGAGAGGAGGAGAATCAGCAAATTGACCCCAATGAGCCACTTGCCTGCACTTTCAGCTGTGGAATGGTGCCTCATGTGGTGGAAACCGCACGGTCAGATGTTTACACAGTTGGGAGAAAGTATAAGAAACTGCATTTTTTTCTAAGCTCCTGATAATGTCTATCCTGATGTTACAAACCACTTTGTATGCAATATGCTGCTTTGAAATCCACAAAACATTGATATCTAGGCAAAAGTCATAGTCCACCAGAGAATATGCATGTGTGAAAAAGAAAGCACTTTTATGTGGCACATTTCATCTCCCAGAATATCCCAAGCATTTCACAGTCATTATTATGCAATAAATTGTGACTTTAAATCTGTGTTTAGTGAAGTCCCATACATACATGTGAGCTAAATAACTACTTCATCCATTTTGTGTGTTAGTTGAAATATAAATGTTGACCAAGCAGTGGGACATTCCATGAATCTTTTATGCCCACCTGAATGGGAAAAATGGGCCTTGTTTTAGTATCTTGCCTGAACAATGATATCTCTCAATCATAGAATCCCTACAGTGTAAAAGGGGTCCATTCAGCCCATCAAGTCTGCACCGACCCTCCGAAAGAACACCCTAGGGCCACTCCCAAACCCCATCCCTGTAACCCCACATAACTTAGCATGGCCAATCCATCTCACCTGCACATCTTTGGACTGTGGGAGGAAACCGGAGCACCCGGAGGAAACCCATGCAGATACAGGCAGAATGTGCAAGCTTTCACACAGTCGCCCAAGGCCGGAATTGAACCTGGATCTCTGGTGCTGTGAGACAGCAGTGCTAACCACTGTGCCATCATATCTCCCCAATAGGATGCAGTGCATTTCCTCAGTACTAGCCCCTGGAGTCAGGCTTGAAGCCATGAACCGACGACGTTGACACATGACATATTTGACACGTTGTTTGCCCCGTTCATAAGTCACAGGAAAGGAGAGGTCACCCTGTTGGGAGTTTTCTATAGGCCTCCAAATAGTTCTAGGGATGTAGAGGAAAGGATGGCGAGGATGATCCTGGATAAGAGCGAAAGTAACAGGGTAGTTCTTATGGGAGACTTTAACTTTCCAAATATTGACTGAAAAAGATATAGTTCGAGTACATTAGATGGGTCGTTTTTTGTACAGTGTGTGCAGGAGGGTTTCCTGACACAATATGTTGACAGGCCAACAAGAGGCGAGGCCACGTTGGATTTGGTTTTGGGTAATGAACCAGGCCAGGTGTTGGATTTGGAGGTAGGAGAGCACTTTGGGGACAGTGACCACAATTCGGTGACGTTTACGTTAATGATGGAAAGGGATAAGTATACACCGCAGGGCAAGAGTTATAGCTGGGGGAAGGGCAATTATGATGCCATTAGACGTGACTTGGGGGGATAAGGTGGAGAAGTAGGCTGCAAGTGTTGGGCACACTGGATAAGTGGAGCTTGTTCAAGGATCAGCTACTGCGTGTTCTTGATAAGTATGTACCGGTCAGGCAGGGAGGAAGGCGTAGAGCGAGGGAACAGTGGTTTACCAAAGAAGTAGAATCTCTTGTTAAGAGGAAGAAGGAGGCCTATGTGAAGATGAGGTGTAAAGTTTCAGTTGGGGCGATGGATAGTTACAAGGTAGCGAGGAAGGATCTAAAGAGAGAGCTAAGACGAGCAAGGAGGGGACATGAGAAGTATTTGGCAGGTAGGATCAAGGAAAACCCAAAAGCTTTCTATAGGTATGTCAGGAATAAGTGAATGACTAGGGAAAGAGTAGGACCAGTCAAGGACAGGGATGGGAAGTTGTGTGGGGAGTCTGAAGAGATAGGCGAGATACTAAATGAATATTTTTTGTCAGTATTCACTCAGGAAAAAGATAATGTTGTGGAGGAGAATGCTGAGACCCAGGCTATTAGAATAGATGGCAGTGAGGTACGTAGGGAAGAGGTGTTGGCAATTCTGGATAGGCTGAAAATAGATAAGTCCCCGGGGCCTGATGGGATTTATCCTAGGATTCTCTGGGAGGCCAGGGAAGAGATTGCTGGACCTTTGGCTTTGATTTTTATGTCATCATTGGCTACAGGAATAGTGCCAGAGGACTGGTGGATAGCAAATGTGGTCCCTTTGTTCAAAAAGGGGAGCAGAGACAACCCCGGCAACTATAGACCGGTGAGCCTCACGTCTGTGGTGGTAAAGTCTTGGAGGGGATTATAAGAGACAAGATTTATAATCATCTAGATAGGAATAATATGATCAGGGATAGTCAGCATGGCTTTGTGAAGGGTAGGTCATGCCTCACAAACCTTATCGAGTTCTTTGAGAAGGTGACTGAACAGGTAGACGAGGGTAGAGCAGTTGATGTGGTGTATATGGATTTCAGTAAAGCGTTTGATAAGGGTCCCCACGGTAGGCTATTGCAGAAAATACGGAGGCTGGGGATTGAGGGTGATTTAGAGATGTGGATCAGAAATTGGCTAGCTGAAAGAAGACAGAGGGTGGTGGTTGATGGGAAATGTTCAGAATAGAGTTCAGTTACAAGTGGCGTACCACAAGGATCTGTTCTGGGGCCGTTGCTGTTTGTCATTTTTATCAATGACCTAGAGGAAGGCGCAGAAGGGTGGGTGAGTAAATTTGCAGACGACACTAAAGTCGGTGGTGTTGTCGACAGTGTGGAAGGATGTAGCAGGTTACAGAGGGATATAGATCAGCTACAGAGCTGGGCTGGGAGGTGGCAAATGGAGTTTAATGTCGAGAAGTGTGAGGTGATTCACTTTGGAAGGAATAACAGGAATGTGGAATATTTGGCTAATGGTAAAGTTCTTGGAAGTGTGGATGAGCAGAGGGATCTAGGTGTCCATGTACATAGATCCCTGAAAGTTGCCACCCAGGTTGATAGGGTTGTGAAGAAGGCCTATGGAGTGTTGGCCTTTATTGGTAGAGGGATTGAGTTCCGGAGTCAGGAGGTCATGTTGCAGCTGTACAAAACTCTGGTACGGCCGCATTTGGAGTATTGCGTACAGTTCTGGTCACCGCATTATAGGAAGGACGTGGAGGCTTTGGAGCGGGTGCAGAGGAGATTTACCAGAATGTTGCCTGGTATGGAGGGAAAATCTTATGAGGAAAGGCTGATGGACTTGAGGTTGTTTTCATTGGAGAGAAGAAGGTTAAGAGGAGACTTAATAGAGGCATACAAAATGATCAGGGGGTTAGATAGGGTGGACAGTGAGAGCCTCCTCCCGCGGATGGAAATGGCTGGCACGAGGGGACATAGCTTTAAACTGAGGGGTAATAGATATAGGTCAGAAGTAGGTTCTTTACGCAAAGAGTAGTAAGGTTCTTTACGCAAAGAGTAGTGAGGCCGTGGAATGCCCTACCTGCAACAGTAGTGAACTCGCCAACATTGAGGGCATTTAAAAGTTTATTGGATAAGCATATGGATGATAATGGCATAGTGTAGGTTAGAGGGCTTTTGTTTTGGTGCAACATCGTGGGCCGAAGGGCCTGTACTGCGCTGTATCGTTCTATGTTCTATAAGTCAACAAACAAATTCATCCCTTGATCACCCTAACAATCTGCCAGGAACAGGATGCAGGTTAATATGGAAGGAGAATGTGGGTTGGTGTGCGAGAGCCTGTTATGGGACAGTAATCTGTTAAGAAGCAGCACCCTGAGCCTCCCTCTTCTTCAGCCTAACTGAACCTCGGGACTAGTGATCAAACTGCCTCTATTCTTGATTCATGCTCTGCCCCTAATGTTTGAACAGGCAAACTAGAAAACCCGAGTTTCCACAATATGTCATGTACTATGCAGATTGTCTACTGAGCAATCAAGGTGGGAGATGTGTAATGACTTCCTGAAACATGTAACAATGCCATTCAATGCTTCTCAAAAAGATTTTAAAAAATTCTAGTCACCGATCCTCTAGTCGGGTTGCATGTCACGATTAAATATTCATTTGGCATAATATATGTTGTATTTCAGTCATTTGCAGCTTGCAATCCAGTGAAGAAGAATAGAGATAGCCACAAGTGCTGACCCTTTTTGGGATGTCACCTTGTTCCTCATAAGTCATGACATTCTGGTTTGGAAGACATATTTCCATTCATTTTAATAAGTCCAAAAGACCTTATGAAAAGCAACATAGTTAAAACACTTCCAACATTTCAATATTTCTGTGTGGCAGCTGAATAATATAATTTGTCAGGCAGTATAATAGTTTAAAAAAATTGCTGCCTAAGTCTGTTTTGACTCATGCTAAAATGAATGAGATTTTATTCTTAGACTGATGCTTGCAATATGTATTCCTTGAGTGAGGCAGTTAAGAATCGTATGAGAACCTTGGTGTTCGTGAAAGAAAATACATTCTTGTATAGCATCAAGATGTTGCAAAAGTGCTTTACGGCCGACCAGGCATATTTGACATGTGGTCACTTCTGTAATGCACACAGGAAGAGCCCCACAAACAGCAAAAAGAATTATGGAATGATAGAGCACGGAAGGAGGCCATTCAACCCATCATGCCTGCGCCAGCTCTTTGAAGGGGTTATCCGATTAGACTGGCTCTTTTCCCATAATCTGCAAAACTTTTCCCCTTCAAGTACTTGTGCAATTCCCCTGAAACTTGTTAAATTTGCTTCCACCATCATTTCGGGCAGTAGATAGCTGCATAAAGTAAACTCCTTGTTTTTTTTTTAGTCCGTTTTCGTAAATCTATATTATTATTGGCCTTACTGGCCTTGCTGCCAATGGAAATAGTTTCTGTATTAACTCTCTTTACCCTACCAAAGCCTTCATGAATTTGCTTTACTGAGAGCAAACCCTAATTTCTATAGTCTCTCCACATAACTGATTTAATTCCAGTAAATTTCCTTGGCATCCTCTCTTCAGGTCTTGACTTATTCCTAAAAGGTGTACCTCAGAATAACCAGTAATCTGTTTTTGGTGGTGATTGGTTGCGAGAGTTTGTCCAGGACATCAGGAGAACTGCTCTGCTCTTCGAAACAGAGCAGTGGGATTTTTCTGTGCCGTCCTGATCAGGCAAACAGAGTTTCGGTTTAATGTTTATCCAAAAGAGCACCTTCAATCACGTAGCACTCTCGTGCTGGAAGCCAATCTATATTATGTGCTCATAACTTGATGCCGCAGCTTACTGGCCTGGAGGCATGGATTCAGCCACTGAGCTTGGGCTGAAGAATGGCACCAATGACCAGTTTTTACTGTTTGACGATTTGGGGCATTCATTTAAAAGCACTCATGTTGCATTTTGTTTTGCTGTGGTTTCTCTTGCATTTGGAAGTCATTTACAAGACTGGAACCTATTTTTCTACATGTGTAACCACTATAGATGAGATTTATTTTAATAAAATCCATTGCAGTCTCAAAATACTTTGAGTACTGTGTACTATGCTGCGCATAAAAAGAACACTTTTCTAGAATGAAGGAACTGTGCTTTCTTCACTGTTTTATGTGAGTTCTGTTTGAAATTATGGAAATAAGTCCTTTGTCGCTGCATGATAGCAGCACTGGAGCATTGTTTCAGTGGAGGCTCTGAACTGTTAAAGCTCCCATTTGTTGAGGTAGTCTGTTCCTTGTGAGTTGGATTTGAATTCACAAACATTGTGCCGCAATTAATTGGTTGCGAACTTCATAAGATGAGTGGGCCAATTTTCATCAGGATGGAATTGGAGTCCAAAGGGAAAATGTGATGCATCTTGTATTTTTTTTTATTCCTTTATTAAAGTTACAAAGCCAAAGTTCAGAGTGTGGACAGGGTCAACCCCCTATCCAGCTCCTTGCCTGCTCCAAAAACCAATTCAAATTGAATCCAATTCATGGTCTCCACAAGAGAGACATACCGGATCCAGGCATTATACCTGACCTCACGCTCATCTTAGCCAAAAGGCCGAGAAGCGATAAGAACAGAGAGTACACTTGATCTTAGCCAAAAGGCCGAGAAGCGATGTGATGCATCTTGTAAAACAGTAGGTGCTCTACTTCATTTCATGATGGGTTCTGAAGCCCTCATGCTACCTCATGATTCCTGTTCTCAGATGCAAGTTGATTCCTAGACTACTATACAGGAGGAAATCTTTACAGCAACATATCATAACCCTATCTCGTAATCTTGCTGCCCAAGGGGCAACTCATCACTGAGGTACAGCTCTATCATAGCCACTTCATAAAGTGCTAGATGCTCTTGATTCAGATGCTCAAAACCGATGTTCAGTTTTTTTCTTTATTCTAATCTTTGCAGTTTTCTGGGGTAAATAGCAACGAGAGGTGGTTTGGAGGGTTGCCTAGAACCACGGGGCACAATCTCCACATAAGAGGTAGGCCATTTAGGAATGAGATGAGGAATTAGATTGCATTCTCCACCCCAAAGGGCTGTGGAGGCTCAGTCTCTGAGTATGTTCAAAGTAGAGGTCAATAGATCTCTAGATACCAATGATATCAAGGAATACAAGGATAGTGCAGGACGATGGCATTGAGGTGGATCAATCGGGATCTAATTAAATGGTGGAGCAAACTAGAGGGGCTGAATGGCCTAATCCTACTCCTATGTTCCTAAGACAATGTAGAATTATAGTAATTGTTCATGAATTATTTGTACCACATTATGCAATGTTGTTTTTACGTGCCAACTTAAATGCCTACTTATGTTCCTGATGTGGAAGGCTTCTGTGTAAGATCATAGTTAATTTTCAAATGCATTTCTATTCAAAAAGGAATGTCTGGAAATATGTTTTCAGTGTACATTGAAGATGCTTGTTTAGAATTGAATATGTTTGTGTCTTGATAAAAATGCTATTATCCTCTAGAGGGCAGTATTGTCTTTAAACAAATTCCACTTGTTGCTTTTCATAAAGCAGACTTTCTCACTGCTAGATAGCACACCATCTTTCCATATTTATACTGTAATGTGTAATCCTACCTTAAATCCCCTTGCACTGTCAATACCCACTGCCATCGGTGACCTGATTTTACAGATCTACGCCATTAGTGCTGGTACCGTGCTGAAAGATAACTAAGCTCACCTTTAGAATATACGGCTGCTCCATTGGGGTGCCATCATTTGAACCTGTTGACCATTGCTCAGTGCAAACGATGACCAACCCTGTGGTTACTGGGTGGAATATCCATCTTGATGACTGTCTTTGGAGGATGAGGCTGGGAGTTCCCTCCTCGCCCTGATTTTGTGTGTTGTCTCTGTGCAATGGACAAATAGCTGTTATTTTGATTCCTTGATGTAGAATTTAAGTATGACATGAAGCGGCTTTGTGGTTGGTCTTAACACTGGATGACGGCATTGGGATACTGCTGAGTTTCATTGAGTGAGGTGTTAAAGAACTAACTGCATTAGTGGAAAATAGCAGAGCCAAAGAACTGTGCCTTTTGCATCGCTCCCTTCCCCATTTTAGTAACTCAATTCTCTATTCCTTCACTAGCAACCCCCCCCCCACAACTCTCCATTCAGACATAAAGATGTAGCGCCCTATTAGCATGATATTCTTAAATTAATGTGCTTAGAGGGGGAAAAAAAGCGATGTTCGTCTTGCCAGTTCCTAGTAGTTTATACTTTCGAAGCTGATTATCCGTTCCCGTGTGAATAATTGACTCTAACCCAGTTAGGTACTTGGAACTTTCAGTGGGCCCCACTGAACAGCGTGAAAGAGAGGTTCTTATTCAATCTCCGTTCTATTCTGTTGTAGACCAGTGAAACAGAAATAAAACAAAGTTCCACATGAATGGGGCCCTTCCACAAATGGTGCTTTCTCCAAGCCATTGCCCCAAAGGCTGACTGATGCATCACTTTCTAATCACTGGAATTATTTTCCTTTTGAAAGTTCATTTAAAAGCATAATCACTGTATAATCACTCTTAAACCCACACCGCAGTAGCGTAATTAGCAATTGCATTGTCTTCCGTTGAGCCGAAACCAAAGCACAAAGGCAAGAGTACACCATCAGACTCATTCTTTTACGATGCACTCTTACCTAATTCTTCACTGGCTTTGTGTTAATGTAGAGCATAAACAGTGTAAACACTGCAACTGGAGAAGTAAGTTTTGATCTGAAACATAACTTTGCTTATAAATTACCAAGTCAACCAACTTTCAGATATCACAGCTGTTTTTATTCTATGGGTTCTTTAGTTCCCTTTCAAGCACTGAAATGTTGTGGTCAAATGCAAATTTTCTCCATCTTACAAAATTTGATTTAGGTATTTTCCCTATGAGGAATACCTTGTCCAAATTTAAGTCCTAATGTACTGTATCAGCGCAAGCGTTTGATTCAGGTTTATGAATTTTGAATTGTTATGGAAAATTGTCTTATTAAAAATATAGGAGTTTAGTTGACCACAACCTTGGCTGTAAAACTGGGTGGGTGGAGGGAAGAATATTTTTCCCGTTGTCCGAGTGGGGACCATCACTTCCAAGAGTTGCATACCGTTAGTGCATTAAATGTTTGAATTGTGAAAGATCTTGATTTTCAAGTTTTGAGCCTTCCTTTTGTAAATATTCAAGTAGAAATTAAACAATTAAAATGTAAGACAGACTGCAGTATTTGTGGGCGTTCATTTTGTTTCTAGTTGAGTCTGTCCAAGAGTATTGATCTGAATTTTTTTGAAGAGAATCCTTTGTTATGATCAAATGTCTTTTTGGCAAAGAGGAACTGAGAGCAGCTTTCTCTAGTTTGACACATGGCAACAGTGAATTGGTTTAAAATTATAGAAAGTTGTCAACTGATCGAATCCACCAGCAGGTCCTTTCACTGTAGCAATTGTTTACAGTAACAGAGGATGTTTTCAGTAAATGTCATTGGGCCCAGTGTCTTGTTTCCTGTTTTTTGCTCCCATGCCCTTGAAATGTAATTGGAAAGCCATTTTCAGTTGTACAAGTGTATAGAATGCATAGGAGGTTTGCGAGCGAGTGTGGCATGGTTTGCCGTGATGTTCCTGCGGATTTATAAAATGATTGGTTTGCTGCATTACAGACCATAGCACATTTTTGTGTATCTTTTTCCATGCGAGGCTACATGTGTGACTGGAAAGCAAAAGTGTTTATGCAATGCTTTATTATTCTTCTGGGGCTATTTTATTAGCCTTCAAACACTGCCAGTTACAACGGTCAAGCCCACTTTTGGCTGCTAATGGTTGAAGAGTTGACATTAGTGAGGAAAAGGAGTAGCAGAACGCAATATTCACAATTGTACTCAGTACCAACACATTAACAAAAAAATAATCTTGAATGCCAAGCAAATGTTTCTGGCTTCCATTTTTCCTCTTTATTCTCCCTCCTTGTGTGAGTGCAGTATGTATCTTTTTGGGTCACTTCTTCTCACTCTCCTGTCTGACATTCAATCCACAGTCCTTGCATCTCGTTTCCTTTTGCAATTTTTCTTCCCGCATCAACCTTTCACTGACCTATACCACTTTTTTGTGGACTCTCTTTTTGAGTGTGACATTGCACTTGCATGCTGCTGATTACTTTAGGATAGCTTCTGTGATATTAAGTCACATCTTAAACACCCTTGCCCCGAAAGACGTGCTGTTAGGTGAATTGGACATTCTGAATTCTCCCTCCGTGTACCCGAACAGGCGCTGGAATGTGGCGACGGGGCTTTTCACAGTAACTTCATTGCAGTGTTAATGTAAGCTGACTTGTGACACTAATAAAGATTATTATTATCCTAATTGCACAGAATTGCATGGAACCCTAACTGCCTTGCTGTTGTCTCACAGCACCAGGGCCCCGAGTTCGATTCTGGCCTTGTGTCTGTGTGGAGTTTGCACTTTCTACCCATGACCGCGTGGGTTTCCCCTGGGTGCTCCGGTTTCCTTCCACAGTCCAAAGATGTGCAGGTTAGCTGGATTGGCCATGTTAAATTGCCCCTTGGTGGCTGGTTTAGCACAGTGGGCTAAGCCAGCTGGCTTGTAATGCAGAACAAGACCAGCGCGGGTTCAATTCCCGTACTGGCCTCCCCGAACAAGCGCTGGAATGTGGCGACTAGGGACTTTTCACAGTAACTTCATTGAAGCCTACTTGTGACAATAAGCGATTATTTTTATTTTTTTATTTTTGGTGTCCAAAGATGTGCAGATTAGATGGAGTTACAGGGATAGGGCGGGGTAGTGGATCTAGGTAGGGGTGCTCTTAGTACCTCCAACAGTGCAGCACTCCCGCAGTCTAGATTGTGTGCTCTATTTTGTGGAGTGAAAATTTAAAAAACAGCCTCTGACTCTGCAGAAGTGTTGTCCATTGAGGCACAGCTGACCCTTTGTGACTGTTATTTGCGGACTTGTGTATTTGTGGTTTATTTTGCTGAGTCCTATTCTTGTATTAATTTCCATCTGAATGGCTGCTTCATTGGTAAAGCTTAGAAAATCTTGCTGCATGAGTCTTTTTCCCCTTGGTCCTCTTGAACTGAGCCATTATACATTCAAAGCAGTGCACAAACAAGGTAGTTTTACTCAATGCCCAGATTGCCATGTGATGGAAAGAATGTTTTTAATAAAAATATATAAACAGACATTGATGTTAAAACACTACCTGTACTGGTGTACTATCGTCACCAATAATATGACTAGGAAAGAGCATATATGAGGCATTATGCATTGCTCTCTGTGGAGACTCTCATATGGGTGTATGCAGGGTTATTGATATCAGTAAATGGTGAAATAAGGGGAGAAGTGAAAAATGAGGTGTGGCAGATCACTGTCTTTTTTGCTTTTGTCTCCCCTTGTTAGATGCTAAATCTATCTGGAGTTTAAAAAAATTATTTCATGGGATGTGGGTGTCACTGTCTGGACCAGTGTTTATTACTCATTCCTAATTGTCCTTGAGAAGATGGTGGTGAGATGCTGCCTTGAACCGCTGCAGTCCAAGTGGTATAGCAGGGGGAGAGTTCCAGGATTTTGACCCAGGGACAAAACGAACAGTTTGGAGGGGAACTTGGAGTTGGTGGTGTTCCCATGCGTCTGCTGCCCTTGACCTTCTGGGTGGTGGAGGTTGCAGGTTTGGAAGATGTTGCCAAAGGAGCTACAGATTCGGGGTCCCTGGTTCGATTCCCGGCTTCGGTCACTGTCTGTGTGGAGTCTACACGTTCTCCCCGTGTCTGCGTGGGTTTCCTCCGGGTGCTCCGGTTTCCTCCCACAAGTCCCGAAAGACAAGCTGTTCGGTAATTTGGACATTCTGAATTTTCCCTCTGTGTACGCGAACAGGTGCCGGAATGTAGCTACTCGGGGATTTTCACAGCAACTTCATTGCAGTGCTAATGTAAGCCTACTTGTGACAATAAAAATTATTATTATTATTTGTGAGTTGTTATAGTACATCTTGTACATGGCACACACTGCTGCCACAGTATGACGGTGGTGGATGGAGTGAATGTTGAAGGTTAGTGGATCGGGTGCCAATCAAGCAAGCTGCTTTGTCCTGCATGGTGTTGAGCTTCTTGAATATTGTTGGAGCTCCACTCATCCAGGCATGTGGAGAATATGCTATCGCACTCCTGACTTGTGCTTTGTGGATTGGCTTTGGGGAGTCAAGAGGTGAGTTACTCACTGCAGAATTCCCAGCCTCTGACTTGCTCCTGTAGCCACAGGATGGCTAGTCCAGTTCAATTTATGGTCAATGGTAACCCTCAGGATGTTGATAGTGGAAATTCAGTGATGGTAATGCCATTGAATGTCAAGAGGATATTGTTAGATTCTCTCTCGTTGGAGATGGTCATTGCCTATTACTTATCAGCCAAGGCCTGAATGTTGTCCAGGTCCTGGTGTATAGGAACACAGACTGCTTCAGTATCTAAATGGTGCTGAACATTCTCCAATCATCAGCAAACATCCATACTACTTAGAATCATAGAATTTACAGTGTAGAACATAGAACATAGAACATAGACCAATACAGCGCAGTACAGGCCCTTCGGCCCACGATGTTGCACCGAAACAAAAGCCATCTAACCTACACTATGCCATTATCATCCATATGTTTATCCAATAAACTTTTAAATGCCCTCAATGTTGGCGAGTTCACTACTGTAGCAGGTAGGGCATTCCACGGCCTCACTACTCTTTGCGTAAAGAACCTACCTCTGACCTCTGTCCTATATCTATTACCCCTCAGTTTAAAGTTATGTCCCCTCGTGCCAGCCATATCCATCCGCGGGAGAAGGCTCTCACTGTCCACCCTATCCAACCCCCTGATCATTTTGTATGCCTCTATTAAGTCTCCTCTTAACCTTCTTCTCTCCAACGAAAACAACCTCAAGTCCATCAGCCTTTCCTCATAAGATTTTCCCTCCATACCAGGCAACATCCTGGTAAATCTCCTCTGCACCCGCTCCAAAGCCTCCACGTCCTTCCTATAATGCGGTGACCAGAACTGTACGCAATACTCCAAATGCGGCCGTACCAGAGTTCTGTACAGCTGCAACATGACCTCCCGACTCCGGAACTCAATCCCTCTACCAATAAAGGCCAACACTCCATAGGCCTTCTTCACAACCCTATCAACCTGGGTGGCAACTTTCAGGGATCTATGTACATGGACATCTAGATCCCTCTGCTCATCCACACTTTCAAGAACTTTACCATTAGCCAAATATTCCGCATTCCTGTTATTCCTTCCAAAGTGAATCACCTCACACTTCTCTACATTAAACTCCATTTGCCACCTCTCAGCCCAGGTCTGCAGCTTATCTATATCCCTCTGTAACCTGCTACATCCTTCCACACTATCGACAACACCACCGACTTTAGTATCGTCTGCAAATTTACTCACCCACCCTTCTGCGCCTTCCTCTAGGTCATTGATAAAAATGACAAACAGCAACGGCCCCAGAACAGATCCTTGTGGTACGCCACTTGTAACTGAACTCCATTCTGAACATTTCCCATCAACCACCACCCTCTGTCTTCTTTCAGCTAGCCAATTTCTGATCCACATCTCTAAATCACCCTCAATCCCCAGCCTCCGTATTTTTTGCAATAGCCTACCGTGGGGAACCTTATCAAACGCTTTGCTGAAATCCATATACACCACATCAACTGCTCTACCCTCGTCTACCTGTTCAGTCACCTTCTCAAAGAACTCAATAAGGTTTGTGAGGCATGACCTACCCTTCACAAAGCCATGCTGACTATCCCTGATCATATTATTCCTATCTAGATGATTATAAATCTTGTCTCTTATAATCCCCTCCAAGACTTTACCCACTACAGACGTGAGGCTCACCGGTCTATAGTTGCCGGGGTTGTCTCTGCTCCCCTTTTTGAACAAAGGGACCACATTTGCTGTCCTCTGGCACTATTCCTGTAGCCAATGATGACATAAAAATCAAAGCCAAAGGTCCAGCAATCTCTTCTCTGGCCTCCCATAGAATCCTAGGATAAATCCCATCAGGTCCCGGGGACTTATCTATTTTCAGCCTGTCCAGAATTGCCAACATCTATTCTATGGCATAAGGAGGCCATTCGGCCATCGAGTCTGCACCGGCCCTTGGAAACAGCACCCTACTTAAGCCCACACCTCCACCCTATCCCTGTAACCCAGTAACCCCACTTAACCTTTTTTTTTTGGACACTAAGGGAAATTTAGCATGGCCAATCCACCTAACCACATCATTGGACTGTGCGTGGAAACCGGAGCACCCGGCGGAAACCTACACAGACATGGAGAGATCGTGCAGACTCCACATAGACAGTGTCCCAAGCCAGGAATCGAACCTGGGACCATGGAGCTGGGAAGCAACATGCTAACCACTGTGCTACCATGCCGCCACTTATGACCTAATGATGAAGCAGCTGGAGATGGTTGGGCCTAGGACGTTGTCCTGAAGAACTCTTGTAGTGATATCCCGGGGCTGATTAGGTTGGCTTCCAACATCCATAATTGCCCTCCTTGGAGCTAGGTGTGACTCCAAACAGTGGAGAGTTTTCTCAGATTCCCATTGACTCCAGTTTTGGTGGGCTCCTTGATGGCATATTCAGTAATTTCCTCCTGGATGTCAAAGCAGTCACACTCACCTCACCGACGGCAGCTCTTTTGTCCATGTTTAGACCAAGGCTGGAATGAGGTCAGGAGCTGAGTAGCCCTGGCAGAATCAAAACGGAGTGTTGGTGCGCAGGTTACTTCTGAGTAAATGGCACTTGACACCCCTTTCACCACTTTGTTGATGATCAAGAGTAGACTGATCAAGTGGTAATTGACTGGGTTGAATTTTTCCTGCTTTTTGTGGGCAGGATGTACCCGGACAGTCTTCCACATTATTGGGCAGATGCCAGTGTTGTAGCTGTACTGGAACAGTTTGGCTAAGGGCACTTCTAGTTCTGGAGCACAGGTTTTCCGTATTGTCGGAATGCTGTCTGGGCCTGTAATCTTTGCAGAGGACAGTGTCCTCAGCTGTTTCTTAATACCACATGCAGTGAATCGAATTGGCTGAAGACTGGTATCTGTGTTGGTAAGAACCTCAGGAGGATCATCCAGTGGGCACTTCTGGCCGAAGATGGTTGAAAATGCTTCTGCACTTTTGTTTTGGGAAGGTCGTTGATCTCTAGGGTGGAAGAAGCTGAGTATTCAGCCATAGCGGTTTCGGACCATGCCCCACATTGGGTCGACCTGGAATTAGGAGAGGAAAGGGAGCAGGGAGGACTCTGGCGATTAGATGTGGGATTGATGGCGGATGAGGGAGTGTGTGCAAGAGTGCGGGGGTGTATCGAGAGATACCTGGAGGTCAATGACGACGGCGAGGTCCCTGTGGGAGTGGTATGGGAAGCACTAAAAGCGGTGGTCAGAGGAGAGCTGATCTCCATTGGGGCCCACAAAAGGAAAACCGAGGCCAAGGAAAGGGAAAGATTACTGGGGGAGATTTTAAGGGTGGATAGGGAATTTGCAGAGACCCCGGAGGAGGGACTGTACAGGGAGAGGAGACGACTCCAGACGGAGTTTGACCTTCTGACCACCAGAAAGGTGGAGGTGCTGTGGAGGAAGGCACAGGGGAGGAGGTATGAATATGGGGAATAGGCTAGTCGCCTGCTGGCTCATCAATTGCGAAAGAGGACAGCAGCGAGGTTGATAGGAGGAATTAGAGACGAAAAGGGAGACACTGTGCGAAGAGCAGGAAAGATGAATGAGGTGTTCAAGACCTTTTATGAGGGACTGTATAGGTCTCAACCCCCAGAGGGAGAGGAGAGGATGCGGCAGTTCCTGGATCAATTAAGGTTCCCGAGGGTGGAGGAGCAGGAGGTGGTAGGCCTGGGGGCACCGATTGTGGGTGGACGAGGTTATTAAGGGACTGGGGAGCATGCAAGCAGGGAAGGCTCCGGGATCAGACGGGTTCCCGGTGGAATTTTACAGAAAATATGTGGACTTGTTGGCCCCGTTGATGTTGAAGACGTTCAATGAGGCCAGGGAAGGAGGGACTTTACCTCCGACAATGTCGGAGGCGACGATATCGCTAATGTTGAAGAGGGATAAAGATCCGTTGCAGTGCGGGTCCTATAGACCCATTTCATTATTGAACGTGGACGCCAAATTGCTGGCAAAGGTACTGGCATCGAGGATAGAGGACTGTGTCCCGGGGGTGGTGCACGAAGACCAGACAGGGTTCGTAAAAGGGAGACAACTGAATGTGAACGTGCGACGACTATTAGGGGTGATGATAATGCCCCCAGTGGAGGGGGAGGCAGAGATAGTGGCGGCAATGGATGCAGAGAAGGCATTTGATAGGGTAGAGTGGGAGTATTTATGGGAAGTGTTAAGGAGGTTTGGGTTCGGGAACGGGTTTATTAGCTGGGTCAAACTTCTTTATGGGGCCCCAACGGCAAGTGTAGTTACGGGTCGACAAAGATCGGAGTATTTCCGACTATATAGGGGAACAAGACAGGGATGCCCGCTGTCTCCATTGTTGTTCGCGTTGGCAATTGAACCTCTGGCCATGGCGTTGAGAGACTCCAGGAAATGGAGAGGGGTGATTAGAGGGGGAGAGGAACACCGAGTCTCGCTATACGCAGATGACCTATACGTGTTGGACCCAGCGGGGGGGATGATAGAGGTTATGCGAATGTTGAGGGAGTTCAGGGATTTCTCGGGGTATAGGCTAAACATGGGGAAGAGTGAATTATTTGTGATACATCCAGGGGACCAGAGTAGAGCGATAGAAGGCCTGCCTCTAAGGAAAGTGGAAAGAAACTTCCGATACCTGGGGATTCAGATCGCTAGGAGCTGCGGAACCTTGCACAGGCTTAATCTGACACGGCTGGTAGAACAAATGGAGGAGGACTTCAAAAGGTGGGACATGCAGCCTCTGTCGCTGGCGGGCAGGGTGCAGGCAATTAAGATGATGGTCCTCCCGAGGTTCTTATTTGTATTTCAATGTCTCCCTATACTAATCACTAAGACCTTTTTCAATAAAATAGACAGGAGCATCACGAGCTTCGTGTGGGCAGGGAAAGTTCCGAGAGTGAGGAGGGGTTCCTTCAGCGTAGCAGGGACAGAGGAGGATTGGCACTACCGAACTTGGGCGATTACTATTGGACCGCCAATGTGGCAATGATACGTAAATGGATGATGGAGGGTGAGGGAGCGGCGTGGGAAAGACTGGAGAGAAAGTCCTGTAAAGGGACGAGTTTAGAGGCGCTGGTGACGGCGCCGCTACCGTTCTCACCAAAAAAGTTTACCACGAACCCGGTGGTGGCGGCAACATTGAATATCTGGGGACAGTGGAGGCGACAGAGAGGGGTGCGGGGAGCCCCGGTGGGGTCCCCAATCAGGTACAACCATAGGTTCGCCCCAGGAAGAATGGATGGAGGATTTCAGAGCTGGCACCAGTTGGGAATTAGGAGGGTGGGAGATTTATTTATAGATGGGACTTTTGCGAGCTTGGGAGCATTGGAGGAAAAGTATAAGTTGCCCCGGGGAAACTTCCTGAGATATATGCAGGTGAGGGCGTTTACTAGACAACAGGTGAGGGAGTTTCCGCTGCTCCCGACACAGGGGACTCAGGACAGAGTGCTTTCAGGGGTGTGGGTCGGCGAGGGCAAGGTGTCAGAGAGATATTGAGAGATGAGGGAAGAGGGGGAGGAGTCGGTGGGCGAACTAAAAGGAAAGTGGGAAGAAGAATTAGGTGAGGAGATAGAGGAGGGTATGTGGGCTGATGCCCTAAGCAGGGTAAACTCCTCTTCCTCATGCGCCAGGCTTAGCCTGATTCAATTCAAGGTGCTACATAGAGCACACACAACGGGAGTAAGATTGAGCAGGTTCTTTGGAGTGGAGGACAAATGTGGGAGGTGCGGCGGAAGCCCGGCAAACCACGCACATATGTTTTGGGCGTGCCCGGCACTGGAGGGGTATTGGAAGGGAGTGACGGGAGTGATTTCGAAGGTGGTGAAGGCTCGGGTCAAACCAGGCTGGGGGCTAGCTCGATTTGGAGTTGCGGATGAGCTGGGAGTGCAGGAGGCGAAAGAGGCCGACGTTGTGGCCTTTGCGTCCCCAGTAGCCCGGCGTAGGATCCTACTCATGTGGAAGGAGGCGAAACCCCCCGGACTGGAGGCCTGGGTAAACGATATGGCGGGGTTCATTAAACTGGAGCAGATAAAGTTTGCCCTGAGAGGATCGGCTCAAGGGTTCACCAGGTGGTGGCAGCCATTTCTCGACTACCTAGGGGAATGTTAGAGGGAAGACAGATGACCAGCAGCAGCAACGGAGGGGGGGAGGGGGGCGAGGGGGGAGGGGGGGTTTAGTTTAGTTTATGTCAAACGATTATGGGGTTTAGTTATTTGTGTATTGTTAAAATTTCTTCACTGTTACGTTTGCTTTGTAAGAGGGAAAAAATTGTTGTTTGGGAAAAAGTTTTCAATAAAATATATATATAAAAAAAAAAAAAGAAAATGCTTCTGCACTGATGTGCTGGACTCTTCCGCCATTATTGAGGACGCCGTTATTTTTGGAGCCTCCTCTTCCAGTTATTTCTTTAATTGTCCACCAGCATTCATGACGGAATATCGCGGAAACGTTTAAACTGATCTGTTGTTTGTGGGATTGCTCTGTCTTTTACTTGCTGCCTCTGTTGTTTGGCACCAAGTAAGTCCTGTGTTGTAGCTTCACCAGGTTAACATCTCATTTTTAGATATGCCTGGTGCTACTCCTGATTTGCTCCCCTTCACTCTTCATTGAACCAGAGTTGATCCCCTGGCTTGGTGGTGATGGTAGAGTGGGGGATATGCTGGGCCATGAGGTTACAGATTGTGGTTGAATACAATTCTGCTGCTGCTGATGGCCCATAACGTAGCTTGGATGCCCAATTTGAGTTGCTAGATCCGGAAATTACTGGAGAGAATTCGTTGAGACAGGATCTACTCCCATTTGAAAGCAAATGGACGTATTAGCGAGAGGCAGCATGATTTTGTGAAGGGGAGGTCGTGTCTCACTAACTTGATAGAGTTTTTCGAGGAGGTCACTAAGATGATTGATGCAGGTAGGGCAGTGGATGTTGTCTATATGGACTTCAGTAAGGCCTTTGACAAGGTCCCTCATGGTAGACTAGTACAAAAGGTGAAGTCACACGGGATCAGGGGTGAGCTGGCAAGGTGGATACAGAACTGGCTAGGTCATAGAAGGCAGAGAGTAGCAATGGAAGGATGCTTTTCTAATTGGAGGGCTGTGACCAGTGGGTGTTCCACAGGGATCAGTGCTGGGACCTTTGCTCTTTGTAGTATATATAAATGATTTGGAGGAAAATGTAACTGGTCTGATTAGTAAGTTTGCAGACGACACAAAGGCTGGTGGAATTGTGGATAGCGATGAGGACTGTCAGAGGATACAGCAGGATTTAGATTGTTTGGAGACTTGGGCGGAGAGATGGCAGATGGAGTTTAATCCGGACAAATGTGAGGTAATGCATTTTGGAAGGTCTAATGCAGGTAGGGAATATACAGTGAATGGTAGAACCCTCAAGAGTATTGACAGTCAGAGAGATCTAGGTGTACAGGTCCACAGGTCACTGAAAGGGGCAACACAGGTGGAGAAGGTAGTCAAGAAGGCATACGGCATGCTTGCCTTCATTGGCCGGGGCATTGAGTATAAGAATTGGCAAGTCATGTTGCAGCTGTATAAAACCTTAGTTAGGCCACACTTGGAGTATAGTGTTCAATTCTGGTCACCACACTACCAGAAGGATGTGGAGGCTTTAGAGAGGGTGCAGAAGAGATTTACCAGAATGTTGCCTGGTATGGAGGGCATTAGCTATGAGGAGCGGTTGAATAAACTCGGTTTGTTCTCACTGGAACGAAGGAGGTTGAGGGGCGACCTGATAGAGGTCTACAAAATTATGAGGGGCATAGACAGAGTGGATAGTCAGAGGCGTTTCCCCGGGGTAGAGGGGTCAATTACTAGGGGGCATAGGTTTAAGGTGAGAGGGGCAAGGTTTAGAGTAGATGTATGAGGCAAGTTTCTTACGCAGAGGGTAGTGGGTGCCTGGAACTCGCTACCGGAGGAGGTGGTGGAAGCAGGGACGATAGTGACATTTAAGGGGCATCTTGACAAATACATGAATAGGATGGGAATAGAGGGATACGGACCCAGGAAGTGTAGAAGATTGTAGTTTAGTCAGGCAGCATGGTCGGCACGGGCTTGGAGGGCCGAAGGGCCTGTTCCTGTGCTGTACACTTCTTTGTTCTTTGTTAGAAATCTATTCCATTTAACACAACACTTGGAGAGTATCCTCATTGTGAAGATGGGACTTTGTTGCCACAAGAACTGTGTGGTCACTCCAATACTCTTATGGACAGATGCATCTGCGACAGATTGGTGAGGATGAGGCCCAGTAGGGTTTTCCCTTTTGTTAGTTTTCTCCCCACCTACCACAGACCCAGTCTAGCAGCTGTGATATTTAGGAATTGACCCACTGGGTCAGTAGTGATGCTACGGAGCTACTTTTGGTGTTGGATATTGAAGTCCCCAAAACAAAAGTACATTCTGTGCCCTTTCCACATGGTGCTTCTTCCAAGTGGTGTTCAACATGGGGGACCAAAGAGAAAATGCTGGAAAATCTCAGGTCTGGCAGCATCTGTAGGGAGAGAAAAGAACTAACGACATAGGCAGGAAGGGGCATGTGCCCCTGCAGCAGGAGTTCAGGGAGCTAGGCAGAAAGCTAAAAGACAGGACCTCTAGGATTGTAATCTCGGGATTACTCCCTGTGCCACGTGCCAGTGAGGCTAGAAATAGGAAGATAGAGCAGCTAAACACGTGGCTAGACAGCTGGTGTAGGGGGGGGGGGGTTCCGTTATCTGGATCACTGGGAGCTCTTCCGGGGCAGGTGTGACCTGTATAAGAAGGACGGGTTGCATCTAAACTGAGGCATAAATATCCTGGCCGCGAGGTTTGCTAGTGTCACTCGGGAGGGTTTAAACTGGTATGGCAGGGGGGTGGGTACCGGAGCAATAGGTCAGAAGGTGAAAGCATTGAGGGAGAACTAGGGAATAGGGCCAGTATGGCTCTGAGGACGAGCAGACAGGGAGATGTTGCTGAAAACAGCAGGTCTGGCGGCCTGAAGTGCATATGTTTTAATGCAAGAAGTATAACGGGTAAGGCAGATGAACTTCGAGCTTGGATTGGTACTTGGAACTATGATGCTATGATGTTGTTGCCATTACAGAGACCTGGTTGAGGGAAGGACATGATTGGCAGCTAAACGTTCCAGGATTTAGATGTTTCAGGCGGGATAGAGGGAGATGTAAAAGGGGTGGTGAAGTTGTGCTACTGGTTAGGGAGAATATCACAGCTGTACTACGGGAGGACACCTCAGAGGGCAGTGAGGCTATATGGGTAGAGATCAGGAATAAGAAGGGTGTAGTCACAATGTTGGGGAGTTTACTACAGGCCTCCCAACAGCCAGCGGGAGATAGAAGAGCAGATAGGTAGACAGATTTTGGAAAGGAGTAAAAGCAACAGGGTTGTTGTGATGGGAGACTTTAACTTCCCCAATTTTGACTGGGACTCACTTAATGCTCGGGGCTCGGACGGGACAGAGTTTGTAAGGAGCATCCAGGAGGGCTTCTTAAAACAATATGTAGATAGTCCAACTAGGGAAGGGGCTGTGGACCTGGTTTTGGGGAATGAGCCTGGCCAGGTGGTAGAAGTTTCAGTAGGGGAGCATTTCGGGACAGTGACCACAATTCAGTAAGTTTTAAAGTCCTGGTGGACAAGGATAAGAGTGGTCCCTGGGTGAATGTGCTAAATTGGGGGAAGGCTAATTATAACAATATTAGGCGGGAACTGAAGAACCTAGAGTGGGGTCAGATGATTGACGGTAAATCAACATCTGACATGTGGGAGGCTTTCAAATGTCAGTTGAAACAAATTCAGGACCGGCATGTTCCTGTGCGGAAGAAGGATAAATACGGCAAATTTCGGGAACCTTGGATAACGAGAGATATTGTAGGCCTCGTCAAAAATAAAAAGGAGGCATTTTTCAGGGTTAGAAGGCTGGGAATAGACTAAGTCTGTGTGGAATATAAAGAAAGTAGGAAGGAACTTAAGCAAAGAGTCAGGAGGGCTAAAAGGGGTCACGAAAAGTCATTGGCAAATAGGGTTCAGGAAAATCCAAAGGCTTTTTACATGTGCATAAAAAGCAAGAGGGTAGCCAGGGAAAGGGTTGGCCCACTGAAGGACAGGCAAGGGAATCTATGTGTGGAGCCAGAAGAAATGGCCGAGCTACTAAATGAATACTTTGCATCAGTATTCACCAAAGAGAAGGAATTGGTGGATGTTGAGTCTGGAGAAGGGTGTGTAGATAGCCTGGGTCACATTGAGATCCAAAAAGACGAGGTGTTGGGCGTCTTGAAAAATATTACGGTAGATAAGTCCCCAGGACCTGATGGGATCTACCCCAGAATACTGAAGGAGGCTAGAGAGGAAATTGCTGAGGCCTTGACAGAAATCTTTGGATCCTCACTGTCTTCAGGTGATATCCCGGAGGACTGGAGAATAGCTAATGTTGTTCCTTTGTTTAAGAAGGGTAGCAAGGATAATCCAGGGAACTACAGGCCGGTGAGCCTTGCGTTAGTGGTAGGGAAATTACTGGAGAGAATTCTTTGAGACAGGATATACTCCCATTTGGAAGCAAATGGACGTATTAGCGAGAGGCAGCTTGGTTTTGTGAAGGAGAGGTTGTGTCTCACTAACTTGATAGAGTTTTTCGGAGAGGTCACAAAGATGTTTGATGCAGGTAGGGCAGTGGATGTTGTCGATATGGACTTCAGTAAGGCCTTTAACAACGTCCCTCATGGCAGACTGGTACAAAATGTGAAGTCACACGGGATCGGGGTGAGCTGGCAAGATGGATACAGAACTGGCGAGATCATAGAAGGCAGAGAGTAGCAATGGAAGGGTGCTTTTCTGATTGGAGGGCTGTGACTAATGTGTTCCGCAGGGATCAGTGCTGGGATCTTTGCTGTTCGTAGTATATATAAATGATTTGGAGGAAAATGTAACTGGTCTGATTAGTAAGTTTGCAGACGACACAAAGGTTGGTGGAATTACGGATAGCGATGAGGACTATCCGAGGATACAGCAGGATTTGGATCGTTTGGAGACTTGGGCGGAGAGATGGCAGATGGAATTTAATCCCAACAAATGTGAGGTAATGCATTTTGGAAGGTCTAATGCAGGTCAGGAATATACAGTGAATGGTAGAACCCTCAAGAGTATTGACAGTCAGAGAGATCTAGGTGCACAGGTCCACAGGTCACTGAAAGGGGCAACACAGGTGGAGAAGGTAGTCAAGAAGGCATACGGCATGCTTGCCTTCATTGGCCGGGGCCTTGAGTATAAGAATTGGCAAGTCATGTTGCAGCTGTATAGAACCGTAGTTAGGCCACACTTGGAATATAGTGTTCAATTCTGGTCGCCACACCACCAGAAGGATGTGGAGGCTTTAGAGAGGGTGCAGAAGAGATTTACCAGGATGTTGCCTGGCATGGAGGGCATTAGCTGTCAGAAGCGGTTGAATAAACTCTGTTTGTTCTCACTGGAACGACAGAGGTTGAGGTGGCGACCTGATAGAGGTATACAAAATTGAGGTGCATAGACCAGAGTAGATAGTCAGAGGCCTTTTCCCAGGGTAGAGGGGTCAATTACTAGGGGGCATAGGTTTAAGGTGCGAGGGGCAAGGTTTAGAGGAGATGTACGAGGCAAGTTTTTTATACAGAGGGTGGTGGGTGCCTGGAACTCGCTGCTGGAGGAGGTGGTGGAAGCAGGGACGATAGTGACATTTAAGGGGCATCTTGACAAATACATGAATAGGATGGGAATAGAGGGATACGGACCCAGGATGTATAGGAGATTTTAGTTTAGATGGGCAGCATGGTCAGCACAGGCTTGGAGGGCCGAAAGGCCTATTCCTGTGCTGTACTTTTCTTCGTTCTTTGTTTTTAATTTCTTCGAGTCCGGATGACCCTTTGTCAAAGCTTTGACAAACGTTAGGTCTTTTCTCTCCCTCCAGGTGCTGCCAGACCTGCTGAGATTTTCCAGCATTTTCTCTTTGGTTTCAGATTCCAGCATCTGCAGTAATTTGCTTTTATTCAACATGGGGGAGTACTGAATCATCAGCTGAGGGCTGGACAGTAGGTGGTGTTGCTCTTTAAAGTCGCCAATATGATGTTATATCCCACCAGCGTCGCCAATACTGTGGGTGTTTCTATTTCTCTTACTGAACCACACGGCTTTCCCGTATATCGGTCAAATGACCACACAACCAGTCAGTTCAAGTTCAAAGATGGTTTATTTACACACAAGTGTTACTTCGACATGCAAGCACAATATACTACAAGTTAAACTACACCTTTCAGCTACAATAATCTATACTTCACTTCAGGATGACCGGCTCTGTGCAAGTGGATAAGGCCTTTATCTTGATCTCACGTGGCTGGTTTGAAGTGGCTCTGTCTCTGCTGGGCTCAGCTGTCAGGTAGCGATCGTTGGTCTTGAACTTAGCTGGCTGTTCCTGCTACAGTTGGCTGGCACAGGCCGGATCCAAAAGAGGCAGAACACATGGCTGTGTCCCCTTTTATCTCTCTGGGATTTCATGCTCTTTGGGGCGGTCCTTGATCTTGGACCCAATAGTTTGACAGGGCTCTGATCACTGCCTTCGATTTTGACCAATAAAGGGGCGGGTGCCTTGGTAGCTGGGCGGGTCCTTAGCGGTCGTTGACCTTGGCAGTTGGGCTTTCTGAGTAAAGGGAGTGGCGCCGATCAGTCTGTGGCTGTACCGGTTTCTTGATTGGAGTCCTATTGTTCTGGGGAACGGGCCATTGAAATGCAAACGAGCGGGGGTTTCGATCAGGTCTGGTTACCTGCGTTGCAGATACCCACATAGGCTCTGTATCTGTCTGAGTCCTGGGTTGGCCATAATTCCCATGGTCCTTTGCAGGTGGCCATCTCAGATGGCTACAGTGGTAATCAGCAGGAGGTTTTCTTCCCCATACCTGACCTGATGCCATGAGACTTCATGAGATCCGGAGTTCATGTTCATTGCACCCAGTGCAACTCCCTTCTATACCAGTGTGCCACCACTGGTGAGGCAGGGCATAACCAAGGATGAAGGATGGTGATGTCTGTAAGATTTGATTTTGTGAATATGGCTATGTCAGGCTGTTGGACGGCTCTGTTTTCAGGTTCTGTTTCCAGAAGTCCTTGCAGCCCTATAGCGCCAAGCTTTATGTGGCTATTGTTAATTTGTGACCTCAACAGTGAAGTTGCCAAGCGATTTGGTTATAGAAGGTGTCAGTCATGTGAAACCCTGTCTTCGCTGGATGGGCACACAAGACCACTTTCCAGTATTCATTGCTAGGTAGCTATCAAAATCAAAAATGTGGCTTTCTTTTCTGCCCTTCTGAACACGGCACTGAGGCAAGTAGTATTGTTGCTGTCTCTAAACTAACCGATTCGGAGTTGAATTTAGGATTTGGTCTTTGTGGCTGTATTTACCTATTAAACTGTTTGTAGAATTGCCCTGCATGTGTATGGGGTGATCATCCCGGGAAATGGAGCATGCAATATCTGTCGGTCGGCAACATCGAGGTCTTCCTACCCCGATGGGCACCGCAGGGATTGGGGTATTTTTACCAACCCCATCAATTACATTTCATTTTGATGTTTTAAGTTTCCTTTGAGACTCTATGGGGTGAACATGTGGAACTGCTGACCACCAATTGTAATATGCAGAAATACTGAAGGCTGTGCAGTGTGGCATTTAGACAGCTAAACTGGGAGCTAACTACATACATTTGCTGACCAGTTGGCTTGGCTTGTTATACATATTTAACTATAAACAGTTTGTGGGCTACATGTTCAAAGTTGTTGCTGTTTCTTCTCTTCCACCTCATCTTCTTCTCTCTTCAAACTGCACAGCCCATTGATAGTTTAATTTTGTACCCTGGCAGGCCTGGGCTTGATAATGGTTATAATAACTTTTAGCTTGTGTCCATCTTAAATAGCTGCGAACTTTGAAACCTGGTCTGTATTTGTTTTTAAACTTTACTGCCCGAGTTGATCTTCGAATATATTGTGTGGGGAGACTCATTTTCTTCAAACAGTGTGTTGTTTGAGACTAGCATCACATCTTGTTGTAAAAATGCAATTTTTTCCTGTTCATAATTATAGATCTTGTTTCAAGGAGACTGATGGCGAAATTGTAATTTTAGTTTCATTGTACATCTGTCTTGCTAAGTGGTTTAGGAAATGTAGCAGACAGCCATTGATCTTGTTCACCATCGATCTGTAGGCATTAGTCATGTGCTTAAGACTGTCATGCAACTTCCATTATCTTTCATTGCCAAATATAGCACCATCTTGTTGCAAAACAGGAGTTCAGTCAGAGGGGCAATTTTCCACATTAGATCTTCAGACTGAAAATCCTTTTGGTTGGACATAGCCATTTCATACATCTCTAGTTGTTGAATGTGTTGTTTCAAGTGTTGAGTTTTTCAGGGACTGCCAATGTTTAGGTTTTGACACAGATTGTAATTGTATGAGAAAGCAGGTATGGATTTGGAGGGACGTAGTAACAGAATAAAAAACAGGCAGGATGTGAATGATTTGTATGGCAGATGTGGTTTTCTATCTCTCTGAGCTGTCCTCCCACACCTCTCCCTATCTCTTGTAACCATTTCCAGCCTACAGTCCTCCAAGTTAGCTATGTACCTCCTATTCTGGCCTCCTGCGCACACCAATTTCCATCACTCTGCCATTGATGATTGCACCTTTAGCTGGCTCGCCCTAAACCCTGGAATTTCCTCCGTAAGCCGCTCTGCCCCTCAATCTCTCCCTTGCTCTTTCCCACTTGGTTAAGACACTTTTCAAAACCTAACCTTTTACCAAATGTTTGATAACCTGTCCTTGTAATTCCCTGTGTGCTAAATGCTGTTCAGCAATGCTCTTGTGGTGCACCTTGGGTCGATTTACAATCATAGAATCCCTGCAGTGCAGAAGGAGGCCGTTTGACTCATCGAGCCTGCACCGACCCTTCGAAAGAGCACCCTACCCATGTCCACTTACCCATCCACCCAGCCCTAATCCCATAACCTAACCCGCACACCCATGGACATTAAGGGGCAATTTTATCATGGCCAATCCACCTAACCCGTACATCTTTGGACAGTGGTAGGAAACCGGATTACCCGGAGGAAACCCATGCAGACATGGGGAGAACGTACAAACTCTACACAGACAGTAACCCAAGGCCGGAATTGAACCCGGGTCCCTGGCGCTGTGATGCAGCAATGCTAGCCACTGTGCCACCCTGCACTGTGCCACCGTGCCGCCCTATTACTACGCTAAAGGCTTTATATAAATGTTGGTTGTTATTGTTGTTTTATAATGACCTGGAACACTCTGCCAGGAGTGGATACAGTGAATGATTTCAAAAGGAAATCAAATGGGCGCTTGAAGGAAATAAGCTTGCAAGGCGACTAAGATTGAGCGGGGGAGTGGACCTAACTGGATTGATCTGTGGCCTCCTTCTGTGCTGTAAATAACTCTATAACTCTATAAATAGTAGTTTCTTTTACTGGATTTCTTAGCTTAAAAAAATAGAATCTATTAACAGATACCATTTTAAAAATTGTTTCTGAAACCCTCCTGGGCGAAAGGCTCCTTTTGGCTCTACAAGAAATATATATTTTTTTAAAGTCACTGAAGTAAGTACAGAATTGCCCTTTTGACCAAACTGTTGACCCTGATTCATATCTTGGTTAGCAATCGTCAAGCGGTAGAAATTATTAATGTGCATCATTGAGCTTTGTTGATAATCTAATCTGGTTATAACAAAGACAGCACTTGTCTAATGTGAAAGGAAAACATCTTTTGTGCTTTGTGTACTTATTATGAAACTTGCTGTCCAATTTTAAAGTAAAGTACCACCGTCTTGCCGACTGACTTCTTAAAAGTGAGTTTGTATTTTCAAAGGACTTTGTTCATTCTATTGACGTGCTGTTTAGACCTAGCTTCAGTAATTGTGCAGGAAAGATGTGTTTCTCAAGGTAGCTGTTCCTACACAGTTGTACGAAAGACTAACCAGTATTGATCAGGTGGCTGCTTCCATTTTGATAGTTTGAAAGATCTGTGAAGAACTGGTCCAATGGATGTTTCTGTTCAACCATTTCAAGAAGTGATTCAAGCTGTTGTTATTTGGACTGACTTCAGCAACGTGCTCTCAGTCCTTGACTTTGCATGAAGTTTTTTTTGTGGTTTATTCTGTTAAAGTGTCTGGAGCATGAGATGTTTACCTTCTGTAGTGATGGCATATAATGGAAATTCAGCATGTAATTCAGAGACAAAAATCATTCATTCATAGCATACTATTACTGGCAACTTCTGTGCATAAAATCTCACTTCAGTCCATAAGTGGTGTATGCTTGCCTGTGGAAGCTGACCTTTGTGTTTGGCTCATAAAAGTTTACCAAAACTTGTATTGCAACAATCATGTCACTGTTAACTACATGTCGTTGGATATATATATATACAAGTGGCCGGGGAGCGGGTGGTGAAGATCAAGGAGAAATGGGAAGCGAAGTTGGGAGGGGAGATCAATGGGGAGTATGGAGTGAGGCACTGCGTAAGGTAAACGGGACTTCCTCTTGTGCAAGGATGAGCCTGATACAGTTTAAGGTGGTGCACAAGGTCCATATGACTCAGGCGAGAATGAGTGGGTTCTTTCTGGGGGTAGCAGATGAGTGTGAGAGGTGTGGGTGGGGGCCAGTGAATCACGTGCACATGTTTTGGGGTTGCGAAAATTGGGAAGATTCTGGGTGGGAGTGTTCGCAGTCTTCGCCAGGATAGTGGAGGAGGAGGTGAAACCGGGCCCTTTGGTGGCGATATTTGGGGTTTCAGAGAAGCCGGAGCTCATGGAGAGGAGGAAGGCCGATGTCTTGGCCTTCGCCTCTGATTGCACGGCGGTGAATTTTGCTGGAGTGGCGGTCGGCATCGCCATCGGGGGTAGTGCCTTGATTGGGTGACCTGTACGACTTCCTGCAATTAGAGACGATAAAGTATGAGTTAAGAGGCTCTTCAAGGGGGTTTGAGGAAAGGTGGGGGTTGTTTGTGACCGTGTTTGAGGAGCTGTTCGTCGCAGGGGAGGGTGGGGGGTGAAAAAGAGGAAAAACCTGCACAGGATGTATAGTTGATTGTTGGGAAGTATGTTTCCCGGGGTGTTTATTCGCTGTAACCTGTTTTGATACATGTTTGCAATAAAATACATTTAAAAAGAAAACTACATCTCATTGGAGCATATGAAAAGGAGTATATGAAAAGGAGTAGGCCATTCAGTCCCTTTGAGCCTGTGTCGCCATTTAATCAGATCATGGCCGGCCTTTATGTTAACTCCATCTGCACACATTGGTTGTACAATCCTTAATGTCTTTGCCGAACAAAAATCTATTAAATCTCCATTTTGAAATTTGCAACTGATCTCGTCCTCAGCAGAATTTTGGAAGAGAGTGAGTTCCAGATTTTCATTACCAATTTGTGCAAAGAAGTGGAGAACAACTTTCTGATCTTTCAAAGTTTTAAAATAGCTTCATTTATTGTGCTGCTCAATGGATTCTTACAAACAACATATTTCCTTTGGGACAAGGTGGTTGAGATGTGATCTAGGACGCGTGTGGGTAAGATTGGTTCAAAATTTACATCCAGAATAAATTTCTCTCAGCTAAATTTTAATTCTGAAACACTCCTTGATAAAAACAGTTCAAATACAAGAGAATATTGCAGCCAACAGTAATTGAAACTTTCTGTGGACAATTTAGAATTTTCATTTAACCTGTAGCTAACTGCAAAGGCCTGACGCCAAATTCTGAGTGCTGGTAAACAAAGCAAATTTGTTTGGTATTACAGAGAGGTGAAAGTTGGCCAGAATCCCTGCTGCTGATTGTGTCCCATTGTTGCTAACTTTTGGTTGGCTCTTAATTCGTAATTTGCTCTGTTTGTTTAACCTTTGCTCTAGAGTCGCCAGGTATCTTTATTATACCGCCACGAGGTTCAAGTACTGATCAATAACTCAACACACCAATTAATAAGATTCAAATCAAAACATATTTATTATACACTGTCAATCGCTACTCATGCATAAATTCTACTTAATCAACTATCTCTATCACTAACAGGCCTATACTTAGCTTTGGACTGGCCCACCAGGTCAGGGGAACAAATGGCCTTTCGTTCGGGTTCTGAAACTGCAGGATTCAAAAGCTGGTATGGACTGGTAGCTAGGAGCGCCTATCTCGTCGTGTTCGTTGACTGGAGACTTACTTGGTTGATGTGGCAGCTTGGGCAGTTCACTTTCAAGGGTTGATTCGCTGCTGAGTGACCCTGCCAAGAACACCGATTTGAACTTGGGGGCTCTTCTTTATAGTCCCCAGGGGCTTCCCGCCCTTCGGGGCGGACCCTGTACCTGGTTCCAAGTGATTGGACTGCGTTCCGATCACTTGGATCAATTTCTCCAATACTGGAGTTGTTCCCTGATCGCTGGGCGGTCCCTGAGTGTCCGTTGGCCTTCCTTTGTCTTGGCTCCTGCCGGCGCCGAGGAGTCTGGCTTGGCCTTATTCACCTGAAATGTTTCCATTGTGCCTGGGAATCGCTCATTACTATGCAGATGGCTGCTGGTTTCAGTGCTGTCTGGTTTTTGCAAGTTCCAATACACAGGATTTCTGCACTTGCTCGTTTTTGCCTGTGTTGGCTGAATTTCCCTTTAGTCTTTGCGGTTCTCCATTTTAAGTCGGGAAGTGGCCAACCCAGGTGGCTACACCATACCAATATCTGGGCAGGATCAGGCTTGACTGTGGTCACATACTGTGGCCCACAGAGCCTGCCAATGTTCACTATAACGATTCAGACAGGAATAAAGACCACTTGGGCAAGATATCTGAGTGTGGCAATTGAAATTAGGAGTTTGAACCTTCAGCAGAGAAAGGTAAATGAAAGAGAATTTGAAAGTGGGGATTGGTAGTGATTGGAAATAATTTTACAGTGTAGCGTTGCAGATGTGATCATCAAAATCACAGATAGGGATCATAGAATTTGCAGTGCAGAAGGAGACCATTCGGCCCATCGAGTCTGCACCGGCCCATGGAAAGATCACCCTACTTAAGCCCACCCCTATCCCAGTAACCGCACCCAACCTTTTTGGACACTAAGGGCAATTTAGCACAGACAATCCACCTAACCTGCACATCTTTGGACTGTGGGAGGAAACCGGAGCACCCGGAGGAAACCCACGCAGACATGGGGAGAACGTGCAGACTCCGCAATATAATTTAATAAGCTTCAATTGTCCTTCTGACCACAAGAAACCCGCCTCTGCTTCAGTGCTTTGATTCAAATAGCTTTCAAGGCTGCAACCAAACCAACTCATCTAAGCCGCTTTTTAAAAATGTGTTCTTGGGACTTGGGTGTCAAAGGTAGGACCAACATTTATTAATCATCCCTAACAACTGAAAGACAGTTATGAATCGACTGTCTTGGTGTGGAACTGGAATCACACAAGTGTAAGAATGGCAGGTTTACTCTCTCCTCGGTCTGTTGAAGCAATGCAACGTTGCAATGGCCGCCTTAAACTGGTACCAGTTTTTAAAACAAATCTAGAATTCAAATACTTAAGTTGCCATGATGGGATTTGAACTCTGATTCATTGGAATACCAGTCCAGGCCTCTGGATGTCTAGTCTAGTAACATGACCACTGCACTGCCACACCCTTGAAGATAAAAAATGTGGCTGATCTTCTCTTATCCAGCCTTGGAAGAGGGGAATGCAGTTTGGAATCTTCAGTATGAAATCTGGAACACGAGGTCTGATGTTGGCTTTTGGAAGCCTTTTTATTTTTACAGTCAGATAACTGACAATAATTACAGTTTAGTTTCTGATTGTCATAAAGGTCAATTAAATATGTTGAATAATTCATATAACTTCTATCTTGGAATTTCTGAAATTTTTAAGCAGAATTCTTTTGAAGTAAATGATGGAAACCCTCATGAAATCTTAAAGCCTCACAATTTTCATGTTTTACTGCGATTTTATGAATGAGAGAACAAACACTGGCTCTTAATGTCTCTAAATCTATTGTGTAATTATATGGCATAGTATGAACAAAATTCCGTTTTCCGGCTCTTGGTCCATTGCCCATTGTAGCAGCAGAATTATTGATTCCAATTAATAAGAACCTTTCTCCGATGATGGGAAAGCTGATGATAACTCAGCTGTTTTATTTTCAGCATTCTCAGCTGCCACTTTGTATTCATGTCTGAATCCTGTTGCCGAACATTGGCACGCACTTTGACCACAGTGTGGCATCACAGTCAAGATTGATCCTACCCTCAGCCAGTATTGACATGGGACAGAGTCAGCAGCAAACGTCTGGCCAATGTTCACTACTCTACAATGCCAAATAAATTAGCTTTGTTTAACAGTACATGGTGTTAGGTTCCTAATATCTCTGCAATTAGCGGGAATTTAATTAAAATTCTAATTTCAGAAAGCATTAACAAGGAAATATAGAACATTCATGACACGGAAGGAGACCGAAAATGAGCGAGCCAGCTAATTCTCTATTTTCAGCCTTCGGTCCGTGGCCTGTTGTGGAAGTAGAACTATTAATTTCTCATTAATAAGAACTTTCCGAAGACACTATGGTAAATTTAACCATATCTTTACTGTTTCAATTTGAACATTATTCTCAGTTGTCACTTTATGTTTGAGTAAGGCAACTCTCTTTCACAGCTGACAGTTTCTGTTTAAGTTCTAACAAAGTGCATTCGTAACAGACACGAGAATTCCATTAGCTGCCTGACTGAAACAAGGAAATTGAATTGAGTAAATTTCAGAGGTATTTCAAACTATTGTGGTCATACAACATTAATAATGAAAGAGCAATGTAATTAACATAAATGGAATTGAAGCATTAAGTACTGAAGTTAATCTCATTTTAATATATGTACAGTTGCAGTCTAAACTGCTGTTAATTTATAGTTATTAATGAAGGCCGGTTTAGCTCAGTTGGCTGGACAGCTGGTTTGTGATGCAGAGCAAGGCCATAGCACGGGTTCAATTCCTGCACTAGTTGAGGTTATTCACGAAGGCTCCACCATCTCAACCTTGCCCCTGAGCTATGGCGGCCCTCAGGTTAAATCTCCACCAGTCAGATCTCCTCCTCAAACAGGAATGCAGCCTATGGTCATCTGGGACTATGGTGACTTTACTTACTTTTATTAATGAAGACTATTGGTAGTTTACCTGAAAGAGAAACCCATTGACTATGAAAGTTGATTGGTAAGTTCTGTCCTACTGAAACATTCCTTCCTCTTTAATTCATCAAATGATGTATTTTTCCTGAAACCAATTTGGAGTAGAAGTAAGTGATCAATTACTATTGAATAGAAACCTGATTGACAGAAAGAATATCTAATTTGTACAGCATTACGCTTTGCATTGCATTTCTGCTGGTTTTCCTTGATGGTGTGTGTTGGGAAAGGGGTGTTGTTATCTGCAGGTGATAATTTGTCAGTTTAACATTTTTTGGGTCCATAAATAATTTTGTTCTAAGTACCCAGAGACGCACTGTATATCCAACATCCAACACTTTGATACATGGTGAAACTTTTGGACAAGGAAGATATTCCAGTCACTTGGTGGGGGTGGTTGAATATTACTCAGCATGTGTCATCTTAATTTGATTCATTCTCCAACTGAACTTCTCAGCTAAAGAGAGAGCCGGTCAGTGAGTTCCCTGTGTCGTGTTCGGTGCTCCATTTGATTGCAACCCTTGCCTATGCTTTCCTGCACTGTAACTGGCTGCCAGAAGGCATGCAGAAATTATTTAGCTGTAAATGAGTTTTCTCTGTTTTCTCTCACAAGAAAATCTGGCACACACTGTACCTTACTGTTGTACCTCCCAACAGTGCTGTTGCAATTGGGAACTTGGCATGTTAGGAATTACAGGTGTGGCTGTAACTTCCAAAACTGCAGCATTGCAGCCACCTGCTTGGGAGCCCCTTTTAAAAATTATTTGGGGGTGTCTAATTTGCTGTGCATCTTTCAAAGTGTCAGCTATGTGTTGGATGATTGCCTGCACACAGCCATTTAACATTTTTAATGCATGAAAATGTTCTTTTGTGTTTCATTTAGGCCCAAGGTCAGACTTTCACATTTCCAGACATTTTTCCTCAAAAAGATCAAACTCCTGAACCAGGCTCTGTGGAAGAAATCCAAAATAAGTTTCTGGAAGATGAGAAGCAGAAGCAGAAAGCAGACCCGCGGCGAGGAGGCGTCACTGACTGGTTTGGACTCTAAGAGAAACAACTTTTGAAAAGTTGTATGTGCATTTAAAAAAAAAAGAAAATATTATTTTCTAGATAGCTTGCTGACCAAGCATGAACCAAGTACTTTGTTTTGAAGGAGTGTCAGCTCGGTAGGTTTCAAATGCTTCATATTATTCATTGTGAGGGGTATCTCCTGTGGACATTTGCTCATCTTGTGTTAACATTTGCTGAACAACAGCTGTTCTTTAACAAGGGATTCAAGTCGATTCTTGCAATCCATCATGCAGTGCTCTTTTGTAAAGGTGGGCTTGGGGAGCGAGCTTTGGCATCTGATCATTGGAAACCCGGCTTCCAGTAACTGGCGTAAACTGCTGGGCATTCTTCATCTGGACTTTGCGAAGAATCCTCTGAGAGCTGCGATTTTTATGAATGCATGTGTTAACACGTGATGGCACCCGACAGCTTAAATTAATTTGTTAAGAGGTTGGATTAAATGTTGGCAGAACAAAGTGAAGACATTCCGAGGCTAGATGTCATATGAAAAGATCACACCTTCCAAGGAATTTATTGGGTTACTCCATACACTACTTTTGACAAAGAATCCGATTTTGTATCTGTTCATTCTTGTTCAAGCAACAGTCTAATATATTATGTGATAATGTTTGAATAAAAAATGGAAAGAATTATTGCATTAGCAGGTTTGTATCACATCCAGGAATCATGAAATATTTCTTGACTTCCCAGCACAGGTTATGAGAATAGACAACTTTGATATGTTTCAATCCCTCAGCGTTGTGTTTTTAGACTTGTCCATTACCTAAGGTGGAGAAGAAACTAAGTGTGCAGGTTACCCAAAATCATAGTGTGACATTCGTACCAATTAACCAAGCGTGGCTCTGGGAGGAGAAAAATCAAATAAATTAGCACGTAAATATTGCTATTTAAGAACAATCTGCTGTGCTGAGACTATGTTCTGATATTTTCAGTGTGTGCATGAATTTATGGGTGAATATTGCAAAGCATTCCACTTGTTTGTTAAATTCACAAGTAAGTGAACAGTTATAGAAACATAACTCACCAGTTCCTTGAAGGAGAGGCGTTGGTGAGTAGAAAGCTAGCATGAACAGTACTTGTCACCTGTTCAGTCATTGGAGAGGCTATTAATGAGCTTCATTGGAATAAAATTGGTCTAAGCTTGTAATCAAGGTGTGTGACAGGCAGTAACAGTTGGGGAGTGGATGGGTGGCGGGGAAGTGCAGCACATTGTAAACTGAGAATTTAATGCATCACTTTTACAAACTTGTAATTTAAATTTCCATCAGAACTTTGGGTGCTGTTACTTTCCTGTCCTCTAATGTAGTTGCGTTTATTTATGATGGCTTCATTATTTTCATATGCAGTCTTTTACAAACATTAAGATAAATTTGCAGCACTTTTCTTGCTAGCTGCAATAAGCAGTTATCTACAGGTAGCATTTTCTTTTTGATCACAGCATTTTTCTTTTTGATCACAGCATTTTTCTTTGTGGAAACTCTTTGATGTTATTATCAATGAGATCAAAACTGTGCAGTAATTTGTATCAGTGATGGGGTCAGAACTTGTGGGTTGGGTAGATATCAAAATTCATTATGGGTCTAGTTAGTTTCTGTAGGTATGTATGAATGGGTAGCACGGTAGCACAGTAGTTAGCACTGTTGTTTCACAGCGCCAGGGTCCCAGGTTCGATTTCCGGCTTGGGTCACTATCTGTGCAGAGTCTGCACGTTCTCCCTATGTCTGCGTGGGTTTTCTCCGGGTGCTACGGATTCTCCCCACACGTCCTGGAAGACGTGCTGTTGGGTAATTTCGGACATTCTGAATTATCCCTCTGTGTACCCGAACCGGTGCCGGGATGTGGCAACTAGAGGCTTTTCACAGTAACTTCATTGTAATGTAAGCCTACTTGTGACAATAAAGATTATTATTATGTTGATGGGCAATTCTTCCATGTCTGGGTGCTTGGTTGTGAGCGACTGGCTACTCTAATGTAGGGAAGACTGCTGTCCTGTTTATATAATGCAGTAAAATGGCAAGAGACAATATTGGATCTAGGCTGTAAGTCTGTTGTGCCAGTCACAAGCTAGGATGGTTTAAGAGACTTTAAACAAATTCCAGGCAAGATTACAGTTTTGACATGACTTTGTTCTAGAGAACAGGACTTAATCACACTTTCACTTACAATGGTCGTTTCTCAGGAAATACTTTCGCCTGTAGATGCTTAGGACCTCAGTCAGTGAAAGGCAGGCTCAATAGGCTAAATTTGTGGGGCACGACCAAAGATGGGAATGAAGGCAGGAAGCACTGGTGCCAGGCAGCATGCTGATTTTAAGATGTTGATCCTGCTGCCAACAATAATCAGCAATGCAGGGAGATGTGCTGTCTTTCATTTGTGGAACAAAAAGGTGTGTATTTACTAAGTGCCTTTCCTGACCTCAAGCTTTTTACAGCTAATGCAGCACTTTCGAAGTGTAGCCCTTGTGATAGTGTAAGAAATGTGGCAGCCAAATTGAGCACAGCTAGCTCCCACAAGTGGCAATGGGATAATGATTAGACATTCTGTTTCGTAGTGATGATGGTTGAGGGATAAGTATTGACCTGAACTTTGGCAGAACTCCCCTAGCCGGCTTCAAAGTAGTGTCATAGGATTTTTAATGTCATAGGATGGTGAGAGTGCTACCATCTACCTCTCCAAGTGAAAGATCCCACAATACCATTTTCAAGATGTGGAGATGCCAGCGTTGGACTGGGGTGGGCACAGTAAGAAGTCTTCCAACACCAGGTTAAAGTCCAACAGGTTTGTTTCGAATCACTAGCTTTCGGAGCACAGCTCCTTCCTCAGGTGAATTCACCTGAGCTTCCCGAGGAAGGAGTAGTGCTCCGAAAGCTAGTGATTCAAAACAAACCTGATGGACTTTAACCTGATGTTGTAAGACTTGTGACCATTTTCAAGGACAGCTGGGAGGTTTTCCCAGTGCTCTGGCCATATAGTCATCAATAAAACAGATTATTTGGTCATCACAGTATCACAGAATTATTATGGCACAAAAGGAGGCTATTTAGCCCATGTCTGCACCAGCCTTCCAAAAGAGCAACATGACTTTGTGCTATTTCGCTGCCTTTTCCCCATACTCCTGCACATTGTTTACATTCAAGTGACCACCTTATGCCCTCTTGAATGTGTCGATTGAACCTGCCTCCACCATACTTCCAGACAGTGCATTCCAGACCTGAACTACTTGTGGGAAAAAGTTTTTTTCTCACATCACATTTGCTGCTTTTGTTAATCACTTTACAAGTCATAATTGCATTGCTGGTTCTGGGAGTTTTCTGAGATTGCCTGCTGCATTTCCTGCATCACAATAGTGCCTACACTTCAAAAGTACTTCATGGGTTCAAAGTACTTAATGGGTTCAAAGTACTCAGTGACTTCTTGAGGTAGTCAGAAGCCCTAGATAAATGCAAGTTCTTTCCCATGGCTTGTTTGTTGCTTGGAGTTCTGCTCACTGCCTACTTGTGAAGTGAAATCTCTGGTTAGAAAAGTGGTGACAAGATGGCTGGCTCTTTCCTATCAATGAAAATTTAAAGGTGTTATGTTATGTAATTTGGAATAACACAAGCTGCCACTTGATGCAGACTTTGAAGTGAGTTCAATGTGTTTTATTGAACTATTAGCACAGTTCTCAATGAGTTCGACTCTGCTAATCTAAATGTAGTAACTCAGTCTAACTGAACAAGCCTTGCTCTAAGCCACGTGCTGGGGTGTGATGCTGAGGATACACCCTGTCTCACTCTGTAGATGTTGGTCTGTGGAAAGTGGCGGGGTGTGAGTGCCTCATCCCTTTTATAGTGAGATACCACCCCTGAATGTCCTGACTGCACATTGGTCGTGTCCTATTCTATGTGTTCATTAGCTGCATATTTGCATATCATGACAAAAGGTAGTCCAGCATTTAAAAAAACTATTTTGTAATTATTCTGCAGCTGATGCTAAGGGCATGCCATACTCCATTAAATTGAGTTTTCAAAGTTCTAGACGATGTCTTGCAATCATCGCACAACTGCAGCTCTGCCTCAGCTGCTACCATGCCTTTCCCGCCTCTAGTTCGGACTGTTTCTGCACCTCTGGCCCATGTTATACTCTCCTTAAACTTGAGTCCATCCAAAACCTTGCCCATGTTTCAATGCCGTATCAAGTCCTGTCCATTACCTTTGGTCTCATTGCCGTGCCTTGGCTCTCGGTTAAGCAGTGCCTCAAATTAAAAATTCTTATTCTGGATTTCAAATCCCTCCTGGTGCTATATCAGTACAAGTTGTTATATTGTTAACGATGCAGCACAACTACTTGTCTATCCAAGTCCTGTGAAAATTACTATTAAATCATGGCAGCACTTTAGTCTGTGCAATTAGATTTACCCAAGATCACATTGCGAGAGTTTTTACAGTAAAGGTTAGTTTTCTGTGCCATGTTCAACTGACTTTGGAAAGTACACTTTTTTATGACATGCAAAGATTGAATAATTTGAAAAGAGTTTAAACATGACATTCAATAACCAGTCTCATAAACTCTATTTGTTTTAGAAAAATAAATATTTTGACTCCGTAGTGCTCTGAATATAGTTAATGACTCATGCAATCTTCCAATGGCTTATCAAAGATTCCAAAATGTTTTTTACATGGTTGACATGATTGCTGGCTGCATCATCCATGGCTGTTAGAATTCCCATACGCCCATAATTAGGGATGAAAGACTAAGGAGTAATTGTGAAGTGATTGATATGGTGCGTTGCCATGGGAATACACAAACACAAACTCGAATAGATCATGGTGACCATCTTCTATCATTACAAAGGATTCCCTCTTATCAGTCCTCAGTGTTCCGACCACCACAGCAGCTACCAAAGTGGACCATATGGATTATGTTATAGGGCTGAGCGGTCTGGGGATTTTGACGTGCAGTCTGACACCAGACAGTCTCAGATGATAACCCCCAGAGCTTTGGGAACAGCTTGACTTTACAAGTAATGATCACAGAACCTGGCAATGTGCTTGTGATCACTGTGGAAAGCAAATTGACTAATGATCTGTAAATGATGTCATTAGATAATTAAATGAATGCTGGCTTTTTTTTTTGATTGGCTAACAAAGTCACAGTCATAACTGTTTAACAAAGTGAAACTTGACATCAGGGAAATTATTCCTTTTTGTGCAGTTCTCTGCTGCAGTTTGTTGCAAAACTGCCGTTTGAGGTGAAAGGTCTATTTCTCATCTGTGGGTGTCCATATCGCACACCATTCCAGACAGATTGAGGGGTTCCTCTATCTAAACTGCTCCCGATCAACGGGCCTTGAGGTTGGCTTTGTATGTATTCCTGATGATTCACAACCCCCTCACAGTTCCCCTCTCCATTGAGGAGTCACGTGGTGCCAGTTTGCTCAGCTTGAAAAGTGCAAGCGTGTTATAGCTGGCCTATCCATTTAAAGCTCAAATATATATATTTAAAGTAAATAAAAGTTTATTGTTGCTGAGGTTTGAGTGGAAAATTCTATGGATTGTAATTCTCTTGATAGTTTGGGCTGCAGCTGAGAAGGACAGTAAGTACTGTATCATAATAAAGTGTAATTAATGCCTGCTCATGCTGGTGTCATGCTCCAGGTGTGTCAGGATCCATTGTTTTATAGCAACAGGACCTGTGCCATGGCAATGCACATTGCATTGGTGCACTGATTTATTGTATGTCAGTCTTTTTTATTCGTTTAAAAAAAAATTTAGAGTTCTTTTTTTTCCCAATTAAGGGGCAATTTAGCTTGGCCAAATCACCTACCCTGCACATCTTTTTGGGTTGTGGGGGTGAGACCCACACAGACACTGGGAGAATGTGTAAACTCCACACGGACAATGACCCAGGGCCGGGATTGAACCTAGGTCCTCAGTGCCGTGAGGCACCAGTGCCAACCACTGTGCCACCATGCTGCCCGTCCTTTTTTAAATTCGTGTTCTGGGATATTTATCCAATGATTGGGGAGCAAATTTCAAAATGCTGATTTTTTTTTTTTCCTCAAAGAAATTGCAAATGAGCGGCAATGATTATTACATGTACTTGATTCTTTTTTAGTCTTAACCTTTTTAAGGGCATGTTTCACAATGAGATGTTCGGCAAGGTAGGTGGGTTGCGTTTAACTCTAGGTGAAAGGGGGAACTTTTGATTTGGTAAAATTGAGGTGGGAGTGCTAGATACAGTACTATTGCAGTGGGAGGCCAGAGGCTTTGATCATGGGGTGCGGTTCCTGAACTTTGGAGACACTCTTGAGTAGAAGGATCCTGTGTCCTGAACTGGCACAGTTACACTAGAGCCTGGTTTTGATAGAACTAGGATAAAGATCTTGAAGTTTGGCAAGGTTTTGGATAGGGTGACCTTTGGGAATTAGTAAGGCTGTAGGGGGGAAAGAAACCTTCAGTTTAACGGCTACCTCTCCTCCTTTAAGGTGCTCTTTAAAACCTAACTCTTTGACAAAACGTTTGGTCGTCTGGTCTGGGCAAGGGATAACCTTTGTATTTGGGACCCTTTGTACCAATATGGGAAGACGAACCAAATGAATACATAACGACGAAACAAACTTGCATTTATTATCTCTCAAAAAAACATGGCATTGCTGCAATGAAAACCACCTCAATTAATATTTGAACCAAAATACATGTAATTTCTGACTGACTTTATCAACAATACAAAAAGACGAGCCATCTGGAATCCTGACATGCATCTGGACTCCTATTTCACCCAGTTGAAAACCATATTCTGGATTAGCAACAGGTTTATGTTTAAGTGCATTCTGAACATTCACCGTGATACTGAAAACACAAAGCAAGTGAAAAATACTTAAAAGCCTATGACTGTGTGTTAGGAGGAAAGGATCTGATCAAAGGCCAGCAGCGCAGGTTCAATTCCCGGTCCAGCTGAGAATTCTGAATTCTCCCTCTTGTGTACCCAAACAGGCGCCGGAATGTGGTGACTAGGGGCTTTTCACAGTAACTTCATTGCAGTGTTAATGTAAGCCTACTTGTGACACTGAAGGTTATTTATATTTTTATGGGGGACCAGGAAAGACTATCTTGTAAATCCAAAAATGGGGGTGGGGTCAGCAAGAACAGCTCGAGTCAGTAGGGGGAGCCATTTGGCAACAAGAAATTTAATAAGCCTGAGGCAGGTGCCACTGAGGATAGATGTCATCATGAAAGACAGGCTTGACTTGAAATTAATTTGCTACTGAGAGGAAGTATACGTTCAAATGTGTGCACGACAATAGATTAACTGAAATGATTCCGTGAAATTGTGTTGTGATATTTACCAAAACAATCTGCTTGAAACCATTGCTTAACAGCATTCTGCCCCCCCCCCATTTCATCAATTAGGCAATCTTTATATAATTCATATCATGGACTATGGACCGACTTGTGAGCTCGATTAGACAACTCATTCATCCCTCAGAGCTTGTATTTTGACATCAGTTGGATTATTTTCCATGCTCCACTCTTATTTATTTTACTGCTAAACATAACTAGCAACTATTGGGACAGAGACTGCAGCCAGCTGTAAGCTTGAATGGGCATCTGTCAAGGGCTACCATAGACTCATTACTAGACTAGGTTTGTATTCCCTTGAGTATATTAGACTAAAGCGTGATCCAATTGAAGTGTTTTAGATGATTAAAGTTGATAACAATTTCTCTTGTCGGTGACTCCAAGCAAGAAGACATGCTCTTCAAATTAGAGCTGGACTGTTCAGGGGTGATGTCAGGGTACATTTACACAAAGGCGAGTAGAAACATGGAACTCTCTCCCGAAAAGAGTTACTGAGGAAAGTTCAGTTGACCATTTCAAAGCAGGGATTTATAGATTTCTGTAAAGCAGGGATTTTAAATTTTCCTATTAAGCAAGGGTATTAAGGGTTTGGGACCCAAACTAGATGGATGAAGTTGAGATAAAAATCACCTGTGATCTGATTGAATGACCAAACAGTCTCGAAGGACTGAATAGCCTTCTGCGTATGTATTATAAATTATATACATTTACATGCATTTTTTTCCCCTGTCACATCCAATTTTGAAATTGATGACTGCATCAGCTGCTAATATTTTTTAATAATCTTTACTCTCACAAGTAGGTTTACATTAACACTGCAATGAAGTTACTGTGAAAATCCCCTAGTCGCCACACTCCGGCACCTGTTCGGGTACACTGAGGGAGAATTCAGAATGTCCAATTCACCTAACAAGCACGTCTTTTGGGATTTGTGGGAGGAAACTGGAGCACCCGGAGGAAACTCACGCAGACACAGGGAGAACGTGCACACTCCGCACAAACAGTGACCCAAGCCAGGAATTGAACGTGGGACCCTGGCACTGTGAAGCAACAGTGTTAACCACAGTGCTACCGTGCCGCCCCCCACCCCCCCATAGATGATATTGATGGAGAATTTCTCTGATCGTCACGGACGAAGGCACTGCCTATCAAAATGCAGAGCCATGCATACCTGAATAGTACCAGGTTCAATTTTCTGTCTCTGATTGTATTTGTAACACTCTATTTTCAGCTGGTATAACACACGATAGCTATAACATTCATTAATGGCAACTGCTGTCCAGCCATTAGTCAAGTTTTCTGCCATCTATTTGAATTCTGCCCAGTATCCATGATATAAACAAAAAGTATGCTCACAATCTGCTGGTGTGATATTAGGCATTGGGCAGACTACGTTCTCAAACACGTTAGAGTTATTATATTAGAGTTCCTGACCTGGAGGCCCCTTCCAACCTGCCCAAGCAGAAAAATAATGCATAAAGCTTCTCTTGGTTAATCTTGTACTTTCATTTGTAGAGCTTGTCTGTTGTTGTTTGGGTTTATCTCTGGGAACGCAAGTTAAACACTGTCATCCAGATGCCATTCACTGACCTGATGTTCTTTTCCACAAATAGGTCAGGGAGGACTGAATTTTGAAGGGGAAGCAGGCATCAATAACTTCGAACATATTCGTTAATTTATTTTGCTCATGGGATGTGGGCACCACTGGCCAGGCAATTCGAGATGGATACTGTCCATCCCTAATTGCCCTTGAGACGGTGATGATGAGTTGCCTTCTTGTTCCGCTCCAGTCCTACAGGGAGGGAGTTCCAGGATTTTGACCCAGCGACAGTGACTGAATGGTTATATATTTCCATGTCAGGATGGTGTGTGACTTGGAGGGGAACTTCCAGGTGGTGGTGTTCACCGTATCTGCTGCCCTTGTCCTTCTAGATGTTAGAGGTTGTGGTACTGCTGAAGAAGCCTTGTTGAGTTAATGAGTGCATCTTGTAGTTGGTACACTACTGCCACTGTGCGTCGGTGGTGGACGGAATGAATATTTGTGGATGGGGTACCAATCAAGTGGGCTGCTTTGGCCTGGATGATGTTGATGCACTCATCACACTGCTGACGTATGCTTTGTAGATGTTGGACAGGCTTTGTGGTTAGAGGTGATGAGTTACTTCCTGCAGGATTCCTAGCCTCTGAGCCGCTCTTGTAGCCACAGTATTAAAATGGCTAGTCCAGTTCAGCCTCTGGTCAATTGGAACCTCCAGGATGTTGAGAGTGGGGGATTCAGTGATGGTAATGACGTTGAAAGCCAAGGGGAGATGGTTAGATTCTCTCTTATTGGATGTGGTCAATGCCTGGCACTTGTGTGGCATGAATGTTACTTGCCACTTGTCAGCCCTTGCCTGGATATTGTCCAGATCTTGCTGCATTTGTACATGGACTGCTTCAATTGAATTGCTGATTGGAACCCCACCCACAAATGTTCACTCCCTCCACGACCGATGCATAGTGGCAGCAGAGTGTGCCAACTACAGGTAGCACTCAGGAACTCACCAAGGCTCCTTCGGCAGCACCTTCCAAACACATGACCTCGACCACCTGGAAGGACAAGGGCAGGAGCTACACGCAAACACCACCATCCGCAAGTTCCCCTCCAAGTCACACACCATCTTGACTTGGAAATATATTGCTGTTCATTCACTGAAAATTGTGCAATCATTAGCAAACATCCCCACTTATTTTTTTAAATAAATTTAGTGTACCCAATTCATTTTTTCCAATTAAGGTCAATTTAGCGTGGCCAATCCACCTAGCCTGCACATCTTTGGGTTGTGGGAGCAAAACCCACACAAACACGGGGAGAATGTGCAAACTCCACATGGACAGTGACCCAGAGCCGGGATCGAACCTGGGACCTCGGCGCCGTGAGACTACAGGGCTAACCCACTGTGCCACCAGGCTTCCCAAAACATCCCCACTTCTGACCTTATGATGGAAGGAAGGTCATTGATGAAGTAGCTGAAGATGGTCAGGCCTAGGACACTACCCTGATGGACTTCTGCAGTGATGTCCTGGGACCAAGATGTTTGACCTCCAACAACCACTTTGTATTAGACATGACTCCAACCAGTGGAGAGTTCCCCCCCCGATTCGCATTGACTCCCGCTTTGGTTGGGCTCCTTAATGCCACACTTGGTCAAAAGTCTTGATGCCGTGGTCAGTCACACCTCACCTCTGGAGTTTGGCTCTTTTGTCCATATTTGAACCAAAGCTGTGATGAGATCAGGAGCCGAGTGGCTCTGGCAGAAACCAAATGTGGCGCCAGTGAGCAGGGTATTGCGAAGTAAGTGCCGTTTGAGAGCACTGTTGGTGATCACTTAATCATTTTTTTGATGATTGAGGGTGGCGGACGAGGCAGTAATTGGCAAGGTTGGATTTGTCCTGCTTTTTGTGGACAGGACATAATTGTACAATTTTGTGCATTGCATTGCCAGGTAAATGCCAGTGTTGTAACTGTACTGATACAGCTTGGCTAGGTGTGTGGCTAGTTCTGGAGGACACATCTTCAGTATTGTTGCTGTAATGTTGTCAGGGCCCATAACTTGCCGTATCCAGTGCCTTCAGACATTTTTTGATATCCAGTAGAATGAATCGAGTTGGCGGAACACTGGTATCTGTGAACATGGGGAGCTTCAGAGGGGGTCAAAATCGAATGTTGCAAATGCTTCAGCCTTATCTTTTGCACTAATGTGCTGGGCTCCCACATCATTGAGATGGGGATATTTGTGGAGCCTCCAACTCTAGTGAGTTGTTTAATTCTCCGCCAGCATTCATGGCTGGATATAGCAGGACTGCAGAGCTTAGTCTGATTTGTTGGTTGTGGAATTGCTTTGCTCGGTCTATCACTTGCTGTTTGGCATGCAAGTGGTCTTGTGTTGTAGCTTCAGCAGGTTAACACCTCATTTTCAGTATGCCTGGTATTGCACCTGGCATGTGGTCCTGCACTCTTCATTGAACTAGCGTTGATCCCCTGGCTTGGTGGTAATGGTAGAGTGGGGGATATTATGGGCCATGAGGTTAATAATAATCTTTATAATAATCTTTATTATTTGAAAAAGATATATTTTTATTAGGATATTTGCAATTTTTATAATAATAATAACAGCGACATAAACATGGCACAATAAACATTTCCACTCCCATCACACTCTTCACATCCCCCAAGAATAAAACAACAGCCTGCCCCCCCCCCCCCCCCTCCCCCCGCCCCCCTCCCTCCCATTGGAATTCTGCTTCTGCTGACATTTTAAGTCGACGAGCGGCTATCACCTCTGGGTGAACCCTAGCATTGAACCTCTTCAGGCGAACTTTATTTTCTCGAGACTGAGAAACCCAGCCATGTCACTAACCCAGGTCTCTACACTTGAGGGCTTCGAGTCCCTCCACATTAATAAGATTTGTCTCTGGGCTACCAGGGAGGCAAAGGCCAGGACGTCGGCCTCTTTCACCCCCTGAACCCCCGGCACTTCTGACACTCCAAAGATCGCTACCTCTGGACTCGGCACCACCCGTGTTTTGAGTACCGTGGACATCACCTTAGCGAAACCCTGCCAAAACTCTCTAAGCTCTGGGCATGCCCAAAACATGTGGACATGGTTTGCTGGACTTCCCGCGCACCTCGCACACCTGTCCTCTACCCCAAGAAACTTGCTCATCCAGGCCACCGTCATGTGTGCCTGGTGGACTACCTTGAATTGTATCAGGCTAAGCCTGACACATGATGAGGATGTGTTAACCCTACTTAAATCATCCGCCCACAGACCCACTTCTATCTCTCCCCCCAGCTCGTCCTCCCACTTGCCCTCCCTTTAACTCCTCCACCGAAGTTTCCTCCGATTCCATAAGTTCTCGGTAGATGTCTGATACCTTCCCCTCTCCCACCCAGGTACTGGAGATTACTCTGTCCTGTATCCCCCGTGGCGGCAGCAGCAGAAAGGCTGGAACCTGCTTTCTCAGGAAGTCGCGCACCTACAAATACCTAAACCCATTCCCTGCTGGCAATTCAAATTTATCCTCCAAGGCTTTCAAGCTGGGGAAGCTCCTGCCTATAAATAGATCCCCCATCCTTCTAATTCCTGCCCTTTGCCATCTCCGGAACCCACCATCTAACCTACCCGGTACAAACCGATGGTTATTATAAATCGGGGTCCAAACCGATGCTCCCTCCACTCTCTCATATCTCCTCCACTGCCCCCAGATTCTCAGAGCCGCCACCACCACTGGACTTGTGGAGTATCGGGCCGGCGAGAACGGAAGAGGTGCCGATATCAGTGCTCCCAAACTTGTGTCTTTATATGACGCCGCCTCCATTTGCTCCCACGCCGACCCCTCCCCCACTACCCACTTTCTAATCATGGCTATATTTGCCACCCAGTAGTAATTACAAAAGTTCGGCAGCGCCAACCCACCCTCCCCCCCCCGACTGCACTCCAGCAACACTTTTTTCACTCGCGGGGTTTTACCCGCCCACACACAGCCCAAAATAACCTTATTCACTCGTTTAAAAAGGGCCCTCAGGATGAAGATGGGGAGGCACCGAAAGACAAACAGAAATCTGGGGAGGACCATTATTTTCACGGTCAGTACCCTTCCCGCCAGTGATAGCGGGAGCATGTCCCATCTCTTAAAGTCGTCTTTCATTTGTTCTACAAGCCGGGATAGGTTTAACTTGTGCTGTGCCTCCCATTCCCGGGCCACCTGGATTCCCAAATACCGGAAGGTCCTTCCCACCATTCTAAACGGCAGCTCTCCCAGTCTCTTCGCCTGCCCTCTTGCCTGGATCACGAACATCTCACTTTTCCTTATGTTCAATTTATCCCCCGAAAAATTACCAAGTTCCCCTAAGATCCGCATAACTTCCCCCACCACCTTCAATGGATCTGAGATATACAAGAACAGGACATCTGCTAAAGCGAAACCCGGTGCTTCACCCCCCCCCCCCCCCCAAAACCCCGAACCAGCCCTTTCCAGTGCCTAGAGGCTCTTAATGCCATGGCCAGTGGCTCTATGGCCAGAGCAAACAGTAGCGTGGAGAGGGGACACCCTTGCCTCGTCCCTCGGTGCAGTTTAAAATAACCCGACCTCAACCGGTTCGTACGCACACTCGCTACTGGTGCCTGATAGAGCAATTGCACCCAGTCAATGAAGCCCTCACCAAACCCAAACCTTCCCAGCACCTCCCACAGGTAATTCCACTCCACCCGACCAAAAGCCTTCTATTCCATTGTGGCCACCACCTCCATCTCCCCTCTTTCTGAGGGCATCATAATAACATTTAGGAGCCTTTGAACATTGGCCGTGAGTTGCCTGCCCTTTACAAATCCCGTCTGGTCTTCCCCTATCACCCCCGGGACACAATCCTCTATCCTTGTGGCCAATATCTTAGCCAGCAGCTTGATGTCCACATTCAGTAGAGAAATTGGCCTGTATGACCCGCATTGCTCCGGATCCTTCTCCCATTTCAGGATGAATGAAATTGTGGCCTGCGACATTATTGGGGGGAGGACTCCCTTCTCTCTTGCTTCATTACCTGCCCTCACCAGCAGTGGGCTCAATATCTCTGAAAACTTATTCGAAAATTCCACCGGGTAGCCGTCCGGCCCCGGGCCTTGCCAGATTGCATGCCCTCCAGCCCCTCCATTATTTCTTCAATATCAATTGGGGCTGTCAGCCCTTCCACCAGATCCTCATCCACTCTCAGGAACCTCAACTGACCCAAGAACTGCCTCATCCCCTCCACCCCAGCCGGGGGTTCCGACTCGTATAATTTACTGTAAAAGTCCTTAAAACACCTCATTCACCCCCCCCCCCCGGGTCCAGCACTATGATCCCACCTCTACTCTCCCTATCTCCCTGGCCACCTCCCTTTTTCTGAGCTGGTGCGCTAACGTTCTGCATGCCTTTTCCCCATACTTATAGATCGCCCCCTTGCCTTCCTCAGCTGCTCCACTGCTTTCCCTGTAGTCAACAGCCCAAAATCCACCTGTAACCTCCGCCGCTCCTTCAGTAACCCCGTGTCCGGGGCTTCCGAGTATCTCCTGTCCACCTCGAGTATCTCCTGTCCACCTCGAGTATCTCCCCAACTAGCCTATCCCTCTTAGCTCGTTCCACCTTTTCTCTGTGGGCCCGTATCAAGATTAATTCCCCTCTGACCACTGCCTTCAAAGCTTCCCAGACCGTTGCTGCAGAGACCTCCCCGTATCATTTATTTCCAGGTAGTTCTGGATGGACTTGTTCTCCTGCCCACAGATCGCTTTGTCCGCTAACCACCCCACATCCAGTCTCCACAGCAGACGTTGTCCTCTCTCCAAACTAACCCGTAGATCCACCCAATGTGGGGCATGATCCGATACTGCGATTGCCGAGTACTCCGTATCCGCCACCCCCGGCAGTAGAGCCCTGCTCAGAACAAAAAAGTCGGTGCGAGAGTATACCTTGTGGACATGTGAGAAAAAGAAAACTTCTTCACTCTTGGCCATCCAAACCTCCATGGGTCTACTCCCTCCATCTGTTCCAGAAATCCCTTCAATTCCATTGCCACGGCTAGCAGCCTCCCTGTCCTGGATTTTGACCGGTCCAATTCTGGATCAATGACTGTGTTAAAATCTCCCCCCATGATCAGGTTATGTGACTCTGCGTCTGGGATCTTACCTAACATCCACCTCATAAATTCCACATCGGCCCAGTTCGGAGCATATACGTACACCAGTACCACCCGCACCCTCTCCAGCTTCCCACTCACCTGCCCCCTGTGTCTGACATGATTCTCCCTGCCTCAAATGCCATCTGTTTATTAATCAGAATCGCTACCCCCCTACTCTTTGAGTCCAGCCCTGAGTGGAATACTTGGCCAACCCACCCCTTCCTCAATCTAGTCTGGTCTGTAACCTTTAGGTGTGTCTCTTGTAACATTGCCACGTCCGCTTTCAGCCCCCTCAGATACGCGAACACGTGAGCCCTCTTGACCGGCCCATACAGCCCTCTAACGTTCCATGTAATCAGCCTGGTTGGGGGACTCTGCCCACTCCTCCCCTGCCGATTAGCCATCAGCCTTTTTAGGCCAGCCTCCAGCTCGCGTCCCCGGCCTCCTCGAGCTCGCCCTCGGGCATCCGCCGTCCTCGACCTCCCATTTGTCCCCTCGTAACAGTTCCTCCCCTGTCAGCAATGCAGCTCCCCCCTCCCCACTCCCTCCCCCCTGGTAACAGCACCAGAAACCCAACCCCCCATATCAAGCTCAAGCTCATCACCTGCTCGCCCCCCCCACTGTGCTTCCGTGAGTCAGCTGACCTGATATCTCCTGTCCATGGCACCAAACTGACTGTCTCCCCATTGTTCTCCTCTCCCGCTTCGCTGCAGACCATCCTTGGCCAGCTCGGCAGTACAGGTGTTACCAAGCCACTCTTGGTGATGGACATTGAAGTCCTCCACCTGGAGTACTTTCTGCACCCTTATCACCCTCAATGCTTCCTCCAAATGGTGTTCATCATGGAGAAGCTAATTCATCAGTTGAAGGGTCCACGGGTTGTGGGGTAACATGGAAATCAGCAGGAGGTTTCCGTGCCCATAAGACTTCATGGCCTGATGTATCAGATTCAAATTTGGTCATATAAAATCTGCATAAGCCTTCCTATAAAGATTGATGAGGAGGTTTCTGAGTAAGGGAGGAGGGGGGGGGGGCGATGGATGATGCTTGTAGGCAAGTTTATTAGCTTTGCCTAAATAAATTTGAAATGGTGATAATGTCCCTTCTAAGTACTTATGAAAGATGAGTTTTTATTTAATATTATGCGCAACACCCAGGGGTTGAGACTGGAGGCCATTTTGTGGCAACGAAACAATTTGGCAAAACCTAATTAAGACTGAGTTCTGATTTAGTCAAAAAAAGCATTAATTACCAGTGATTTTATGAATACTAATATTGGTTGGAAGTTTGTTTCTAGTGTTTGTCTGTTTTCAGGACTTTTACTCAACCTCTGCCTCTCTCGAAATCAAAAGGTGCTTTACAACTGATGGGAGTAGCTGCATTATTAGCAGGCAATGGATCAGTGTGACACCCACTCATGGGACCATTTTTTAATTACGATAATGTTTTGGAACCAGCTATAAGAAGACCAGACACCACTGAGGCCCAAAAGAGTACAGCAGCACATGAAACCAACCATACAACAACTCCACGCGCTATAAACCCTGCACCACAGGATTTGTTAAACATATGTATCTTTCAGACAGTGCATTCTTTGATTTTTTTTTTTGTGCGTGTGTGTTCCTAGCTGAGCTACGCAGCTCTGAAGATAGTTGGCTTCACCTGCTGTGAGATTCTTCAGACATCTTGGCAATCTCGTGAAAGTCTGTAATTTATTTTCCTTGTTCACATCAGAGGTAGAAAGATCTGTACTGAAGCAATATATCTAAGCAACACCAATGACAGCCTGCATCTATATGGCAGCGAAAGTAGGGGAATGTCCCAAGGTACTTCTTGGGAGCTTAACCCGGCCAAAAATTACACTTAAGCAACAGAAAAAGATACAAAAGCTTGGTCAAAGAGGTGGATTTAAAGGAGGATTTTAAAGGAGTGAAGAGAGGTTTGGGGAGGAAATTCAAGGGTTTAGGGCCCTTGTTTAAGTGGCCAGAGAATGAGGTACAGTGTTCTTGGGAGGATTCTATGGCTAGAGGGAGTTACAGGGAGAGATAGAAGACGACTATGAACCTGAAGATGTGAATTTAAATGTTGAGATGTTAATGATCAGTGTTTGGTGAGCAGGGTTTGGCATTAAGCTACAGGATACAGAGCATTTAACAAGCTCAGTTTTATGGAGGGTGGGGGTTGGGAGGCTGGCCAACAGAGCCTTACAATAGTTGAGTTTGGGGTCATAAAATCTGAGAGTTACAGCAGCAGATAGACTGAGGGAGGGATGGAAACAGTGGCATGTTATACAGGTGGAGCGTAGGTTGTATTTGTTGATGAAAAGTGATGGGGTCGGAGCTCAGTTTGGGATCAAATGGAACGCAGTGCAGTTCAACCTGAGGGCGCTTGGGATTCGGATAGAATTGAAGCCTCGGGTATGGAGCTTGTTGAGGGGGAGGAACTGAAAACAATGACTTTGGCCTTTTCACTGTTTATTGGAAGAAAATATGGTTCATCAAGTGTGGATGTTGGACAAGTAGTTTTAACATCGCTGAGACAATGATCTTCATGTCCATTGCTAATATGAAATGTATTAGTTATGGTTGGAATTTCATCATCACTGGTACTTCTGGAGGTGTCTCAGTGGAACTTGTGAACAGAAAAGGATGGAAAGCAAAGCATTGTGCATTTCATATGGAAGGCTTAAGAAATGCAGTACTCTTTTTTTCATTAAAAATTTTTTTTTAGTGTATCCAATTATTTTATTTTTTTCAATTAAGGGGCAATTTAGAGTGGCCAATCCACAAACACTGCACATCTTTTGTGTTGTGGGGGTGAAACCCACGCAAACACGGGGAGAATGTGCAAACTTCACACGGACAGTGACCCAGAGCCGGGATCGAACCTGAGACCTCGGCGCCGTGAGGCAACAGGGCTAACCCACTGCGCCACCGTGCTGCCCTAGAAACACAGTACTCGTGAGTGTTAGTCACACGAGCCGTATGTCCGCAGGAATCGAAAAAGACTATACAATTCAAATGAAAGGTGCTCTGCCGTAAAGGTAGTTTTTCAACAGAAATAGCTCTGTGGTAAACGAAAGAACTTGCACCTTTATTTCACCATTCATATCCTTAAGATGTCTCAAAACACTTAATTGTCAATGAATCACTTCTGATTTGTGCACTTGTTTAAGTAGGCAAATGTGCAGCTGATTTGTGCACAACAAGGAGCCACAAATCGCAATAAGATAAATGTTTGGCTGTGCTGGCGTTTAATGAGGGCTAGATTTTGATTAGAGATTTTCCCAACTCATCTTCGAGCAGTGCTATGGGATGCATTCCATTTCCCTGAATAGGTGGACATGGTTACCGTTTAATGCTCCATTCGATTGACAGTGCTCATCTAATGAGGCTTCTGGGCTTAAAATTGCTGGAAGTATCATTGCTATTATTTATGGTCTTTATTGATTGCAGTATTTTTAACTTGGTGAAATAAAATCCTCAATTTATTTTGATGGGGAGATTTAGAAAAACTGAATTTATATCCTCTGTTCCCTTCGTCCTATTGCTCCATGTCACACACTCATTGGTAAGAGTGTGAGTAGGTGAACCTCTCCCAGATTTATACTGGCGCTCCTTTGAAAGCAGCTGCTGGGAAGAATACAAAAGAAGCCTGTAGTGTCACCGCCTTTGATCCCCCCACCCCTTGCTTTCTATGGGTAAGCAGTTGGCCTCTGCTCAGCTCATGGTGTAGTCTCTTGAGAGCAGGGACTTCAGTGTGGGCGGGGTGAAGGGTGTGATTTGTGGAACAGCACATCACTACTGCCACATGCTGCCCTGCCTTTTGAATCATTTATAAAAAGATACCATGATAGTCAAACCACCATGATCAGTTTATTCTTTAAGATCAAATTTATTGCTAATAAAACATACTGGCCAAGTGTTTCCACTTTGCTTACAATGAGCAATCTGGGCATAAATTACTCTTGTTTCAAAAAGTATTTTATTTTTTCTCAAGTTTCTACTTGGCATGCTACTGACATGAAATGTTCCATGAACCAGCGCAATAGGACAGCATTTTAGGATGCAATATTTTTCAAAGTACATTTTTCTGTAAGAGGTATTCCATGAGATATTATGTGTTATATTTAAATATAATAAATAGTGATTAGCGGAGTTTATTCACACAACTGAAAGTGGGTTTATCATTGTGTGAAAATAATAAGCATTTTTAATCTGAGAGTTGACCAACAATCTTCATAAGGCGCATGGGTCTGCAGTTGTGCAATAGGCAAAAATTTACCACACAGGGAACAAGCAGACCATGGATGAGAAATGGTCCCTTTAAAATGTACATGTGTGGGGCAGCATGGCAACCTTAAAGGGACTGCAGTTCGTCAAGCCAATCTTGAACAGCGAAGGGAAATTAGAGCGAACATTGCCCATCACCTGTGAGTAATTTGATTCTAAATAACAGAGCATTACTTTAAAAAAGCTACACAGAACCATTTGCTCGTGACATTAGTTTCAGCAGTCAGTTACTCAAATTTCAAAAAAATTAAAAGCTTTCAAAACATGCTGTCATGCCCAGTAAAGGCATAAAAATATTACAAATTTTAAAGCTGTGAACATGAACACAAGAGTTATGAAAATGGCTGACAACACATCATGCGACATTGGCAATACCGTCCAGATAAGACCTGAAACTCAAGCAAATACCTCATTAAAATATGAATACTTGTGAAACTCACAAATCCTTCCGTTAAGAATGAACTGTAACAAACAGGGCTGAGTTTCAACATCTCTATTGTACATATCAATGGGTGTTAAACAAATATGAAATTAGTTTCATTGGTCTTTCATTGTATTGTGATAGTCCATCGTATCAAAACACACAGTGTGAAAGACTGTAACCCACTATTTTATTTGGGAAAAGTCTTTGGGCACATGGTTAAGGCCGCCATGTTTGTATCTGCTTTTAAAAGTTACAGCAGAAGCTGTTTCGATCAGAAAACCACCTTAAATACCATCTGAAAAACCATCTAATCAACTGTGCAGCCAAGGTAAAAGAACTATACCTTGAAAGTGGGAGAAGCATTCTTCCCCCAACCTGTTCCAACTTCAAGTTCATCTGAAAGCCAACCTCCTGATAATTCAACTGCAAAAAACATCACAGCTTGCTGAGAACCTTCTGCTTTTACCAGACTTCAATTCTAGCTATAGCTTTAATTTAGGTAAACTGCAGGCCAGTTAAGAGAGATCTAAATCATTACAACTTGTAATTGTTTTTTTTCCTCCTCATCTATATCATCTTTGTGTGTGTGATAGTATGTGAGATGTTGCATTAAAATGTGATAATGAGTTTTTTTTGAATTCACAAAGGCTTGCTGCTGAAAATTATTTAAATTAAGACAATCTCCCTGAGGGTAAGAGCACACACACACACTGACCTCACACATAAACAATTGTTTACCACAGACAATACGAAATAGGTAACCGTTCTCTGTGAGAATGGTAATTTTTGTCCTTGCTCCAGGAAAACACTAACCTCTTCAAGGGCATAGCCAGAATTGTGGGAAATTCTGGGTTTCTAGTATCATAAAAATTAATTTGAGATGAATATGATTAATCCTTGATATTCCTACATTTTTGTTTGACTGATTTTGGGCAATTGTACTGGTGCAAACCAATAGAAACCTCTGGTCCTCCCTAAATTCATTTGGGCAATACTGCTTCTTGTGGCACCATGCAGTTTAACCCTGTGTGTTCCTGACCATGTGGAAACAGTGCTACCTTGCTGTCTCCTAGCCCAATCAGCTGATGTATCACCAGGATACCAAAACTGAACAACATGGGTAGTGACAACACCTGCGCTGTCCATTCAGAAAAAAAGAATGACACAGAAGGTGAGCCCTTCAGCAGTATTATTTAAAGGGGAATGCTCTTTACAGGTAAGTAACATTTTTGGAACATTTTACATTGGAAAATCTCTGAAATAGCTCGAGAGTTTTTGGCGCTGTTGTGCTGCACTTGTCGGAGGGTTGCCACATCCTATTAGGAAGTGCAGAGGAGTAAGCTGTCTGCGCAAAGTCTGCAGCTGGTATGGGGTTGCAATATCAGCACCTCTGGGACTACAGCATGATAGAGAGTTGGAGCAAATGCTGAGAAAAGGACAATCTCTACATGATACCTTCTGCCAATTTGGAGCTGCTTCCTCCATGCCCTTTTACAGTGATAGTGCAAGCCATCCTTTGGGCATAACCTCTTTTGCATCCTGTATGCCACCCCATCAAGGTCCTCATCTGAGTCCCCTTATAATGGCACTTGTCTGAGACCTCACCCCTCTGCTAAGATGGCACATGAACCATCCTTTATGCCTGGCTTGCTTGTTGCCTACTTGTGCTGATCCCAACTCGATGCCAATCTCCAAGGTAAGTGCATGGACACTTGAAGGAAATAAACCTGCAGGGCTACAGGGTTCAGGCTGCGGAGTGGAACTGACTGGATTGCTCCACGGAGTACTGGCATGGACTCAATGGGAAGAATGGCCTTGTTCTGTGCTGTAAAGGACTGTGTGTGGGTGGAAACTTGTGTGTGTCTGAAAGCAGAATATCAGAACGAGAAAGGTTGGGACATGAGAAGGTGGATGGGATGGAAAGCAAGAGGTCCATGGTTGCACCATTGGCAACTTGTTCATCATGCTAAGTAGCAGGATGTGGGTGAGCTGGTGGTTTAGAAGAGGGGTATAGCAGGAACATATCATCCTCAATGTTCTCAGCACCACAGAGTTCTATTGCAGCCGGCCCCATGACGCAGGTACCCATCTCCATATGGCTCCAGAGATACAGGTGCTCCTTTCCCTTAGCATTCTGTCCACTGTTTTCTGTTCATCTGCAAGAGAGAAGCTGGAATGTCGGTAGTTGTATAGCATTATATCTGGTGAGGAGGATAGTGTGGTACATTGAACAGTGTTAGAAGTTGGTGTTGTGGTGGATAAGAGATTCATGGGCAGGTGCAGTCACTGAATCTAACCATCTGCTTGAGGTTGTACAATCTCTTATGGCACTGCTGCCAGGTCCTCTTGTCCCAGACTCAAGGGTTGACCTTACTGGCCACCTGCTCCCATCCAGCTCAGGAGATCCTTGAGAGCCTCTCCCCATCAGACACCCCCACCCCGTGGAAACCCAGAGATCAGGGTGAATAAATTTCACGCTCCTGTTCTCCAATACAGACTGTATGGACTGAATTTAATGACCACAGTGGGACTCTAGCAGCCGTGAAATTAAGTCTTGAAGTGGCCATTAATTGTCTACTTCAGGGCCTCAATTAACCCCAAGGCAGGAAGGCTGGTCTTGATATTGCCCACCTCGGACTTAATTGGGCAGAGTTGGGAAGGTGAGGGGATCTCTGGGATTTCCACCATACTCTTCCCATCCAACTGAATGGCTCCACCCCACCTCCCAAGCCTCACCCACGGAGCATTAAATGCCACCCTACAATTCAAATTTAGCTCTGAATCGATGAAATTCATACCAGATAGAAACACTAAGAGGTGAAATGTTTGACTCTTGCTGGAACGCAATGTTGGCAGTGCAGGCTGGGCCGCACAATAGGAATGATCTGATTTTCCTTTGAATTGATTTGAAATCGGGTGGTTTCTATAATGGGTTCTCAACCGATGGCACCAGTTTTACATCCCAGCGCTAAGTCGGAAATTACTCCTGGGCAGATCCAAATTATTTTTCAGCATTTGAAAGAGAGAATGGGTTAACATGTTAGGTGAGCACTGTCATCAATGCCCTGATATATTAACCTGTTTTCCCCTTTCATCCGTTGACGAACTTGCAGTGCAGTTCCAGTATTTTCTGTGTTTACTTTAGATTTTCAGTGTTTGCTGAGTTTTCTTTTCAACCCTACAGGAGGCAACCTTTCACCAGTTTTGGAAGACAAGGTGGCTTTATCCTTTGCCAGGAAAGTAATGTAAAGAAGGAACAGAAAGTGATGGCAAATTGCTCCAACCAGAGAGCCTGTGAGATATTCCTCAGGAGACACATCAAGACGGATTGAGCAAGGTTGAACCATCCTGTGTTTAAAATGTCCAGTGGGATTTTGGAGTGTGCCTTTACCAAGATTCCAGAGGGGCTGAATCACCTTAAATCTCAAGCCTTGTGCTTTATGGCTTCAGAGTAAGCATGAACTGTTAACTCTCCCATGAGTAAATTCTACCTCATGAACAGTGCACTCTGATGAGATATAACAAAAATAACCCGGGTGTGCACGAGTCACTGGACAAATAACACTCAATAACTTTGTGGTTGGCATGTCTCAGTCAGTCCATTTGTGTAAATATGGTATCACCCATTGGTAAAGCCACGATGTAGCCTTAATTAATCATATTTCTACAGTTCTTCCCCCACTCCCATTCAGAAGTAATCAGCTACGCAAACGACCTCTTACAACAACATCTCGTTTTTTTTACAGGCTGGGAAATGAAGCCAGGAGTCTTTCGAGCTGTTTCTGCCTCTCACTGGACACTCGTCCGAGCCAGTGCACCCTGTGCTGAGAAATAATGGTTAACATCCTATCCATATTTTCGATATGCTGATGTGATAATATTTAAGACTGTTTCTAGACTGCAACATAAACATGTCTCATAAACTTGACCCAACTGATTACAGCAGATGAGACTAACGTCCTCAAATGACTCGACTGGAGTTTTTTCAGTCATTGATTTTCAAATGTGGAGAACAATGTGATGCTTTCATAGTGATTGTATCTTGCTCAGCTTGTGATACAGCGCTGAAGTGCTGTGTAAGGGTTGTGTAATCAGTGCACAAAAACGCTGAATCACACCCCATTAATATTCCTTCCAGTTTTTGTTTGTGGGAAGGGAAAATTTAAATCCTGCCGCAGTTTGCATTTGCTCTGATTCTTTTAAAATCAAGTAAAAGGGACAGAAAGGGACATTAATTACCACAAATTAAATGATATCAGTTGGAAAGAACCTGTCCCTCTCCAGATCAACATTTAATCCTTTGTGTGCTCTCTGCGTCTCTCTTTCTTTAAATGTATTTTATTCCAAACTTATATAAATGGTTATGAAACATATACAATCTGGGGATCAAACTCTCCAATACATAATTGTTCAGCTTGTACAAATTTTTTCCCTTTTTTTCATCCCCCTCCTTCTCCTCCCCAGCAATGAACAACTCCTCAAACACGGGCATGAACATCCCCTTCCTCGCCTCGAAGCCCTCCGCTGAATCCTCGATTTGTATTTGATCTTTTCCAGCTGAAGAAAGTCATGTAAGTCACTCAGCCAGACCGCCACCCCCGGCGACGTTGCAAACAGCCATTCCAATAGAATTCTTTGCCGGCGAATCAAAGAGGCGAAGGCCACAACATCTGCCTTCGTCCCCTCCATCAGCTACAGATTCTCCGATATCCCAAATATCACCACCAAAGGGTCCGGCCCATCCTCCTCCCCCACTATCCTCGTTAGTGCCGCTAACACTCCCGCCCAGAATCTCTCCAACGTCTTGCAACCACAGAACATATGTGCATAGTTCGCTGGCCCCCGGCCACACTTTTTGTACTGGTCTACCACTCCCTAGAAGAACCCACTCATTCTTGCCCGAGTCATATGCACCCTATGTACCACCTTGCACTGTATCAGGCTCAACTTTGCGCAGGAGGAAATTGTGTTTAATCTTCGTAGCGCCTTGCTCCACACACCGCAGTTTATCTCCCCTCCCAGCTCCCCCCTCCCACTTCTCCTTAATATTCACCACCTCCCTGCTCTCCCAGCCACCTGTATATGTCTCCGATCCTGCCCTCCACTTCCACGTCTGGAACCAGCAATCGCTCCAACAGGGCATACCTCTGTAACCTGGGGAACCCTTTCCAAACCTTCCGTGCGAAGTCCCTTACCGGCAGGTACCTAAACTCACTTCTTCTCGGGTGCTCTACCCTCTCCTTCAGTTCCTCTATACTGGCAAACCGTTCTTCCAGGTACAGATCCCTCACCTTAACCAGCCACACTGTTCTTCACTTCCTATACAGACCACCTGTCCCCCTGGCTCGAATCCGTGGTTTCCGCACAGCATCAACACCGACATCCCGACGTGACGAGGTGAGGTTGGAGAAAAAACATGGTCGGGGCGAAGAAAGGGGGTCATCTTGGATGGGCCAGGTCCTGGGCGAGATTAACGGGGGTAGAGCCAAAGGGGAGGATGGCGGATGGTAGAGGGGAATGGGGGCTTGAAAGTTGAGGTGGTCCTTCTGCCGGAGACGCACCACAGCGTGAAGGACCAGTTTAGACTAAGGAAGGGGTGGGTGGGTCAAGTTTTCCACTCTGGGTTTGATTCAAAGTGGCAGGGAGTGCCAATTTTAATGAGTAAGAAAACTGGGTTTGTGAGCACGAAGGAAGTGAGGGACCCGGGTGGGAGATATGTGTTGTGAGTGGGATATTAGAAGGGATGGCGGTGGTGTTGGTGAATGTGTATGATCCGAATTGGGATGATGTAGATTTTCTGAGGGGGTTCCTGGCAGCGATCTCAGACTTGGCCATGCACCAGTTGATTATGGGAGTCAATTTTAATTGTGTCCTAGAGCCGAGGGTGGCTAGATCGAGCCCTAGTTCAAAGGGTAGGATATGAATGGTAAAGGAGCTGGATAGGTTTATTGAGAAGATGGCTGTGGTGGACCAGTGGCGCTTCAAGAACCCAGGGGGAAGGGAGTATTCCTTTTTTTCGCGCGGATAGGAAAAGGAGGGAGGAATATGAATGGCTAATAAACGAGATAGTGGAGGTAGATGAGGAGTACTCGAGAGTGCCCACCACGGAGGGATTGACGAGGAGGAAACAATTACAGGGGCACTTTGATAGGCTGCCAACGGCGAGGGTGGTAAGACAGCTGCGTAGGGCAAGGGGGTGCAGTATGAATACAGGGAGAAGGCGAGTCGGGTGTTAGCGCATCAGCTGTGGAGGCAGGTCGCATCCAGGGAAATATTGAAGATATGGACGGGGGCAGGGGATGTGGTGTCGGAGCCAGGGGAAGATAAACAAGGCGTTTAGGGATTATTATAGAGCTGTGAGGGGGTGGGGGGGGGGGGGGGTGGGGGTGGAGGCTGAAGAGGGGGACATGGGATGGTTCTTAGATAAACTGGAATTGCCACAGCTGGAGGAAGAGGCAGGTGCTAGAAGAGCCCCTGAGGCTGAGGGAGGTATTGAACAGTATAAGGAGTATGAAGTCGGGGAAGGCCCCGGGGCCCAATGGCTACCTGGTGGAATTTTACAAAGAGTTTGCGACGGACCTGGCACCACATCCCTTGGGGGCGTTTAATGAGGCGTGGGAGAAGGGGGAGCTGCCGGAGACGATGACGCAGGCAACGAGCACATTGATACCAAAAAAGTGGAAGGATCCATTGGAACGTGGGTCGTATAGGCTCATATCGCTGTTAAATACAGACGTAAAAGTGCTGGCTAAGTTGGTGGTGGGAAGGATGCAAGGTTATGTCCAGGGGGTGGTTGCAGATCACCAAACAGGCTTCATGAATGGCAGGCAGCTTTCTAGTGATATAAGGAGACTGTTAAATGTGACTATGACCCGTAGGGAGCTCAAGTACGGAGGTGGTCATGTCCATGGAAGTGGAGAAGGCATTCAACCCAATGGAGTGGTGTTACCTGTTTGAGGTCCTGGGAAGGTTTGGGCCGATGTTTGTGGCACCGAGGGTGTGTGTGGGGACCAATGACATTGGTTCACAGAACTTTGAACTACACAGGGGAATAAGACAGAGATGTCTGCTGTCGCCGCTTCTGTTTGCGTTGGCTATAGAGCCTCTAGCAATGGCTCTTAGGGGGTTGGCAGAGTGGCAAGGAATTACGAGGGAACAAAGGGAGCATCGGCTGTCGCTCTATGCCGACGACCTACTATTGTGTTTCGGACACGCTAGAGAGCATGGAGAGGATCATGGGCCTGTTGGGGATGTTTGGAGTGTTCTCGGGATATAAGTTTTTTTAGAAATGTTTTTTATTGGTTTTTTGTCTCGGGATATAAGTTAAATGTAGGGAAATGCGAAGTGTCCCCAGTGAATGAGTTGGGATGGCGAGCCATTTTAGGGGGTATGCCATTTAAGGTGATTAGAGACAGGTTCAGATACCTGGGGATTCAGATAGCGAGGGAATGGGCGATGCTTCACAAATGGAATTTTTAAAAACTGGTGGAGGAGGCCAGGGAGGATCTCAATTGACTTTGAGGGGAGGGTCCAAGTGGTGAAGTTGAACATTCTGCCGAGGTTCCTTTTCATATTCCAGACACTTCTGATCTTTATACTGAAGGCCTTCTTTCGCAAACTGGACACAATTATTTTGGACTTTGTATGGGTAGGGAAGGTGCCAATGGTTAAGACAACCCTGTTCAGGGGCAGAGACAGCAGTGAGGATTGGCGTTGCCAAACCTCCTTCATTACTATTGGGCGGCGAACGTGGAGAAGGTGAGGCGATGGTGCGAAGGAGAGGGGATAGAATGGGTTAGGATGGAGGAGAAACCCTCTAAGGGGACCAGCTTAAGGGCTATGGTGATGGCAGCGTTGCCATTGGCACCAAACAGATACTCAGGGAGCCCGGTGGTGCAGTCCACGGTGAAGATCTGGAACCAGCTCAGGAAGCACTTTAGGATGGAGTGGATGTCAGTGTTAATGTCATTGTGTGAAAACCACGGTTTTGGGCTGGGGCTGGCGGGGGCGATAGATGGCGCATATAACACCCCAAAGACCACCACAGACAGGCACGTCTCCATCTCGACACCCACCACCTTGGACAGAGCCTTGAAGAAGGGTGCCCTGAATTCCCTGAGTCTGGGCCAGGACCAGAGCATGTGCCTGTGGTTGGTTGGACCCTCCCTACACCACTCGCACCTGTCCTCCCCTCCAGGAAGAACCCGCTCAAAGGTGTCTTGGTAAGGTGTGCTCTGTGCACTAACCTGAGCTGCATCAGGCTTAGCCTGGCGCAGGAGGAGGTGGAGTTTACTGCGCCTCGATCCAGAATCCTCCCCCATCTCCATGCCCAGTTCATAGAATATCATAGAATATCATAGAATTTACAGTGCAGAAGGAGGCCATTCGGCCCATCGAGTCTGCACCGGCTCTTGGAAAGAGCACCCTACCCAAAGTCAACACCTCCACCCTATCCCCATAACCCTGTAACCCCACCCAACACTTTGGGCAATTTTGGACACTAAGGGCAATTTATCATGGCCAATCCACCTAACCTGCACATCTTTGGACTGTGGGGGGAAACCGGAGCACCCGGAGGAAACCCACGCACACACGGGGAGGACGTGCAGACTCCGCACAGACAGTGACCCAAGCCGGAATCGAACCTGGGACCCTGGAGCTGTGAAGCAATTGTGCTATCCACAAGGCTACCGTGCTGCCCAAGGGCTCCCTACCCATACAAAGTTCCTCCCCCCACTTCCACTGGTCTCATCCAGTGGAGTCCTGACCTTTTCTATAAGTTGTCTATATATGTTGCCGCATTTGTCATCTCCTAACCAGTCTGGTCCTATCATCGTGTCCAGGAATGTGTGCGCGGGTCTCTAGGGGAACATTTTTGTCTCCTTGCAGAGAATGTTATGCAGCTGAGATATCTAAGCTCGTTCCCTTTCTGGAGTTAGAGTTGCTCTGCAAGGTCCCCAAGGGTCGCCAGTTTATCGTCCATGTACTGTCCTCTGCTGTCAATGTCCCTCTGTCCTCTGCTGTCAATGTCCCTCTGTCCTCTCCCACGTCCCAAATGTGGCACCTATCCTCACCTGTGTGAACCTGTGGTTGTAACATCTCGCTCATTTCGAAATGGCGCCTAAACTGGTTCCACGTCCTCAGAGTGAATACTACCACAGGGCCCATGAAGTGTGTGTGGGGTGGGGCGGGAGTGGCGCTGTGGCCAGCACTTGGAGAGATGTCACCATGCAGGAGGACTACTCCATTAGGACCCAGTCCGCCACCGGCTCGCTTAGCCATCGTCTCACCCTCTCTGCGTTGGCTGGCCAGTGGTAGAACAGAATATTTGGTAGGGCCAGGCCTCCCAAGTGCCACCCTCGTTGTAAAACGGACTTATGTATCGTATAATCTCACCCCCCCCCCCCCCTCACCCCCCCATCCCCCACTTCCAGGCAAAGGCCATGATTAACTTGTCGAATTACGAAGAGGAAGCTAGACAGCACGTTAATTTTGACCGTCTGTACCCTTCCGGCTGGGAGTGCGTCCCATCTTTACAGGTCCCTCTTCACCTTCTCCACCAGGCTGGAGAGGTTCCATTTGTGGAGCTTCATTCAGGCCTGGGCTACTTGGATCACCAGGTACCTGAAATTGATTTGGGTTACTTTGAACGGCAGGTCTTCCAGCTCCGCTCCTCCCTCTCGGGTGTTTACCGGGAAGATTTCGCTTTTCCCCAGGATGATGTTCATAGAATCATAGAATTTACAGTGCAGAAGGAGGCCATTCAGCACCTCGAGTCTACACCGGCCCTTGGAAAGAGCACCCTACCTAAGCCCACGGCTCCATCCTATCCCCACACCTTCACCCTATCCTCGCAACCCCACCTAATCTTTTCTTTTTTATACTAAGGGCAATTTATCATGGCCAATCCACCTAACCTGCACATCTTTGGACTGTGGGAGGAAACCGGAGCACCTGGAGGAAACCCACGCAGACACAAGGAGAATGTGCAGACTTGCACAGACAGTGACCCAAGTCGGGAATTGAACCTGGGATCCTGGAGCTGTGAAGCAACTTTGTTAACCACTGTGTTACCGTGCTGCTCGTTTGTAACTTGAGAAGGAGCCAAACCCCCAAAAGAATCCAGTTATGTGCCCCATACTGGCCAGGGGGTTCGACACTTAGAGCAGCAGGTCATCAGCATAGAATGGGACTCCCTGCTCTCTGCCCCCTCTCCGAATGCCCATCCACCAATCTGCAGAGCTAAGGACATTAGCCAACGGCTCAATTGCCAGCGCAAACAGGAGTGGGAATAGCGAGCACTCCCGCTTTGTTCCCCTGTGCAGCCGGTAGTACTCAGAGTTGATTGTATTTGTTTGTACGCTCGCCATAGGAATGCTGCACAGGAGCTTCACTCACGCGGTGAACCCAGCTCCAAACCCAAACACCTCCATAAGATACCTCTATTCTGCTCAATCAAAGGCTTTCTCAGCGTTTAGGGAGATGATCACCTCTGGTGTCCTTTGCCTGGATGGGGTCATTATTACATTCAGCAGGCGTCTGATATTTGCTGTTAGTTGTCTGCCCGTAACAAACCCAGTTTGATTTTCTGCCATCTCTTCTGGCAGGCAACTCTCCAGTCATCTCACGAGTGCTTTTGCTAAGATTTTTGCATCAATATTTAAAAGAGAGCGATGTGTCTGTATGGTCCACACTCTGTTGGGTCTTTGTCCTTCTTGGGGATCAAAGAGATCGAGGCCTTGGCCCCCTTCGACAGTGAGTCGTTGAACATCTCCCACATGTGTGGGCCAGTGCTATTGAACATTTTTTGTACAGGTCTACTGGGAATCCGTCCAGTCCCGGTGCCTTTCCTGATTGCATGGAATTGATGCACTCAACAATTTCACCCGGCCCTAGTGGAGCCAGCGCCTGTTTCCTGTCCTCCCCACCACTGATATGTCCAGTCTGTCGATGAACTGTTCCATCCCCAAGACTCCCTTTGGGGGCTAGGAGTGTATAGCTCTCGGTAAAAGAACAAAGAGCAAAGAAAAGTACAGCACAGGAGCAGGCCCTTCGGCCTTCCAAGCCTGTGCTGATCATGATGCCCTAACTAAAAAAAAAACTTTTGTCCTTTCTCGGTCCGTATCCCTCTATTTCCTCACTATTCATGAATCCATCCAGATGCCTCTTAAATGTTGCTAATGTGCCTGCTTCCACCACATCCTCTGGCAGCGTGTTCCAGGCACCCAGCATGCTCTGCATGAAAAATCTACCCTACCCATCTTCCTTAAACATTCCCCCTCTCACCTTGAACCTGTGCCCTCTTGTAATTGACGCTTCCACCCATGGAAAACGCCTCTGACTGTCCACCCTGTCTATGCCTCTCATTATTTTGTAGACCCCACTCAGCCTCCTTCTTTCCAGTGAAAACAATCCTAGTTTACTCTAGGTTCGATTCCAGCTTGGGTCACTGTTTGTGCGGAGTCTGCACATTCTCCCCGTGTCTGCGTGGGTTTCCTCCGGGTGCTCCGGTTTCCTCCCACAGTCTAAAGACGTGCAGGTTAGGTGGATTGGCCATGATAAATTGCCCTTAGTGTCCAAAAAGGTCAGCTGGGGTTACTGGATTATGGGGATAGGGTGGAGGTGTGGGCTTAAGTAGGGCAAGAGTCAGTGCAGACTCGATGGGCTGAATGGCCTCCTTCTGCACTGTAAATTCTATGATTCAACCTCTCCTCATAGCCAACATTTTTGAGACCAGGCAACATCCTGGTGAACCTCCTTTGCACTCTCTCCAAAGCTTTCACGTCCTTCTGATAATGTGGTGACCAGAACTGCATGCAATACTCCAAATACGGCCTAACCAGCTTTTATATAGTCGTAACATGATTTCCCAACTCTTGGACTCATTGCCCCGGTAGATGAATGCAAGCATGCCAAATGCCTTCTTAATCATCTTGGCTACCTGTGGTGCCACCTTTAGGGAACTGTGGACCTGCACACCCAGATCCCTCTGTATGTTCATGTTCCTCCGGGTTCTGCCATTTACAATATAATTCATACCTAGATATGATCCTCCAAAATGCATCACCTCGCATTCGTCTAGATTAAACTCCGTCTGCCATTTCTGTCCCCAAGTCTTCAATCTATCTATATATCCTGTTGTATCCTCTGACGATCCACGGTACTATCAGCAACTCCGCCAATCTTTGTGTCATCCGTAAAATTACTAATCAGACCACCCACATTTTCCTCCAGATCATTTATATATACTACAACCAACAGAGGTCCCAGCACTGATCCCTGTGGAACACCACTAGCTACAGATCTCCAGTCTGAAAAACACCCTTCCACTGCTACTCTCTTTCTTCTGTAATCAAACCAGTCCTCTATACATCTAGTCAGCCCACCCCAAATCCCATGTGATTTTAGTTTTTGTACCAGTCTGCCATGTGGGACCTTGTCAAACATCTTACTAAAGCCCACATAAACTACATCCACAGCCCTTCCACCATCAATTTTCTTTGTCACCTCTTCAGAAACTCAATCAAGTTGGTGAGACATGACCTCCCCATACAAAACCATGCTGCCTGTCACTAACTAGTCCATTTTTCTCCAAATGTGAACATACCCTGTCCCTCAGTATCTTTTCCAAACGTTTTCTCACCACTGATGTCAGGCTCACCAGCCTATAATTTGTTGGATCATCCCTGCTTCCTTTCTTAAACAAGGGAAAAGTTCTTAAAGGCCTTATTGATCTCATTTGGGCCCGCTACCATCCCGCTGTTGTTGTGCCTATCTTGAACTATCTCTTTTGTGGCCGCTTCTTTCTTAACTGGTTTTAAGCATGCGGCTGGCCTTGTGTCCATGTCTCTAAAAGGTGCCCTGTACCTGGCTGAGCTGGTGGACTGCCTTCCGAGTGGAGAATATGTCAAACACTATCTGCAACTTTTTCCTTTCCACCAGCAGTTCTACAGTTGGGGCCACGAAGTACTGCCCATCCACTTCCAGTATGGAGCCGATAAGCCGCTGCATGGCTTCTCTTTTCTTCCTGTGCCTAAAGGCCCTATAAGCGATAATTTCCGCCCTGATCATCACCTTCAGTGAGACCTCCCCATTCTGGTTGCAGGATATATAATCGTTGATGGCTTGACCTACTATGGTACTGAATTCCTTATCAACAAGGAGAGCTGCGTCCAGCCTCCTTGGGGGTGTTGAGCTCGTCCCTTCTAAAACCACACATCAATGTAGCGCAGCATGTGGTCAGAGATTACCATCATGGAGTATTCCGCCATTGTTCCTCCTGGAAGCACCCTCTTCCCTACCACAAAAATGTCTATCAGTTAGTTGGCCTTATGCACGTGGGAGAAGAAGGAGAATTCTTTTTCTCTCGGATTGTGGAACCTCCACTGCCCTATCCACCATTTGCCCCATAAAGGCGTTCAATTCTCGTGCCTTGCCTGACACATTACCTATCCTGGGGTCTGTCCAATGTCGGGTCCTGTACATAGTTAAAGCCCCATGATTAGTCTGTGGGTGTCCACGTCCGGGATTTCGACCATTGTTTTCTTTTCTTAAAATATTTTAATTAAAGTTTGCATTTTTACACTGTTCTCCCACCGGATGGGGTCGGTATCATATTCAGCAGCCGCCTGATGTTCGCAGTTAGCTGTCTACCCTTAACAAAGCCTGTCTGGTCCTCTGTGACCATCCCTGGTATGCAGTCCTCCAGTCTCTTGGCCAGGACTTTTGCCAATATTTTCACGTCCACGTTGAGCAGCGAAATGGGTCTGTAAGATCCGCATTCCATTGTGTCTTCGTCTTTTTTGGGTATCAGCGATATGGTGGCCTGTGTTAGCATCGGAGGCAGGGTGCTCCTCACTAGCGAGTCTGCGAACATCTCCCGTATGTGCGGGGCGAGAGCCGGCGGAATATTCTTGTAGAAGTCCGCCAGGAACCCATCAGATCCCGAAGACTTCCCCGCCTGCACGGGGTTGATGCTTTCCATGACCTCTCCCAGTTCTATTGCTGCTTACAGCTCCCCCGTCTACCATCGAGGAACTGCTTCATCCCCGCATCCCTGTCGGGGGTCTCGGAGGTGTACAGCCCTCGGTAGAAGGCCTCAAACACTTTGTTGACCTCTAATTTCTCCCCTAATCAGTGTCTTCAGGACGTGGAAGGTGAGACTTCCCCATAATGGTTATTAGTAATGTACTCGCCTATGGCCTGTGATGTTTTCCGGCAGAAGACCTTATTGGCCAAGAGGGTCGTGTCAAACCTCCATGTGGGGCATTGGGTATGGCCTGTCTCCAACCTCATATCCATGTAATGTGGAACGTGGTCGGAAATTACGATCGCGGAGTATTCCGCTCTATTTCTGGAAGCACCGATTTCCCCCACGACAAAGAAGTTGATGCAGCTGTAGACCTTGTGTACTGGTGAAAAGAATGAGAATTCCTTCTCTCCTGGATCCACTGCCCCATCTGCTCCATAAACGTTCCCCTTTCCCTAGCCATGCTTGTTGTTTTCACCGTTCTGGGGTTTGGTCTGTTTGTCAGTGAGTCCTGTGCACAGTTAAATCCTCCCCCCCCCATAATCAGTCGGTGTGTATCTTTGTCGGGATTTCCGCCATGGTCTTTTTACAAACTCTGTGTCGTCCCAGTTGGGAGCATACACGTTCACCAGGACTACCCGTGCCCCGCCGAGGACACCGCTGACTGTGACGTACCATCCCCCTTGGTCCATATCTGTCCTCGTCGCATTGAACACTGTCCTCTTGCTAATCAGTATGGCTACCCCCCTAGTCCTTGTCCCGTAGCTGGAATGGTAGGTCTGTCTCACAAAGTCCTTCCTTACCCGCAGTCACTCCTCCCTCAGGTGCGTCTCTTGGAGGAAGACTATGTCGGCTTTCATACTTTTCAGGTGGGCAAAGACTCTGGATCTTTTCACTGGGCTGTTCAGTCCCCTGACATTCCGATGCACTATCAATTACTACAAGACGAGAGTGGAGAATAATCAAGGCTTTATTAAGCAGAGATGTGTGGCCTCCTGCAGCTGCTACCAGAATGGGAGCATCTCCGGTGTGCACACACATTTATACACCGCCTAATGGGCGGAGCCAGAAGGCAGGGATTTACTCCCGTACCTCTAGTACAGGAGCCTTACTGTACTACATCGAATATACAGTTATTACAGCTAACATACAGTTAGTGGTGTCTACCACATACACCCCCTGTTAAAAAGAGTCCAGCGGGGGTGGTGGAAAAATTTACAGTTCAGGCAAAATTTACAGTTCAGGCAAAATCTACAGGTTCAGTCGGTCGGGTGTCTTGATCCTCCGCTGTGATCGCCTCGGTCCCGGTGGTGATGCGGGTGCCGACTTGGTCGCCTGTGACTCCGGGAGCGTGTTGTCCTCGTCTTCATCCCCGAGTGGAACCAGTGGGAGGACGGATTGTCCTGGGCGGGGGCTGTGGTGAGGTGTGCTGGGGGAAGGGTGAGTGGCGCCGGGGCGATCGGAGCGGGGGGTGTTGTGTGGTGGGCCGTGGGTGGGGATCCAACTGGTTCCAGGTCCCGGAAGGAGACTGTGTCCTGGCGCCCGTCGGGGTGCGCCACGTAGGTGTACTGCGGGTGCTCGTGCAGTAGTTGTACTCTTTCGACCAACGGGTCCGCCTTGTGGGTCCGCACGTGTTTGCGGAGGAGGACAGGTCCAGGAGCTGCCAGCCATGTTGGGAGCGAAACCCCAGAGGTAGACTTCCTGGGGAAGGCAAGGAGATGTTCATGGGGGGGTTTCGTTAGTTGCAGTGCAGAGGAGCGATCGGATGGAGTGAAGTGCGTCGGCGAGGACCACCTGCCAGCGGGAGACCGGGAGATTTTTAGACCATAGGGCCAGCAGGACGGCCTTCCAGACCATCCCATTCTCCGTCTCCACAAGCCCGTTTCCCCAGGGGTTGTAGCTGGTCGTCCTGCTCGAGGCAATGCCCTTGCTGAGCAGGAACTGATGCAGCTCATCGCTCATAGAGGATCCCCGGTCGCTGTGGACGTAAGCGGGGAAACCGAACAGTGTAAATATGCTGTGGAGGGCTTTAATGACTGTGGCAGAAGTTATAGCGGGGCATGGGATGGCGAAGGGAAATCGGACGTACTCATTGACCACGTTCAGGAAGTACGTGTTGCGGTCGGTGGAGGGGAGGGGCCCTTGCTGAGGCGCTCAAAGGGGCGGGAGGCCTTCACCAGGTGCGTTCGGTCTGGCTGGTAGAAGTGCGGTTTGCACTCCGGCAGACCTGGCAGTCTCTGGTGATAGCCCTGACCTCCGCAATGGAGTAGGGCAGGTTGCGGGCCTTTTTGAAGTGAAAGAACCGGGTGACAGAGACTATCATGTAGGGCCCGGAGTCGGTCCACTTGTGCGCTGGCACATGTACCTTGGGATAGGGCATTGGGAGGCTCGTTCAGCTTCCCGGGGCGATACAAAATCTCGTAATTGTAGGTGGAGAGCTCAATCCTCCACCTTAAGATTTTATCATTTTTGATCTTGCCCCGCTGTGTATTACTGAACATGAAGGCAACTGATCGTTGGTCAGTGAGGAGAGTGAATCTCCTGCCAGCCAGGTAATGCCTCCAATGCCGCACAGCTTCCACGATGGCTTGGGCCTCCTTTTCGACAGAGGGGTGCCAAATTTCGGAGGCATGGAGGGTACGGGAAAAGAATGCCATGGGCCTGCCTGCCTGGTTGAGGCTGGCGGCCAGAGCGACGTCCGATGCATCGCTCTCGACCTGAAAAGGGAGGGACTCATCGACCGCGTGCATCATGGCCTTGGCGATGTCTGCCTTGATGCGGTTGAGGGCCTAGTGAGCCTCAGCCGTCAGTGGGAAAACTGTGGAGTGAATGAGTGGGCAGGCCTTGTCCGTATAGTTAGGGACCCACTGGGCATAATAGGAGAAAAACCCCAGGCATCGTTTCAGGGCCTTGGGGCAGCGCGGGAGGGGGAGTTCCATGAGGGGGGCATGCGGTCGGGGCCGGGCTCTAGAACTCCATTTTCCACAACATAGCCAAGGATGGCTAAGCGGTTGGTGCGGAACACGCACTTCTCCTTATTGTACGTGAGATTAAGGAGTTTGGCGGTGTGGAGAAATTTGAGAATGTTAGCGTCGTGGTCCTGCTGATTGTGGCCGCAGATGGTGATGTTATCTAGGTACGGGAAGGTGGCCCGCAGTCCGTACCGGTCAACCATTTGGTCCATCTCACATTGGAAGACCGAGACCCCGTTAGTGACGCCGAAGGGAACCCTAAGGAAATGATAGAGGCGGCCATCTGCTTCGAACGCAGTGTATTGGCGGTCCGCCTTGCGGATGGGGAACTGGTGGTAGGCAGATTTCAGATCCACTGCAGAAAAGACCCGGTACTGTGCAATCTGATTGACCATATCAGATATGTGTGGGAGAGGGTACGCGTCGAGCTGCGTGTACCGGTTGATGGTCTGACTGTAGTCAATGACCATCCTGTGTTTCTGCCCAGTCTTTACCACTGCCACTTGGGCTCTCCGGGGACTGTTGCTGGCTCAATGATGCCTCCCCGCAGCAGACGCTGGACCTCCGACCTGATGAAGGTCCTGTCCTGGGCACTGTACCGTCTGCTCCTGGTGGCGCTGGGTTTGCAATCCGGGGTGAGGTTTGCAAACAAGGAAGGTGGATCGACCTTAAGGGGCGTGAGGCCGCATACGGTAAGGGGTGGTACGGGTCCGCCGAATTTTACAGTTAAGATTTGGAGATTGCATTAGAAATCCAGACCGAGTAACAGGGCAGCGCAGAGGTTGGGGAGGACGTAGAGTCGGAAGTTGCTGAACTCTACGTCCTGGATGGTGAGGGTCGCGATGCAGTACCACCGGATTTCCCCTAGGTTGCCGTGCGGTCAGGGGCATACGACTGTACGTTACAGGAGGCTACAGTTAGCGAATTTGCGAGCTGCCTGGTTGCCACAAGATCAAGCGTACCCCCTTCCAATTGGCGCTGGCGGATGTACGCCGACCCCATGCCCGTAACAAAAGCGTCTCTGATTAAAAGTTCTGTATGCTCGACTGCCAAAACTGCCTGGCAGTCACAGTTCCTCGCCAGGATGTGCAGGGCATGCCAGAAATCACCGGGGAGTTGCTGTCTCGTGGACAGGAGGTGCCTGGCGTCGAGTTTGTTAACCGGCCGAACATAATGTCCTTTCAGGAGCTCCATTGCTTCAGTGTAAGTGGGCGCATCCCGGATAAGGGGAAAAATATCAGAGCTCACCCGTGAATAAAGGATCTGGAGCTTCTGTGCGTCCGAGGGTTGTTCAGTCGATGATCGGAGGTAGCTTTTGAAGCAGGCTAGCCAGTGGTCGAAGGCCGACGTGGCATTGGCTGCTTGAGGGTGCAGCTGTAGGCAATCAGGCTTGATACGAAGTTCCATCGCTGTAAAATCTCGGCTTAATAAATTGATGAACTATCAATTACTACAAGTCGAGAGTAGAGAATAATCGAGGCTTTATTAAGCAGAGATGTGTGGCCTCCTGCAGCTGCTACCAGAATGGGAGCAGCTCTGATGTGCACACACATTTATACACCGCCTACTGGGCGGAGCCAGCAGGCAGGGATTTACCCCCGTACCTCTAGTCCAGGAGCTTTACCGTACTACATCTAATATAGAGTTACTACATCTAATATACAGGTAGTGGTGACTACCACATATTCCAGGTGATAATCCTGGTGGGGGGTTTCTGCTCCCCGCTCCTGCGGGATCAACAATAATTGACGTGGAGCCCTGTACTCCAGGGTCTCCCTTTGTTAAGGGGCCCATCCAAAATGGCCGCAGTCACCATTCTCACCATGAGGCCGGGTCCCTGTGCTCCGGGGTTACCTTTTATCCAGAAACCACCTAAATGGCTACCAACTGTGTGTACGCCATGTGGATGAGTTCCTGCACTTTGATGTTTCCCTTTGTTTATGGACCCTCCTATGTGGCTATTTATGGTGCCATTTTGTTCCAACATCTTTAACCTGACCTGCTGAAGCCTATCCAGAGCCCTTCCCTTCCTAATCATTAAGTCCCCCCTGGGGTCCTTATTCCCCCCTCTATCCCCCTTTCTCTCCTCCACCGCACCCCTTGTGCTCCCCCTTCCTATTTGCCCCCCTATCTTCCCCCCTGACGTACCCTCAATAATGATGCTTAGAGATTAAACTGTAAAGAAGGCTTTATTAGACTAATAACTATACTACAGCTAGAGACGAGAGCTGACTGTTACACAGCCCATGAGGCAGGCCTTTATGTATGGCTCCCAGATGGGCGGAGCCAGAGGCGGAGTCCCCAGGGTTCCAAGCCCGGTCTTAAAGGGGACATCACCTTACATGATGATAAGGCAGTAACCGTTCATCACATTCACCCCCTGTTTAAAAGGAATCCGGTGGGGGTGAAGTGCCATCATAGGTCCATCCGTCTCGGCGTCCGGATCGTCCTCCTCGATCTCCTCAGTTCGGGCGGTGGTGCGGCGGGCACGGACGTCCCGGTTGAGGGCACATCCGGGAGCACAGCGGTCGGAGCTTCGGTCCGGGTCGGGGCAGAGGAACTAGGCAGGGCCGGGGGTAGCGGAGTCGGCGCCGGCGGGGTGTGTAAAGTGGGGGCCAAGGGGGGGGGGGGCGCACGGTAGGAGCTCACCAATGGGTGGTAGGGCCGGAAGGAGGTGTGTTGTAGGGGGCGACGGGTCCTGCAGGGGCGCGGCGCGAGAAGGAGCGTCTGTGGTGGAGGATCCAGCGGGTGCCAGATCCCGGAGGGAAACCGTATCTTGCCTGCCATCGGAGTACTCCACGTAGGCGTAACTGGGGTTGGCGTGGAGCAGTCGGACATTTTCAACTAGGGGGTCCGTTTTATGGCTCCTCGCGTGCAGGTCCCGGAGCCATCAGCCAAGGTGGAAGCGAGACCCTGGAGGTAGACTTCCTGGGGAAGAGAAACAATCGGTTGTGAGGGGTCTCATTCGTGGCTGTGCAGAGGAGTGACCTAATGGAGTGTAGGGCATCAGGTAGGACCTCCTGCCAGCGGGTAGTTGGGAGACTTCTCGACCGCAGGGCCAGAAGGACAGCCTTCCACACGGTCGCGTTCTCCCTCTCCACCTGCCCGTTTCCCCGTTGGTTATAACTGGTTGTTCTGCTCGAGGCGATGCCTTTGCTGAGCAGATACTGACGCAGTTCATCGCTCATGAACGATGTACCCCGGTCGCTGTGGATATAAGCAGGGAAACCGAACAGGGTGAAGATGCTGTGCAGTGCCTTAATCACCGTGGCTGAGGTCATGTCGGTGCAGGGAATGGCGAATGGGAAACGGGAGAACTCATCGATCACGGTGAGGAAATAGGCATAACGGTTGGTGGATGGGAGGGGCCCCTTGAAGTCCACGCTCAGTTGCTCAAAGGGGCCCGAGGCCTTCACGAGCCGAACCTTGTCTGGCCGATAGAAGTGCGGTTTGCACTCCGCACAGACTTGGCAGGTCCTGACCATGGCCTTGACCTCCTAGTAAGGTAGGTTGCGGGACTTGATGAAATGGACGAGCCGGGTAACCCCCGGGTGGGAGAGGTCATTGTGGATGGCTTGCAGGCGGTCCTCCTGCGCGTTGGCGCATGTGCCGCGGGACAGGGCATCTGGGGGCTCGTTGAGCTCCCCTGGGCGATACTTGATATCGTACGAGTAGGTGGAGAGTTCGATCCTCCACCTCAAAATTTTATTGTTTTTTTATTTTGCCCCGTTGCGTGTTATCGAACATATAGGCGACCGACCGTTGGTCGGTGACGAGGGTAAACCTCCTACCGGCGAGGTAGTGTCTCCAGCACCGCACAGCCTCCACAATGACTTGTGCCTCCTTTTCGACTGCAGAGTGTCGAACCTCGGAGGCGGTGAGGGTTCGGGAGAAGAACGCTACTGGTCTGCCTCCTTCATTGAGGGTAGCAGCCAGGGCGATGTCTGATGCATCGCTCTCTACCTGGAAAGGGATGGTTTCCTCCACCGTGTGCATGGCGGCCTTGATGATGTCAGCCTTGATGCGGTTGAAGGCCAATTGAGCCTCAGCCGAGAGGGGAAAAGTGGTGGTCTTTCGGAGTGGGCGGGCTTTGTCCGCATACTTGGGGACACCCTGGGCGTAATAGGAGAAAAGCCCCAAGCACCGTTTGAGGGCATTGAGGCTGCGGGGGAGAGGGAGTTCCTTAAGGGGGCGCATGCGGTCGGGGTCGGGACCTAGGACCCCGTCTTCTACGACATAGCCGAGGATGGCCAGCCGGGTGGTGTGGAAAACGCATTTGCCCTCGTTATAGGTCAGGTTAAGGGCTCGGGAGGAACTTTTTGAGGTTAACGTCATGGTCCTGCTGATCATGGCCACAGATGGTGACATTGTCCAAGTACGGGTATGTAGCCCGCAAACCGTACTGGTCCACCATTTGGTCCATCGCCCTTTGAAAGACGGAGACCCCATTTGTGACACCAAAGGGGACCCTGAGGAAGCGGAAGAGCCGGCCGGCTGCTTCGAAGGCAGTATAGGGGGCGGTCTTTTGGTCGGATGGGGAGCTGGTGGTAGGCAGATTTGAGGTCAACCGTGGAAAAGACTCGGTATTGGGCGATCCGATTTACCATTTCCGTGGTGCGAGGAAGGGGGTACGCATCAAGCTGCGTGAATCGGTTTATGGTCTGGCCATAATCCACGACCATCCGTTTCTTCTCCCCGGACCGGACTACCACCACTTGCGCTCTCCAAGGGCTGTTGCTAGCCTCGATGACCCCCTCGCCCAGTAAACGCTGGACCTCTGACTTGATAAAAGCCACATCTTGGGCACTGTAGCGCCGGCTCCTGGTGGCGACGGGCTTACAGTCAGGAGTGAGGTTAGCGAATAGCGAGGGGGGGTGCGACTTTCAGTGTCGCAAGGCAGCACACCGTGAGGGGGGGCAAGGGTCCGCCGAACTTCAGTGTCAGGCTTCGGCGGCTGCACTGGAAATCCAGTCCGAGCAGCAGGGGGGCACAGAGGTGAGGGAGGATATAAAATTTGAAACGGGTGTATTTGGCACCCTGGATCGAGAGATCCGCAATACAGTACCCCGTGATTTGTACTGAGTGGGACCCAGATGCGAGGGCTATGGTTTGGGATGCGGGATGGGTGCGTAGGGAGCAGCGCCTTACCGTTTCAGGGTGGATAAAGCTCGCCGTGCTACCGGAGTCGAAGAGGCATGCAGTGTCGTGCCCGTTGACCTGGACCTGCATCATGGAGTTCTGCAGGTGTTTTGGCCGAGTTTGATCGAGGGTGATCGCACCCAGTCGCAGGTAGTCGGAGTCGTCAGCCGAGTCGGATTCGTAAAATGGCCGCTGCCGTCGGTCGCACGTGTCGGGTCGAGAAGATGGCCGCCGACCAGATGGCCGCTCCCATGATTCGCACGAGGCTGATGACGCGTCAGAAGAGGGCGTGTCGGGTCGGTGCGCAGCAGCATTGCGAGGCCTGCGGGCCTGAGAGCCTGATTTTCGGGCCGGCTGTTCTTTGTTTTTCTGGACCCTGGGTCTGGCCAGGTAGACCCTCGCAAAGTGCCCTTTCTTCCCGCAGTCGCTGCAGATCGCGGAGCGGGCTGGGCAGCGTGGGCGTGGGTGCTGGCCCTGCCCGCAGAAGTAGCATGGTGTGCCCCCATGGTGAGCGGGTCGCCGCGTGGCGCAGGCCTGTAATACGGTTGAGTCTGAGGAAGTCCGGGGGGGGCTGGCAGAGTCCGCGGGTTACGTACCCAAGTTATGTCGGGCCACCTCCAGCGAGGAGGCGAGCGTTAGCGTCTCCTGGAGGTCTTTTGCCCCGTTTTCGAGCAGTCGCTGCCGGACGTAGGTCGAGCGGATTCCGGACACGAAAGCAACTCTGATATGCAGGTTCATATGGACTTCCCCTGTCACACCCTGATGGTCCCTGGCAAGCGTGGTGAGTTTTTCAACAAACTCGTCGAGCGATTCCCCCGAGCGCTGCCGGCAGGTAGAGAGCAGATGCCGGGCGTGCACCTCATTGACGGGTTTGACAAACCGCTTGCGGAGCAACTCAATCGCTTCCTCATAAGTCGTCGCCTTTTCGAGCGTGGCGGAGATTCTGTGACTCACCCGGACGTGGAGTAGACGCAGCTTGCGTGGCCCTAGGATGGGAGTCTCTGCGGAGTCCAGGTAGGCCTCGAAGCACCGCAGCCAGTATTTAAAAATTTCCTTTGCCTCCGGCGTTCGTGCTTCCAGATTGAGCTTCTCTGGTTTTAGGCCTGCGTCCATCCTGAATCTAGTTTAGTCTAATAAATTGAGGTACCCTCAATAATGATGCTTAGAGATTAAACTGTAAAGAAGGCTTTATTAGACTAATAACTATACTACAGCTAGAGACGAGAGCTGACTGTTACACAGATCATGAGGCAGGCCTTTATGTATGGCTCCCAGATGGGCGGAGCCAGAGGCGGAGTCCCCAGGGTTCCAAGCCCGGTCTTAAAGGGGACATCACCTTACATGATGATAAGGCAGTAACCGTCCATCACACCCCCATTCCTGTTTATCCCCCTCTACCAGGTGCCCTCTCCTCGCTGGGAAATGCGCCCCAGGCTCCCTCTCTCTCTTGCTTTCTAGCGCTAGCTTTCGCTGCTAGTGTGGTCGCCCGCCCCTCCCGGGGTTGCTTTGACCCCCTCCTATGCCTGATCCATTGCTGCCCTCTCTGTCTCCTTCTCATCCTCTCCTGCCAGTACTCCTGCTGGTAGCGAGGCAGTTCTGTCCCACGTAAAAATTGTCCATGTCCATCACTTTTTAAATATAATCTTTATTATTGTCATGAGTAGGCTTACATTAACACTGCAATGAAGTTACTGTGAAAATCCCCCAGTCACCACACTTTGGCACCTGTTCGGGTGCACTGAGGGAGAATTCAGAATGTCCAAATCACCTAACAAGCATGTCTTTCGGGACTTGTGGGAGGAAACCGGAGCGCCTGGAGAAACCCACACAGATACGGGGAGAACGTGCAGACTCTGCACAGACAGTGACCCAAGCTGGGAATCGAACCTGGGACCCTGGCGCTGTGAAGCAACAGTGCTAACCACTGTGATACTGTGCCGCTCTGCATCTCCATGCGTCTTCCTCAGCGATGCTTTATTTGCCTTTTGTCCAGGCTGTTCACATGCACAAACCTACCGCCTCTGCCAGGGTGGTGAAATAATGTTCTTTATTCTGGAATGTCACCCAGAGCCTGGCTGGGAATTGATGCACGATCAATTGCACAAAGACTAAAGTTGGGTACAACTGTGACTTTATTACAGTCAGATGCGTGGCCTCCAGCTGCAGCTGGTGAAATGGCAGGGCACTGGAGGTCATGCATATTTATACAGTTCTCCGTGGGTGGAGCCAGCTGGCAGGAGCTACCGGTGATCCTATAGTGCCGGTCCTACCTTACATCTCCTATTACAGTGGTTCACCACAGAAATAACGTCCCGGATTTTACACTGTACTTGTACAGGGCCGGCTTTGCGTGGTTGAACTCGGCCCTGAGCTTTGCCAGGTCCAATGTCCTGATACACCCTTATTCTGTGTCCTTTCCAACTGCTCGCTTTGATCTGCCGAGCCCACCGCAGGATCCTCTTCCCGATGCTGGTACCTGTGCAGCTTGGCGATTATCGCCCTTGGACTTTGGTTGGCGTGACCTGTGTGCCTGTCGATCTCCGGGGTTTGGGGAAGCTGTCCTTTCCAACCAAGCTGCCCAGCATCTGTGCCACATACTCAGTTGAGTCTCTGCCCTCGATCCCCTCTGGCAGGTCCACCATTTGTATATTCTGTCACCTGGACCGGTTCTCTTGGTCCTCAACCTTCCCCTTCAGGCTCCCTTGGGTCACCACCAACCTTTTTATCTCTGCCTCCAGGGTGATGATCCAGTCGCTCTGGTCAGCTGATGCCTTTTCGAGCTCTTGGATCATTCTTCCCTGTGCCTCCAGCTTCTTTCCCAACCTGTCGAGTGCCGTCTGCATGGCGGCCAGCACCTCCGCCACCCTGACCCCACCTGGATCTCTGTCTTGATCTCATCCTTCATCGCGGTCAGCTCCTTAGATAGGAACGTCTTCCAACCCTCTTCATGGTGAGGGGGGACTGAGCCCAGGGGTGGTCAGGGACCCCTCGCCTCGTGGGTCCGTCTATTCGCTGCTCTTGCCCTTTTTCTGGCTTCCCTGCGGACTATCGAGCTACTGCTTCCTGGCACACTTCTCTTCTTCCATGTCTTTGTAGCTGAGGAGACTAATGAGTCCAAATTTTCAGGCTAAATTTGGCTAAAAGTGTCTATTTTTCTGCCTTTTGGAGGAGACCCTCTGATGTATAACCACATCACCAGAGGTTTTCTCGACAAACTCTGTGTCGACCCACTTCGGGGCGCATATATTTCCCCAAAATACCGGGGCTCCTTCCAGGGTCCCGCTGACCATTATGGTCCGCTCCCCTGCGTCCGTCACTGTGCTCGGCACTGTAAATGAGACTGTCCTGTTAAATTAATGTTGCCACCGCCCTTGACCTAGTGTCAAAAGATGAGTGGAATATTTGTCCAACCCAGCCTTTCCTTACCTGCAGTCAGTCCCTCTCTCTCAGGTGTGTCTCCTTAAGAAGGCTACGTTAATCAGTAAGAATAAAAAACAACACCTCCCCCACAATAGTCCTCTATACCAGGGCCCTGCAAGGCTGCGTACTTAGCCCCCTACTATACTCCCTGTATACATACGACTGCGTGATAAAATTTGATTCCAACTCCATCCACAACTTTGCTGACGATACGACCATAGTGGGCCAGATGTCGAATAACGACGAGTCAGAATCCAGGAGGGAGATAGAGAACCTAGTGGAGTGGTGCAGCGACAGCAATCTATCCCTCAATACCAGCAAAACTAAAGAGCTGGTCATTGACTTCAGGAAGCAAAGTACTGTACACACCCCTGTCAGCATCAACAGGGCTGAGGTGGAGATGGTTGACAGCTTCAGATTCCAAAAATCTGTCCTGGTCCACCCACGTCGACGCAACCACCAAGAAAGCACAACAGTGCCTAAACTTCCTCAGGAAACTAAGGAAACTCGGCAATAAACAAAATCCAAATCCTCCCTCAGACTATTGAGATGGGCAAGGACTCTTCACCGGCCCATTGAGGTCCCTCACGTTCCATGTAAGTATTCGGATCCCCCCTGGGGTTAACCATACTCGCTTTGTGGGCCTGGCCTTGTCCGATTGGGCCTGCCCTCGCTCTCAGGCCATTAAAAATGGCCGCCAACTGCTTCCTTTTTTCGCCATCTCCAGGTGTTGTCTGTTGCAACCACTGCTCTGCCCTGCACTCCTCACCTCTGTTTCTTCCCCTGTCTCCTCTTACCCTTGGGCCTCCTCCTCCCAGTCACCCCCTATACCCCCATCCTGCCGGCTTCAGCTCCCCCTCTGCAACTGGGTGGCAGGGACCAGCTGGGCCGATGGGCCTGTTTCCATGCTGTAAACATCTAAGACTCTATGACTCCATTAACACCACAAACAAATGATTATTTGGTCATTATATTATTCCTACACCGTATTACAGGACCAACTGTGCTTCAAAAGTACTTCATTGGCTGTGAATTGTTTTGGGATGTCCTGAGGTCACACGAGGCACAAACGCAAATTGTTTCTTTTTTAATTGCTGTTTGCGAGCAGTATGAAAGAAAAATGTGGAAGTTTCTGTGCTGAAGAGCTCATTGTGCTTTCACAAAGGAGATAGGAATGATTCAGACACACTTGGTCTCGAGTTATCTTAACTGCATGGCTTCCTGCTGCTGCTTAATACTTAGCCAGCCTGATCTGCTGTCTGATGGAAAAGAGGAGAGGAAGTGATTCAGAACACCGCTGGGACCGTAATCAAACCTGAAAATGCTCAGCGGGTCAGGCAGCATCTGTTCAGCGAGGAAGAAAGTTAACTTTCCAGGCCGATGACCTTTGTCCCAGAGCTGCCAGAACTGTTCCTGTCACTGGTGGGAAAGCTTCTAAACAGCACAAACTGTGAGAACAGCCCTTCTGTTTGTGCCTATTCAAACAAATTGGTAAACACGGGATTAGTCGCATGCCGCAGAAGCCTAATGCACTTAAAGATCCATGTAACCTTATTTTGTGTTAATCCTTCCTGAGTATAGAATTTCATGTTGTGGGTTCTGGGTAAATTTTTATTTTCTTTGCTGTTACTTTCCAGCTGAACACATCGTCTGTTTTAAAAAAAATTAAGTATTTATATGGTCAGAAGACCTTAGTAAAGTGGTTAATTTAAAATTATGGATAATGACCACCGGAATACCTTGTTTTAAATATTAAAAATCACTGCTTAAGAGCGAAACTGCTCATTGAAGCAGCTTTTGCCAATTAAGTACATGTAATATCAAGAGATGCATTCCCAACCCAAGATTTTCGGCCTCAGTACAGGGGCATCGACAAAAATAGACAAAGCACACAATACTTAATTCATAAAATCATTTAACAATGAGAGGGGAAGGAGTTACTGGGAGACCCAAAACAGATGCCGGAATTCTTCCATCTGGGAACCAGGTCCCATGACAGGAGCTGGATCATGGAGTGTTTCCCATTGTGGAGACTGGTGGAAAAACACACCAAATCTTCTGGGCCCAACCTCAATAATTCTGCATCTGGGGGATGTGAGGTGTATTCTGCGGTGGGACAGGCCTGATGGCGTGTACTCTGTCATCCTACCCGGGAACCATATTGAAAAGGCACCCAACATCACTGACCCACTATTGAAGAAAGAAGGTGGACCTCCTGAGAAAGAAGATGGATCTCCAGGTACATTCTGAGGCTGGAAGATGGACCCCCTCCAGGACATTGAATCTGCAAGATGCGCCTGTAGTTGTTTCCCCAACCACTGCTATGGTGTTCTGGGGTCCAGGGGTGAAGATGGCCTCCATCCCGAACTCCGGAGGCAGCCCCAAGCATTGTTCAGGTGAGTTCCAACATCTGCACACAATGTTGTTCCACGGGGAAGGGGGCTTTCCCGTGTACATCGGGGGAGGGTGGATTCCCTGTGTCCATGGGGGTGGGATGGTTCTCCTTATGTGTGTGTGTATGGGGAGAGTTCTTTGTTTATTATCAGAAATCAGGCACACTTTTTGCCCCGGGTTTCCCCGTGTTGCCGGCCTTTTCCGGCCCTGTCAGTGTGACGGCGTGGGCCACGCTCCATTTCCTGCTGCACAATGTGGCAAGAAAAGCTGGCTGTTCAGCCAGCATGCTGCACACCGGTTCTCTTGCCTCAGCCAGCACGCTGTGCAGCAAGCGGAAAATTCTACCCTATATGTTAATGTGGGACTTCTTAAAGCTCCAGTCTCTGCCTTTTGAGGAACCAAAGTCTTCAGAAAATACAGTGAGAGTTTAAGTAAAGCTTTTCATGCCTACAGAGAATCCATTGGTATCAAGAATTACTTCAATCTTCTCTTCTGAATGCAATATGGTCAAATGCTTTAGAGTAGAAGGACACTAAACTGATCTGCTAATTTAACAACTGACCATAACAAACCATCCCAGTGCCCAATCAGGTCAGTTTCAAGCAAATGGTTCCCCCCCTTCCCCACCAACCAAATGTTTAATGTATAAATGGACCAGGAATTAATAATAATCTTTATTGTCACAACTAGGCTTACATTAACACTGCTACGTAGTTACCGTGAAAAGCCCCTAATCTCCACACTCCGCTCCTGTTCGGGTACACAGAGGGAGAATTCAGAATGTCAAAATGACCTAACAGCACAACTTTCGGGACTTGTGGGTGGAAACTGCAGCACCCGGAGGAAACCCACGCAGACACGGGGAGAAGGTGCAGACTCCACACAGACAGTGACCCAAGCCGGGAATTAAACCTGGGACCCTGGCGCTGTGAAGCAACAGTGCTAACCACTGTGCTACTGTGGTATAGTGGTCGTGAGCTAGGCAGTATCAAGAAAGGCCCCATTTAAAACCCAGCTTTGTGCTGAAAATAGCTGACCTTAATTGGTTGGTTGTGGGAACATAATGGTTGATCTCTGAGTCTCTGGGTTAAGGACAAAGATAAAAGACACAGGGGTACCACTTGTATTTGTGTCAGAACCTGCACCTCTGCAACCAATGCTTAAGGAGCGAATTGACCTAAAAGATTCCATGGTACTGGCTGGGATTTTCCAGTCCGGCGTGGTGATGGAGGCGGCTCACCATTGGCCCCCGGCAGAATCTTTCAGACCTGCTGAAGCCAATGGCCGTTTGCTGTCTGCGCTGCTGGAGAACCAGCCATGGAGGGTGTAGCACCATCGATCACACACGAGGCGAGACGTAAAGAACTTCAATCAAGGCTTTATTGAGCAGACTTGTTCAGACTCGTTCCCCAGCAGCTCAGTCACAGAATGCAGCTGCGGGGAGTAAAACGGGTTCTTATACCCCGCCTATCTGGGTGGAGCCCAGTAGGCGGCAGATCCAATCGGGACCCAGCATCTGTCCTCCAATAGCTCCTTGGCATTCATGGTGTACCGTATTACCCCTAATACATACCACCACATTCTCCCCTTGTTAAAAAGAACCCGGCGGGGTGGTGGGTGGTATGGTGGTAGGGGTTTACAGGGTCGGTGCCTTAACCATTGAACTATATACAATCATGCCGCTTTTACTGGGCCACTGAATTATTCACATTTTACCCGATTAGCAGCGTTAACTATTTACAACAATGCCGCTTTACTGGGCCACAGAATTATATACATCTTAAGTCGATTCGATGAGTCGAGATGGTGCTCTGGTCGCCCTTTCCGATCGTCTCAGCCCGGGTGGTGGTGGTGGTGCTGGCTCGGGTCCGGTCGACTCTGGGAGCATCGCGCTGTCCCCTTACTCCTGGACGGGCCTGGGAGGAGAACCGATCCCCCTGGGAAGGGGGTGGCTGTGGGGTGCACCGGCGGGAGTGAGGGGGAGGTGATTGGTGTTGGGGGTGTGTGGGAAACTCCGACGGGCGCCAGGTCCCGCAGAGAGACCGTGTCCTGTTGGCCGTCTGGGTACACCACTTAGGCGTACTGCGGGTTTGCGTGGAGTAGATGTACCTTCTCCACCACTGGGTCTGATGTGTGCGCCCGCACATGTTTCCGGAGCAGAATGGGACCCGGGGCTGCCAGCCAGATCGGAAGTGACGTTCCAGAAGCGGACCTCCTAGGGAAGACAAGGAGGTGCTCGTGCGGCGTTTGGTTCGTGGTGGTGCACAGCAGGGACCGGATAAAATGAAAGGCATCCGGGAGTACTTCGTGCCAACGGGAAGTTGGGAGACTCCTAGACCGTAGGGCCAGTAGGACGGCCTTCCAGACCGTTCCCCCGAGGGTTGTAGCTGGTCGTCCTGCTCGAGGCTATGCCCTTACTGAGCAGGAATTGACGCAGCTCATCACTCATGAAGGAGGACTCCCTATCACTATGGATGTAGGCGGGGAAACCGAACAGTGTAAAGATGGTGCATAGGGCTTTAATGACCGTGGCCGCGGTCATGTCGGGGCAGGGGATGGCGAAGGGGAAACGGGAGTATTCGTCAACGCGTGAAGAAAGTACGTGTTGCGATCGGTGGAGGGGAGGGGGCCTTTGAAGTCCAAACTGAGGCGTTCAAAGGGACGGGAAGCCTTTATCAGGTGCGCTCTATCTGGCCTGAAAAAATGCGGTTTGCATTCTGCGCAGATTTGGCAGTTCCTGGTGACTGTACGGACCTCCTCGACGGAGTACGGGAGGTTGCGGGCCTTTATGAAGTGGTAGAAACGAAGTGACCCCCGGGTGGCAGAGGTCCTCGTGGAGGGCTTGGAGACGGTCCACTTGTGCGTTGGCACAAGTGCCGCGAGATAGGGCATCGGACAGCTTGTTCAGCTTTCCGGGACGATACAAGATCTCATAATTGAAGGTGGAGAGTTCGATCTTCCACCGCAGGATCTTGTCGTTTTTTATCTTGCCCCGCTGTGCATTATCGAACATGAAGGCTACCGACCGTTGGTCAGTGAGGAGAGTGAATCTCCTACCGGCCAGGTAATGCCTCCAATGTCGCACAGCTTCCACTATGGCTTGGGCCTCCTTTTCTACTGAGGAGTGGCGAATTTCTGAAGCGTGGAGGGTCCGGGAGAAAAAAGCCACGGGTCTGCCCGCTTGGTTGAGCATGGCCGCCAGAGCTACGTCGGACGTGTCGCTCTCGACTTGGAAGGGGAGGGACTCATCGATGGCGCGCATCGTGGCCTTTGCGATATCCGCTTTGATGCGGCTGAAGGCCTGGCGGGCCTCTATCAACAGGGGAAAAGTAGTGGACTGGATTAGTGGGCGGGCCTTGTCTGCGTATTGAGGAACCCACTGGGCGTAATAAGAAAAGAAGCCCAGGCAGCGTTTCAGGGCTTTGGCACAGTGGGGGAGAGGGATCTCCATGAGGGGGCGCATGCGTTCGGGGTCGGGGCCTATCACTCCATTACGCACTACGTGGCCAGGGATGGCTAGACGGTCGGTGCTAAACACGCATTTTTCCTCGTTGTAGGTGAGGTTGAGGGTGTTAGCGGTCTGGAGGAATTTGCGGAGGTTGGCGTCGTGGTCCTGCTGGTTGTGGCCGCAGATGGTGACGTTGTCGAGGTACGGGAACATGGCCCGTAAATTGTGCTGGTCGACCATTCGGTCCATCTCCCGTTGGAAGACCGAGACTCCGTTCGTGACGTCGAATGGAACCCTTAAGAAGTGGTATAGCCGCTGGTCTGCTTCGAAGGCAGTGTACTTGCGGTCACCGGGGCGAATGGGGAGCTGGTGGTAGGCGGACTTAAGGTCCATGGTGAAGGAGACCTTGTACTGTGCAATCCGATTGACCATGTCGGATATGCGGGGAAGAGGGTTCGCGTCTAGCTGCGTGTACCTGTTGATGGTCTGACTGTAGTCTACGACCATCCTTTGCTTCACCCCTGTCTTCGCTACTACCACCTGGGCTCTCCAGGGACTATTGCTGGCCTGGATTATGCCTTCCTTCAGCAGCCGCTGGACTTCGGACCTGATAAACGTCCGGTCCTGGGCGCTGGACCCTCTGCTCCTAGTGGCGACGGGTTTGCAATCCGGGGTGAGGTTCGCAAACAAGGAGGGCGGTTCGACCTTGAGTGTCGCGAGGCCGCAGATAGTCAGTGGGGGTAGAGGGCCGCCAAATTTGAATGTTAAGCTCTGGAGGTTGCATTGGAAGCCCAACCCCAGGAGGGTGGGAGCGCAGAGGTGGGGAAGGACATACAGCCAGTAACTTTTGAACTCTCTCCCCTGCACCGTTAGGTTTGCGATGCAGAACCCTTTGATTGCAACGGAGTGGGACCCCGACGCCAGGAAAATTTTTTGGGTGCTTGGCCGAATTACAAGGGATCAGCGTCTTACCGTATCCGGGAGAATAAAACTCTCCGTGCTCCCTGAGTCGATCAAACACGGCGTCTCATGCCCGTTCACCAGCACCTTTGTCGTTGTCGTCTGGAGAGTCCGGGGCCGCGACTGGTCGAGGGTCACCGATGCCAAACGTGGTTGGTGCATCAGATCGTTGTCTTCAGGCAGTGTGGAGCCGTCCACGCTGGGGTCCTTGCCTGTCAGCCAAGATGGCGGCGTCCATGGATCACACGCGGTCGGGGGTGGACAAAATGGCCGCTCCCATGGGTCGCACGTGGCCGGGGGTGGACAAAATGGCCGCTCCCATGGATCGCACGCGGCCCGTGGGCAGTAAGATGGCGACGCCCGTCCCCCCCTCGTGGTGTCCGGGGCCCAAAATGGCGGCGCCCGTTGGCCGCCCGTGTGTCGCTGGGGGGGTTGAGTCCGTGGTCCCGTTTGTTCCCCGGAGATAACGGTGACCCCACGGGACTGGCACACCGCTGCGTAGTGCCCCTTTTTACCGCAGCTTTTGCAGGTGGCCGAGCGGGCCGGGCAGCGCTGGCGGGGGTGTTTTGGCTGCCCGCAGAAATAGCAGCGGGGCCCCCCCCGGGTGGTCTGGGATTCTGGCTGCGCACGCTTGCGGAGGGGTGGGGGGTGCCGGGTGGTCGGTCGCGGCGGGGGTCCACGGAGCGGTCGGGGGCATAGGCGCGGGCGTTTTGGGATGCCACGTCGAGGGAGGCTGCAAGGGCCCGTACCTCTGTAAGTCCGAGAGAGTCTTTCTCTAAAAGTCTCTGGCGAATTTGCGACGTAAGCGTCTCTGATCAGGAGGTCCGTATGTTCATTTGCCGTAACCGCTGGGCAGTTGCAGTTTGGTCCCAGGATCGTTAAAGCATTGAAGAATTTGTCTAGCGATTCCCCGGGAATTTGTCGTCTCGTCGCGAGCTGGTAGCGTGCGTAGACCTGGTTGACGGGCCTAATGTAGATCTCCTTCAGCAAGTTGATCGCCGCTGGGAATTCTTCCGCGCCCTCAATGAGTGAGTAGATTTCGGGACTCACCCTGGAATGCAGGACCTGCATCTTCTGGTCTTCTGTTGGTCTGCCGGGGGCCGTTCGGAGGTATCCCTCAAAGCACGCCAGCCAGTGCTTAAACACCGATGTTGTGTTAGCTGCTTGGGGGCCGATTCGCAGGCACTCCGGGGCGATCCGGAGCTCCATATTTGTAGCACCATCGATCACACACGAGGCGAGACGTAAAGAACTTCAATCGAGGCTTTATTGAGCAGACTTGTTCAGACTTGTTCCCCAGCAGCTCAGTCACAGAATGCAGCTGCGGGGAGTAAAACGGGTTCTTATACCCCGCCTATCTGGGTGGAGCCCAGTAGGCAGCAGATCCAATCGGTACCCAGCATCTGTCCTCCAATAGCTCCTCGGCATTCATGGTGTACCGTATTACCCCTAATACATACCACCACAGAGGGGTTTCTCCTTTGGGGGACTGGAAATTCCTGCCAACAGGAAGGGCTGGAAAATCCCGGCCACTATTTTGAAGAAGTGTTGGGGAGTTCTTCTAGGCATTCCAGAGAATATTTATCCCTGCACCAATGTCGAGACTATCTAGTCTTTATCCCATAGCTATTGGTGTGACCTTGCTGTGCACAAATTGACTGCTGTGCATTATTCTTTGCATTAGAACAATGTCTAGACTTCAAAAGCACTTCATTGACTAAAATGCTCTTTGGTCTGTTCAGAGGTTCGGAAAGGCAGGTTTTTTGTTTAGTTAAGTTGTGTGGGAGTTGGATTTCCTCGAGAATCACATACTGTAAACCAAGATATTGATTCAGCTGGAGTTTTGAGTCAAATTCCCAAACTTGAGGGGTAAGGAACAATAAGAGACACTGATAACCAAAAACAGTGCAAGTAACTGAAATAAGAGGGAATTGCTTTGCCATTATCCAGGACTTTATAAAATGAATATTTCCCAGGCAATGTTGTTTACCAAGGTAATTTAATTACTACAGACTTTCCTTACCATATTTATGTTTATGTTAATTCTCATTTGCTAAATTCTTTATTTCTTTATTCATTATTGAATATGAAAATACGAGCTATTATAATTTATGTTTAGTTTGTGCCAATTTGAAGGATTATGAGGGCAACTAACACCTAACCTTTTTTTTATTCGTTCATAGGACATGGGCATCACAGGCCGTGCCAGCATTTAGAGCCCATCCCTAATTGCCCTTGAGTGGCAGTTAAGAGTCAACCACATTGCTGTATGTGTGGAATCACATGTAGGCCAGACCACGTAAGGATGGCAGATTTCCTTCCCGAACGGTCATTTGTGAACCAGATGGGGTTTTCTGACAATCGACAATGGTTTCATGGTCATCATTTGACTTTTTTATTGAATTCAAATTTATAGAACATAGAACATTACAGCGCAGTACAGGCCCTTCGGCCCTCGATGTTGTGCCGACCTGTGAAACCACTCTAAAGCCCATCTACACTATTCCCTTATCGTCCATATGTCTATCCAATGACCATTTGAATGCCCTTAGTGTTGGCGAGTCCACTACTGTTGCAGGCAGGGCATTCCACACCCATAAAGAACCTACCTCTGACATCTGTCCTATATCTATCTCCCCTCAATTTAAAGCTCTGTCCCCTCGTGCTAGACATCACCATCCGAGGAAAAAGACTCTCACTGTCCACCCCATCAAATCCTCTGATTATCTTGTCTGCCTCAATTAAGTCACCTCTTAACCTTCTTCTCTCTAACGAAAACAGCCTCAAGTCCCTCAGCCTTCCCTCATAAGATCTTCCCTCCATACCAGGCAACATTCTGGTAAATCTCCTCTGCACCCTTTCCGATGCTTCCACATCCTTCCTGTAATGCGGCGACCAGAATTGCACGCAATATTCCAAATGCGGTCGCACCAGAGTTTTGTACAGCTGCAACATGACCTCATGGCTCCGAAACTCAATCCCTCTACCAATAAAAGCTAACACACCACACGCCTTCTTAACAACCCTCTCACCCTGTGTGGCAACTTTCAGGGATCTATGTACATGGACACTGAGATCTCTCTGCTCATCCACACTACCAAGAATCTTACCATTAGCCCAATACTCTCTCTTCCTGTTATTCCTTCCAAAATGAATCACCTCACATTTTTCTGCTTTAAATTCCATTTGCCACCTCTCAGCCCAGCACTGCAGCTTATCTATGTCTCTTTGTAACTTGTAACATCCTTCCGCACTGTCCACAACGCCACCGACTTTAGTGTCATCTGCAGATTTACTCACCCATCCTTCTACGCCCTCCTCCAGGTCATTTATAAAAATGACAAACAGCAGTGGCCCCAAAACAGATCCTTGTGGTACACCACTAGTAACTGGACTCCAGTCTGAACATTTCCCATCAACCACCACCCTTTGTCTTCTTCCAGCTAGCCAATTTCTGATCCAAACTGCTAAATCACCCTGAATCCCATGTCTCCGTATTTTCTGCAGTAGCCTACCGTCGGGAACCTTATCCAATGCTTTACTGAAATCCATATACACCACATCAACTGCTTTACCCTCATCCACCTGTTTGGTCACCTTCTCAAAGAACTCAATAAGGTTTGTGAGGCACGACCTACCCTTCACAAAACCGTGTTGACTATCTCTAATCAAATTATTCTTTTCCAGATGATTATACATCCTATCTCTTATAACCCTTTCCAAGACTTTGCCCACAACAGAAGTAAGGCTCACTGGTCTATAGTTACCGGGGTTGTCTCTACTCCCCTTCTTGAACAAGGGGACAACATTTGCTATCCTCCAGTCTTCTGGCACTATTCCTGTAGACAAAGATGACTTAAAGATCAAAGCCAAAGGCTCAGCAATCTCCTCCCTAGCTTCCCAGAGAATCCTAGGATAAATTCCAACCGGCCCAGGGGACTTAACTATTTTCACACTTTCCAGAATTGCTAACACCTCCTCCTTATGAACCTCAAGCCCTTCTAGTCTAATAGCCTGAATCTCAGTATTCTCCTCAACAACATTGTCTTTTTCTTGTGTGAATAAAGATGAAAAATATTCATTTAGCACCTCTTCGATCTCCTCGGACTCCCCGCACAACTTCCCACTTCTGTCCTTGACTGGCCCTACTCTTACCCTAGTCATTCCTTTATTCCTGACATATCTATAGAAAGCTTTAGGGTTATCCTTGATCCTACCTGCCAAAGACTTCTCATGACCCCTCCTGGCTCTTCTTAGCTCTCTCTTTAGGTCCTTCCTAGCTAACTTGTAACTCTCGAGCGCCCTAACTGAACCTTCAGGTCTCATCTTTACATAAGCCTCCTTCTTCCTCTTGACAAGTGTTTCGACTGCTTTAGTAAACCACGGTTCCCTCGCTCGACCACTTCCTCCCTGCCTGACAGGTCCATACTTATCAAGGACACGCAGTAGCTGTTCCTTGAACAAGCTCCACATTTCTATTGTGCCCATCCCCTGTAGTTTTCCTCTCCATCCGATGCATCCTAAGTCTTGCCTCACCGCATCATAATTGCCTTTCCCGCAGATATAACTCTTGCCCTGCGGTATATACCTATCCCTTTCCATCACCAAAGTAAACGTAATTGAATTATGGTCACTATCACCAAAGTGCTCACCTACCTCCAAATCTAACACCTGTCCTGGTTCATTACCCAGTACCAAGTCCAATATGGCCTCGCCTCCCGTTGGCCTATCTACTATGTCAGGAAACCTTCCTGCACACATTGGACAAAAACGGACCCATCTAAAGTACTCGAACTATAGCGTTTCCAGTCAATATTTGGAAAGTTAAAGTCCCCCATAACAACTACTCTGTTGCTTTGCTCCTATCCAGAATCATCTTTGCAATCCTTTCCTCTACATCTCTGGAACTTTTCGGAGGCCTTTAGAAAACACCTAACAGGGTGACCTCTCCTTTCCTGTTTCTAACCTCAGCCCATACTACCTCAGTAGACGAGTCCTCATCAAACGTCCTTTCTGCCAACGTAATACTGTCCTTGGCTAACGATGCCACCCCTCCCTCTCTTTTACCACCTTCTCTGAGCTTACTGAAATATCTAAACTCCGGAATCTGCAACAACCATTCCTGTCCCTACTCTATCCATGTCTCCGAAATGGCCACAACATCGAAGTCCCAGGTACCAACCCATGCTGCAAGTTCACCCACCTTATTCCGGATGCTCCTGGCATTGAAGAAGACACACTTTAAACCACCTTCCTGCCGGTACACTCCTGCAACTTTGAAACCTTACTCATGACCTCACTACTTTCAACCTCCTGTACACTGGAGCTACAATTCCGGTTCACAAGCCCCTGCTGAACTAGTTTAAACCCTCCCGAAGAGCATTAGCAAATTTCCCCCCCAGGATATTGGTACCCCTCTGGTCCAGGTGTAGACCATCCGGTTTGTTTCACCATCTGCAGTGTGGGAATTGAACCTGGGTTCCCAGAGCACAACTCTAGGTCTCCGGTTTATTAGCCCAGTGACAATACCACTGCCCCACCGCCTCCCCTGCCTGTTGGGAAGCTGGGAGGATTGGATGCAACACTATCTTTTGTAATGTAATCTATTTTACTCTCCATTGAAATCACGAGAGTGCCATTGGGTATGTAGGTTTTATGGTGCAATGGTAGCGACTCTATTTCTGTGCTAGAAACTTTGTGTTTGAGTCCCACTCTGGGACTTGATGGCTATGGAAGGTGTGTTTATAATGTGGCAAAACAGATCGACCATTAACCTGAAAATCGTCCTCTATACCTATGGTAGGTAGTAAGAGCTGTAGAGTTTCCTGGTCAGTCAGAACCTACAGAAGGCGACACCAAACTATTGTAGTATCTTGCCAAGCAGAACCTGGACCAGCAAATGGAAGTCTATGGTCACCAGTACCTACTTCATAGAATTTACAGTGCAGTAGGAGGCCATCCGGCGCATCGAGTCTGCACCGGCTCCTGGAAAGAGCACCCTACCCAAGATCCACACCTCCACCCTATCCCCACAACCCAGCAACCCCACCCAACACTAAGGGCAATTTTGGACACTAAGAGCAATTTATCATGGCCAATCCACCTAACCTGCACATCTTTGGACTGTGGGAGGAAACTGGAGCACCCGGAGGAAACCCACGCACACACGGGGAGGACGTGCAGATTCCGCACAGACAGTGACCCAAGCCGGAATCGAACCTGGGACCCTGGAGCTGTGAAGCAACTGTGCTATCCACAATGCTACCGTGCAGCCCATATTCTTAACGTATGATACCCAAAGAGAGGCAGAAGAGATATTGGGACAGAGGGCAGGGTAAGCCCAGCATTCCACACTATCCATGGCTTTCTTGACTTACAAGCTAGTTAAAATCACCCCCTTTGTTTAATCCAGTAAGCAGCCCATGGCAGACCAAACTGTTAACCCTTGGATCATGGAACTTCACAAAGGATGGACAATTGCAACTTCTAGTATTTCAGTCCTTCATTGATCCTTTTCTGCTGTAGTACCTCGACTCTGTCTGAGGAGGTTTATTTTTTAGAAAACATTTTATTGAAGCATTTATAATTTTAATATTTAAACATTCTAAACAACAGAATGGTCCAACACACGCAACATCATCACAATAACATACCCAACCTCCCCCCCGCCATACCTCCTGACTGCCTGTACATTAGATTCCCTATCCTTATTCCACAATGCAATGCCTCCCTTTCTCCACACCCCCACACTCCGCACCCCCCTTCTGCTGACGGTCAGTTGTCCTTAAAGAAGTCGATGAACGGCTGCCACCTCTGAGCGAACCCCTGAATTGAACCTCTTAAGGCAAACTTAATCTTCTCCAGCCTGAGAAACCCTGCCATGTCGCTGACCCACACCCCTGATTTTGGAGGCTCCGAGTCCCTCCATCCCAGCAAAATCCGTCTCTGGGCCATCAGGGAGGCAAAGACCAAAACATCGGCCTCTCTCCCCTCCTGGGCCCACGGATCTTCCGACAGCCCAAATATTGCCATCTCTGGACTCGGAGTAACCCTCCCTTCCAAGACCTCTGATATGACGTCCGCAAATCCCTGCCAGAATCCCCTCAGCTTCAGACACCCCAAAACATGTGTACGTGATTCGCCGGACTTCCCCCACACCTCCCACATCTGTCCTCCACCTCCTCAAAAAACCCACTCATCCGGGCCACAGTCATATGAGCCCTATGGATCACCTTGAACTGGATCAGGCTAAACCTGGCACACCTGGCACACGACGAGGATGAATTGACTCTCCACAAGGCCTTTCCCATAGTCCGACTTCCAACTCCCCTCCCAACTCTTCCTCCCACTTCCTGTTCACCTCCACGATTGGGACCCCTTCCCACTCCATCAATTCCCTATATATTTCCGAGACCCTCCTCTCCCCAACCCCTGTTTTTGACATCACCATATCCTGCAGTCCCCTTAGAGGGAGGCGAGGGAAGCTCGGAACCTGCCTCCGGACAAAGTCCCGTATCTGTAGTTACTGAAATCTGTTCCCATCCGGTAACTCAAATTCCTCCTCTAATCTCTCCAGGCTCAGAAAACTCTCTTCAATGAAGAGATCACCAAATCTCTCAATCCCTGCCTGTTGCCACCCCCTAAAGTCCCCGTCCAGCCCTCCCGGAAAAAAACGGTGGTTATCACAGATCGGTGACCACACCGACGCCCCCTCCACTCTCATGTGCTGCCTCCATTGCCCACACACCCTCAGGGCTGCCACCGCCACTGGGCTTGTGGAGTACCGAGCCAGCGAGAATGGCAGACGTGCCGTTAACAAAGCCTCCAAACTCGTACCCTTACAGGACGGCGCCTGCACTCTCTCCCACACCGACCCCTCCCCCACTACCCACTTCCTAACCATCGATATATTCGCCGCCCAGTAATAATTAATCAAATTCAGAAGGGCCAAGACCCCCCGCCCCCCGCCCCCGTTCCAGAAGGACCTTCTTCACCCTAGGCACCTTACCAGCCCAAACAAAACCCAAGATCACCGCTTTCATCTTCCTGAAAAATACTTTAGGAATAAAAAGTGGAAGACATTGAAACACAAGTAACAATCGCGGGAGGACTGTCATCTTCACAGTCTGTACCGTCCCCGCCAATGACAGCGGGAGCAGGTCCCACCTGCAGATGTCCCCTTTCATTTGCTCAACTGCCCTGCCCAAATTTAACTTATGGAGCTGACTCCAGTCCCTTGACATCTGAATCCCCAGGTACCTAAAACACCTACCCACCACTTTAAACGGTAACTCTCTCAGTCTTCTCTCCTGTCCCCATGCCTGGATCGCGAACACCTCACTCTTACCCATGTTTAATTTGTAGCCCGAGAACCGACTAAATTCCTCCAATATCTCCATAATTCCAGCCATCCCCCCCAACAGGTCTGTTATGTAAAGGAGCAAGTCGGCCGCGTAGAGTGAAACCCTATGCTCCACCCCCCCCTCACTATGCCCCGCCAGATGTTCGATGACCTAAGCGCTATTGCCAAGGGCTCTATGGCCAGAGCAAACAGCAGTGGGGAGTGTGGACACCCCTGTCTCGTCCCCCTACACAAACTAAAATATTCTGACAGGTGCCTGATATAACGGCCGTACCCAGTCAACGAATCCCGACCCGAACCCAAACCTTCCCAGGATATCCCACAGGTACTTCCACTCTACCTGATCAAAGGACTTTTCTGCATCCATGGCTACCACCACGTCAATCTCGCACCCCTTCGCTGGCATCATTATCACATCTAAGAGCTGTCTAATATTGGACGTCAGATGACGTCTCTTCCCAAACCCCGCCTGGTCCTCCCCTATCACCTCCGGGACACAATCCTCTATGCGCGAGGCCAAGATCTTTGCTGACAATTTTGCATCCATATTTAAAAGTGAGGTCGGCCTATACAATCCACAGTTCTCTGGATTCTTATCCCGCTTCAGAATAAAGGAAATCGATGCCTGCGATAATGTTGGGGGGATCACTCCCAGCTCCTCGGACTCATTAAAAGCCTTTACCGGGAAGGGCCCCAACAACCCGGAAAACTTTTTGTAGAACTCGACCGTCAATCCATCACTTCCGGAGCCTTACCCGATTGCATCGCCCCCAATCCGTCTACAATCTCCCCAAGCCCGATTGGGCCTCCTAAGCCTTCCACCAACTCCTCATCTATCCTCGGGAACTCCAGCCCCCCCCAAAATCGCTTCATACCCTCCTCCCCGGCTGGGGTTCCGATTTGTATAATCTACTATAAAATTCCCGAAACACATCATTCACCCCCACTGGATCCACAACCACCTTTCTTCCCCTATATCCTTTACTTTCCCAATTTCTCTTGCTGTCTCCTGCTTCCTCAGCTGATGCGCCAACATCCTGCTGGCTTTTCCCCGTATTCGTACGCCACCCCCTTTACCCTCCTCAGCTGCCCCTTCGCCTTATCTGTGGACAGGAGCCCAACTTCCATTTGAGGTCTCTGCCGCTCCTTCAGAAGCCCCTCATCCGGAGACTCTGCATACCTCCTGTCCACCTGTAAAAGTTCGCCTAACAGTTTGCCCAACTCCGCCCGTTCAGCCTTCTCCTTATGGGCCCGAATCAAAATGAGTTCCCCCCGATAACCGCCTTCAGTGCCTCCCACACCACCCCTGCCAGATCGCACCCGTATCATTGATCCTTATGTATCCCCGAATGGCCTCCCTCACCCGCGCACACACCTCGTCCTCCGCTAGCAGCCCTACATCTAACCTCCATTGTGGGCACTGGGTCTATCCTTTGCTCACTTGCAGGTCTACCCAGTGTGGGGCCAACAATTGCTGAATATTCAGCATCCACCACCTCAGCCAGCAGCGTTTTGTCCAGCACAAAGAAATCTATCTGGGAGTGCACCTTATGCACATGGGAGTAGAATGAAAACTTCTTACACCTTGGCCTCCCAAATCTCCACGGGTCCGCCCCTCCCATGTGCTCCATAAACCCACAGCTGCTTTGCCATAGCTGACACCGTTCCGGAACTGGGACTCGACTGGTCCAGTCTCAGATCCAGGACCGTGTTAAAGTCTCCCCCCATAATCAATCGGTGTGAATCCAGGTTCGCGATCTTCCCCAGCACCCTCCTAACGAACTCGACATCAACCCAGTTTGGGGCACATACATTCACCAATACCACAGCCATTCCCTCCAGCTTCCCACTAACCATGATGAATCTACCCCCCCGGGTCCGCCTCTATCTTCCCCACCTCAAATGTCACACTTTTATTGACCAGGATTGCCACCCCCCCTCGTTTTAAAGTCCAATCCCGAATGGAAAACGTCCAGCCCATCCCTTCCTCAACCTAACCTGATCTTCCACCTTCAAGTGTGTCTCCTGCAACATGGCCACGTCCACCTTCAGTTGCCTCAAATGTGCAAACACACGGATCTTTTGACCGGCCCATTTAGCCCGCGAACGTTCCACGTGACCAGCCTCGTCGGGGGGCATCCACCCCCCTCTCCTGACGATCAGCCATAACCTCTCCTAGACCAGTCCTTGGCCCATGTCCCATACCTCACCTGGCCCGCCCCCAGGCAGCTACTGCCATCAACTCTCCTCCCCCACCAGCTTAAAAGTCCCCTCCCCGTCAGCAGTCTAACCCCCACCCCACCTAGCCCCCCTCCCCCTCCTACACCCCCTACATTGGTCTTCTGCTCACCCCCCACTTTGCTTCCGTGAACTAGCCCTCCCAGCTAGCCTGGCAGCACCCACCCCTGGTGCCTAGCATCTTACCACACACTGGTTCCCTTCTCCCCCCCCCGCTCTTAGTGCAAACAATCAAAACAATGGCAAGAAGGAAAAACAAACAAACAGTCCCTCCCAAGGTCCGAGCACAAAGGCCCACCCCTCCTCCCTTAACAAAGTACTATCTGTTAACCTAATCCCAAACAGGACTGAAAGAAAAACGGAAAAAATATATACGAATCTTCCAAAGACAGTCAGAACATCGCAAAGTTCAAAGGTTAAAAGTTTTACAAAACATGACTCAGATCCCCACAGTCAAGGTTCAAGGTTTTCCTTCTCTCATCAGTTTATTATCTTTCATAAAGTCCACCGCTTCCTCCGCCGAGCCAAAGAACAGATCCCGACCCTCATAGGTCACCCATAGGCGGGCCGGGTGCAGCAGTCCTCTTTGCGAGTTCTGTTCCCAGGTCTTGGTACACCCGGATCTCAGCATCCTCCCTTGTACATCGCCTCGTCTGCCTGGCTGTGGTGAATGTATTGTACCAATAATCCACCATTGTACCAGTACCATGCTTAGCCTTTGTATTTGCATCTATGCTATGCTGTTGCCCTTGTGGGCTCCACCTATGGGCCATTGTATGGCATCATTCATAGGGGAACATGTTGGGACACATATGGGCTCCGCCCATGGCTCCTCCCCTTGAGGAGGGGGTATAAAAAGCAGTCGGCCTGTAGGCGGCGCACAGTATTGTGTCAGTCGCAGGCAGGCACTGTTCTAAGTTGATTAAAGCCACGGTTTACTTTTACTCCTGTCTCGAGTGAATTGATGGTCGCATCAATTTAATCAACTTAAACGCAACTATGGAATCAGCCCTCAAACCTGACCGACTGGAACTCGATCCGCAGGCCGCGGAGGTGAAATAAATTTTTTCGCACTGGCTTCGATGCTTCAAGGCTTATCTCACAGCCGCCTCCACGCCTTCCGTCACTGACGAACAGAAGCTGAGCCTCCTCCACGCACGGGTGAGCCATCGAATCTCTGTTCAATTCGACAAGGCCTCCTCCTACGCAGATGCCCTCGCGATGCTCGAACGCCTCTATGTACGGCCAGTGAACGAGGTCTACGTGCGACACATCCTCACCACTCGCCGCCAGCGTCCCAGGGAGTCGCTAGATGACTACCTACGCGACCTCAAAGCCCTCGCACGCAACTGCAATTACCAAGCCGTTACGGCCACTCAGCATATGGAACTCGCCATCCGAGACATCTATGTGGCGGGAGTCCGGTCCAACTACGTGAGACAGCGCCTACTCGAAAAGGGGCCCCGGACCTGGATGAGACGGTAAAGTTAGCCTCCTCTCTGGAAGTAGCGTTCCAGAGCCTTACCGCGTTCCCGGCTGACCACGCGACCCCCTCGAGGACCCCCGACCACAGACTACCCCAGGCCTATGCCGCGCGGCTGCCCGCCCATCATGGGGGGCTACGCTGCTATTTCTGCGGCCAGTCCCAACAACCCCGGCAGCACTGCCCGGCTCACAACGCGAACTGCAGCAGCTGCGGGAGAAAAGGGCATTTCGCCAAAGTCTGCCTGGTCAGGTCTAAGAACTCTAACTCACAGGCCTGATCCTCAGACTCACAGGCCCGCAGACCCCGCAGGGTGGCAGTGTGTCTGCCGACTCCGCCCCCCTCATCAGCCTCATGCTATCAGTAGGCGCAGCCATCTTCCAGTCCTCATAGCACGTGCGACTCATGGGGGCCGCCATCTTGGCCATCCTCCCCCACGTGGCCGGCCATGTGCGATCCATGGGGGACGCCATCTTCCTCGCTGCCTGCCATGCTCGACCAACGGGAGCCGCCATCTTGGCCGCCATCTGCTACGCCGCTCGGCGCGTACGATCAACATGGGCAGCCTAGCCTCTTCGACTCCGGGAGCACAGAGAGCTTCAGTCACCCGGACATGGTAAGACGCTGCTCGCTCCCAATTTTCCCGGCACACCAAACCATCTCTGGGTCGCACTCGGTGCAAATCCAAGGGTGCACTACCGCAACCCGAGCAATACAGGGCGCCGAGTACACAAACTTTAAATTATATGTGCTCCCAGACCTCTGCGCTCCTCTCCTATTGGGACTCGATTTCCAATGCAACCTCGGGAGCCTAACCCTGAAGTTCGGGGGGCCCCTGCCCCCACTCACCATATGCAGCCTCGTGACCCTAAAAGTCGACCCTCCCTCACTTTTCGCAAACCTCACCGCCGACTGCAAACCAGTCGCCACCAGAAGCAGGTGGTATAGCATACAGGACAGGACTTTTATTAGGTCCGAAGTCCTGCGTCTTTGCAGGAGGGAGTCATCGAGGCCAGCAATAGCCCCTGGAGAGCTCAGGTTGTGGTCGTCAAGACCGGGGAAAAGTTCCGGATGGTTGTAGGTTACAGCCAAACCATAAATCGGTACACGCAACTCATTGTGTACCCCCTTCCCCGGATTGCAGACATGGTAAACCAGATCGCACACTACCGGGTGTTCTCCACGGTGGATCTGAAGTCTGCATACCACGAGCTCCCAATCCGCCCTGAGGACCGCCACTGCACGGCTTTTGAGGCAGACGGTTGCCTTTTCCACTTCCTCTGGGTCCCCTTTGGCGTCAAAAACAATGGACCAAATGGTGGACCAGTACGGGCTGCGGGCCACATTTCCGTACTTGGACAATGTCACCATCTGCGGCCATGATCAGCAGGACCACGACGCCAACCTCCACCGATTTCTCCAAACCGCCCAAACCCTCAATCTCACCTACAACAAGGAGAAATGCCTTTTCCGCACGACCAGACTAGCCATCCACGGCTACGTCATGGAGAACGGGGTCCGAGGGCCCGACCCTGACCGTTTGCGCCCCCTCCTGCAACTCCCCCTCCCCCACTGCCCCAAGGCCCTGAAGAGGTGCCTTGGGTTCTTTTATGCCCAGTGGGTCCCCAACTATGTGGACAAAGCCCACCCATTAATCAAGGCCACCATGTTTCCCCTGGCAACTGAGGCCCGCCGGGCCTTCAGCTGCATCAAGGCGGACATCACCAAAGCCGCGATGCGCGTGGTGGACGAGTCCGTCCCCTTCCAGGTGGAGAGCGACGCATCAGAGATCACTCTCGCCGCTACCCTCAATCAAGCAGGCAAACCGGTGACATTTTCTTCGCGCACCCTCACCACCTCTGAAATTCGACACTCCTCGGTCGAAAAAGAAGCCCAAGCCATCGTGGAAGCTGTACGGCACTGGAGGCACTACCTCGCTGGTAGGAGGTTTACCCTCGTCACCGACCAATGATTGGTAGCCTTCATGTTCGACAATATGCAGCGGGGCAAAATCAAGAACGATAAGATCTTGAGGTGGAGGATCGAACTCTCCATCTATAACTACGATATAGTATATCGTCCTGGGAAGCTCAACGAGCACCAGATGCCCTGTCCCACGGCACATGTGCCAGCGCGCAAGATGACCAACTATGGGCTATCCACGATGAGCTCTGCCACCCGGGGGTCACCCGGCTTAACCACTATATCAAGGTCCACAACCTGCCCTACTCCACCGAGGAGGTCAGAGCCATGACCAGGGACTGCCAAATCTGTGCGGAGTGTAAACCACACTTCTATCGACCGGATAAGGCCCACCTGGTAAAGGTATCCCGGCCCTTTGAGTGCCTCAGTATCAATTTCAAAGGGCCCCTCCCCTCCAATAATCGCAATACATATTTCCTCAATATTATTGATGTGTTCTCCCACTTCCACTTTGCAATTCCTTGCCCCAATTTGACCACGTCCACCGTCATTAAAGCACTACATAGTGTCTTCACCCTGTTTGGTTTCCCCAATTATGTCCACAGAACTGCGGCAGTACCTGCTCAGTAAGGGCATTGCCTCGAGCAGGACTACCAGTTATAACCCCAGGGGAAACGGGCAGGTAGAGAAGGAGGACGCGACGGTCTGGAAGACCGTCCTACTGACCCTGCATTCCAGGAATCTCCCATTTTCTCACTGGCAGGAGGTCCTCCCCGAGGCGCTCCACTCTATTAGGTCCCTACTTTGCATGGCGAGACCCCTCATGACCGCCTATTTATTTTCCCTAGGAGATCCACCTCAGGGGCCTCCCTTCCGTCCTGGCTGAAGGCACCGGGGCCAGTCCTACTCAGAAAACACGTCAGGAGCCATAAGGCCGATCTTCTGGTAGAGAGGGTCCAGCTCCTACACTCAAACCCCCAGTACGCTTATATCGAACACCCCGATGGCCGACAAGATATGGTCTCCCTCCGGGACCTGGCGCCTGCCGGTTCCACCACCACCACCACCACCACCACTACCACCACCACCGCCCCGCCACTATATCACGCCCAACCTACCATGATCAGCGCTCCCGCCCCTTTATGGCTCCCGCCCGCCATTCCCCCTTCACCGGTCCACAGGAATGAAGCTCCAGAAGAGACGCTCCCGGAGTCCACGTCTGTACCCGCACCGGCACCCTCACTACCGATGCCAGCACGGATGAGCTCAACACCCGGGCCAGCACCGACGCCTGAGCTTCGGCGATCACAGCGCACAATCCGTGCGCCGGACCGGCTGAGCATATGAACCCGTCACCCCCACCGGACTTCATTTTTTAACAAGGGGTGAATGTGGTGAATGTATTATATCAATAATCCCCCATTGTATCAGTACCATTCTTTGCCTTTGTATTTGCATTTACAAATGATGTTGCCCTTGTGGGCTCCATCTTTGTATGGCATCATCCATAGGGGAACATGTTGGGACGTGAATGGCCTCTGCCCATGGCTCCTCCCCTTGAGGGGGGGTTTAAAAAGCAGTCGACCGGTAGGCAGCACACAGTATTGTATCAGTCGCAAGCAGGCACTGTTCTAAGTTGATTAAAGCCACGGTCTACTTTTACTCTTGTCTCGAGGGAATTGATGGTCGCATCACTGGCCCACCTCATAATGCGCTCCTTGTCCAGGAACCGATGCAGTCGTACTACCATCGCCCTCGGAGGCTCACCCCCCTGTGGCCTACGCATAAGCGCCCTGTGCGCCCGGTCCACCTCCAGCGGCTTGTCAAAAGCACCTTGTCCCAGCAGCTGCTCCATCATCTTCCCCACATAAGCACCATCATCCGATCCTTCTTTTCCCTCCGGCAGACTAAAGATCCGAATGTTCTGCCTCCGAGAACAGTTCTCCGGGTCCTCCACTTTCTCCAGCAGTCGCTTCTGCTGGTCTTTCAGCATCCCTATCTCCGTTGTCATCGAGGTGGACTGCTCGTCATGCTCCCCCGCCTGCTCCTCCAAACTCTGTATCACCTGCCCATGGGTCGTCAGTCTCTCCTCCACGCAGTCAACCACCGCCTTGATCGAGTCCACCGCTCGGGCCAGGTCCTCCGCACGCTCCTTATGTTGTTGAGTGAACTTCTCATTTAGGAAGCTCACCAACTGGTCCATCGACCGCTGAGCTGGTGGGGCTGGACCCTGCCCATCCGCCAGTGCCACACTCGAAATCTGCTCCTCAATCGCCACCAACTTCTGATTCCTCCTTTTCCGATTTTTCCTGGGATGCAGCTCCATAAACTAGGGGTCCCCTCCTTCTGTTCCTGCTTCTACACCTTTACTTCACAAAATTCCTGCAACAATCCGGCGTAAAAGCCACAAAAAGACCACCTTGAGCGGGAGCTGCCAAATGTGCGACCTTTCACTCCATGGCCGCCACCGGAAGAGGTTCATTCTTTAGTACCAAACTGCATTTTTTTTCTTTAAGTTATTTCCCTCCTCTGGTTTGCTATATGAAAAGCTTTTGTCAGCGGTTCCGGGTGCGGCGATGACCAGCTGAGTCGCACGTTTCGGCAGCTCCCGGTGAAACGGACTTTTGGTCTCTTGATAGGAGCCCCAATGGCAATTTTGACGGCTAAAAACACTGTGCGGTAAACCAGAAGGGAATCCCCCCTGGATACGGATGAAAAAAGGAGGAGAAAGTGGCTGGATTGCAGTGGATCCTTTAGAACAGCGGCAAGGAAGGCAAGCAAAAACCAAGATGGCGTCGGAAGAGGGCAGTTTAATATGGGGCCCTGAACAACAAGAGTTCTTGAAATGCTGTGTGGAAGAGCTCAAAAAGGAAATGAAGAAAGAGCTGTTGGCCCCGATACTACAGGCGATCGAAGGGCTAAAGGAGGAACAAAAGACTCAGGAGCGGGAGCTTCGGGTCGTGAAGGCAAAGGCATCGAGAATGAGGACGACATACAGGGCCTGGTGGTGAAGACGGAGACGCATGAGGCACATCAGAAACGATGTGTGGAAAGGTTGGAGGCACTGGAGAACAACGCAAGGAGGAACAACCTGAGGATTCTTGGTCTTCCTGAAGGTGTGGAGGGAGCGGACGTCGGGGCATATGTGAGCACGATGCTGCACTCGTTAAAGGGAGTGGAGGCCCCGGCGGGTCCGTTGGAGGTGGAGGGAGCATACCGAGTGATGGCGCGAGGACCAAGAGCAGGAGAAATTCCCAGAGCCATAGTGGTGAGATTCCTCAGTTTTAAGGATAGGGAAATGGTCCTTAGATGGGCAAAGAAAACTCGGAGCAGTAAATGGGAGAACGCGGTGATCCGCGTTTATCAAGACTGGAGTGCGGAGGTGGCGAGAAGGAGGGCGAGCTTTAATCGGGCCAAGGCGGTGCTTCATAAAAAGAAGATAAAATTTGGAATGCTGCAACCGGCAAGACTGTGGGTCACATATCGAGGGAGGCACCACTACTTTGAGACGGCGGATGAAGCGTGGACTTTTATTGTGGAAGAAAAACTGAGCGGGTTATTAAAAAGAATGTTTGAACAAAGTGGTGGGGCGAATGTGGGGGGCGAAGAGGGGGGTTAAAAAGGGGGGAAAGAGGAGTTTTATGTACTAATCCTGCGATGTGGTAACTTTTCTCTCTTCCACAGGTGGTGATGGGAGGAGATGGGGAGGTGGAGGAAATGGGGCGTTGGCCATTGGGGGCGGGGCCAAGGGAGAAGCGCGGGCTTGGTTCCCGCGCTATGATAATCATGGCGGGAATAGAGAAGCAGGAAGGAGGGGGCGTCGCACGGTGCGAGCCGAGGTCACGGGGGGAAGCCGAGGTCGGCCAGAGTTTGCTGACTTCTGGGAGCAACATGGGGGGAGTAATTACGCTAGCGGGGGATCTAGGGGGGGGGTGGGAGGGGGGAATTACTGGGTTGCTGCTGCTGGGGAGAGGGGGGAGATGGTATGGGAGGGGATGGGCGGGGGGGGGGCACCGCCTGGGGGAGATACAGCTGCGTGGGAACCGGGTGAGGAGCTGGAAAAAGGGGATGGCTAATCGACAAGGGGGGGGGGTAGGAAGCCCCCCAACCCGGCTGATCACGTGGAACGAGAGAGGGCTGAACGGGCCGATAAAGAGGGCACGGGTACTCGCACACCTTAAGAAACTTAAGGCAGATGTGGTTATGTTACAGGAAACGCACCTGAAACTGATAGACCAGGTTAGGCTACGCAAAGGATGGGTGGGGCAGGTGTTCCATTCGGGGCTAGATGCAAAAAACAGGGGGGTGGCTATATTAGTGGGGAAGCGGGTAATGTTCGAGGCAAAGACTATAGTGGCGGATAACGGGGGCAGATACGTGATGGTGAGTGGCAAACTACAGGGGGAGACGGTGGTTTTGGTAAACGTATATGCCCCGAACTGGGATGATGCCAATTTTATGAGGCGGATGCTAGGACGCATTCCGGACCTAGAGATGGGAAAGCTGATAATGGGGGGAGATTTTAATACGGTGTTGGAACCAGGGCTGGATAGGTCGAAGTCCAGGACTGGAAGGAGGCCGGCAGCAGCCAAGGTACTTAAAGATTTTATGGAGCAGATGGGAGGTGTAGACCCGTGGAGATTTAGCAGACCTAGGAGTAAGGAGTTCTCGTTTTTCTCCTATGTCCATAAAGTCTACTCGCGAATCGACTTTTTTGTGCTGGGAAGGGCGTTGATCCCGAAGGTGAGGGGAACGGAGTATACGGCTATAGCCATTTCGGATCACGCTCCACGCTGGGTAGACTTAGAGATAGGGGAGGAAACAGGAGGGCGCCCACCCTGGAGAATGGACATGGGACTAATGGCAGATGAGGGGGTGTGTCTAAGGGTGAGGGGGTGCATTGAAAAGTACTTGGAACTCAATGATAATGGGGAGGTCCAGGTGGGAGTGGTCTGGGAGGCGTTGAAGGCGGTGGTTAGAGGGGAGCTGATATCAATAAGGGCACATAAAGGAAAGCAGGAGAGTAAGGAACGGGAGCGGTTGCTGCAAGAACTTTTGAGGGTGGACAGACAATATGCGGAAGCACCGGAGGAGGGACTGTACAGGGAAAGGCAAAGGCTACATGTAGAATTTAACTTGCTGACTACGGGCACTGCAGAGGCACAATGGAGGAAGGCACAGGGTGTACAGTACGAATATGGGGAGAAGGCGAGCAGGTTGCTGGCACACCAATTGAGGAAAAGGGGAGCAGCGAGGGAAATAGGGGGAGTGAGGGATGAGGAAGGAGAGATGGAGCGGGGAGCGGAGAGAGTGAATGGAGTGTTCAAGACATTTTATAAAAAATTATATGAAGCTCAACCCCCGGATGGGAGGGAGAGAATGATGGGCTTCTTGGATCGGCTGGAATTTCCCAAGGTGGAAGAGCAGGAAAGGGTGGGACTGGGAGCACAGATCGAGGTAGAAGAAGTGGTGAAAGGCATTAGGAGCATGCAGGTGGGAAAGGCCCCGGGACCGGATGGATTCCCAGTCGAATTCTATAGAAAATATGTGGACTTGCTCGCCCCGGTATTGACGAGGACCTTTAATGAGGCAAAGGAAAGGGGACAACTGCCCCCGACTATGTCTGAAGCAACGATATCGCTTCTCTTAAAGAAGGAAAAGGACCCGCTACAATGCGGGTCCTATAGACCTATTTCCCTCCTAAATGTAGATGCCAAGATCCTGGCCAAGGTAATGGCAATGAGAATAGAGGAATGTGTCCCGGGGGTGGTCCACGAGGACCAAACTGGGTTTGTGAAGGGGAGACAGCTGAACACGAATATACGGAGGCTGTTAGGGGTAATGATGATGGCCCCACCAGAGGGGGAAACGGAGATAGTAGTGGCGATGGATGCCGAGAAAGCATTTGATAGAGTGGAGTGGGATTATTTGTGGGAGGTGTTGAGGAGATTTGGTTTTGGAGAGGGGTATGTTAGATGGGTGCAGCTGTTGTATAGGGTCCCGATGGCGAGCGTGGTCACGAATGGACGGGGATCTGCATATTTTCGGCGCCATAGAGGGACAAGGCAGGGATGCCCTCTGTCCCCATTATTGTTTGCACTGGCGATTGAGCCCCTGGCGATAGCGTTGAGGGGTTCCAAGAAGTGGAGGGGAGTACTTAGAGGAGGAGAAGAACACCGGGTATCTTTGTATGCGGACGATTTGCTACTATACGTGGCAGACCCGGCGGAGGGGATGCCAGAAATAATGCGGATACTTGGGGAGTTTGGGGATTTTTCAGGGTATAAATTGAACATGGGGAAAAGTGAGTTGTTTGTGGTGCATCCAGGGGAGCAGAGTAGAGAAATAGAAGACCTACCGTTGAGGAAGGTAACAAGGGACTTTCGTTACCTGGGGATCCAGATAGCCAAGAATTGGGGCACATTGCATAGGTTAAATTTAACGCGGTTGGTGGAACAAATGGAGGAGGATTTCAAGAGATGGGATATGGTATCCCTGTCACTGGCAGGGAGGGTGCAGGCCGTTAAGATGGTGGTCCTCCCGAGATTCCTCTTTGTGTTTCAGTGCCTCCCGGTGGTGATCACGAAGGCTTTTTTTAAAAGGATTGAAAAGAGCATCATGGGTTTTGTGTGGGCCGGGAAGACCCCGAGAGTGAGGAAGGGATTCTTACAGCGTAGCAGGGATAGTGGGGGGCTGGCACTACCGAGCCTAAGTGAGTATTATTGGGCCGCTAATATTTCAATGGTGAGTAAGTGGATGGGAGAGGAGGAGGGAGCGGCGTGGAAGAGATTAGAGAGGGCGTCCTGTAGGGGGACTAGCCTACAGGCTATGGTGACAGCCCCATTGCCGTTCTCACCGAGGAACTACACCACAAGCCCGGTGGTGGTGGCTACACTGAAGATTTGGGGACAGTGGAGACGGCATAGGGGAAAGACTGGAGCCTTGGGGGGGTCACCGATAAGAAACAACCATAGGTTTGCCCTGGGGGGAATGGATGGGGGATATGGAATGTGGCAAAGAGCAGGAATAACGCAACTGAAAGATCTGTTTGTGGATGGGAAGTTCGCGAGTCTGGGAGCGCTGACCGAGAAATATGGGTTGCCCCAAGGGAATGCATTCAGGTATATGCAACTGAGGGCTTTTGCGAGGCAACAGGTGAGGGAATTCCCGCAGCTCCCGACACAAGAGGTGCAGGACAGAGTGATCTCAAAGACATGGGTGGGGGATGGTAAGGTGTCAGATATATATAGGGAAATGAGGGACGAAGGGGAGACTATGGTAGATGAACTAAAAGGGAAATGGGAAGAAGAGCTGGGGGAGGAGATCGAGGAGGGGCTGTGGGCAGATGCCCTAAGCAGGGTAAACTTGTCGTCCTCGTGTGCCAGGCTAAGCCTGATTCAGTTTAAGGTATTACACAGGGCGCATATGACTGGAGCGCGGCTAAGTAAATTTTTTGGGGTGGAGGATAGGTGTGCGAGGTGCTCGAGAAGCCCAGCGAATCATACCCATATGTTTTGGTCATGCCCGGCACTACAGGGGTTTTGGATGGGGGTGACAAAGGTGCTTTCAAAAGTAGTGGGGGTCCGGGTCGAACCAAGCTGGGGGTTGGCTATATTTGGTGTTGCACAAGAGCCGGGAGTGCAGGAGGCGAGAGAGGCCGATGTTTTGGCCTTTGCGTCCCTAGTAGCCCGGCGCAGGATATTGTTAATGTGGAAAGAAGCCAAGCCCCCGGGGGTGGAGACCTGGATAAATGACATGGCAGGGTTTATAAAGCTAGAGCGGATTAAGTTTGTTCTAAGCGGGTTGGCTCAAGGGTTCACCAGGCGGTGGCAACCGTTCGTCGAATACCTCGCAGAAAGATAGATGGAATGGAAAAAAGAAGGCAGCAGCAGCAGCCCAGGATCGGGGGGGGGGGGGGGGGGGTGGAGGGTGTGGAGGGGGTGGGGGTTGTGGGGGGGGGGAGGGGAGGGGAGGAGGAACCAGAAGGACTCTCAGGGTTGTTAATATATACTGTATAATATGTATAGGTCGTTGCGACAGATAATTATATATTGGACTGTTAAATTATATTTTTGGAGAGTGTTACTTGTGATAAGGCAGTTGCCAATTAGGGTTAGTTTTCATTTTTGTTATTTATTATTTATTAATTTTTTGTTTATAAAATAGGTCATTGTTATTTGTGTTGTTATAATATTGTGTAAAGGGTGCACAATGTACTGTGTTGGTTGACCAAAAATTTTCAATAAAATATTTATAAAAAAAAAGAAAAGCTTTTGTAAGTGAAAAATTCGCTTGGGCAAGCTTTGTAATGAAGATGTCAAATTTGCCAAGCACTGTGTAACTACATTTTCTCCACATTGACTTGGATGAATGACGAACATGTTTTGGCCGGAATTGTTTGTGTTGCCAGAAAAATAAATGGATAGGTTTATTCACTGAACAAATAATGACATTTTATACTCCTGCTTTCATGTTTTACGAGAAGTCTGTTTTATATTGACAGATACGGTCTTCACCTACGCAAACATTTTGAATAACATGACTTAGACACTTGTAACAATTATGTCACCAATATGAATTGTGTTAACTGTTGAAAACAGTGACTTCATTTCTGGTTCTGTAGTAAATGTGATTCCAACCACTAGTTGTAAACTGAGTTTGAAAAGAATAATATGTAATTCTACTGAACTGGCCAACTTGTTCCTTTTTAAGATGTGCTATTCCTGTGGACAAAGTTCATGATCTGTGTGTGTTGGCCTTGAGACTACATTCTAATGTCCTGAAGTCTAATGCATCAGAGCCAACTGGTTTAAAATGTAACGCTATATTCAATTCCGAACCGTGAAGTAATCTGTTGTACTATTGGTTATTACGAAGGGACTATGAAGTAATATGGCTGAGTTCACCTCTGTCTAAAATTGTGCAACAGTTCCCATAAACAGTCACTTGATGATTAAAACTTCACATGGATGACTAAGGCCAGCCCTCAAATCTTTATTAGGATGTCGGAGGAAGGTGTTTGGTGCAGCCAAAGGTTTCTGCTCTTAAAGACGAATGTACCTTTTAACAGCCAAAGTTGCTTTCTCTCAACGTGATCAAATCTTGATACCGAATAAAAGACATAACTATTATTAATATTGCACCTTATACATCATAAAGGTATTCCAAACTGCGAACAAACATGACAGCTAATTTGAGCACAGCAAGGTCCCACGGGTAATCTATCTTTCTTGGTGGTGTTGATCGAGAATACCTGTTGACCTTTCCTCATTGGACTGGGGTATTTCACACAAGAAGGCAACAATTGAACCATTCCCCGGTCAAGTTTCCAGAGGTTAGGATATGGGGAAAATAAGCACAAACAGCCGCTACTTGTGATGAAGGTGAAGTCTCTCAGGTGAAGATAGTGGGTCTGTAGAAGTCCAATTTTGTACCAATATAAACAATGAGCAATTCAGAATTCAGTGAGTTGCAGTGTAAAACCCCTGAACCTGATCTGCATAGGCCCCAACCGTCTCTTACTGGACCCTGGCAGGGGGAAGGGGGGTGTTTAACAGGCAGGAATAGGAGTAGTTTGTGTGTCAGGAGACTGCCGCTGTGAATCTGAAAGAACAGCTCCCAGGAATATCGATTAAGTGGTTGAGGAGTTGTGGGGTGGTGGAGGTGGTGCAAGGCGGAGTGGAAGAAAGCTTGGTAGAAGAGGCCTAAGATGGTGCCCTTCGTGGCTTCGCAGTGCAGGTATCAGGTTAAAATTGAAACCATTTGGAACTAGTCTGCATGTTTAAAGAATATGCCTCACAGGCAGGTTAAAATTGGAACGCATGGGAAGGCGGAGGGATTTGTGGAGCCAAGTTGGTGTGTCCATTTTCTTTACCTGCCTGTCGGGATTTTTCTGGGTGGCCTGTGTTAAATCTGGCCAATCGTCTTTTCTTGCACAGCTTGCAGTCATTTTAACTATTCTTACGATATTTTTCCCACACATGCTCCCATTGCTGTCATTTCATAAAACATTAATATTAGGAGCTTCAAGCAACTTCATTTGTTGCTGGAACTGGATTGGCTTCTGGGGCTTGATTTTCAAATCAGAGGTAGGACCCTGCTGCTCACGTCATTTCCGGATCCCGACCTAGTGCCGTGTATGCGTCACTTACGTGATACAATCTTCACATGTCAATGCTGCAATTTGACCAGAGAGGAACACAGCGCCCAATTAGTGGGGCCGAGCTCCATCAGGAGGTGGGAAATGACTGTTGGAGCAGAACATCAAGGGAAATGGCAGCCAGGACAGGGCCTGGAACTGCCTTGCACAAATCAGGAAGCAAGGATTTGGAAGTCCGGAAGCCTTGGAGAATAGGTCAAATTGCCAGGCAAATGGTACCGTGCCCAAGCTCAGAATGAAGGGGGCTTCACGACAGCGTAAACAGGGCCCGGACACGACCTGGGGCCAGCACGGCACTGGAGCGGTTCACGTCGCTCCAGCGTCCTTGCGCGGTGCCAAATGGGCGCCGCGCCAACCCGCGCATGCGCAGTTGGGGCAGCCCAATCCTGCGCATGTGCGGGGAACGTCTTACGCACGCCGGCCTCTCACCAACATGGAGCCGGTGTTCTGGGGACACGCGCGGAAGGAGGTAGGCCCGGGGGGGAGAGGCCGGCCCGCCGATTGGTGGGCCCCGATCGCGGGCCAGACCCCATCGGAGGCCACCCCGGTGAAGGAGCCCCCCTCCCCCCCACCACAGCCCCCCCCCCCCCCCCCCCCCCCCCAGCGTTCCCGGGTGCAAATCGCGCGCTGCTGGTTTCCGGGTGGTGGGAGAATCGCGTGCGGGGGTCGGGGTGGCATGGCGCGATTCGCCACCCGGCGTGGGGGGGGGGGGGGGGGGGGGGAAGAGAATAGCGCCCAAAATCCCAGGTGATAAATATTTTTCCCGTTTCAAATAAAAACTTCACAGCACCTCGCATAGCAGTCCAACAGTCAACAGCTGTGCACTAACCTGGATCTCCTCAAGGAGCCAAATGGGCTATTAATTGGAGATGGGTGGGTTCTGCCCTACCTCTCAAAATTGCATTGCATTCTGGAGGCATTTTGATTGAGTGACACCCGCTGGGAAGGCAATTTTCAATACCCGTTCATACCCCTACGCTCCCCCCACCCCCACCACCACACCACCCTACATCAATTGAAAACTAAGCCCCTAAAGTTTAATTAGACTAGCTTAGACAAGATAAATATCCAGTTGCCTTCCCAGTGATGTTCATTTTCATTATCATTTTATACTTACGCCTTCAGCTCAAGAACTTTTCCTTTAGCCACAAGTCTCTGGTAAAGGGATCTTATCAAAGTCATTACTGCGGTCAAAGTATCTAGTCCATGAGCATTCTGCGACTGTCCCAGCGTAATGTCAGCAAAAAAAACCCCAGCAGTTCCCCTGGAAACTGCAACAACGGCCATTTCCATTGATTTCCTGGGGGTCCGACTGAAGTGATGCTGAGAGATTGGTGGAGCTCCCAAGGAATTTCAGCCTCACAATACCTAACACATTGGCCCGTAACTTCTAGCGACACCGTTCAAATTCCCGGCTGGCTTATATTTGAATTTCTGCGCTATGCTGGACCCGCTGAATTAAAAATCCAGGGTTAACGCTAACTTGGTTGACTTGCCCTTAATTTTTTTATAAATATTTTTATTCTCCATTTTCACATTTTCTTCAGAATTTCCACCCCACCAACCAACAGGAAACAGTAACAAATACAATGTCAATCCCCTTATCAACAACAACAATCCCATCCTCCCACCACACCCCAAACAACGTATATTACCCACCTGCCAATATAAGCATCAAATAAAACAAACCCTTCCAAGGTGGAAAAAAAAAGGAAAAAAGAAAAAGGAATCAGGAATCGCCTATGGTCACCATTGACATATACAGTCCACCCCCCAACCCCCCCCCCCTAATATTCAATGCCATCCATTCCCCGAAAGAGTACCGTGAATGACACCCATGAATTGTAGACACCCACCCCCATTCCCCCACTCCCCCTCCCAGTCTCCTCCCCTCCAATACCTCTTGTAAACGCCTCCCGCCAACCTCGGTTCCGTCCCCCAACTTTTCACCACGGCTAGGCTCACCGAAACCTGTTCTACCAGGCTCCAATGGCCGCAGCCCCTCCCCCCCACCTCACTCCCGTTCACTGGCCGGCTTAAAACAGCCAGTTTGGAGGCCCCCGCCCGGGTCTCCTTTCCCCTTGCCTAGTCCCAGGAAAACCAAGAAATCCCCTTTAGCACACAACCCCAACATACACACCCAAGCCCCAAAGAACCATTATTGCAAATGAAAGTCTCATCTCTTCCCTTGTCCAAATATGCAGCCGTCGACTCATTTAGTACATACACCAACACACAGTGAAAAAATAAAGTTACATGAGGCTACATCGGTACACGACCATTTCTCAATTCTGCCACAGTCCTCCTGCCTTCGCAAAGTCCTCCGCTGCTTCCGCCGTCCCAAAATAAAAGTCCTTGGATTCGTAGGTCACTCTCAACTTAGCTGGATATATTATGCCACACTGCACCTTGCTGATGTACAGTGCCTTCTTCACCCGGCTGAAGGCAGCCTGCCTCCTCGCCAGCTCCACCGTAAAGTCCTGGTATATGCGTATACCAGCTCTAGCCCACTGCACCACCCGCTTCTGCTTTGCCCAACACAGGACTTTCTCCTTCACGCTATTCCTACGGAAACACAGAGTTACTACTCTTGGCGGCTCACTTGCCTTTGGTATCGGCCTCCACGACCGATGAGCCTGATCCAGCTCATATCGGGAGGGATCGTCCCCCTCCCCCAATAGCTTCGCCAACATCATGGCAAAATACTCCGTCGGTCTCGGGCCTTCCACCCCTTCGGGCAGACCCACGATCCTCAGATTCCGCCGCCTGGATCTGTTTTCCAGGTCTTCCATTTTGGCTCGCAGACCCTTGTTGGTCTCTATTACCCTCCGCAACTCCTTCCCCATCGTGGTGAGTTGATCACTGTGCTGCGATAATGCCTCTTCCACTTCCTTCAGTGTCTCACCTTGCTCCTGCACCTCCGCCGCTGCGCTTGATACCGCCGTCCTCACTGGGGCAATCGCCTCCTCCACCAGCACTTTCAATACCGCCCCCATCTCCTTCCCTCCAGTATGCGGTTGCCTCCCGCCCGCCGTCACCGGAAGTGACTTGCCCTTATAGGTAAGTTTTTACACCTTTTTATTTGCTATTTTATTCCTCAGTTCAGGATCATCGTGCAGAGACAGGAGACATTCAGAGCCATTTTTGTTGGTAGATTAATGCTTTGTGCTTTTAGTATTTCACATTTATAAATATGTTTAAAATGCAAATAAGTGAAAGGTTTGGTTAAACTTTGGTTTGTCATGAGGCTGTTTATTCCATTAAAAAGTTACTTTTCGGGTGGCGTGGTGGTGCAGTAGTTAGCACTGCTGCCTCATGGTGCCGAGGGTTCGATCCGAGTCCTGGGTCACTGTCCGTGTGGTGTTTGCACGTTCTCCCCGTGTCTGTGTGGGTCTCACCCCTACAACCCAAAAAGGTGCTGGGTAAGCGGATTGGACACGCTAAATTGCCCCTTAACTTTAAAAAAAGTTACTTTACTGTATAAAGTGAATTTGGAGTCACAGAAAGTGAAAGAAAGATTTTTTTAAACTTTGATTTGTCATGAGGATGTTATTTCATTAAAGGAGCTATGATGGATAGAATGTGGTCATCGCTCGCTATCGGGTATGATTGTCCACCTAAGATACTCTATGTTACTGGTCACGGATTCCGTGGGGCCTTGCGCGGCTGATGAGCATGATCCTAGAGCAGTATCTTAAATCACTCATATGGCAGGAGTTTCCAAAAGGTTGGATGCTAGGTCGTGGGTACACCTTTCTCAGGCTCTTTCTCTGGGCCTTTTCTTGCCGTCGGGTGTTCTCAAAGAAGTTTCCCTTCAATCAGGAGGTTTCTCCAAGTGGGTCTCTCCTGAGCAAACGTCTCCCAGGTTATGTTCCATTTTTTGAGGTAAGCCTTCAAGGTGTCTTTAAAGAGCTCCCTTTGTCTTCCTCATGTTCGGGACCCTTCCTTGTGCTGGGTGAAGAAAATTTGCTCTGGCAGCCAGGACTCTGAAATCCTAAGCATATGAGTGGCCCAGCGGAGTTGGATTTGGATGATGATGGTCTCGATACTGGAGCCATTGATTCCTCAAGGACACTAATGTCAGCACATCTGTCCTCCCAGCTTATTCAGAGCTAAAGTACATCTGGATTTTACAATGTACTTTAAGTCATGTTGTTTAATGTAATGTTCATCCTTACAAGCCTCAGTGATTACTTCAAATGATTTAACAAATTTTAATGCCTTAGTTGACTTATGCAAGCTAATGTGAACTATCTCTCTGACAGGTATTGTAGAATCCAGTGCAGATTCAAAATCTGTAGTCATGCTTCACGCCCACTGAGGCATCACACTTTTGAGGTGTTGACGTATGTGCAGGAATCATGAGAGAAGAGTCAGGCATATTTTCCCCCGTGTGATGCAAGGACCAGTCAAGATTGCCTGGCAGCTGCTGCTTTCAGACACTGAACGTGAGAAATTAACAATTGATATGTCAAAACCCTTCCAGCACCCTCTTCCCTCCCCTCCCTCCCCTCCCCTTCCCTTGCACCCTCTTCCCTCCCTTCCCCTTTACAAATACACAGAATTGTTGCATTTATATGGAAACATATATTTGATTGACTATTGTGTTTAAGTGAGAAAATACATTTTATTGCAGGAAATTTGAATAAGTGGAGGTAGTTTTCTGTCATTGTTCAGCTAATAACATTTAACTTAATGTTTAACTTTAACTGGTTTCAAAGGTTTGTATTCAAAAAATTAATTTTGTTCATAAATGTTTTCCATTGAACTTTACAAGCTTCTACAAATGTCTTACTGAAACATCAACACACAACATTTAATTAGGAGATAATTATAAATGAATAAGATAATTGAAGTAAACAAGACAAACATAACACGGGTAACATGGTGGCACACTGGTTAGCACTGCTACCCCACAACACCCAGGGACCTGTGTTCAATTCGGACCTTGGGTGACTCTGTGGTGTTTGCACATTCTCCCCGTGTCTGCATGGGTTTCCTGGAACCACAGAATAGAACCATAGAATTCCTACAGTGCAAAAGGAGGCCATTTGGCCAATTGGGTCTGCAACAATCCTCCGAAACCCCATTTAAGCTCACATTTCCAACCTATCCCCGTAACCCAGTAACCCCACCTAACCTTTTTGGACACTAAGGGCAATTTAGCATGGCCAATCCACCTAACCTGCACATCTTTGGACTGTGGGAGGAAACCGGAGCACCCGGAGGAAACCCACGCAGACATGGGGAGAACGTGGAGACTGCGCACAGACAGTGACCCAAGCCGGGAATCGAACCTGGGACCCTGGAGCTGTGAAGCACCTGTGCTAACTACTGTGCTACTGTGCTGCCCACAACCTGCACATCTTTGACTGTGGCAGGAAACCAGAACACTCAGAGGAAACCCACGCAGAGAATGTACAAACTCCACACAGACAGCCACTCAAGGCTGGAATTGAACCCGGGTCCCTAGTGCTGTGAGGCAGCCGTGCTCATGATTGTGCCACTGTGCTGGTTGTAGGCAATATTCCCTTTACAATTTAGATGTTATGCATGCTCACTTTATTTTTTTTGCCTGGCCACACAAATGCATTGTTTATCCCAGAGTAAGGCCTGCATAGTACCGTTACCTTGCACCATTGTCCTATTTGTCATTTAATCATTCCTGCACTTCACCCTATCAAAGACCTTTTTAATTTAAGACCTCCACCTTTCCCTAGCTGTCTACCATATTGGGGCAGCACGGTGGCACAGTGGATAGCAATGCTGCCTCACAGCACCAGGGACTCAGGTGATTGTATGTGTGGAGTTTGCACTCTCTCTTCGTGCGTGGGTTTCCTCCGGGTGGTCCGTTTCCTCCCACAGCCCAAAGATGCTAAATTGCCCCTTAGTGTCCAAAAATGTGCAGGTAGGTGGATTGGCTGTGATCAATAGGTGGAGTTGCGAGGCTCGGGCGAGGGAGTTGTCTTTTTCCAAGGGTCAGTGCAGACTTGATGGGCCGAATTGCCTCCTTTTACACTGTAGGGATTCTATGGATGCATCACACTATGCACTATTCAGCACACAACACATTGCACAACATTGGACTACAGGACCTTGCAATACAACACAACATACTATAGAATACCACATCATGTCATTCTAAACATTTTATCCTCTTGATCTAGGCGATCAGCGAAGTGGATATACGGCTACAAATTTTACTAATAATTTTTTTTTTCCATTTAATCCGAAACATTGTGTAATCATAATAAAATTAAATGTTTGTGCTTATGTTTATGTTCTAAAGAGAAACCCATCAAAGGCCTAAATGTGTAAAAGCTCTTTTGTGGGTACACTGAACTTGGAAATCATGTATTGAATGTGACACAGTTCAAGCCTGTCTAACAAGTTTGAATAGAGGGCCTTGCCCCTTCACACATATCTCTACTAAATATGCAAAGCTTCAGCCGTGCTTTGATTTTTTCTCTGCCCCTTTCCCGACAGAACTTGTTATTGGACGGTCATTAATAATTGCCTCTGATTTGTCACTCCATGCTTAGCTCTTCAATAGATTCTGATATCCAACTGGAAATCCCTCGTCCCTGCTAGCATGTTCCACTTCATTTTCACACATATAGATAAATGCACACATAAATATAAACAAGGCACATGCCAAGCGCGCGCGTGCGCGCTCACACATCCACAGCTGCAGAGATGATGTTTTGGTGTTTTGGAATAATGATTACTGGAAGAATGAGTCTTACTTGGGAGCACTCTCCGTAACTTGCTTTTCCTACCACGTCATCAGGAGCTGAAAGCAGGCTACTATGCTTTGTTTTATTTCCTTCTCCGAGCGCAGTTACATAATTGTTTTCTTTACTTCATCCAGCTGGTGAAAGACCTATTGGCTTTCTGGGGGCGCAAAAAGCAGCCAGCTCGAGTAACTCATTGATTCTGAAGAAACACTACATTGATTGTGCCAGGAAACACTGAGTTAATTTGGTGGCCACAGAAGAAGTACTCTTACTTTTCAACTGAAAATGTTACTTTACGTGATGTCACGGATTTTCCAGTTAGTAATATGAACCGTGATCCTTGAAATTAACGCAAGAGGGCTTTCCCACAATAAAACTACTAAACATTCTTCATGAATGCCTTGTACTGTAGTTATTCCAAGGCTTTACTGAGAAACATGTCCAACACATAATTGTGTTTCTGCAAACACGCGATGTTGACTTCTGTCCCAAGGCTGTATAAAGAATGTATCTGTTAGTGTTTAAGATCTTTTTTAATATGCGGTTACATTTTTAAAGGCACCATAAATATTTATTGAATAATCATTTAAAATAAAAAGTCCGATCTTGTTCGTTTGAAAACTTGTGCATTGGCCATGGTTAACATTTCCATTTTGATTGGCAAACGTTTGTCCTGTGTTTGTTTCTGTCCTTGACAAAGATAGATGAGGGTGGGATTAAACCTGTTTATAGTAGCTGCCAGAGTGGTGACAAGTTGAAATCTCTGTCGTGTTGGATGCTCTGCTACACAGACGAACCAACACGGTTGCAGATGGTACAACTCAGTTTTATTACTAACAATATTAACATCTGTAAACTGGTTACTGTGGTTCGTTCACTACCCTCTAACCTGTGGACCTAGCCCTAACACTATCTTGGAGAAGCACTCAGCACATGGTGAATGTCTGAGTGGCTTGCTGTGAGCTCTGTGCCCTGAGCTGTCTCCTGCTGAAATGAGCGGGAAGTGTCGTGTTCCCTGTTTTATAGTGTGTATTTTCTTGCCTGTGATTGGCTGTGATGTTGTGTGTGTATTGATTGGTCCGTTGATCTGTCCTTTAGTGTGTATGTATGTTTGCACCATGATGTTTATCTGAATATCATGACAATCTCTGGAGTCAATTTTCAGTTTCACCCTCCATCAAATTGGCAGATCAGCTTTTCGATTTACAACTTCCATTCAATCTTTCATCAATTTAACGGAGACCAATCTGGGGCGGAGTGTAAACTGAGAGGCCTTGGTACGATATCGTCTGGTGCTAAAAGTGAATATTCACCCTTCTGCCTCTGAGCTAGACATATCTGGAACGTTCCCTTGTTTTCACCCTGGTCAGTGCTTTTCAGTTGACCTCAGGTGGATGTATGTGTAAGAAACTTTATCATAGGCCCCTAGATTAGGCAGTGTACAGCGATGCCCAGTTGCAGTGTGCATGTGGGTGCTGAGTGAAGACAGGACTTTTATTATGATAGTCTCCTGGTACTTACCACCAAGATTTGAGTGTGTATCATGAGGTCCTAGGGAACACGTTGCTGTTCCATCTTAGGAAATCAATGGCTTAAAAACAGAGAGAAAATCAGAGACAACGGGCTGGATTCTCTGATTCTGCTGCTATGTTTGCAGGATCCATCTAGTTTTACGACTAAAAAGTTGGCCCCGCCCCCGCTCCGCCTGTTGGGGGGCTAGCAACAGCGCCACATAAAGTCCCCAACTTTACCTGCCGATACGGACACAGAGTTGTCCGGTCCGTGGCCGTACATGCGCACGGCCCTGTGGTGATAGCCATGCGTGTACCCGCCCTGCCAAAAACTTCCCCCCCCCCGTAGCCCAGCCCCCCTCGCCACCCCCGGACCACCCCCCACCAGTTCCCCAGCCCCGCCAAAGCCTCCCCTGCCAGAAGAACGGCTCCCAACCCCCCCCCCCCCCCGACTGTGGTGGCGCTGGACACAGTCTGCAGCCGCCACGCCAGGTTTACGAAAAGTGAGAGGACACGTGTCTCACGCCGTCGGGAAGTTGGGCCATCGGAGGCAGAGCATTGGGGGGGGGGGCTCAGACGACGTCCTGAGGCCGTCGCGACGGCGTACGACGCGAGTACGCCGTTTTTGAGGACGCGGAGCATCAGGAAAATGGCGCTCCCCGATTCTGGCGTAAAAATGGATACTCCGGCCGATCGCCGAACGCGATTTCGGCGATCGGAGAATCCTGCCCAACATTTTTCAAAATAGTTAATTTTTCTTTAATTCCATCCAAGTCACCGTCAGCAAGATATCACAGTCCAATTCACTCCTCAGTGATGTCTGTACCCACTCACTCACCATCAAGGGTTATTAGAAAACTGCCATGAATGTGCCACAGCTGATTTTACATTCATTAGATCAGGATTTTAAAGCTCAGTTTGTTTGGCTTAAATTTCACTTTCATAGAACAGCAGCAAATCATAATATTTTGAGGACAAAGGATCAAAAACAAGCACTGCTAAAGGCATATATAAGCTAACAATCAGGAATCACGAAAATATCAATCAAGAGTATCAGCAAGCCATTAATAACATAATAGCAAGGAGCAAAATGGAATGATGCAGCTCAAAGTATCTTTTGAAATGCTTTCTGAAGACCAACCTGTTTCCTTCCTAAGCTGAGAATTCGTATTGGAACTAAGATTTCTAACATCATACGCACCAATAGACAAAACTGCCAGAATACAGCAGGTCATTCTGTGAATGCACGCTGTGTACTCCAAGAACATAGATTAGGGCTGATTTCCTTCTGTGTATAATGAAAGGCACCACATTTTGGAGCTGGAGGGGAAACTATAATTATTGACAGTAAGACTGGTCTTCGTCATTAAGTAACAAAACATGTTTTTTTCAGATATGGGAAGGTAACATTATGGCCATTTCACTGGCATGGTAATTCAGAGGTTCAGACGGGGCAGCACGGTAGCATTGTGAATAGCACAATTGCTTCACAGCTCTAGGGTCCCAGGTTCAATTCCGGCTTGGGTCACTGTCTGTGCGGAGTCTGCACATCCTCCCCGTGTGTGCGTGGGTTTCCTCCGGGTGCTCCGGTTTCCTCCCACAGTCCAAAGATGTGCAGGTTAGGTGGATTGGCCATGATAAATTGCCCTTAGTGTCCAAAATTGCCCTTAGTGTGGGTGGGGTTACTGGGTTATGGGGATAGAGTGGAGGTGTTGACCTTGGGTAGGGTGCTCTTTCCAAGAGCCGGTGCAGACTCAATGGGCCAAATGACCTCCTTCTGCACTGTAAATTCTATGAAACTAAAAATTCTGTGTAAATGAGTTCATGCCTGGCTATAAATTTGAATTCAATTCAAAATAAAATACTAGAAAAAATGTTACTTTACATAAAATTCTAAGAAAGAAACCAGTTGGTTTATTAATGTGTCATGTTTAGTCAGTCTTGTCTATTTCTGACAACATGGTTGACATTTAACTGTTTGTTAAAGTGGCTTTGCAGGCCTCTGCATCCAAACTGATTTAGCAGTTCATGAAGAAAACAGACGACCAACTTCCCAGGGCAGCTAGGGATGAGCAATACATTCCATCTTGCCACAGACGTCCACATTCTAAGAATGAATTATTTTAAAAGATGCCCTTGACCATCAACACAGACCACCAGTTGAACCTGTTCTGTGCTAACCATGTAATAGACTTACTAACGTACTTTGTTTTTATTTTAAATAAATGTCATTTTTAGTGCACGTAAAAGCACATTTGCACTAACCAATGTTGCCTTTGAAAAATAAATACTGAATCCTTTGAACAGATATAGTTGTAGAGTTCAGCTAAGTTTATGCGGTTTAAGAAAGATTTATCCTGCTCCTTGTGCTTGTAGGCTTGCAGATTTAACCTATTCATAAGAAACATTCACAGGGTAAAGGCTGCTGCTTTTATGAGGTGTGTGCTCTGCACTTGAATTAAATATTGGCAAAATCTAAAAGTGTCTCTTTTTAATTTTGAAGAATTAATCAAGATTTATTCACTGGTTGTGTAGACCAATCTCATTAAACTCTAACTCATATCAGATTATGCAATTCCATTCTGAGCATATTGTAAACCACATATCTGTCTGCTTTGTTCTGAAGCACAATTTGGAAATTAAATTTGTTAGGCCCCATTTTTGGTAGCAATTTCTTTCACTGACCTGGTGTTTAGATTTGGTATTCCTGTCATAGCCAAAGTTGCAGAAAGGACATATGTTTGCATATGCAAATGGAATAATGCCTGCTTCAAGCATGGGTAAGGGATGCCTTTGGATTGCCCTTACCCAATATAGAAGGTGGTACACAATCCAAGTATGCACACATTTCCAGCCCACCATTTTGGTGGCTAATTGGAAGCTGCAGTACCTAAACAATGCATAACACCAGGCTCAATTTAACCCCTTGTGCCACTTTGGTCATCACAGTTGTCCTTCATGCAAATTTATGTTTCATATCATAAAGCAGCAAACCACATCACAACTGAGCAGCAAAGGAATATACAAAAAGGAGTAAAACTTACATACTAAAAACTACGAAAGGTGTAGTAAAATTAACAACCAGGCCTCATCATCACTCAGTCGAAATTATGGACCTCTCTACCTGCCATCACTATGGGGCAACCTTACCTTGTGGACGGTCGCGGTTCATGAAGGCCCACCCCTACCTTCTCAAGGGGTGCACAAGTAACACTGGACTTGCTACTGAATTGTAAAAAGAACGTTTAAAAAGAAAATATTTTTGGCATCATGTACTCCAGTATAAAATGGAACAGAATTCACCAGCAAGCTGTTGATGCTATCAGGATTAAATCCAACTTCTTCTGAGACTAGTGAGCAGGAGCATGTTGTGGAGCAATTTTGAACAAACTAGACGCTACCTACCCGCTCCCATCCCTGGAGCCATTGTAATATCCAGAGTGAGGGAAAAATAACACAGAAAATCTTATGTTCAAAATAATCAAAATACTCTGACCACCTGAAGTGATCAAAACCAGTGCAGGAGATCACATGGACCAAATATTATCTATAAAGAGACTTATCTCCCGATAATATTTTTAAAAATCTCAGTCAAACTCACTCCTGAAGGCATGCAAAGTGTCAGCATCCACCACACCAGCTGGCAATATATTCCAGATGTTCTCAAATCTCCAGGCAAAGGAGCATGGCTTAAAATTCAGTCTATTCCTTCCCTTATTTAGTTAAACTCCTGTCCCTCCACTTCCCCAATCAATTACACTGGAATAATCTATCAATAAGCACAGTATCCAGCGCTTTCAGTACTTTGTAGATCTCTATCTGGTGGTCTCTCTATACTGCTCTAAAGTAAGTAGACCATGGTCCTTCAGCCTATCTGAGAAGCAGTGGTACTTTTAAGTTGCAGTCTATAAATGGCAGAGGGGGTAATGATCTCTTGCAGTAATGCTGATAATACATGCCTGAACTAGCTGTCATGGTTTATGAATTATGATTATCAACAAAGCCTATGATTAATTACAGCCCTCCAGACTATCCATTCCTTTACATATATTACGAAGGTACGATTGGAAAATTTGGGTTATTCTTACCAGAAAGGAGAAGATTGATAGGGATGAATGATTCCAGAAGACCGCTTAAGTTACGGAGGGAATTGCGAAAGAGATCTTTGGACAGTTAAATTCAATGTTGCTGTTTCTTTTATTATTGTATATAACAACCATTGGTGAGGCCTGTGGAGAAAATATAATTTTTTTTTTTTGATAAACAGTTTTATTAAGACATTTTGGCATAGTAAACGACAACAATGTAAAACAGTGTGCAAGAACAATCAATATAGTGCAAAAAAACCAGCTCCCCTTCTACAAGGACCAGCCTAACTACCCCCCCTAATCTACAGTACCCTAACCCCCCCCCCCCCCCCCCCCCCGCTGACGATTAATTTGCCGCGAAGAAGTCGGTAAATGGTTGCCACCTCCGGGAGAACCCTGACAGTGACCCTCTCAAAGCGAACTTAATTTTCTCCAGACCGAGAAAACTCGCCATATCCGATACCCAGGCCTCCGACTTCGGGGGTTTTGAGTCCCTCCATGCCAACAGAATTCGTCGCCGGGCTACCAGGGAAGCAAAGGCCAAAATGTCAGCTCTCTCTCCTCCCGGACTCCCGGTCCTCCGAAACCCCAAAAATAGCCACCTCTGGACTCATCACCACCCTTGTTTTCAGTACCCGGGAGATAACATCCGTGAATCTCTGCCAGTACCCTCTGAGTATTGGACATGCCCAGAACATGTGGACATGGTTCGCTGGTCCTCCCCAACATCTGGCGCACCTGTCCTCCAATCCAAAAAACGTACTCATCCGGGCCACTGTCACGTTGGTCCGGTGGACGACTTTGAATTGAATCAGGCTGAGCCTAGCGCATGTTGTGGTCACGTTTACCCTACTCAACACCTCCGCCCATAAGCCCTCTTCCATCTCACCCCAGAGCTCCTCTTCCCACTTAAGCTTCAGCTCCTCGATCTGCGTCTCCTCTGCTCCCATAAGTTCTATATATATATCCGAGACCCTCCCCGCCCCCACCCATTCACTGGACACTACCCTGTCCTGGATCCCCCTAAGTGGCAGGCATGGGAAGGATGGAATCTGTCTGCGTAGAAAGTCCCGCACCTGCAAGTACCTGAACTCATTCCCCCTCGCTAGCCCAAATTCCTCCTCTAATGCCCTCATGCTCGGGAAGCTCCCTTCTAAGAACAAATCCCCCATCCACTCAATCCCAGCCCTCCGCCATGCTCGGAACCCACTGTCCATATTCCCCGGGGCAAACTGGTGATTGTCGCAGATTGGGGACCAAACCGATGGTCTCACTTCCCCCACGTGCCTTCTCCATTGGCCCGAGATCCGCAAAGTCGCCACCACTATAGGGCTGGTGGAGTACCGTGTCGGCGGGAGCGGCAGGGGTGCCGTAACCATGGCTGCCAAGCTGGTGCCCCTGCACGAAGCGGCCTCCATTCACCCCCAAACCGACCCTGCACCCACCATCCACTTCCTGATCATAGCTATGTTGGCCGCCCAGTAGTAGTGACTAAAGTTTGGCAGCGCCAGCCCCCCTTCCCCTCGATTCCTCTCGAGCATCAATCTCCTCACCCGCGGGGACGTTCCCGCCCACACAAATCCCATAAACATTTTATTGACCTTCTTGAAAAAAGACCGCGGAATGAAATTATGGAGACACGGGAAGACGAACAGGAATAGCGGGAGGATTGTCATTTTAACCGTCTGCACTCTCCCCGTGAGAAAATATAATTTGTGTGTGATTAAATATGTTTACATTTTATGCATATGTCCGTAAGAGATGTTATATGCCCAGTCCTAGGACTGGAGACTGTGTGGAGGCAGGCAGGGCACACTGGCCTTGCAGTGTAATCCAACCCAATGCAGAAAGTAACTTTTAAAAGGAAATTTGAGTATACTTGAAAGGGAATAACATTGTAGGGCTATGGGAAAAGAACAGAGAAGTGGAACTAATTGGATAGCCATGAGACAGAATATTGGTGCCATTTTTGTACCTTGGAGATATGCAGAGGTGACTCTCTGGTTCTGTGTGTGACTGGAATTTTATGCAAACAGATACCTGTTTTCTTATGCTTATTGTTTGGTTTCTGTTTCTTTGTAACCACACCCACATGCTTGACTCACAGCACACAGCATAGTGGGCAGTCAACGGACAAACTCTCAATCAAACAGCCACCTATTGAACATATGTATTCCTCTTTATAAGATTCAAGGATATTATTTTAAATTAAACCATACCAAACAATAAACATATGTAGATGGAGTCAATCTTAGAGTTCAGAGTGTCAGTTTTTCCGATGTACATAAACAGTCTTTGAGATAAGAAGATCACTGGTGAAGGCGCTGGGACCTACAAACTTGAGGTTGTGATTCCACGTGATCACTTCCATGAGGTGTGATGTGTTGGGTGTTCTGGATCACAAACAGGTCACCAACACTGGAAGTGGTGCAACTCTATTTTATTCTAAGGTTAACTATATTAACATACTTGAACTGTGGGTAAATGCAATACCAGCTTTAACTGTTGACCCTTGCCTAGTCCTAACCAGGTGATGCACTCAGCACATGGTGAATGTCTGTGTTGCAGGCTGTGAGCTCTGTGCTCCGAGCTGGCTGCTACTAGAATGAGCGGGAACTCTCCTGTCCCCTGTCTTTATAGTGCGTGTGCTCTCACTGGTGATTGGCTGCGGTGTTGTGTATGCTGATTGGTTCCACTGCATGTCCATCAGTGTGTGTGTGTGTGTGCCTACACCATGATATGCTAGTGTATATTATGACATCCCCCCTTTTATATAAAGAATATGTGCATGTGTGACAATAAATATCATGTAGTGAACGTACCTGTCTATGTGTGTGCGTGTTATTTACATGACTATGTACATGAGGCTAATCTGTTTACACGGGAAGGTGCCTGGTGCCGAGAAATAGGGTGTCACACCAACAACGAAATGAACATTATATACAAACTACTGGAATGATGAAACAGGATAACAGAACAGATCAAAGAGTCCAACATCGTAAAACTCATAAGTCAGGTCTCTGAGGTGGGCGACGAATTCTGGTTGACCGCCTCAAGGCTGGGTCAGGAGCCACCGGCTGAGGAACGGGCTGGGCCATGGCAGAGTGAGGAGGATGCAGAGTATTCGGAATCTCCACATAGTCCAGGTTGGGGACACCAGGAGGGCGTGGCACCGGTGGAGGATCACGTAGTGAGCATAGAACAGGTCAACACCTACCTTAGACCAAGGGGACGTGACCAACTCATGGGGCTGTAGGGTCTCACGTGGTTGGGCCGGCTGGAACCACTGACAGGTGGGGCAGTTGAGCACTGTGTTGGCGATGTCCTCATTAATGCCGGGCCAGTACACAGTCTCTTGGGCCCTCCATCGGCACTTCTCCACGCCAAGTGGCCCTTGTGTAGCTGTTCCAAAACAAGCTATCGCATGCTGTGCGGGATCACGATATGGTCCAGCTTCTGGAGGACACCATCGACTACTGCCAGATCGTCTCTGATATTGTAGAACTGCGGGCATTGGCCCTTGAGCCACCCGTCCATCATGTGGCGCATGACACGCTGTAGTAGGGGGTCAGCCGCAGTCTCGCGCCGAATGTGGATAAGGCGTTCATCCGTGGCCGGCAGATTGGAGGCCGTGAAGGCCACATGGGCATCAAGCTGGCAGACGAACCCCTCTGGGTCACACGGGGTGTTGACTGCCCTGGACAGAGCGTCGGCTATGATCAGGTCCTTGCCCGGGGTGTATAGGAGCTGGAAATCGTACCGCCGGAGTTTAAGCCGAATGCGCTGGAGGCAAGGGGTCATATCATTCAGGTCTTTTTGTATAATGTTGACCAGCGGGCGATGGTCGGTCTCGACAGTGAATTGGGGGAGGCCGTACACATAATCATGAAATTTGTCGACCCCAGTCAACAGGCCCAGGCACTCCTTTTCGATCTGCGCGTAGCAGATCCATGGGGGTCATGACACGTGACGCATCTGTAACGGGGGCCCATGATGAGGCCTCATCTCGTTGCAAGAGCACCGCCCCAATGCCGGATTGGCTGGCATTTTTGTTTCCTTCGTGGATCAAAAAATACCAATACCGGGGCCGTGGTAAGCTTGGTCTTAAGCTCCTCCCATTCGCGCTCATGGGTGGGAAGCCATTGGAAGTCTGTCGTCTTCCTGACCAGGTTCCGGAGCGCTGTGGTATGGGAGGCGAGGTTGGGGATGATCTTCCCCAGGAAGTTGACCATGCCCAAAAATTGGAGGACCGCCTTCTTATCCGCTGGCTTCTGCATGGCTGTGATGGCTGCCACCTTGTCCGCATCCGGCCGCACACCCAACCGGGAGATGTGGTCCCCTAGGAACTTGAGTTCCGTCTGGCCGAAGGAACATTTGGCTCTGTTGAGGCGAAGGCCTTGGTCCCGTATTCGTTTGAAAACGCGCTAGAGGCGACTGATATGCTCCTGGGGTGGTGGACCAAATGACGATGTCGTCAACATAGACGCGCACACCCTCAATCCCCTCCATCATTTGCTCCATGATCCGGTGGAATACTTCTGATGCCGATATAATCCCAAACGGCATCCTGTTGTAGCAGTATCTGCCATACGGGGTATTAAAGGTACACAGCTTTCTGCTGGACCTGTCTAGTTGAATTTGCCAGAATCCTTTCGAGGCGTCAAGTTTGGTGAAGATGTTGGCCCGAGCCATCTCGCACGTGATCTTGCGCTTGGGGATAGGGTAATGCTCCCTCATTATGTTGCGATTCAGATCCTTTGGGTCAATGCAGATTCGGAGCTCACCGGAAGGCTTCTTTACGCACACCATGGAACTGACCCAGTCAGTTGGTTCCGTCACTCTGGAGAGCACTCCTTGGTCCTGGAGATCCTGCAGCTGCTGCTTGAGGCGGTCCTTGAGGGGTGTTGGGACTCTGCGAGGTGCATGAACCACAGGCGTGGCGTCTTGTTTGAGCAGGATTTTGTAAGTGTATGGAAGCGTGCCCATGCCTTCGAAAACGTCGCGGTGCTGGTCGATGATGGTATTGAGTTGCGCCCTGAAGTCCGCATCCTGGAAGGCAGACGTGTCCTCTGGAGAGAGAGAGCGTACTCGTTGAACGAGGTTTAGGAGTTTGCACGCCTGTGGGCCTAGCAGAGAGTCCTTCGAGGAGCCCACGATCTCGAAGGGAAGGATGGCTTTTCGCGAGTTGTGCGTCACTTCGAGCTGGCATGAACCGGTAGCAGGAATGACGTTGCCATTGTAGTCCAGTAATTGGCAGGTCGACAGAAGAATGGTTGGTTTAACCCCAAGGGTCTAAAGGCTGACCACGCTAGGAGATTAGCGGAAGCACCAGTGTCCAGGCGGAATCGTATCTGGGATCGGTTGACCGTCAGGGTGGCACGCCACTCGTCGTCTGGATCAGTGCTGTGCACCGACAGCGGCTGGTGGTTTTGTTACGGGGACAGCCTGTTCTTTGTTACAACAGCGACTCAAAAATGCTCCCTCGTGTCCTCGGTGTCACTGGTCTGCGGGAAGTCAGAATCGGACTCGGTTTGGGGGTAGGTAACTGCTTGTTGCAGGGTTCTTCGGAGGTTTATTTCATTTCCTGGTTCAATTTGAGGCATTGTGCTCTCATTCCAGGTGAACATAGAACATAGAAAATACAGCACAGAACAGGCCCTTCAGCCCACGATGTTGTGCCGAACCTTGTTGTTTTACAGCTTCAAAAGATTTTTTCTTTGATTTGGGATGTTTCCCCTTTAAATGGGCGTGGCCCGGGGCCTCTGACGTCATGACGCGCGTGACGTAACACGTAGGGGGCGTTTTCACATGCTCAGATCGCGGTTCCTTTACTGATGGCCATTTTCGTGATTGCGCAACTGCGCGAGTGCAGTCCCTTTAGAAAGATGTCCGCCGACCAAAATTGTTCTCTGCTCCGGGGTTCCGGCCTCGAGGTGAGTACTGGCATTTCTCTTACCTTTCCTTGCTGGTTGGAGTGTGATTTCTTCACAGTATTTGCTGAATTTGTCCAGGACTGCCTGGAAGTCGCTCCTGTTTTGCCCCTTGGAGAACTTGAATTTTTAAAAGATTTCTTCTGCTCTGGCACCGGTGATGGTGAGGAGAAGCTCAGTTTTTTCAGGATCGGCCAGGTCTTCTAGTTCGGCTGCCAGCAGGAAGATTTCAAACTTTTGCCGGAATGCCCGCCAGTTTTCGCGGAGATCGCTGTGGCACTGGAGCTGCTGCGGAACCCGGATCTTGAACATCTTGCCTGGGTATCGTTGCTGGTTGTCACTGTACACTGAGGTGCCGGCGATGTGGAGCGGCGGCGGTAGGTTGATGTTCTCCATACTTCAGGATGCCGGAACGCTGATTAGTTGCAGGTGGGTCTCAGATGTGCTAGTATGCAACCACTCCTTGTACCATGATATGTTGGGTGTCCTGGATCACAAACAGGTCACCAACACTGGAAGTGGTGCAACTCTATTTTATTCTAAGGTTAACTATATTAACATACTTGAACTGTGGGTAAATGCAATACCAGCTTTAACTGTTGACCCTTGCCTAGTCCTAACCAGGTGATGCACTCAGCACATGGTGAATGTCTGTGTTGCAGGCTGTGAGCTCTGTGCTCCGAGCTGGCTGCTACTAGAATGAGCGGTAACTCTCCAGTCCCCTGTCTTTATAGTGCGTGTGCTCTCACTGGTGATTGGCTGCGGTGTTGTGTATGCTGATTGGTCCCACTGCATGTCCATCAGTGTGTGTGTGTGTGCCTGCACCATAATATACTGGTGTATATTATGACAAGGTGGATGATAAACTTCGCAGCCGCTCATTCGAAAAGGAAATGTAATCGCCTTGAAATCGCTGTCCTCAAAAAATTCTGGCCTGATTGCTATCAAATGCCACACTTGGTGCTTTCATCCAACAGATGAGTGTTGGCACCGAGCAACTGCTCAATCTGCTTTGGTTCTGAAAGAGATAGAATTTCATAGAATTTACAGAATTTACAGTGCAGAAGGAGGCCATTCGGCCCATCGAGTCTGCACCGGCTCTTGGAAAGAGCACCCTACCCAAGGTCAACACCGCCACCCTATCCCCATAACCCCACCCAACACTAAGGGCAATTTTGGACACTAAGGGCAATTTATCATGGCCAATCCACCTAACCTGCACATCTTTGGACTGTGGGAGGAAACCGGAGCACCCGGAGGAAACCCACGCACACACGGGGAGGATGTGCAGACTCCGCACAGACAGTGACCCAAGCCGGAATCGAACCTGGGACCCTGGAGCTGTGAAGCAATTGTGCTATCCACAAGGCTACCGTGCTGATAGTGCAAGCTTGTGGTCGCAATTTTGTCGTTTGATATTTAAATTGTAGCTTCCTTGCACATGTTTGCTGGTTGAAGTACGCTTTTGCTTTGCAGCTTTACAATTTCTTCTGCTTTTGCTCTGGCATTCTTTTTTTAAATTTAGAGTACCCAATTCATTTTTTCCAATTAAGGGGCAATTTAACATGGCCAATCCACCTACCCTGCACATCTTTGGATTGTGGGGCGAAACCCACGCAAACACGGGGAGAATGTGCAAACTCCACACAGACAGTGACCCAGGGCTGGGATCGATCTTGGGACCTCGGCGCCGTGAGGCAGCAGTGCTAACCACTGCACCACTGTGCCCCCCTAATTGCTCTGACATTCTTGCTGAATGGTGGTGACGGCTTAAGAATGGTCAGCGACATGTGAAAGTTATGATCAGTGATGAGTTCAGCCAGTGACATTCCAGTGTGGGATGGCTATGTGTGTGCAGAGTAGGATTGCTCAAAGGTTTTCCCTTCTGACATACACTTAGCCTTGTCTGATCAGCCACCTTCAAATGAGTCTCTTGTAAAAACACAACGTCTGCCTTCAGACTCTTCAAATGCGCGAATATGCGTGACTTCTTAACTGGCACATTTAATCCTCAAACTTTCCATGAAATCAGATGGGTTGTGGGGGGTGGAGGTGTGGGGGGAGATCCCAGCTTACCCTCCCCTCCGGTCAGACATATCTCCACTTTAACCAGCTCCCCCAGTTCCATGCCCTGCGCTCCCCTAGGGCCTCCCCAAGATGTCCGTCGCCATCACCCCTTAAGCAACTGCCCCACACCAGCAATCCATGCCTCCCTCTCACCATCCCCAACAAAGAACAAGAAAAATAAAGCGAAAACCAGCCCCTCTCCCCGCCCGCAACAGATCTATCCCTCACTTCACTCTTCTTAACTAGCCTATCCGCTAGGATGGTTGCCGCCACTTGAGGCAACTGCCTCCCCCCCAAACTCCCCTTAATCTCTCACACCCACTCTTCCACCTTGCCACTGATACACACAACCCCAATAATCCACATAATATACAACATGATACAACATGCAACCCAATCGAAGAATGTCCACACTTCCCCCACTGATATCCCCATCATCCACAGTTCATACAAGTCCCCAAGTCTATGGACTCGCAAAAACATGCTCACCTGCTCCAGCATGTCCCCATAGAACACCTGGCTCTGGTACGTCATTCACAACGGGCTGGGTACAGCACCCTAAACTTCATTCCTTCCTTGAACAGGATCGCATTGACTTTGTTAAACCCAGCCTGGCGTTTCGCCAGCTCCGCACCCAGATCCTGGTAGACCCGAATCTCATTTCCTTCCCAGGTGCACCTCCTCGACTCCTTTGCCCACTGCAGGATCTTCTCCTTATATAGATATCAGTCAATCATACCACCATCGCCCTCGACTGCTCATCTGCCTTCGGCCTCCTCCTCAGTGACTTGTGTGCTTGATCCACCTTGTGGGGTCAGTCAAAACCCCCTCCCCCACCAGCTTCCCAAGCATGTTTGCTACATTCTTTGTGGCCTGCATTCCATCAATGCCTTTGGGCAATGCCACAATCCGGAGATTTCATCTCTCCATCGATTCTCCAAATCATTCACTTACGCCCTCAGCTTCCTTTGACCCTCCAGTACCAGACTAACCTCTGCTTCCACTGAGGCCAACCGGTCCACTTTTCCATTTTTTGGTTTTGGAGCGATGCACTGTGTGCCTCCAATCTCTTCCCCACTCTCTCAATGGCTGCCCAAATCGGGTCAGCCATGTTAGCCAGGTCTTATGACCTGTCTTTGCTGTCGGAACTTGACCATCAAAAACTCCACCAACTGTTCCATGTACTACTGAGGGGGCAACAACCACCACAGAGCTGTCCGCCATATTTCCTTCAATCGCACTCCTCGAAAGCTCCTGTTCTGACTGTTGCCCTTTTGCAGTTAAACTCCTTGTTTGATACGGCTGAGACATGGAGAATCCTTCGTTCTGTCTGTTCCTGTACTTTGTACCAGCAAACACCCCTGTGAATGGGTAACAAGGACCAAATAATTCCACCTCAAGCAGGAGCCACCAAATGTGTGACCACTCATTCCATAGCCGTCACCGGTAGCATTTGAGCATTTCGTAAAATGATCTGCCACTTCGCCGTTTGTGACACATGTCACCTGTCACTCTCGGGAATATATCCTTCCATGTGTCAAACTGATGAAGTCTTCTTCTTCGATGACCTGCACATCTTCACAAAATGATTCATTTATGAGCATGTATTGCACTTTTTCCTCTTGAGCTGGACATGGTGAGTATCCATTGTAAATCGCAGGTCTGTTCGCGGACATCTTGAACCGCCCGCTACTCCATTCCGAGGTTCCCACTTGCTTGAAGAAGACCACCAGCATACCGGTGCCAAAGAAGAACCAGGCAACGCGCCTCAACGACTACCGTCCAGTGGCCTTGACATCTATCATTATAAAGTGCTTCGAGAGGTTGGCCATGAGACACATCAACTCCATACTTCCAGAATGTTTTGATCCATTGCAATTCGCATACCACCACAACCGGTCCATAGCAGACGCCATCTCCCTGGCCCTACAATCATCCTTGGAGCATCTCGACAAAAAGGACTCCTACATCAGACTCCATCCTATTCATTGACTACAGCTCTGCCTTCAAGACCATAAACCCATCCAAGCTCATATCAAAACTCCAAAACCTAGGACTTGACTCCTTCCTTGGCAACTGGATCCTCGACTTCCTGATCCATAGACCACAATAAATAGAATAATCCTCCAAGATAGTCCTCAATACTGGGGCCACGCAAGGCTGCATACCTAGCCCCCTACTATACTCCCTATGCACACATGACTGGGTGGCAAAATTTGGCTCCAATTCCATCTACAGGTTTGCTGATGACACGATCGTAGTTGGACGGATCTCGAACAATGATAATTCAGAGTACAGGAGGGAGATAGAGAGCCTAGTGGAGTGGTGTAAAGGCTACAATCTCTCCCTCAACGTCAGCAAAACTAAAGAGCTGGTCATTGACTTCAGGAAGCAAAGTATTGTACACAGCCCTGTCTGCATCAATGGTGCCGAGGTGGAGATGGTTGACAGCTTCAAATTCCTAGGTGTGCACATCACCAGAAATCTGTCCTGATTCACTCACGTCGACGCTACGATCAAGAAAGCACAACAGCAGCCATACTTCCTCAGGAAACTAAGGAAATTTGTGTCCACATTGACACTTACCAATTTGTACAGATGCACCACAGAAAGCATCCTATCAGGCTGCATCACAGCCTGGTATAGCAACTGCTTGGCCCAGGACCGTAAGAAACCACGGAGAGTAGTGAACACAGCCCAGTCCATCACACAAACCTGCCTCCCATCTATTAACTCTATCTACACCTCCCACTGCCTTGGGAAAGCGGGCAGCACAATCAAAGACCCCTCCCACCAGTGTTGTTCTCTCTTCCAACATTTTCCATCGGGCAGGAGACTCAAAGGTCTGAGAACACGCACTAACAGGTTCAAAAACAGCTTCTCCCCCATTGTTACAAAACTCCTGAATGACCCTCTTATGGACTGAACTGATCTCTTCACACATCTGCTCTACTGAATAGTATTATGCTCCATATGCTTCACCCGATGCCTGTGTCTATTTATTTACATTGTGTATTTATGCATGTCCTATGTTTTTTCATGTATGGTATGATCTGTCTGGACTGTACGGAGAACAATACTTTGCACTGTACCTCGGTACACGTGACAATAAATTAAATCCATTGGATTGTGCCCATCCACAATTTGGGCACATTTTTGAGGAGATCTGACTATGATAGGGAAAAATGTTTGTAAGGCTGCAAACCCTTTGCCCTTTAGCTGCTTGGGCAAGCTGTGTCGGCAACCCTGAATCTGAGGATGCATTTCTGTGCAACCGCTTTAAATTAAACATGGTGGATTCAATTTGCACCACAAAGTCTTGGCTTTTATCAAAGTCATGCTCCATGAGGAGGTGTTCCCTAATTTGTGGAACTGAGTTTCTTTTCAATCAGTTGATAGAATGTATATCATTCAATCATCACTTTTTAAGAGTAATTACTGCTATAGCAAACATGGAAGTGTTTTTCACAAGCTGGTTGAATACTTGCTCGCTTTCTGCCCTGTGGCAACAGATGAGTATCACCATCTTACAAATTGCTTCTCCATGTTACCTAACTACTTATACATACCAGTTGTGTTGCTAACTTTTGCCTTAGTTTAATTGCTCTGTTTTATCACCTTTGCTCTTGAGTCGCCAGGTATCTTTATGATACCGCCACGTGGTTTAAGTCCAAGTACTGATCAATAATCCAATACACCGATTAGTAAGATTTAAATCAAAGAACATTTATTATACACAGTAATCACTACTCTTGTACAGATTCTACGTCTAAGCTACTTCTACGACTAACAGGCCAATACTTAACTTGGAATTGGCCCACCAGGTCAGGGAAACGAATGGCCTTTTGTTCAGGTTCTGAGCCTGCGGGATTCGAAGTTGGTACAGATAGGTAGCTAGGAGCGCCTATCTCGTAGCGAGCGTTGAAATGAAATGAAAATCGCTTATTGTCACGAGTAGGCTTCAATGAAGTTACTGTGAAAAGCCCCTAGTCGCCACATTCCGGCACCTGTTCGGGGAGACTGGTACGGGAATCGAACCGTGCTGCTGGCCTGCCTTGGTCTGCTTTAAAAGCCAGCGATTTAGCCCAGTGTGCTAAACCAGCCCCATTTCTTTGAAGTATGACTTACTGGATATCAGCGGCGGCTGGACTGGTCACTGTTAAGGGTTGGTTCGCGTTGCTGAGTGACCCGATCAAGAAGAAAGATTTGAACTTGGGCTTAATTCTTATAGTCCCCAGGGGCTTCCCGCCTTTCGGGGCGGACCCTGTACCTGGTCCCAAGTGATTGGACTTTGTCCCAATCACTCGGTTCGATTTTCTCCAATGCTGGAGCGGTTCCCTGGTCGATGGGCGGTCCTGAGGTGGTCGTTCACCTCCCATTGTGTAGGCTTCTGCTGGCACCAAAGAGTCTGGTTTTGCTTTATGTGTCTAAATGTTGCTCATTGTTCCTGGGGATTGCTCATTAATATGCAGATGGCTGGTGTTTTGTTATGCTCATGGTTGCTGGTATTGATCTTGTCTGGCCTTTCCAGAGGTAAATACACACTCAACCTGCAGCTGCTCGTTGGTGTCCTGTTGGCTGACTTTCCCATCAGCCTTTGCCGTTCGCCATTTTAAATCGGGAGTTAGCCATTTTAACTGGCTACATTCTCTCCTTGTGATCCTAACGCAAAGCGTGAAGGATCACATAACTATGTTGCTTTCCATTCCCTGACCTCGGGGGGGGACACTTCCTTCATGGCCTCTGCACTGACCATAGCTGTGCAAAAATTTTTTAACTAACAATTCTAAGGGCACTATGTCAAACAGGGACATGCATTACAAAACAATAAACTGGGAACCTCTAACTATCCTTAACACACTACACTCACTTAAACATTTCATCATCCTAACTTCCTCAACCATACAAACAAAATCATAGCATTTTATACATCAGTCTTCCTGGCTTGGCAGTCAAGCTCAGGATCATACAGTTTGCTCATGAACAGTTCTTTACATTTCTTTATTTGCAATAAACGCAAGTGAATGCACTTTATTATAGATCGCGGGGGTCGGGTGTCTGGTCGTATCCGAAAATAGGGGATCTGATCCTATATACCGGGGTTCGAGCGCGGTAGGCTCTCCTTCTCCACTTCCGTAGACGCATAGTCTGCACTAAGCTGCAGAGTATCGCTAATACCAGTACTGTTTCTATTACATAGGACAGAGAGTACCAGGTTATAAACCTGGCACACCAAGATGATGTGGTGTCGCTGGTGACTGGGCTCTGGGTACTGTGGGGAAGTGAAACATTAACGGCTGGGGGGGCTTGAAGTCATGGGGTTCGCGTTCACGCGCAACCAAATGTCCATAAAGATGATGCTGATCCATATGAAGGAAGTCCTCATGGCTCATGGTGTTAAGGGGATTGGTGTAACTATGCAACAGTTGCCCAAGCAGATACATCAGCCAGTGCAATAATTGTAAAATTACTGGGGGGATGTGAGCGACGTATTGGTGGAGGGCATGTTTGATTGAGTACTTGGATATATTTGACTTAAATCGATTCATTAAGCTGTTGAAACTAACATCAGAAGGAGGTAGTGAAGACAGCAGTGGAAACACTCAAAAGTTCCATCAGTGTCTGCAGTAAGAAAAGATGATTTGATGGGGGTGATTTTCATCTTCAGTTATAAAACACTTCTACTCTCATTTTGCACAGCTTGAAGACCAACTAGAATCCAAAGTCTTATCAGCAAGTAAATTTTATGTCTAACCTTATTTGCACAATGTTTCACAATTCCACATGTAAACCCTGCTGATTCTACTGATCTTGTCACAGACAAAATGTGTACGCAAGTCAAATCTGAAGAGATGAGGACAATTAAAGGGAAAGGTCACAAAGAGGCAGCCAAAAATTTAGAAGGCATCTCAATCTATCAGCAGCATTTGCTCGGGCTGAAGGGCCCTGGGATTGAGATGGGGCAAGCCTGGATGAAGAGTAAAGGATCCATAGGTGCAGGCATGAGTCAGTACAAACAACACTCTTCGATGGCTGCTGACGTCAAGGTGGTGCCGCTACAGAGCTGGCTTGTGATGTCGGTCTTTCTCAGTGCTCACTCCACAGTACAAAATCCATAACATTGCAGTATGCCCTCAGTAAGGAACAACTGTGTCTCAATCCGAAGCTGACTATTGTCACTGTTTTTGTGCCAGCTTTAGGTGCATGATAACTGGCGGTGTCCTTTCAATAGGTGGGAGGACTCAGCATTTGAACCAGGGGGAGGGTTTCAGATTCCTGGGGCATTGGGACCAGTTCTGGGGAGGTGGGACCTGTACAAACTGGACGGGTTACACCTAGGCAGGACTGGAACTGATCTCCTCGGGGGGCTGTTTGCTAAAGTTGAGGAATGTTTAAACTAATGTGGCAGGAGGATGGGAAACGATGCAGGAAGTCGGAAGGTAGTAAAACAAGGGCAGAAACAAAAGGCAGTAAGGGGGAAAGTGTAAGGCAGAGAAGCCACAGTCAAAAATCAAAAAGGGCGACAGTACAAGGTACAGTGACTGAGGAGAGCTCAGTGAATAGGCCCAGTAATACTAAAAGGAATAAAACGGGAAGTAAAACCATTAATGGTAAGCGACGTGGCAGGTTGTTACATGAAGATATGAGTTCAACGACAAGGAAAATTAGGAGAAACGTTAAGAGGAAAAATAACTTAGGAGAGGTTACTGATCAAGGTGTTAAGATTCAAAACAGAGGTATAAAAGCCAACATAAGTGGACTTTACCTGAATGCTCGTAGTATTCGGAATAAGGTAAATGAATTGATGGCGCAAATCATCATGAATGACTATGATTTAGTGGCCATTACTGAAACATGGTTAAAGGATGGTCACGACTGGGAGTTAAATATCCAAGGGTATCAAACCATTCGGAAGGACAGAGTGGATGGTAAAGGAGGTGGTGTAGCTCTGTTATTTCAGGATGACATCCGGGCAATAGTAAGGGATGACATCGGTGCTATGGAGGATAAGGTTGAATCCATTTGGGTGGAAATCAGGAATAGTAAGGCGAAAAAGTCACTGATAAGAGTAGTCTGTAGACCACCAAATAGTAACATTATGGTGGGGCAGGCAATAAACAAAGAAATAACTGATGCATGTAGAAATGGTACAGCAGTTATCATGGGGGATTTTAATCTACATGTCGATTGGTTTAACCAGGTTGGTCAAGGCAGCCTTGAGGAGGAGTTTATAGAATGTATCCGCTACAGTTTCCTAGAACAGTATGTAATGGAACCTACGAGGAAACAAGCAGTCCTAGATCTGGTCTTGTGTAATGAGACAGGATTGATTAATGATCTCATAGTTAGGGATCCTCTCGGAAGGAGCAATCATAATATGGTGGAATTTAAAATACAGATGGAGGGTGAGAAGGTAAAATCAGACACTAGTGTTTTGAGCTTAAACAAAGGAGATTAAAATGGGATGAGAGAAGAGCTAGCTAAGGTAGACTGGGAGCAAAGACTTTATGGTGAAACAGTTGAGGAACAGTGGAGAACCTTCCAAGCGATTTTTCACAGTTCTCAGCAAAGGTTTATACCAACAAAAAGGAAGGACGGTAGAAAGAGGGAAAATCGATCTTGGATATCTAAGGAAATAAGGGAAAGTATCAAATTGAAGGAAAAAGCATACAAAGTGGCAAAGATTAGTAGGAGACGAGAGGACTGGGAAATCTTTAGGGGGCAACAGAAAGTTACTAAAAAAGCTATAAAGAAGAGTAAGATAGATTATGAGAGTAAACTTTGTCAGAATATAAAAACAGACAGTAAAAGTTTCTACAAATATATTAAACAAAAAAGAGTGGCTAAGGTAAATATTGGTCCTTTAGAGGATGAGAAGGGAGATTTAATAATGGGAGATGAGGAAATGGCTGAGGAACTGAACAGAACTTTTGGGTCTGTCTTCACAGTGGAAGACACAAATAACATGCCAGTGACTCATGGAAATGAGGCTATGACAGGTGAGGACCTTGAGAGGATTGTTATCACTAACGAAGTAGTGATGGGCAAGCTAATGGGGCTAAAGGTAGACAAGTCTCGTGGCCCTGATGGAATGCATCCCAGGGTGCTAAAAGAGATGGCTAGGGAAATTGCAAATGCACTAGTGATAATTTACCAAAATTCACTAGACTCTGGGGTGGTCCCGGCGGATTGGAAATTGGCAAACGCGACACCACTGTTTAAAAAAGGAGGTAGGCAGAAAGCGGGTAATTATAGGCCAGTTAGCTTAACTTCGGTAGTAGGGAAGATGCTGGAATCTATCATCAAGGAAGAAATAGCGAGGCATCTGGATGGAAATTGTTCCATTGGGCAGACGTAGCATGGGTTCATAAAGGGCAGGTCATGCCTAACTAATTTAGTGGAATTTTTTGAGGGCATTACTAGTGCGGTAGATAACGGGGAGCCAATAGATGTGGTATATCTGGATTTCCAGGAAGCATTTGACAAGGTGCCACATAAAATATTGCTGCATAAGATAAAGATGCATGGTATTAAGGGTAAAGTAGTAGCATGGATAGAGGATTGGTTAATTAATAGAAAGCAAAGAGTGGGAGTTAATGGGTGTTTCTCTGATTGGCAATCAGTAGCTAGTGGTGTCCCTCGGGGTTCAGTGTTGGGCCCACAATTGTTCACAATTTACATAGATGATTTGGAGTTGGGGACCAAGTGCAATGTGTCCAAGTTTGCAGACGACACTAAGATGAGTGGTAAAGCAAAAAGTGCAGAGGATACCGGAAGTCTGCAGAGGGATTTGGATAGGTTAAGTGAATGGGCTAGGGTCTGGCAGATGGAATACAATGTTGATAAATGTGAGGTTACCCATTTTGGTTGGAATAATAGCAAAAGGGATTATTATTTAAATGATAAAATATTAAAACATGCTGCTGTGCAGAGAGACCTGAGTGTGCTAGTGCATGAGTCGCAAAAAGTTGGTTTACAGGTGCAACAGGTGATTAAGAAGGCAAATGGAATTTTGTCCTTCATTGCTAGAGGGATGGAGTTTAAGACTAGGGAGGTTCTGCTGCAATTGTATAAGGTGTTAGTGAGGCCACACCTGGAGTATTGTGTTCAGTTTTGGTCTCCTTACTTGAGAAAGGACGTACTGGCATTGGGGGGTGTGCAGAGGAGATTCACTAGGTTAATCCCAGAGCTGAAGGGGTTGGATTACGAGGGGAGGTTGAATAGACTGGGACTGTATTCGTTGGAATTTAGAAGGATGTCGGGGGGATCTTATAGAAACGTATAAAATTATGAAGGGAATAGATAGGATAGATACGAACAGGTTGTTTCCACTGGCGGGTGAAAGCAGAACTAGGGGGCATAGCCTCAAAATAAGGGGAAGTAGGTTTAGGACTGAGCTTAGGAGGAACTTCTTCACCCAAAGGGTTGTGAATCTATGGAATTCCTTGCCCAGTGAAGCAGTTGAGGCTCCTTCATTAAATGTTTTTAAGATAAAGGTAGATCGTTTTTTGAAGAATAAAGGGATTAAGGGTTATGTTGTTCGGGCCGGAAAGTGGAGCTGACTCCTCAAAAGATCAGCCATGATCTCATTGAATGGCGGAGCAGGCTCGAGGGGCCAGATGGCCTACTCCTGCTCCTAGTTCTTATGTTCTAGGTGCTGAGTGGGCTGATTACCACAGATGAGACTGTGGACACGCAGTCAGGAAGGGCAAGGAAATCGGAGAGGACAAAATAAATGACAAGATGGCAGGAAAGAGAGCCCATCGGAAGGAGAAATCATCAACCAACCTCAGGTCAATGCTATTCATATGCCAGCTGTGGAAGGGTCTGTACAGCCACAACAGACTATGTCCAATCTTGAAGTGACGTAAATCCTGGGCGCAGCTCATTATCTCTCGAGATGGATGCATGCCAGCTTCATCATCTTGGATGAGTTTGTCACGGCTGCTAAAACTGGTTGGAACATTGTGCCAAAGACAGGCTGCATGACCAAGCAGTAAACACCAGATCCAGATTCACATGTATACATTCTTTCATGCAGTGCTACGTAGGGCATAATTTGCTCAGATTAGCAGGCTTCTGAGAATCTTCTGGAGTAAAAACTCATTTTCATGTCACTGGGCAAATGCTGTGAAAGCCATCACTGGAAAGCATAACCTTGGCAAATTAATGTTTACTAAGGGGAGGTTTACCATGCCTCTCTGAAGATGTTTGTGTGTGGCTGAGGGCAGGAAGGTCCAGAGCATCTCTTGAGCTACCTGGCAAATTTGTTGGCCCTCTTCTTCTCATCCAAACACATTGTGTAAAGGATGCCAAATTATTTGGTGCCAATGGGACCAGAACGAGAAAAATAAATAACTGTGCCTAGCTCTGAGACTCATAAACGCCCAACTGCTAGCTGGAGGCACAACAAAAACTACACAAAGAGCCTTTAAAAGGCTGAAGACATTTACTTGGGTGGGCCTTGAGGTGTGCTTGAGGCCTTGTACACTGGTGTGCTGGGGCCCAGTGTCTAGCATGACCTTGGAGGCAGAAATAACAGAGAGCTTTCCCCTCCTGTTTTTATTTGAGTCCTAAAGTTATTTACAGCACAGACTAAGGCCATTCAACTCACTGAGTCCATGCTGACTCACTGTGGGGCAATCCACTCAGTCCCCATAGCCCCTGAAAGTTTATTTCATTAAAATGGCTATCCAATTTTCCGTTTTCACCACCCTCCTGGTCAGCGTATTCCCGGTCATTACCATTTGCTGCATAAAATGTTCCTCCTCCCACTCCCCCTGCTTCTCTTGCCCAAAGCCGTAAATCCATGTCCTCTAGCCCTTGTACTATAAGATAAAGGTAAGAATTTATCATTGTCTTCTGTAGTGATGGTGTTGGTTATAGAATGTGCCTGTTAAAGAAGTCTTCGTGGTCTTCAATATGTGAACAGCAAGTCTTTATTAACTACTTGTAACTACATACAAATGTACATACAGTGAAGGGTACGGGCATGGAGCTATCTCCATTTAGGATCTTTTAAAAAAATGTATTTTTATTAGGGTATTTGCAAGTTTTTATAATAATAACAATAACAGCGACATAAACATGGTACAATAAACATTTCCACCCACGTCACAATCTTCATACAGCCCAACCATAAAACAACAGTCCGGCCCTTCCCCCCCCCCCCCCCCCCCTCCCCCCCCCCCTTCCCCCCCCCACACCTTTGTAATTCTGCTGACATTTTAATTTTCCCTGAGAAAGTCGACGAACGGCTGGCACCTCCGGGTGAACCAACCATTGATCTTTTTAAGGCGACCTTTATTTTCTCGAGACTGAGAAACCCAGCCATGTCACTAACCCAGGTCTCTACACTTGGGGGCTTTGAGTCCCTCCACATTAATACGATCCATTTCCAGGCTACCAGGGAGGCAAAAGGCCAAGACGTCGGCCTCTATCGCCCCCTGAACTCCCACGCCAAAGATCTCCACCTCTGGACTCGGCACCACCCGTGTTTTGAGTAACCTGGACATTGCCTTAGCAAAACCCTGCCAAAATCCTCTAAGCTTCGGGCATGCCCAAAACATGTGGACATGATTTGCTGGGCTTCCGGTGCACCTCGCACACCTGTTCTCCACCCCAAAAAACTTGCTCATCCGGGCCACTATCATGTGTGCCTGGTGGACTACCTTGAATTGTATCAGGCTAAGCCTGGCACATGATGAGGAGGTATTAACCCTGCTTAAGGCATGTTGCTAACTTTGCCTTAGTTCAATTGCTCTGTTTTATCAGTATTCTCAGATTCTGCCTCCTTGTCCTGTTCTCCTGGTCCTCCAGCTTCTCCTGTATTCTTTTCTAGCGGTCATTCATCATCTCCACCTTGGTCTCCAGCGCGGTTAGGTATTCTTCATGCTCGGACACCTTTTTCTCCACCTTCTGGATCGCACGTCCGTGGGTTTCTTGATTCTGCACCACCTGATCAATCGAAGCCTTGATCAGGTCCAGCGTGTCCTTCTTAAGCTTGGTGAAGCAATCTTCAAAAAACTTCACCAGCTGCTCCGTCGACCACTGTGCCGTCTCCCCGCGGCCGTGCTTCTCCGCCATGCTTTCCCGCGTTGCCAGCTCTGCTCGCGTCTTCCTTGTAGAACTTTGTCTTCTCACACGGCCACTTCTGGTCCAATTCTCCATACACTGGAGGGGGATTTCTCCTCATTGTCTCACTCTTCACTGATTTATCCAATAAAATCCGGAAAAAAACGGGAGAAAAAGGTCCAAAGGTCCGTCACAAGCAGGAGCTATCAAATGTGCGACCTATTCCTCCATGGCCGCCACCGGAAGTTGTTCCATCTAAGATCTTAACTCATCTTTGGACAACATCACACTGACAAACGTCTGGGCCATGTGTCTTCTAACATCACGCTGTCGACGATACTATACTCACCAGTCCCGCATTAACACTATGTGGGCCAGTCCCTTCTACTACCCCACCCTCCAATTCTTTATCCCCTGGATATAGATTTATTTTAGTTTATTTCAAGTCTTACATTATTATGAGTTTTATGCATTTAAATTATTGCTCCAAGCTTAATCCTATTCCAACATTATTGTTATTACAGCATTAGCATTAACATTCTCACTATGTCATCTCCCCCATACCTGCTTCAAGTCTCTGAAGTTAGAGGTTTAGACAGTCTGGAGGCCTTACAACCCTTCCACATCTCATTTGGCCTTCTGTCGTGAGAGTGCTAGGTTAGACCATAAGACCATAAGACATAGGAATGGAAGTAAGGCCATTCGGCCCATCGAGTCCACTCCACCATTCAATCATGGCTGATTTCAAGTCCATTTACTCGCTCTCTCTCCATAGCCCTTAATTCCTCGAGAAATCAAGAATTTCTCAACTCCTGTCTTAAAGACACTCAACGTCCCGGCCTCCACCGCCCTCTGTGGCAATGAATACCACAGACCACCACTCTCTGGCTGAAGAAATTTCTCCTCATCTCTGTTCTAAAGTGACTCCCTTTTATTCTAAGGCTGTGCCCCCGGGTCTTAGTCTCCCCTGCTAATGGAAACAACTTCCCTACGTCCACCCTATCTAAGCCATTCATTATCTTGTAAGTTTCTATTAGATCTCCCCTCAACCTCCTAAATTCCAATGAATATAATCCCAGGATCCTCAGACGTCCATCGTATGTTAGGCCTACCATTCCTGGGATCATCCGTGTGAATCTCCGCTGGACCCGCTCCAGTGCCAGTATGTCCAGGTTATGCTGTTTCTGGTTGTTGCTGTTGGCTTGGATGTTGGACTGACATTTGGGTATGGTTTCACTCTTTTCTTCCATTGCCATTTTTGTGAGGGCCACGAAGAATCCAGCACGAGTTTTAAGGATACAAAGAAATAACATAGCCTGTTGAATCGCACGCACCTTCTCTGCGACGGGGTGCAAACCTTCGCGGTCCACCCGATAACGCAGTTAGACTACTTCTTTCGCCTGAAAGACGCACTTTGTGCGATGTAAACGGACTCCAGCCTCCGAAAAGTGTCTAAGGACAGCCTCCAGATTGTCCAAATGTTCCTGCTCCGATGTCCCTGTGATCAAAACGTCATCTAAGTAGACAGCGACACACGGCAAACCTCTCAAAATGCCCTCCATAACGTGTTGAAAAATAGCGCAGGCAGAGGATACTCCAAAGGGCAAACGTGTATATTCATACAGGCCCCAGTGTGTATTAATCGTTACATATGGTCGGGAGTCAGGGTCCAGCTCGAACTGTAGGTAGGCGTGACTCATATCTAATTTTGTGAACGTGAGTCCGCCTGCAAGCTTCGCATAGAGATCCTCTATGCGAGGCAATGCATATCGGTCGAGTCGGGAAACCGTATTCACTGTAAGTTTATAGTCGTCGCACAAGCGAACTGTGGCATCTGGCTTCATTACAGGTACAATTGGTGCTGCCCAGTCAGCGAAACGGACGGGCCTGATAATACCTAAAGTCTCCAAACGAGTGAGCTCCCCTTCTACCTTCCCGAGCAAGGCGTAAGGCACCGGGCGCGCCCGGAAATAGCGCGGCGTGGCTCCTGATTCGACTTGGATACGGGCTACGGCCCTTTTTATTTTCCCCAAATCGGGCTGGAATACCTCTGGGTATCATCCTAGCACCTCAGTCAACCCTCCAGAAACTGTTTGGAGGATGTGCTGCCACTGCAACTGCAAATGGCGCAACCTGTCCCGACCCAACAGGCTGGGCCCATGGCCACGCACCACGATAAGTGGGAAACGCCCCTCCTGGCGTCCAAAAACAACCGGGGTCATCGTGGTTCCTGCAATGTCCAATGGTTCCCCCGTGTAGGTGGCCAGCCTGGCCTGTGTGTCGGTTAATGTAAGGGTCTGTATACCCTGCTTGATGCGGTCGTATGTCCTCTGGGTGATCACGGAGACCGCTGCGCCAGTGTCCAACTCCATCTTAAGCGGGTGACCATTGACCCATACTGTCAACTTAATGGGGGCCACACGGGGAGCTGCCACACAATACAGCTGCAGGCAGTCGTCCTCCGTCTCCCCGTCCTCAGGAGTAGGCACCGCAGGTTCATCCACATGGAAGGTTCAGCCCCTGGGCAGGTCCCAGTTTCGGTCGGAACGACGGCGCCTCTGGCGCCCCCAGGACCGACATCCGCAACGGGGTCGGCACCTACAAGTCTGACACGGACATGGCTCCTCATTCATTGGTTCTGGAGAAGGCTCCCTTCGGGGAGGAATGTCCGACGGCCACTGGCGTCGATCTGGACGTCGCCTCGCCCAAGGTACCGCAGGAGTGCGGGGGGGGGGCGTTTTTGGACGGAAGGGGTTGCGCCCCAAGGCATGCAACTCCATTCCCTGTAGCTCCTGCACTCTTCGTTCTGCGCTCTCTCAGGACAATACTATTTGAATGGACTGTTGAAAAGTCAATGTTAGCTCAGCTAACAACTTTCTCTGGGTGGCCGCATTGTTAATATCGCAAACCAAATGGTCGCGTAACATTTCTGACAAGGTATCACCATAGTCACAGTACTCCGCAATCCTGCATAGCCTGGATAGAAAGTCGGCAAGGGATTCTCCTGAGGTCCTCTCAGCGGTATTAAACCGGTAACGTTGGACTATCGTGGACGGGATTGGGTTAAAATGTTGCCCCACTAAATTCACAAGTTCATCAAACGTTTTGGTGTCCGGCGCAGCTGGGTACGTAAGGCTCCTAATCACCCTAAACGTATGCGGGCCGCAGCAGGGAGCAATATGACCAGCTGGCGCTCGTTTTTGGTGATATTGTTTGCCCGGAAATAGTAATGCATTCGTTGTGCGTACTGGTTCCAGCTTTCCAGTGCAGCATCAAAAACATCCAAACATCCGTACAGAGGCATGGTGTAATAGAAAACAACTTCCAACCTGCATCCAATAAAATTCCAGGGAGGTGGCTTCAGCAGTGTAGACAGCTATTCACTTTAACCCTCGTTGCCAGTTTTGTGAGGGCCATGAAGAATCCAGCACAAGTTATAAGGATACAAAGAAATAACATTTATTTACAATAACATATATATACAACAGCAGCAGCAACTTTGCTTGCTGCTCACTTCCTCCTGCTGGTTCCAAACTGGCCAGCTTTATGTATACAGGGAGTCTGCTAATGATTTCTCCGCCCCCCTCATTGGGAAGCTCATACTCCCACAGGATTGCAGGATTGTCATTAGTCCCCAACCAATGGTAAGCAGGCAGGTTACAACAGCCATTTATTGAAGTATACCTGGTCGGTTCTGCTGCTGTGTTATTCCTCTCCATCGTTTCTTGCGAGGTGGACAAAGATGGCGTTCGTCTCCTTGCTGCCTCCTTTCCTTCTTCTTTTCCTGTGTGTGTCATTGAAGAACACTGAGGCTGAGGCAGAGTGTTCCCACAGCGAGAGGACGTTGAGTTATATGCTCGCCTCTGCTTTTAGTTGCCGATGGTGAGAGACTGCTACCAGGTTGCAGCATCCTTGTGGTTGTGGCATGCTGGCTGGAAGTTGCAGTGTATGCACAGTTGTTGATGTGTCAACCAACTGTATCATCATCATGGTTGGAGGTAGAGGCTTCTTGGGCGGCTGATCATTCTCATGTTCACTGAATGTGCCATGGTAATCTGACCATTGGAAACTTTCTGGGATCTGGAATGATAATGGACAAACTTGTTCTGCAAAGAGAGAAGAGAGATTGGAGGTGAAATCCAAGCCTGTTTACTGTTTAGTATCTGAGGAATTACAGCCGTTCTGTTTTGGATACCTAACGACAGTGATAGTCTACATTCTCCACCATTTGGAGGAGATTCAGGTCTATGCAGGCTTCCCTGCTCAGGAGAGAGAAAGATTGGTTAGGATAATGTACATCAGCTCAAAGATTTCTTTGCTGGCGTACCTTTTGCTTTAATTTATTTATGGGATGTGGGCATTGCTAGCTAGGAGACCATTTATTGTCCATTCCTAATTGCCCTTGACAAGATAGTGGCGAGCTGCCTTCTTGAGCCACTGCAGTCCATGTGATGTAGGTACACATATTATGCTGTTTGGGAGGGAATTCCAGGATTTTAACTCCGTGACAGTGAAGAAACAGCGAAATATTTCCAAGTCAGGATGGTGAGTGACTTGGAGGGAAACCCCCCCAGGTGGTGGGGTTCACAGGTATCTGCTGCCCTTGTCCTTCTAGAAGATAGTGGTCATGGGTTTGGAAGGTGCTGCCTAAGTAACCTTGGTGAGTTATTGCTGTGCATCTTTTAGATGGTGCACACAGTAGCCACTGTTCGTCGGTGGTGGAAGGTTTGAATATTTGTGGAAGGGGTGTCAATAAATCAGGTTGCTTTGTCCTGGATGGTGTCAAGCTTCCTGAGTGTCGTTGAAGCTGAACTCATTCAGGCAGGTGGAGAGTATTTCATTACACTCCTGACTTGTGTCTTTTAGATTGTGGACATGCTTTGGGGAGTCAGCTGGTGAGTTACTCGCTGCAGGATTCCTTGCCTTTGACCTGCTGTGGTAGCCACAGTTTTTATATGGCTAGTCCAGTTCAGTTTCTGTACAATGGTCACTGCCAGGATGTCGATAATGGGGGATTCAGAGATGGCAATGCTATTGAATGGCAAAGGGTGATGGTTAGATCCCCTCTTGTTGGAGATGGTCATTGCCTGGCACTTGTTTGGTGCAAATGTAGCTTGCCATTTGTCAGCCCAAGCCCGGATATTCTCCGGGTCTTGCTGCATTTGGTAATGGACTGCTTCTTTATCTGAGGAGTCACAAATGGTGCTGACCGTTTGCAGTCATTTGCGAGCATCCTTATTCCTGACCTTGTGTTGAAGCAGCTGAAGATGGTTGGGCCTATGACACTATCCTGAGAAATTCCTTCAGTGATGCCCTGGAACTGAGATGACCGACCTCCAACGAGCACAACCATGTTCCTCTGTACCAGCTTTGTTTCCAACTAGCAGAGAGTTTTCCCCCTGATTCCCATTGACTTCAGTTTAGCTAGGGCTCCTTGCTGCCGTACTCAGTCAGTAATTCCAGGATCATGCCGATAACCAGGAGTTGGATTCCCTCTGCTCCATAAAGTGAAGAGTCTGTTGTTGAAGGCCAGAGACATTTGAGCCATGGTTTCTTGTCTGGCAGCCTTGTCACGCTGGCACCTGAGTCTAATTTAAAATGTGTTGGATGAGCATTTACTAGGATGTCAGCATTCCAGAATGAAGAGTCACAATGTTTGATCTCACCCAAGGAGGATTGCTATGTGTCTTCTGGGTTTTCGGCCTCGACCTCGTGGATTATCTTTGGGGTATCTGTGCAGTGCTGGGGTTTTGGCTTGCACAGTTGGCCAAGGTGTCCCTCTCTGTTGCAGTGGAAGCATTGGACTAGTTGCATGGCACAGACCTCCCCTGTGCTTTGCACCACAATACTGCCCAAGTCAGCCCCCTGGGCAGCTCAGGAATTGCTTTCCCTGACTTTGCGATCTTGCCGACCTGTTCATCAAGTGCGCACATCCTGTTATGGCTGCTAAATCTCATGAGAGGCCACAAACAGGATTCGCGCCGGGGAAATCTCAGTTTGAAATCTTTCCCACCCCCCACCGGTGACATAATCCAGTTCACATCCAGTGAGGAACTGTCTTCATTCTTGGTCTTAACATGTCTCTGGCCAACACCACATGGACTCTAGGTCTAGGTCAATATGCCTTCTTACATCATTGTTTGTGTAGTGCGTTGCTTAGTCCCACATCATCCCTGTATCTGCCAGACCCCTCTACTACATCTACCTTAACCAGAATGGTTACTCTCCGATTTTCATCCTTTTTCCTCCCTCTTCTGCTTGAAACTGGGACTCCCTGTCCCTTTCAGGTGCGGACCCAGCGTCAGAACTACTTTTAGAAGTCATAAAGCTAGGTTTAAAAAAAAAGGGGGATGCTAGTTATACGCTGACACATAGACCTTCTCACAAATGTTCTTGGAGAAAAATACTTTGTGCTGGATTATCCCTTTGGGAGACGAAGTGCTGACTCCGGAGCTGAACCGCCAGTGTTCTACCTTCACAAAAGCGGTGCTGATCCCGGAGCAATTCAGGTCCCGTTAATGGGCTAGCACTGGTCCCAAGTGGAAATCATGCGATTCCAATGCATGCTGACCCTCATCACAGACAAGATGGCACTGGTTGTGCTGGAGCATGCCCATCCAGTTGATAGGTCGGTTGGGGCCAGAGAGTACCTAGGGGCTGGCCTGAGGGGGCACCCATATGATCTGTGGTGCCAAATTCACAGTGGGTAGTCAGCAGTGTGCACAGCCAGATGGCTGCCTTGCAGACTGCGGCAATGGTTATCCGTGCTGGCCACCCAGACCCCAAGGCCCACCTCCTGGTCGCCGTCCACAACTCCCACCCCGGCCCTGGCAGACATCCCCCAGCCAGCGTCACAAGTTGCAACACACAATAGCATTGTTGGGCACTCTTCATACCCCCTCTCTCCCCCTCAACAACCATGACGCTTGTTTTCCGATTGCATGCCCACCCCTGCATGTGGCGTGGAAGGCATTCATGCCACTGTCAAGGGAGCGGAGTATGACTTTCCGCTTGGCGCCTGGCACCAACCTTGATTTTCGGCAAACGCCAAATTCTCCTTCTGATTGTATTTCACGATTCCAGCATCGCTGGACGGAGAATTCTGCCTCTTATGTTCCGGTAAATTGTGCGAAGATATAAAACTCTCTTGCGGCGTATAATACACAATAAAAAATGGTTCCCCAACAATCGATGTCATTCTCTCATCTTAAAGAGAAAGGTATCGCTGTAAGACTGACGATTGAGACTCAGCAAGTCAAACCTTTCCAAATTGTCCTCATGAAGTGATAATGCAGGTTGGGGTTGCAGTGTGTCACGTGCACTCCAGCTAAAATGGTACTGGATTGTATCATGATAAGCATTTAACCTGCTCTGTGTCAAAGTGGTTGCAAAGCAGTGGGATGAAATATCCCATGTGCCATCTACACAAAAGAAACATGGTAATCTATACCAATGTCCTTGCAGATGCCCAAAATCCAAAGAGTAGAAATTCTCAGCAAAGTATGTACTGAGTGTCAGTGCCTTTTCAGGCATTCTTAAATGAAAGTCACACTGGATGGGTAGGAAGGAACCCAGGCAGCCGTGTCTCATGGGTGTAGAAAGGGCAGAGGTGGAAATTAGGGGTTTGGTTGCCATGGATGTCAAGCTTCATCTTGGACAACGTACAGTGGCTTTGTGATTCAGATCCAATGGACAAAATGAAATAGAGAATAATAAAATGAAATAGAGATTAAGATTCTGAAGGGGCTTGATGGGGTAGACACAGAGAGATTGCTTCCCCCTGGCAGGGGAATCCAGGACAAAAGACGTACAGTCGCAGGATAAGGGGTTGATCATTTAGGACTGAACTGAAGAGAAATTGCTTCACTCACAGGATTAGGAATCACCAGAATTCACTCATCCAGCAGAGGGCAGTAGAGCGGAGTTGCTGATTGGCTGTTGTGGGGGGAATTTGCATATGTCCATATGCTCACCCTAACTTGAAGGTGTACCTGAGCAAGAGACCCTAGCTGTTCAAGTGAAGACAAGCATCCAGCAGAGGGCAGTAGAGCAGAGCTGCTGATTGGCTGTTGTGGGGGAAATTTGCATACGTCCGTATGCTCACCCTAACTTGAAGGTGGTTTGTGAAGGAGATGTTGACAAGAAGGAGCAGCGCTCCGAAAGCTAGTGACATCGAAACAAACCTGTTGGACTTTAACCTGGTGTTGTAAGACTATGTCGTACTGTGCTCACCCCAGTCCAACGCCGGCATCTCCACATCTTAGAGGGGATGGCAGGGAAGGTAGTGCAATGTTCCTCCTGCAGAATGTTTGAGGTGAGGGACGCCGTCAGTGTCCCTGCTGATTTCATCTGTGGGAAGTGCACCCATCTCCAGCTCCTCAGAAACTGAGTTAAGGAACTAGAGCTGGATGAACTTCGGATCATTCGGGAGGCAGAGATGGTCATAGATAGAAGCTTCAGGGATGTAGTTACTCCGAAGAATAAAGATAGATGGGTGACGGTGAGAGGGGCTGGGAGGAAGCAGTCAGTACAGGGATACCCTGTGGTCGTTCCCCTTAGTAACAAGTATACCGCTTTGGATACTGTTCGGGGGGACGACTTACCAGGGGTAAGCCATGGGGTACAGGTCTCTGGCACAGAGTCTGTTCCTGTTGCTCAGAAGGGAAGGGGGAGAGGAGTAGAGCACTAGTCATTGGAAACTCCATAGTTAGGGGGATAGATAGGAGATTCTGTGGGAACGAGAGAGACTTGCGGTTGGTGTGTTGCCTCCCAGGTGCCAGGGTGCGTGATGTCTCGGATCGTGTTTTCGGGATCCTTAAGGGTGAGGGGGAGCAGCCCCAAGTCGTGGTCCACATAGGTACCAACGACATAGGTAGGAAAAGGGATAGGGATGTAAGGCAGGAATTCAGGGAGCTAGGGGGGAAACTTAGATCTGGGACAAACAGAGTTATTATCTCTGGGTTGTGCCCCGTGCCACGTGATAGCGAGATGAGGAATAGGGAGAGAGAGGAGTTGAACACGTTGCTACAGGGATGGTGCAGGAGGGAGGGTTTCAGATTTCTGGATAATTGGGGCTCATTCTAGGGTCGGTGGGACCTCTACAAACGGGATGGTCTACACCTGGACCAGAGGGGTACCAATATCCTTGGGGGGAAATTTGCTAATGCTCTTCGGGAGGGTTTAAACTATTTCAGCAGGGGCTTGGGAACCGGAATTGTAGCTCCGGTATAGAGGAGGTTGAGAGTAGTGAGGTCATGAGTAAGGTTTCAAAGTTGCAAGAGTGTACCAGCAGGCAGGAAGGTGGTTTAAAGTGTGTCTTCTTCAATGTCAGGAGCATCCGGAATAAGGTGGGTGAACTTGCGGCATGGGTTGGTACCTGGGACTTCGATGTTGTGGCCATTTTGGAGACATGGATTGAGCAGGGACAGGAATGGTTGTTGCAGGTGCCGGGGTTTAGATATTTCAGTCAGCTCAGGGAAGGTGGTAAAAGAGGGGGAGGGGTGGCATTGTTAGTCAAGGACAGTATTACGGTGGCAGAAAGGACGTTTGATGAGGACTCGTCTACTGAGGTAGTATGGGCTGAGGTTAGAAACAGGAAAGGAGAGGTCACCCTGTTAGGTGTTTTCTAAAGGCCTCCGAAAAGTTCCAGAGATGTAGAGGAAAGGATTACAAAGATGATTCTGGATAGGAGCGAAAGCAACAGGGTAGTTGTTATGGGCGAGTTTAACTTTCCAAATATTGACTGGAAACGCAATAGTTCGAGTACTTTAGATGGGTCCGTTTTTGTCCAATATGTGCAGGAGGGTTTCCTGACACAGTATGTAGATAGGCCAACGAGAGGCGAGGCCATATTGGATTTGGTACTGTGTAATGAACCAGGACAGGTGTTAGATTTGGAGGTAGGTGAGCACTTTGGTGATAGTGACCACAATTCGATTACGTTTACTTTAGTGATGGAAAGGGATAGGTATATACCGCAGGGCAAGAGTTATATCTGCGGGAAAGGCAATTATGATGCGATGAGGCAAGACTTAGGATGCATCGGATGGAGAGGAAAACTGCAGGGAATGGGCACAATGGAATTGTGGAGCTTGTTCAAGGAAAAGCTACTGCGTGTCCTTGATATGTATGTACCTGCCAGGCAGGGAGGAAGTGGTCGAGCAAGGGAACCGTGGTTTACTAAAGCAGTCAAAAGACTTGTCAAGAGGAAGAAGGGGGCTTATGTAAAGATGAGACATGAAGGTTCAGTTAGGGCGCTCGAGAGTTACAAGTTAGCTAGGAAGGACCTAAAGAGAGAGCTAAGAAGAGCCAGGAGGGGATATGAGAAGTCTTTGGCAAGTAGGATCAAGGATAACCCTAAAGCTTTCTATAGATATGTCAGGAATAAAAGAATGACTAGGGTAAGAGTAGGGCCAGTCAAGGACAGTAGTGGGAAGTTGTGCGGTGAGTCCGAGGAGATAGGAGAGGTGCTAAATGAATATTTTTCGTCAGTATTCACACAGGAAAAAGACAATGTTGTCGAGGAGAATACTGAGATTCAGGCGACTAGACTAGAAGGGCTTGAGGTTCATAAGGAGGAGGTGTTAGCAATTCTGGAAAGTGTGAATATAGATAAGTCCCCTGGGCCGGATGGGATTTATCCTCGGATTCTCTGGGAAGCTAGGGAGGAGATTGCTGAGCCTTTGGCTTTGATCTATAAGTCATCTTTGCCTGCAGGAATAGTGCCAGAAGACTGGAGGATAGCAAATGTTGTCCCTTTGTTCAAGAAGGGGAGTAGAGACAACCCCGGTAACTATAGACCAGTGAGCCTTACATCTGTTGTGGGCAAAATCTTGGAAAGGATGTATAATCATCTGGAAAGGAATAATTTGATTAGGGATAGTCAACACGGTTTTGTGAAGGGTAGGTCGTGCCTCACAAACTTTATAGAGTTCTTCGAGAAGGTGACCAAACAGGTGGATGAGGGTAAAGCAGTTGATGTGGTGTATATGGATTTCAGTAAAGCGTTTGATAAGGTTCCCCATGGTAGGCTACTGCAGAAAATACGGAGGCATGGGATTCAGGGTGATTTAGCAGTTTGGATCAGAAATTGGCTAGCTGGAAGAAGACAAAGGGTGGTGGTTGATGGGAAATGTTCGGACTGGAGTCTAGTTACTAGTGATGTACCACAAGGATCTGTTTTGGGGCCACTGCTGTTTGTCATTTTTATAAATGACCTGGAGGAGGGTGTAGAAGGATGGGTGAGTAAATTTGCAGATGACACTAAAGTCGGTGGAGTTGTGAACAGTGCAGAGGGATGTTACAAGTTACAGAGGGACAGAGATAAACTGCAGCGCTGGGCTAAGAGGTGGCAAATGGAGTTTAATGTAGAAAAGTGTGAGGTGATTCATTTTGGAAGGAATTAAAGGAAGACAGAGTACTGGGCTAATGGTAAGATTCTTGGCAGTGTGGATGAGCAGAGAGATCTCGGTGTCCATGTACATAGATCCCTGAAAGTTGCCACCCAGGTTGAGAGGGTTGTCAAGAAGGCGTACGGTGTGTTAGCTTTTATTGGTAGAGGGATTGAATTTCGGAGCCATGAGGTCATGTTGCAGCTGTACAAAACTCAGGTGCGGCCGCATTTGGAGTATTGCGTGCAATTCTGGTCGCCGCATTATAGGAAGGATTGGAAAGGGTGCAGAAGAGATTTACCAGAATGTTGCCTGGTATGGAGGGAAGATCTTATGAGGAAAGGCTGAGGGACTTGAGGCTGTTTTCGTTCAAGAGAAGAAGGTTAAGAGGTGACTTAATTGTGGCATACACGATAATCAGAGGATTGGATAGGGTGGACAGTGAGCCTTTTTCCTCGGATGGTGATGTCTAGCATGAGGGGACATAGCTTTAAATTGAGGGGAGATAGATATAAGACAGATGTCAGAGGTAGGTTCTTTACTCAGAGAGTAGTAAGGGCGTGGAATGCACTGCCTGCAACAGTAGTGGACTCGCCAACATTAAGGGCATTCAAATGGTCATTGGATAGACATATGGACGATAAGGGAATAGTGTGGATGGGTTTCAGAGTGGTTTCACAGGTCGGCGCAACATCGAGGCCCGAAGGGCCTATACTGCGCTGTAATGTTCACTGTTCTATACGTTGTTGAATATATTTAAGACTGTGTGTAGTACCTCAATAACGACGCCAGAGAGTAAAACAGTAAAGAAGGCTTTAATTAGCTAAGAACTAGCCTGGTGCCGAGACGTGTGCTTACTGGGTGCCGCCTGCAAGGCAGCCCCTTATATACGAGTCCCAGGTGGTTGGAGCCAGAGGCGAAGTCCCCCAGGGTTCCACGTCTGGTCTTAAAGGGGACATCACCTAACATGATGATAAGGGTACAGTAATACAATAACCGTTCATCACACTGTGATAGACAGATTTATTGGCCGGGATTCTCCCCTCCCCGGTGGGGCGGTGGCGGGGGGGGGGGGGGGGGGGGGGGGGGGGGGGGGGGGTCCCGGTGGGATGGAGTGGCGGGGACCACTCCGGTGTTGGGCCGCCCCAAAGGTGCGGATTTCTTCACACCTTTAGGGGCCAAGCCCTCACCTTGAGTGGCTAGGCCCGTGCCAGAGTGGTTGGCGCGCCACCGGCCAGCGGGAAAGGCCTTTGGTGCCACGCCAGCCGGGGACAAAAGGCATTCGCCGGCCGGCGGAAGTCCGCGCATGCGAGGGAGCATCAGCGGCTGCTGACGTCATTTCCGCGCATGCACGGGGGGGGGGGGGGGTCTCTTACGCGTCGGCCATGGTGAAGGCTGTGGCCGAGGCGGAGGGAAAAAAGAGTGCCCCCACGGCACAGGCCCGCCCGTGGATCGGTGGGCCCCGATCGTGGGCGAGGCCACTGTGGGGGCACCCCCCGGGGCCAGTTCACCCCGCGCCCCCTCCAGGACCCCAGAGCCCGCCCGCGCCGCCTTGTCCCGCCGGTAAGAGAGTTGGTTTGATTCTCGCCGGCGGGACAGACATTCCAGCAGCGGGACTTCGGCCCATCACAGGCTGGAGAATCGCCGGTGGGGGGGGGGGGGGGGGGGGGGGGGGGGGCGTCAACCGGCGCGCGCGATTCCCGCCCCTGCCGAATTTCCGGTGCCGGAGAATTCGGCAACCAGCGGGGGCGGGATTCATGCCAGCTCCCGGCGATTCTCCGACCCGGCGGGGGGTCGGAGAATCCCGCCCCATGTCTCAGGGCTCAGGGAATCAAGAGCCATTGAAGAGTACGGAAAGGTAAAGTTGAGGCAGGAAAATAACCAAGATCACACCGAATAAGAGCGCAGGCTCATGGGGCAAATGGTTCACTTTGGTTCCTATTTCTCATGATCATATGTGATGGAGGTAATCAGGGAGAAACTGGCAATACGTTTGGTGAACAAAGGGCACTAATTTAAAATAGCTGGCAAAAAGCCAGGGGCAGGATAAAAACAATTTTTTTTTTCACTCAGTGAGTTTGTTGTGATCTGGAAAGCATTGTCTGAAGGAGCGATGGAATCAGACCTGGTAATATCCTTCAGAAGTGTAATAGATATAGGGTTAAAAAGCTAAAAGAAAATTGCAAGGCCGGGTAAGGATTGGGGGGAGGGAGTGAGAACAGCAGGAGAATGGATATCCCTTTCAAAACACAGGGCAGGCAGGTTAGAATAAATGGCCTCCTTCAATTATGTATCATGAGCCTAGATGGGTGCATTCATCATTTGCTTCTTTGCAGAGCCTGTTCCTGATTGTTACCTTGTGACTGTCCCTTCCCATTAGGAAATGTTTATGAGTGGATATCAGCTAATAACAGGATAAGGTTCAATTTTGACACCTGCTCTGGTTCAACTGTATACTGATATTCCCTGTTTGAGCTGACATATGAAGAATAGTCAGGTAGCAAGTTACAGCCACCCTTAATAATGATAATAATCTTTATTAGTGTCGCAAGTAGACTTACGTTAACACTGCAATGAAGTTACTGTGAAAATCCCCTAGTCGCCACATTCCGGCGCCTGTTTGGGTACACAGGGAGAAAATTCAGAATGTCCAATTCACCTAACAGGGAAGAATCTGATGAATAGGAGAAAAAATATTGGAACCTCAAGAAACGGAATGTGGTTATAGCAAAACAGCCATTGAGTTCCCTCCATTGAACAGAGACATTTTTATGAAAGGAATAACAAGCAAACCCGATGCAAGCCCAGTAATTTAAAGAGTCACTTGTTGATAAAGTTGCTGATTCTGATTGGACATATTCGTGGAGGTTTCGTCAGATGACCTACCACCTCAAACTGACCTGATTGGCCATAAAATCTCTACAGTGCATATGGAGAACATTCGGCCGATTGAGTCTACAGCGACTCTCCAAAAGAGCACCCTACCTAGGCCCACTCCCCCACCCTATTCCTGTCACCCCGCAACCTCATCTAACCTGCACATATTTGGACAGTAAGAGGCAATTTAGCATGGCCAATCACCCTAACCTGCACATCTTCGGACTGTGGGAGGAAACCGGAGCACCTGGAGGAAACCCACGCACACACGGGGAGAACGCACAAACAGTGACCCAAGCCGGGGATCAAACCCGGGCTCCTGCTAACCCCTGTGCCAACGTGCCCCCCTTTTTATCATTGATATTTTTCCATCCATCTCCACTACTGTTATAGTGCGAAGAAAATAAAACAAAGAACACCCAGTACTTGTGTCCCAATGTTATTCTCCCCTGTTGCTCACAGTGGTGTCCACTGTCTGAGCTAACATATGACAACAACTCCAAAACAATCCTGGGCAGTTGGCAACCTAGATTCTCAAAATTCACTTATAAGCAACTGCACTCAGTCCAGTAGCGTGAGCTTCTCCACAAATTGATGGAGTCTATTCACGCAGCTCAATTGCTCTTTTAAAGGGACAGAGGTTATGCTTTGAAAGAGTTTTTCCAGAATGATTTAATGACCATGTTTTCTGTAACAGGAGATCACTCTGACAGGTACAGCAATTCCACAATGTTGCCTAATGGTTAATTACAGGGTTCTGCATGACCAGGAGGCCCAGTGAAGTGTAAAACCAAATAATTCATTCCATGACAACTAATTGCAATTTTCCATGTGACACTTTAGCCCACTGTGATGGCTACACACACTCAACACATAAAGGAAATAATTCCATGGCATCTTCTGTCAGTGTGCCACCAATAAGCATCAAACACCCATAACCCCATGAATACACAGACACTCATTGCTGCTTCATTCCCATCGGTGAATGGCACCATTGCCTGCTTCAGCAGCCTACTGGTTCAGTGGGTAACGTTTAACCAGCATTTTGAACACCTTCCAAAATGACCTGCGGCCCATCAGTGCGAGAGGCTGACATTGTGTTTAAAAAAACCTTAGTGGTGATACTGCGAAGCAGAAAGTTGGATTGGTTGTCAGAGAGCTGCTAAATTGCAATTGCCAATTTTGGGCTGGCACCGAAAGGCTGAATTTCATGGGTGGGATTCTCCGACCCCGGGCCGTGTTGGAGAATCGCCGGGGGAGGGGGGGGGGGGGGCGCGATTCACGCGACGCCGCTCTGGCGCCGGTCCGGCAATTCTCCACGTGCGATGGGCCGAGTGGCCGTTGAGATAGGCCGAGTCCCGCCGGCGCCGTTCACGTGTGGTCCTACTCGGTGGGTCCTCGCTGTTCATCCTGCGGGGGGGTGGCCTGGTGGGGGGCAGGGGGATTTGACCCCGGGGGGGGGGGGTCTCCCTCGTGTCCTGGCCCGTGATCGGGGTCTACCGATTGGTGGGCTGGCTTCTCCTGGTGGGGGCCTATGTTCCTCTGTGCCGGGCCCCTGTAGCTCTCCGCCATGTTGCATCGGCGCCAGCAAAGAGAAGGCAACTAGTGCGCATGAGCGAGTTTGTGCCGGTCGTAGCGTGCATGTGCGAATTCGTGACGGCCGTAGCGCATATCCGCAGACCCGCGTCGCCGGTTCTGACGCCAATATCGGCAGCTGGAGCTGCGTAAGTCACGCCAATGCCGTGCTGGCCCCCTGTGAGGCGCAGGATCGCTGCTCCTAGAGGCCTGTTGACGCTGTCGTAAAGAGTGACGGCGTTTACGACGGCGTCAACACTTAGCCTCAGGATCAGAGAATCCCGCCCCACCTTTTTATGTTTGAAGGGTGGAGCAGGTTTTGTGAATAAAATTTCCACCATCTCGTCTCATTCTCTCTTAAAGGCACAGTCCCAAGCTCGGGGGTCAGCCTCACCGGATTCGAACATGAGTTGGTCGAATGAGAAGTGATGGAATGACACCATGGGTGCTCCCAGACCTAGCCTCAACATCTCCACTGGGAAAAAAGATAATTGCGGAAAATCCTAAACTCTGCGAATGGGGAATCACCTTCAGCTCTTAAAAATGTTCGAATAGTGGAGCACTCTTCTGTGGAGAGTTGCAGTGAAATGTTGAAAGAAATGTTAATACAAAAAGACGTGAGGAGACCCTCAGGCTAGGGAAAACTCACCCCATCCATTTTACAGTGAAATCCAGTACATTGGCCTCCTCAGTGCTTGGAGTTCTGGTGTTTTGACTCTCCTTTTGAATTATAGGGTATAAATACCAGGAATTCATCAAAAGAAAGGAAGAAATATATCAGACAAGGTCAACATGGAGCGGACCTTTTCAAAAAATGGCAAAGTGTCAGGTTCTGACTGAAAACCAGCGTGTTTCTCTCCAGAAACACAGCCAGGTTTTCTGACCAGATCTGACGCTCTGGCAAAACAAAATCGGGGGGGGGGGGGGGGGGGGCGCGATTTGCGGCATCTCTCTGGTGGGGCGGGGCCTCATCGAGCCGCCAAGCCTAACTCCACAGAAATCAAGGCGCTATCTCTAAAGGGCGCCCTGATCTGTGAAAAAATGAACTCACTCCCATCCCTGCATGGCCATGCAGGAACCACCCTCCCCCCACTAAAGAAAAAGTTTTGGGGTGACTCTCCCCACTACAGAGGTATCAGGGGGCACACTCCACCCACACTGTGTTCATCAGCCTGCACCCCTCTCGCCCCCACCACACATAAGCGGAAGCCCCTAGTGGAGGAGGGGAGCCCCCGCCAGTGTCCCCTGGCAGTGCCCACCTCAGTACCGTGACATTGATCCCTGGCACTGCCCCTACTGCTGGGGACAATGCCCAGCTTTGGCCCTCAACTCCGCGGCCTCCAGGCACCTCCGCACACCCGGCTTGGTCATCACAGCTGGTTTTAAATTTTGAAAACTGGCAATGATTTGTGCTGGTGTGATATCGTGCTGCCACAGGGGAAGCATTGCACAGGGCTGGAAACTACATCGTAAAGTTGTTTAATGGCATTTAAATGGATATTAATTTATGGAATTCTCGTCACCGGTGGGTGTGTAAGGAAGGTCTCAAACCGACATCGTGCTAGCGCAAATCCTGTTAAAGCCCTCCCGCAAGCTTTAGTGGCCATAACAGGGTTTGTGCCTGCGGCTAACTGCCCCCAAAAATCGCATCCATCATTTTATCAAAGGGAAATTGTATTTGACAAATCAATTCAGGCTTTTACCTTCACCACTGAAAGTGGGCAGCAGTCATGTTTTTGTCATTGTTTGTCTGTCTTTGTCTGTGAAAAGCATATCTCAAAGATGGATTTCAAAGATCTTTTGTACACACATAGGGGGCTGGATTCACCATTCAGCGGCTAAGTACTGGCTCAAACGGAGAATTCATGGGCGTTTTACGACTGAAAAATCAGCGCCGACCCCTCACCGATTCCAGGACCGATGAGGGGCTAGCAGCGGCGCCGGGTGAAATCCCTGGCTCAAGCGCCGAAAACGGCTGGAGAATGCAGCGGATGCACCATACAGCATGGCGCGGCCATGCACGGACCCAACCTGCCATCCGCGACCCCACAGGCCACCCCCTAACCATCCCGTGGCCACCCCCCCACCAGTCCCCCCAACCCTCACGGAAGCGCCACCGGTCAACGACATGGATCCCAGCCGAGTGTGGCAGCGCTGGACACAGTCCGAAGCAACCACGCCGGGTTCCACATCGCTGAGCCCACACGTGTTCTGCGCAGTTGGGAGCTCGGCCCATCGAGGACGGAGCATCGTGGGAGTGCCTGCTGATGACGCGCCATCGGCATTGCAATGGCGTGCGGCGCAATTACGCTCTTTCGGAGGGGGCGGAGCATGGCTGACCGGCATTAAACTGGCACCGGCCCCGATTTGGGAGTCGGAGTCGACTCTTTGCCCGATCGCCGATTACGATATCGGTGTTGCGCAATGGAGAATCCCGCCTTGGGTATGCTCTAAGGAAGAAAAGATCGTTACCATTGGGAGAGAGGGTGAATTTACTTTTTTTCCAGAAAGTTGTGCGTTGTTTTATTTAGAATGTTGATATTGCTGAACAGAGAGACACGTTGTTGAAACTTTTAATCTTGCACTCATCAGGACTGTCATGTGGTTGTTCCTTTAAGAAAGGTTTAGTGACTTGTAGCACATTGGGCTGTGGCTACAATGAGTTTTTTTCAGGTGAGAGTTTTTTTTTAAGGTTTCAGTTTCAGTTTGACTGCTTTGGACTGTAGAAGGAGAAATAAGTGTTATTCTCTGTTTTCATTTTGAAAGCTTTTCCCGCAAAAAGCCCATTGGTTGAGGCTAACTGTCTTGGTAATTTAAAGATATAGTTGACTTCCGGAAGGAGTTTTGAATCTGCTGGCTAGACCTGGATCAGAATCTCAGGGAAAGGACCAGTCCCATTCAAGTGAGAATACAGTGTGCTGGGCCACACCCTTGAAAAGGAGCTTTGGTCTATTGGATTTTGTTATTGAATTGAAACAGCTAAGCGGGAATTCATTAAGTGTTACACATAGATTACTGTAGCTGTGTAGTGTCTCTATGTTTGTAATTGATAAAAAAAATCTTGCTGTGTATTTATATATATTGTCATGTGAGAGTACCTTTAAGAAATGAGTGTTTAAGAAATATACCTTTAGGAAATAGATGTTTATCAGTGATGTCAGAGAGTGGGTGGAGCTGGGCTATCTGTCAGCGTTTTACTTTTTTTTAGGCTGTTTGCTGCAGGGTGTGTTTTAGTTTTGTTTTCAGAGCAGGATAGCTGCAGTCACAGCCAGAAGGTGTATGAGTCTCTCTCTCTGTAATCTAAAGACTGTAAATCGATCCTTTGGTGATTTAAAACTAATAACTGCTCTCAGTAGTGACTTTAACCTGATGTGCTTCTGTTTAAAGTTTCTTTTTTACGTCTCATGGATGTTGAAAGGACAGCTTAAGGATTACTTAGTGTTGTATTCTTTGGGGGTTGTATTTGAATTAATGGTTGCTAAGATGTTCACTGTATGTTTTAAAAAGGTTAACTTGAGTTCATAGAATAAACACTGTTTTGCTTTAAAAAATACTTTTCCATTTCTGCTGTACCACACCTGTAGAGTGGGCCATGTGCTCCCCATACCACAATCTATTAAAAGTTGTGGGTCAGGTGAATTCCATGATACACTTTGGGGTTCTCTAAACCCTGACCCATAACAATATATGTTAACTATATTCTTAGAATAATTCTTGTTTTGATGAAAGTGTCTAGGAAGTCTGATGAATCACACCTGCAGCGAAGGCCTTTGTGCTCATTCTAGCCAAATTTAACATAAAGGTTGTAGGTCAGGTGAACTTCATAATACACTTTGGAGTTTCTAAGCCCTGGCCCATAATAAGGACAAACACAAGAATGTCAAATTTCAAACTGTCGTGATACTTTATACTACAGGGACTCTATATGCAGAGACCAGTTCCCTACAGATAAAAGGAATATGTTCAAGCCTTGTACCTTTTTTGAATTGCCCAAAAGCATAAGAACATAAGAACATAAGAACTAGGAGCAGGAGTAGGCCATCTGGCCCCTCGAGCCTGCTCCACCATTCAATGAGATCATGGCTGATCTTTTGTGGACTCAGCTCCACTCTCCCGCCCGAATACCATAACCCTTTATTCTTAAAAAAAAAAAGGAACCTGTGGTTCCCTGTTGCTTTACCATGGCAATGCCTTGGCAATCAGTCAACTTGCCAACTAATAAACACCCTTTTCACTTGCTGGATAAATTTTTGTGATTGTTTGAAATTTGATATTCTGAATGCACGATGTAAAGCTTCAGCAACATATGTCTCTTTACAGCAAGTTTATTTTTAAAATAAGTTTTGCACTATTGAATTATTATTGAGAATTTTGTTGACTTTTAGAATGCTGTGGATTATCTCAACTGCCTGGGTGGAATTTGTCACAGTATTCAAAATGTGAGCAAAGTTTCCAGAGCAGGTTGTTGGATAAGGATTTCCCTGAATTCTCCTCAGTGAGATAGAAGCTCTTAGTTAAAATTTTTTTTAAAAAATATAGTTACAGAGCATCAACACCACACTGCAGTGATATGCGCTCCAATGAGTGGTTCCTTCACTTTTTTGAGGATGTAATTAGTAGGGTAGATAAAGAAGAGCCAGTGAATGGTGTTATTTAGATTTCCAGATAACATTATTTTTTAAAATTCAGTTTAGAGGTGTGGGGTTTGCTGGCTAGGAGCATTTATTGCCCATCCCTAGTTGCCCTTCAGAAGGTGGTGGTGAGTTGCCTTCTTTAACTGCTGCAGTCCCTGTGGTATAGATATACGCATAGTGCTGTTATGGAGGGAATTCCAGGATTTTGACCCAGCAAAAGTGACGGAATGGTGATATATTTCCAAGTCAGGATGGGAGTGACTTGGGGAACATCCAGGTGTTGGTATCTGCAGGCATCTGCTGCTCCTCTCCTTCTAGATGGTAGTGGTCTTGGGTTTGGAATGCTGCCTAAGTAACCTTGGTGAGAACCTTTGCTAAATAAGGTGGCGCACAAAAGGTTACTACACATGATAAGGGCTCATGGAGTTTAGGGTAATATATTAGGCAGCATGGTAGCACAGTGGTTAGCACAGTTGCTTCACAGCGCCAGGGTCCCGGGTTCGATTCCCAGCTTGGGCCACTGTCTGTGCTGAGTTTGCACATTCTCCCCGTGCCTGCGTGGGTTTCCTCTGGGTGCTCTTGTTTCCTCCCACAGTCCGAAGATGTGCAGGTTAGGTGGATTGGCCATGCTAAATTGCCCTTAGAGTTCAAAACAAAAGGTTGGGTGGGGTTACTGAGTTACGGGGATTGGGTGGAGGTGTGGGCTTGGGTAGGGTGCCCTTTCCAAGGGCTGGTGCAGACTCGATGGGCCAAATGGCCTCCTTCTGCACTGTAAATTCTATGATTAGCATGGATGATTGATTAAGTGACAAGATGCAGATAATAAGGACAAATGGGGCATTTTCAAGTTGACAGGTTGTAACTAATGGATGGCTGCAAAGCTCCCCACTGGGAAATCAACTATTTATATTATATATTAATAACTTAGACAAAGGGACCAAGAATAATGTATCCATGTTTGAATGTTACAAAGAACAAAGAACAATACAGCACAGGAACTGGCTCTTCAGCCCTCCAAGCCTGTACCGGTCATGATACCAACCTTTGCCAAAACCTTCAATACTTCCTTGTGCTGTATCCCTCTATACCCATCCTATCCATGTGTTTGTCAAGATACCTTTTGAACACCGTTAATGTATCTGCTTCCACAATCTCCCCTGGCAACGCGTTCCAGGCACTCATCACCCTCTGCGTAAAAGATCTGCCTTGCACATCTCCTCTAAACTTTGCCCTATGGACCTTAAACCTATGCCCCCTGGTGACTGACCCATCCACCCTGGGAAAGAGTGCCTGCCCATCCACTCTGTCCATGCCTCTCATAATCTTGTAGACCTCTATCAGGTCACCCCTCAACCTCCGTTTTTCTAATGAAAACAGTCCGAGTCTATTCAGCCTCTCCACAGAGCTAACACCCTCCAGAACAGGCAACATCCTGGTAAACGTGCTTTGCATTCTCTCCAAGCCTCCACAGCATTCTGGTAGTGTGGCTACCAGAATTGTGCGCAATATTCCAAGTGCGGTATTACCAAGGTTCTATACAACTGTAGCATGACTTGCCAGTTTTTATACTCGATGCCCCATCCAATGAAGGCAAGCATACCGTATGCTTTCTTGACTACCTTGTCCACTTGTGTTGTCACCTTCAAAGACCTGTGGACCTGCACACCCAGATCTCTCTGACTTTCTATATTCCTAAGAGTTTTACCATTTACGGTATATTCCCCTCTATTTTAGACCTACCAAAATGCATTACCTCACATTTGTCCGGATGAAACTTCATTTGCCATTCTCTGCTCAAGTCTCCAATCTATCTTTGTCCTGCTGTATCTTCTGACAATCTTCAACACTATCTGCCACTCCACCAACCTTGGTGTTCTCCGCGAACTTACTAATCAGACCGGCTACATTTTCCTCCAAATCGTTTATGTACACCACAAACAACAGAGACCCAAGCACCGATCTCTGTGGAACACTGCTAGTCACAATCTTCCATTCAGAAAAACACCCTTCTACTGCTACCCAGTGCCTTCTGTGAAAGAGGCAGTTCTGTATCAATCTTACCACCTCACCTCTGATCCCGTGTGACTTCACCTTTTGTACCAGTCTGCCATGAGGCACCTTGTCAAAGGCTTTCCTGAAGTCCATGTAAACAACATCCACCGCCCTCCCCTCAACAATCATATTTGTCACCTCCTCAAAAAACTCAATCAAGTTAGTGAGGCATGACCTCCCCTTCACAAAACCATGCTGTCTATCGCTTATTAGTCAATTTGTTTCCAAATGGGTATAAATCCTGTCCCTGAGAATTCTCTCCAATAATTTACCTATTACCGACGTGAGGCCTGTAGTTTCCAGGATTATCCCTGCTACCTTTCTGAAACAGCGGTACAACATTAGCTATTCTATAGTCCTCTGGGATCTCACCTGTAGCTAATGAGGATACAAAGATATCAGTCAAAGCCCCAGCAAACTCCTCCCATGCTTCCCCCAGTATTCTGGGATAAATCCCATCTGGCCCAGGAGATTTATCTACCTTAGTATCTTTTAAAAGACACAATACCTCCTCCTTTTCGATGTTAACATGATCCAGACTGTCCACACGCCCTACCCAAGAATCAACTTCCACAAAGTCCCTTTCTTTAGTGATCACTGATGCAAAGTATTCATTTAGTACCTTGCCCATTTCCCCTGGCTCAACCTCTGGTTTCCTCCCACTGTCCTTAAGTGGTCCAATCCTTTCCCTGGCCACCCTCTTGCTTTTTAGATATGAATAAAAAGCTTGGGGATTCACCTTAATCCTACTTGACAAGGACTTTTCATGACCCCTCCTAGCCCTCCTAATTTCCTGCTTCATTACATTCCTACTTTCTTTATACTCCTCAAGGGTTTTGACTGTTACCCCCTTCTAGGCCATTCAAAAAAATCCTTTTTCTTTTTGATGAGGTTCACATTTTCCCTCGTTATCCAAACTTCCCACAATTATCCTTCATTCTCTCAGGAACGTGACTTTCCTGAATTCTAAACAACTGTCACTTGAAAGACTCCCACATGTCCGATGTTGATTTATGTTCCAACAGCCGCACACAATCCAAATTCTTCCATTCCTGTCTAATTTTATCGTAATTTGCCTTTCCCCAGTTTAGCACCTTAATGCGAGGGATACCCTCATCCCTGCCCATGGTAGCACTTTCTACCGTCCACCTGGGTGATCCCTGCATTCGAGATGGCCATTCCATCACATGATCCCATTGATTCGCTGGGGGGACGGTAGTAGGGACGCTCGCGGAGGCTGGGGGGGGGAACGGGGTGGGATGGGGCGCCCGGGCCACGCACAATGTCCGCCCATTCCCCACTCCCCCTCCTCTGGCCAGCCCAGAACAAGCCCACCCCTCACACGCATCTGACAGAGCACCGAGACAAGTTGTAACAGTGGTAACAGGTGTTTAATGTGAACGAATAGCCCCTATAACTAAACTGTGCCCTGCACCCGTGCCAACTTAACTGATGTCTAACATTCGGGCCTCACGGGCCCTAAAGCTGCGTTTAGGTGGATCCCTAGACGGTACAGCAGGAATGGAGGTGGCCTGCTGTGATTCCTGCCCTGCGACATGGGTCCCCGCTGGCGGGTGTCTTCTGGAGCGTCCAGGCCTGAATCGGCCGGCTGCTGCTCGGACATCCCGGGTGGCATGGTGCTGCCTTGCTCTGTCCGCTGCCCACCTGATGCACCCGGGACAGGAGGGCAGGGTGGGGGGGGGGGGGAAGTCCGAGGTGCTGCGGTGTTCCAGCACCTCCCCTGCAGGAGTCAACTGCAGGGGCCCCATCACCTCCTCCTCCCTCAGGGCGCCTGTTGGCCCCCGGGTTACTCCATTGGATGGGGTAAGCGCGGAGCTATCCCCTGAGGCTCACTCGCCACATGGAGGGCTGCTCTGGTCTCGACCAGGTTGTGCACGCTTACAGGGAATGGGCCATCATCATCTGGCTCTGCACCACATGACCCATTGACTGTGCCACACCTTCTGGGTCTGTGTCACATCAGCCAGTGACTGCACCATCTCCCTCTAGGACTGGGCCACCTCCCTCTGTGTGAATGCCACGTCAGCCGGCGCATGCGCAATGTCGCTGATGTTCCCAGCCATAGCCTGCTGTGATTGGGCCACGCTCAGGAGCATTGCTGTGATGTCCAGGTGGCGCTGGTACATAGTTACCTGTGAGATGGGAACTATACCCTGGGCCTCGGCCAAAGCCTGCACAGGATGCCCCAGGCCTTGGACATGCTGATCCATTGCCAAAACTGTCGCCCCAATGCTTCCACCACGGACACTACCCATGCTGTGTTTGCCTGGGTGGCACGCATTGTTGGCACCACCTCCTTCTGTTGCATGTGGTTGGACTCCTCCAACTGCACCTGCAGGTGCTGGATGCTCACTGACAACCCCTCATGTAGTCCCTGGCTCTGCGACTGCATCTCCACTATGGATGGGATTGTCTGTTCCAAAAGCCCGAAACCGCTCTGTACTGGTTCATGGGGCCGGCCTGCCTTCCGCCCACTTGAGTGTTCCTGCCTCCATTTGCAGTAGCAGAGCAGCTGTGTGGCAAGCATCAGAGAGTGTCCCAGGAGTCTCTTCCCTAATGTGCCCAACTGAGGTGAGTGTCTCTGGGATGGTGGACGGTGTTGGAGACAGCTGTGACAGAAAGTCAGTGTTATTCTCCGACTCAAGCTGCGGGGGCTCCTGAGTCTTGGGCGGAGGGCTGCCATCCGTGCTGCTCTCCTCATCGCAGCTTGACTCATGCAGGGGCTCCGGCTGTGGCACTGGCTGGGGTTGGGGAACAACGGATGGACCAACCCCATCACCAGCAGCTCCAGCAAGACACAAGAAAAGACGAATGATCAGAACGCACGGCGGGAGGTGGTGGGGGTGAGAGTGTGGGTGGGGATGAGGGGTGGTGAGGGTGAGGGTGGTGTAGGGTGAGATGGTGTGTGGGTGGTGCTGGAGTGGTGTGGGGGTGAGGGTGGTGTGGGGGTGCGGTTGGGGTTGACGGGGGTTGATGTATGTGACACGGGGAACTGCAACTAAGCGGGGTCTCGCTTCTTCGCCCGCAGCTGAACTCCACCTTGGCGAACTCCCTTTTCTCCGGGGCCCTGACCACGTCCAGGGCCCTCTGATAGGCCACAGTGAGGGGCTGCAGGTCCGGTTGCTGTTGCTAACTTTTGGTTGGCTCTTAAATCGTAATTTGCTCTGTTTAACCGTTGCTCTAGAGTCAAAAGAACAAAGAAATGTACCGCACAGGAACAGGCCCTTCGGCCCTCCAAGCCCGTGCCGACCATACTGCCCGACTAAACTACAATCTTCTACACTTCCTGGGTCCGTATCCTTCTATTCCCATCCTATTCATATATTTGTCAAGATGCCCCTTAAATGTCCCTATCGTCCCTGCTTCCACTACCTCCTCCGGTAGTGAGTTCCAGGCACCCACTACCCTCTGCGTAAAAAACTTGCCTCGTACATCTACTCTAAACCTTGCCCCTCTCACCTTAAACCTATGCCCCCTAGTAATTGACCCCTCTACCCTGGGAAAAAGCCTCTGACTATCCACTCTGTCTATGCCCCTCATAATTTTGTATATCAGGTCGCCCCTCAACCTCCTTCGTTCCAGTGAGAACAAACCGAGTTTATTCAATCGCTCCTCATAGCTTATGCCCTCCAGACCAGGCAACATTCTGGTAAATCTCTTCTGCACCCTCTCTAAAGCCTCCACATCCTTCTGGTAGTGTGGCGACCAGAATTGAACACTATACTCCAAGTGTGGCCTAACTAAGGTTCTATACAGCTGCAACATGACTTGCCAATTCTTATACTCAATGCCCCAGCCAATGAAGGCAAGCATGCCGTATGCCTTCTTGACTACCTTCTCCACCTGTGTTGCCCCTTTCAATGACCTGTGGATCTGTACTCCTAGATCTCTTTGACTTTCAATACTCTTGAGGGTTCTACCATTCACTGTATATTCCCTACCTGCATTAGCCCTTCCAAAATGCAGTCACCAGGTATCTTTATGATACCGCCTCGAGGTTCATGTTCAAGTAATGATCAATAACTCAACACACCAATTAGTAAGATTCAAAACAAAGCACATTTATTATACACAGTAAATCATTAGTCCTGCATAAACTCTACTTTCTAGGCTGTTCCTATCACTAAAAGGCCTATACTTAGCTTCGGACTGGCCCACCAGGTCAGGGGAACAAATGGCCTTTCGTTCAGGTCCTGAGTCTGCAGGATTCAAAAGCTGGTATGGACTGGTAGCTAGGAGCGTCTATCTCATAGCGAGCGTTGACTTGAGACTTACTTGGTTGGAGGCAGCGAGGCAGGTCACTGTCAAGGGTTGATTCAAGTTGCTGAGTGACCCTGCCAAAGAAGGACGATTTGAACTTGGGGGCTTTACCTTATAGTACCCAGGGGCTTCCCGCCCTTCGGGGCGGACCCCGTACCTGGTCCCAAGTGATTGGACTACTTTCCGATGACTTGGATCGATTTCTCCAATACTGGAGCGGTTCCCTGATCGCTGGGTGGTCCCTAAGTGTCCGTTGGCCTTCCTTTGTCTTGGCTCCTGCTGGCGCCGAGGAGTCTGGCTTGGCCTTATTCACCTTAAATGTTTCAATTGTTCCTGGGGATCGCTCATTACTATGCAGATGGTTGCTGCATTACTATGCCGATGGCTGCTGGTTTTAGTGCTGTCCGGTTTCTCACAGGTCTCAATACACACGATTTCTGTATTTGCTAGTCTTTGCCTGTGTTGGCTGAATTTCCCTTCAGCCTTTGCAGTTCTCCATTTTAAGTCAGGAAGTGGCCAACTCAGGTAGCTACACTGCCCCCCTCCTTTTTTCTCCCGCTCCCGGGGTTGTGTGCAGTCTCCTCCAGCGGGGGGGGGGGGGGGGGGGGGGGGGGGCAGGGGGTGGGGTACAAAATGACAGTGTTAGACAGTCCAACCCATGCAGCTGAGGGGGCAGGTAGCTGGTGGCCTCAGTGGCCATGGCGGGCAGTATGGGTACCGACATGTGGTGCAGGTTGGCGGTCGACCGGGGAGGGGTGGGGGTGGGTAGGGTTAGGGGGGGTGGGACGCGGGTTAGTACCAAGTGACAGTGCTGGCTACTCACCCTGGCCGCCCTGAGGAGGTTGTGCAATTTTTTGCTGCACTGCTGGCTGGTCCAGATGGTGTTCCACATGGCGTTGGCCATCTCTGCCACCTAGGGCCAGGCACAGCGAACGGCGATGGCTGGCAGCCTCCTTCAGGGACAGGGTACAGGATTATCCTCCTCTCCTCCACGGCATCCAGGAGGGTCTCCAGCTCGGCATCCGTGAATCTTGGGGCCACTCTCCTCACTGCCATATTGTTGGCTGCGATGGTGTGTGTGGGCAGTGAAGTGTGTATATGCGACTGCAACCTGTCGAATCTGGTACCGTTTCTCATTGGAATTGATTGTGTTCCACATGGCACCGGTGCTAGCCCCTTAGCAGTAGCAGAATCGGTCCAGGCGCGGAACGTTTTGCTGTCTTGAAAGTCCACAAATGCGGCGTCGGCATCAACTTAGTCTCAGAAACGGAGAACCCTGCCCATTATTTTTTAAAAGGGCCATATTCTCTGGCTGTTGGGATTCACTGTTCCCGCTGGCAGTGCACCCTCACCTGTGGGTTTCCTGGTGGCGTGGGATGGCTTCAAGTGAAAATCCCTTTGACAAGCAGCGGGAGTAGAGAATCGCACTGCCAACGAACGGTGCCCAGCGAGAAAAACGGAGCTGGGAGAACTGGAGAATCCAGCCTGAATATGAAACTTGTAAATATTGATTTCAGAGAGATTTGGATGTACTCATAAAAGGAACTCAGGAAGTTAGTATGCAGGTATAGCAAGCAAAAACAAAGATAAATGGATTGGTAGGCTTTATTCCAAGTACAAGAATAAAGAAGTCTCGTTTCAATTGTAAGTGGCTTTGGTGAGACCATACCTGGAGTACTTTGTGCAGTTTTAGTCCCTGTATTTATGGAAGGATATACTTGCATGGTAGGTCTACTCGGTTCATTCTGCAGATTAGAGGGCTGTCCAATGATAGGCGGCTGATTAAATTGGGCCTGTACTCTCTCGAGTTTGGAAGAATATTCTCTTTGAACGATACAAAGTTCTGAAGGGGCTGGACAGGGTAGATACAGAAAGATGGTTTCCCCTGACATGGGAATCTAGAACACAGTGGCGCAGTCTCAGGAGAAGGGGGTCAATCATTGAGGACTGACAAGAGAATCAATTTTTTCACTCAGAGTGTTGTGAAGCTTTGGAACTCTCTACTCCAGAAGAACATGGATGCTCCATCGTTGAAAATATTTGAGGCTGAGATAGGCACGGGATGCTCCGCCGGCGGGATTCTCTGTTGTGCCGGCAGCGCATCCACGCCCGTGGTTTGCCCGTTGGCGTGGGGTGGCCACAATGGGAAATCCTATTGGCAGGTGGCAGGAATGGAGAATCCCGCTGCTGGCGAGAGCGTCGGGCCCGGGAAAACGTGGCTGGTGGACCAGAGAATCCTGTCCATTTTCTGTCTCTCAGGGAATCAAGGAATCTGAAGGGTCCGGGGGGGGGGGGGGGTAGAGCGGAAGATCAGCCATAGTGGTATTGAAAATGGTTGAGCAGGCTTGAGGGGCTTATCATCTACTCCTGCTCCTCAGGCCCCAATCTCCTGGTGCCAACAGCGGTGAATGTTGAGACATTTGCCGCTCTTGTGCATGGGGACCCTTTTGAAGTGTTGACTCACGCGGATATGAGGCAATTACTTCAGAAATTTAAACTTCCAATGGGCAGTTTTGTCCTGCCCAGGCCCTTCTCTCAGTGTTGGAGACATGCGCCTGCTGTGCGATACGTACTGGGATTCTTATCCTGGTATTGCCCTGCTGTTAATTTCTGGTCTAGTTCAGTGATTATCAGTGGGGCACATGCATGCACTCGCCAATCCCAACCTCTATGAACACCCTTCCCCAATCCCCCAAAAACCTGCTTACCCGGCCACCCAATCCCCTGTTCATCCTACCCCCCAGCCCAATTACCTACCCCTCCAACTACCCTACCCCCCTGACTAACCCCCCCCCCACCCTGAATATCCACCATGTTACTCCTGCAGCACAACCTCCCCCTCCTCTCAACTTCCCCCAACAAACCAGGACAGGAAGATGCAGCTGCAAGGAAGGAAAATATTAGGAATGTAATTATCTTCACAGTCAGCATCACAGCTGCCCAGAAGATCTTATATCTTATGTTCTTTTAAATAGATTTCAAGGGAGGATGTTGTTAGTTTGAATTGGGCTCAATTAGTGCCATGTGGGCAAAGACATGGGGTGGAATTTAATGAAGCCTGCTAGGGCAGGAAACATGGTGGGCAGGTCCATCAAATTGTGTGGGAGGACTCAGATCAGGAAGGAAGCGAGGTGGTAATACCATTCAGAAGTGGCAGGAATGTGGTTTGGCTCATTAACAAGGTCATTAAGTCAAATTTATGCAATTCTTCTGTGCATCTTATGTGGCCTTTCAAATTCAATGGGAGGTGCATGGGGATGCTACGCTGTCAGAATCCCATCGTTAAAAGCTGGCCGTTTCTGATGGCATCTCTGGCTTTCAGTGGAAAAGCTGATCTGACTTCCATAAAAGAGAGAGAGAAGGACAAGCTTTGTCAGTCAAGGGGGACAGCTCCATGCAGCTAAAGGGGCCAATGCATGATCAATCCATCTTACATAACCAGTCAGTAAACAGCGTGGCTGTGATTTTGCGCCCCTGTTTGCTGGTTTGCCGTGGGTGCAAATGACAACGGAGGCGTAAAATCCTACGAGAGCCAAAAAATGAGATTCTCACAGGTGAGATCTTGCGACATGATCGTCATTGTTCCCTCGCCTGTGGCGTAATGAGGTTTCCGTCATGCTATGATTGTAACCCCAGTTAAATACATTTTAAAATCATAAAAGGGCTTCCCCGCTGTATCGTCCCCACATGTTCGGATCCTCCCCATCTCGTTTGTCACATTGGCAAGGTTTGCAATAGGTCTGGAGTAACATGAACCAGGTAACTACAGCCCAGAGCAGGGGAGAGGGACATGCTTGGGGGCAGTGCCAAGGAGCAGGGCTGGGGCGCAGTGCTAAGAGGGGGCTTCCTTTGGGGAGGTCCATTGTTGGGGGATCCTTTCCCTCCATCCGTGGCGGGAGGGGTCCCCCCATGTGCATGGAGGGGGGGAGTGGCCTCACTGTCGGTGGGGGGATCTTTGTTTTAATTTTTAGTTCTGTTAGAGGGTGCCCTTGTAGCCACCTGGGTTGGCCACTTCCCGACTTAAAATGGAGAACCGCAAAGGCTGAAGGGAAATTCAGCCAACACAGGCAAAGACGAGCAAATACAGAAATCATGTGCATTGAAACCTGTAAGAAACCAGACAGCACTGAAACCAGCAGCCATCTGCATAGTAATGAGCAATTCCAAGGCACAATTACAACAGTTAAGGTGAATAAAGCCAAGCCAGACTCCTCGGCGCCAGCAGGAACCAAGACAAAGGAAGGCCAACGGACATTTAGGGACTGCCCAGCGATCAGGGAACAACTCCAGTTATGGAGAAATCGATCCAAATGATCGGAATGCAGTCCAATCACTTGCAACCAGGTACGGGGTCCGCCCAGAAGGACGGGAAGCCCCTGGGGACTATAAAGTAAAGCCCCCAAGTTCAAATCGTCCTTCTTGACAGGGTCACTCAGCAACGCGAACCAACCCTTGACAGTGACTTGTCCAGCTGCCTCCAAGAACGTAAGTTTCAAGTCGACGCTCGCTTTGAGATAGGCGCTCCTAGCTACCAGTCCATACCAGCTTTTGAATCCCGCAGACTCAGAACCCGAACGAAAGGCCATTTGTTCCCCTGACCTGGTGGGCCAGTCAAGAAGCTAAGTATTGGCCTGTTAGTGATAGAAATAGCTTATAAAGTAGAGTTTATGCATGAGTAGTGATTTACTGTGTCTAATAAATGTGCTGTGATTTGAATCTTACTATTTGGTGTATTGCGTTATTGATCATTACTTGAACTTGAACCTCGTGGCGGTATCATAAAGATACCTGGCGACTCTTGAGCAAAGGTTATAAAACAGAGCCAATTGAACCAACCAAAAGTTAGCAACACCCTGATCTCTGGAAAGCTGACCTTGCCAAAGGGGTGGGCTTGCCAGGATTTCTTTTCTCCGGGAAAATCCAGCAATGCAGTCAATGGGCTACACTCCGTTTTTCTTGCCTGAGGCAGCACGTAGAGAACAAAAAAGTAAAGTTTCACCCTGGGGATCATCCATAAAGTGCTACTGCACCCCCAAGCACTGGAGGAAATGGGCACAGGAAAACAAGACTTTGGTGCAGTTCCACCATTGCTGGTGCTGCAGCTGTTGCAGGAGGTACAAGATGTCGCTGGACAGTAGGAACTACAGGGCCAGATGGAACAACAGTATGGGAGATTCAAAAGAAGGGTAGCGACATGACTCAGAATCTTCAGGATCTGAATGATGTCCAAGAGGCAATGGCAGTAAAAACTCTGCCTCTCTGAGGGAGATTAGTCACTGAGCTGTGCGCCATGATGCTCAACAACTCATGGTTTTGGTTGGTCACTCTATGCCAGTGGCTCTCAAACATATTGCTGCACTCAACCTTCACGTGTCCAGATCCTTCCAAGGATCTACCGGTGACTGGGCTATCTGAGCCAGCAGCACACCATTGTAAAGGCGGTGTGGGTATTCACTGTTTAAGAGGACTGATGAGTTAATTTCATACTGCACAAACCCCGACAGCCATGCTCAGAGGTCAGTGGGATTTCCATGTTGGCTGGATGTCACTGATTATAGACATGTGGCCCACCCTGCATTCTTCATCAACAGAAAGGTTTCTACTCCACTAATGTTCAGTAGTGCACAACCTCAGGAAGTGAATTGTGGAGGTCTGTGCCTGATTTCCAGGCAGCAGCCATGCTTCTGAGCTCCCAGGTGCCATATTTGTTCCAGCCACACCTTTAGCTACAAGGATGGATCCTCGGTGACTGAGGCTACCCTCTCCGGACTTGGTTAAAGATGCCAGTCAGGAACTCTCACAGTGTGCCAGAGGAATGGTAGAATACAACTCATGGCTTCACAAGGACCATTATAGACCAGACAATAGAACTGCTGAAGGTGCGATTCTATTGTGTGGACCATTCCAGGAGAGCTCTGCCAACGACCCTGTCAGGGTCTCACAGATCATCGCTGCCTCCTCCACATTACACAACTTGGTGCAGCAAAGTAGAAGCCTCCTCTATGGCTGTTTCCACTTGGGGCATTTGGGTCACTGTCAGAGGGATGGGGTGTCTCCAGTCCATCCTCAAAGCACCTCGAGAGGTGTCCTCAGATGTTGCAGATTAATGCTCCTCCAGTCTCTTGGTATGTGATGGCACCCTTCTGCTTTCCATATAGAGGTGCACCTGGAGCAGTGTCCAGGTGCACATCCACCTCTTGTTTGACCAATTCTGCTGTAAAGTCATGGCCACAGCGATGATCTGAAGGTTTGCACTCATACCAGACATCGATTGAGTGGTCTGCTGCATTTGGCCTTCCATGGTCACCAACCTCCCCATGGGCTCACATATCTGATCAATAATAGAATTCACTGTTTATTATTGTTGGTTTTGATCTGGTCTATGGTATATGCGGTCCTGAACTTACTGATAAAGCTTGAGGCAATACCATCAGCAAGCTCTATATTCTATTTAATATTATACTGATCATTTACAAGATAGAGCCAACACAATGCTCTACATAGAAACTATCTCTCCATGCTCTGTTAACATGTCACCTTATGTCACTGATGATACAGACTATAAATTTAAATATTCAACATTAACCCTTTATACAACATCTTCCATCTTCTACACACGTCTCAGTGCTTCAGACAGCTCCAACAGATGTGCCTCGGTACATCGCTTCAATTCCGCTTCAACTCCAGTAGATTGAGTGTAGCGGACATCAGAGGCCCGGCATCAGCCTGAGGGGCAGCAAGCGTCTGTGCTCCAAATGTCCTCCGACTGTCGGGTCCCTGGATAGTCACAGCTTCAATCAGCTGTACTTGCATTTCAGTGAAGTCGCCCTACTCTCTGACCAACTCATTGCCTCCATCTCATCAGGGGTCAGTGTTTGAATATCTGGCACATCCCCATCTTGTCCTCACTCTTCCCTGCTGGTTTTATTTACCCCTTCAGGCAGAAGGAGTGAGTCAGCTTCCAGAGACTTTGAAGGGTTGGACTCATTTTTATAGGCCTTCCCTCAGGCTTATGATGGGCCCCCATGTACATCTGTCAAAACATGCACACTGTCATGGAACTTGCACTGGCACTGAGATGCAGATGCCTATCACACATATTTAGCCATTCATCCTGAGGCATCTGCTGCAGGGAACAAATGTACATGTGGCAGTCCTTACAATCCCTTCCAAGTTAATGACCCTTCACCTCTGGCCCACCCTGCAACCACAGTGCGCACGTCATTCGCTCAACTCACTCTCTTTCTGCACGGCACCCAATCTCGTTGCTGCAGCACACGGCTGTTTAACTCCACTGCAAATTCGGTTCAGGCTTCTTTAGTTAGGCCAGAGGGTTTCTTCCTTCCATTAGCTGGGAACAAGACCTCCCACTGTTCCTGGACCGCCTGGAGAAGGACACACAGGGGATCATCACTGACCTGTGGGGCTCTCCTGCATCTGCTCTGCGACATCCATGGTCTTTAACTGTCTGGCTCCTGTTTCTCTAGAATATTCTCAGGGGCCTGAAGAAGGTTAAACAACGAAGATTTATTTAGGCAAACAAAAGTAAAGGCCGCAACATAGCATACAGCACATAAATCCCAGCCGGGGCTACCGATCATGCCGATCCCAATCCTGGCCAGCTTTTAAGTATCGGGTTCACGAGCCTCAGCTGTTAGGCCTCTGCTCCTCAGCGGGGGAGCTTGTATTCCACAAGTCCCACGGGTGATCAATTAGGTTAACCTCGTGGATCTCATGAGGGTTATTACATTCTCAAAATGTTCACTGTGGGTCTCAGGGTGCAAGAAGGCTGGTTTTGAATTTTGAATTTTCTATCCTGCACTCAGGATTGTCCTTGTCAGGGCTGAGATGCTGCGGAATTCTGTTTTCCTTCCCCATACTGCTGACAAAGAGGCACTGAAAGAATATTTATAATCTTTATTATTGTCACAAGTAGGCTTACATTAACGCTACAATGAAGCTACTGTGAAAAGCCTCGAGTCGCCACATTCTAGCGCCTGTTCGGGTACAGAGAGAAAATTCAGAATGTCCAATTCACCTAACAGCACATCTTTCATGACTTGTGGGAGGAAACCGGAGCACCCGGAGGAAACCCACGCAGACATGGGGAGAACGTGCAGACTCCACACAGACAGTGGCCCAAGCCGGGAATCAAACTTGGGACCCTGGCGCTGTGAAGCAATAGTGCTAACCACTGTGCTACCGTGTCACCCACTGCAAGGCCGGGCTGGCTAACATGGAGTCATCATCTGCATCCAGGGTTTCCATCCGGACCTCTGCCCCATCAGGATTGAACGGGCTCCACACCGTCTGTTCATTTATTGGCTGACCACCGAGTAATTGTGTCTGGCTGGTCACTTCTGCCCTGCACAGCAACGTTGGCCACTTCTGGGTCTGCTGAGGAAAATGCGTCTCCATAATTAAATTCCATCCAGGGTACGTGATCCCTTCATGCCAATGATTTAATCAATTAGAATCAATGTCTCAGAGGTAATGTGGAGTGAGAGCTCAGCAGAGAATGATGGGACTCCACTGCAGTTCACTCACACAATACAGGTAACTCTGTTTCACATTTTATTGATCAGTAGAGGTAAACCTATTTTGTCTTAAAATTAAACTCTTCAAATATTAAAATTGAGATGTTTATGTGTAAATGTCCACTATTGGAATGGAGGCAATAATGTATTCATTTTCAGTGTTTAAAACATTGAGCATAGCAGGCGAAGAACTCCAATACAGACGGAGTAATGTATTCATGTGAAGAGGCTAATTTCAAGACATTTGGCTGACAGCTCGGAAGTTGAACACAGGCAGTAGGCATCAGGAGCACGTTCGTGTATTTGAGATTTTCTGGCAGACACATTCGGCGCTTGATGAGGAAGCTGATGGTAAGCCATGGTTTCCACAATTAGCTGAAGCAACAGCACCTAGCCATTGTATTGCAGCTAAACATAAAACTGCCTTTCAGTGGCACTATTGCTGTATCACATTACTGCCCTGTTTTGCTTTTTTTTCCGACGTTCAGTCAGCAGTTTGAAAGTGCTCAGTGTTCTTTTTAACGATTTATAATATTTGGCAAAACATGTGTCCATGTGTCAGATGGGAATAAGGAGACTTTTCCAGCTCTGTGTTGTTATTCCAAGGAAGGATTAAATGCCAGTTCAGAAATAAATATACACAAATTAAATAGCTGTGTTCCATTGTAAACAATTACTGACCTGGTGCTAATTCAGCATCCATTCAAATGTCAGCATAAATTCACATGACAACCTAAATGCATTCTCAGGGCTTTGCTTGGTCAAATTCTGGTCACTGTGGACCGAGAATAAGGCTCAAATTAGATGCTTGCAGCAACGAGTCCAGAAGGTTAATTTGCACAATTAGTGCAGTTAAAATTTCTTCTGTTCTTTCCTCAATCAGAAGTTATGTTAGCAGCACTGAAACAATCAATGCACAATTGCTAATACTCTCCCTTTCTCCTTTGAGTGGTAAAGTTATTGCTCAGTATATTTTCACCTCAGGAGTCAGAGAGTTCAGTGGTTCAGTATACGGGACAGAGAGGAACCAACATTTACATGGAGCCATCAACAGGCTAATGTTCTCCACAGCCAAAGAATTACCGTAACCACTGTTGTTAGGTTGCCAACTATGTCGGCAATCTGTTCAACCACCGCTTCCTGCGGGCGAAATCCAAGGTCGGTCCATCTTCTGTCGTTGAACTATAGTACACAGATGATGCTTGCATCGGCACACCTTCGGAGACTGAACTCTCGGCCATCGTCAGCACCTTCACAGAGGCATACGTGATCATGGGCCTTGCACCAAACATCCATTAGACAATGGTCTTCTACCAACTTGCCCTTGCCACACAGCACAATTCCCCAGTTATTAAAATCCCCAATGAGGTCTTGGACAACGTGGATCACTTTCCATACCTTGGGAGTCGACTGTCAACAAGAACAGACATTGACAATGAGGTTCAACACCGCCTTCAGTGTGCCAGCACAGCCTTCGGTCACCTGAGGAAGAGAGTGTTTGAAGACCAGGATTTCAGACCCGGCACCAAGTTCATCACCTACATAGCAGTAATGATATCCACCCTCCTATATGGCATCTCGGAACCTTAGAGAAGTACCTTGCCTCCACAAGATCCTGCAAATCCATTGGCAGGATAGGAGCATCAAAGTCAGTGTTCTGACTGAGACCAACATCCCCAGTATCAGAGCAGTGACCACATTTGATCAGCTCCACAGTGTCTGGATGCCTGACACTAGATTCCTATTATGATCCTGGACCAGACCACAACAGTGGCTAGGATACTGGACAGAAACCCTGATATTTTAATTAATTTTGTAAGACTGTGAAAAAAGGATACTTCGCTCCAGGAGTGATTTCATGCAAAATAGGGATATGTTATATTGAAACAAACTTTGTCACTAACACAGTATTAAAATATCTTTAACATCACACCAGAAAATAGCAACCCTCAACTGCTACCTTTACTTTTACTCAAACAACACATCCATCTCAGATCTCAATCCACTTTTGGATACAGTCAGCAGGCCCAGCCATACTTGTTTAAGAGATGTTATTTGAGACTGTTTTCAGAGATAGACCTGAATCCTGTCAGAACAATGCAGGATCTCCAGCTGAAGACTTTAGAAATTGTCTTCATAGTTTGACTTCCATCTCCAGAACTGAACTGCCTGCTTTCTAAAATACCTGGTACTCTAGCTCCTCCCATTAGTTACATAATCTTACCAATTGAACACAATGTATCTAATCAATTACTCCACAGGGAACACTCTTAATCCAAACAAAAATCTATTAGCCTAAGCTTTTACAATGTTTAAACTGCACGCCTGGCTCTCAAAACCTTTCAAATCAGGATTCTTTACAAATAGTACTGCAGCTGTCATACACACACTAACCCAGGTTATTAACCCTTACCGCACCAAATACAGATAATACAATATAGCACAAATTCCTAAATTCATTATGCTCACGAAACAAGCGTCTACGAGGAGCTTTGACGCGGTATCTTCTGTTCATGCCCGTGGTGAGCTTGGAGGTGAGAAGGGCATTTAAATAGGCAGGATGGTGACGTATCTGAACCCATTGCCTTGCCACCTCGCCAGAATTATGTTCTGGATGCCCAAGGTTGACCTTCCTGCCCTGCCACAAATTGAGACCCTTAAATAGCCAACTAATGACCACTGAAGGGCCTCACCCTGCCCCTGCTGGTATTAACCAGGCAGGTCTATCGTTTTGTACTCTGCCGGGCAGCGAAAACTGTGAAGCCAGCTTGTTACCTGATGGGAAGTGCCTAAATGAGGGATGGGACATTGGGAAAGGGGAGATCTGCTGAAAGAAACCCTATTGCCTTTGCTGCTGACAGCCATGTACCCCTTTCCCTGAAACCCCACATAAGACTTACCTGTGGCCTGGATTGCTCCATTTTCTTGGGACCCTAGTGCCTGTGATCCTGGTAGCCACAATTGCCTCCCTGGTGGCGCTACTGAGTGCAGGAGCTGTCAGTCCCCAAATAGCCAGCAGCTCTCGCTAGGCTGAATATATTCCCCCAGCATCTTGATTCCGGGAGAAGGCCTACCGCTGGGCTCCCCTGTGTCATGATATCCACATTAACATATCATGGTGCAATCACACACACACTGATGGACAGGTAGTTGGACCAACCAATACACACACAACATCGCAGCCAATCACCAGTGAGAGCACACGCACTATAAAACAGGGAACACCACAGTTCCCGCTCATTCTACCAGGAGATAGCTCAGAGCACAGAGCTCACAGCGTGCCACTCAGACATACACCATGTGCTGAGTGCCTCACTAAGATAGTGCTAGGGCTGGGTCCACAGGTTAGCTGGTGAAGTACGAACCACAGCCAGAAGTTAATAGTTATTATTGTACAGAATAATAAAACAGAGTTGTACCATCTACAACCGCGTTGGTTCGTTTGTGTATCGGAACACCCAACACGACACCCTGTCTGATTGGCTTATGGTGTGACGGGCCTTTCTGAAAAGACGCAGCGTGGGGTCTCACTCCGGCTCCCCATCCAGCATTCGAGACCCTTGACGTCTCAACAAGATCCCACCCGGTTTGACCAGGACTTTTCATTGTACTCCAAGCATAGTCTAACTAACTTTCTATATAAGTTTAACATAACCTCTTTGCCTGTTCCTGCTCCTAGTTCTTATGTTCATATATTCTAAGAAAGTACTATTCTGTCTGATTTCACCTTCCAGCTCTTGGTCTGTAGCTCTGTAAGTAACAGCACCTCCAGCACAAATCTGGTGTTCTTGATTAACAAGGGGATCAAGGGTTACAGGGAGAAGGCAGGAGAATGGGGATAAGGAACATATCAGCCGTGATTGAATGGTGGAGCAGTCTCAATGAGCCGAATGGCCTAATTCTGTTCCAAGGCCAAGATTTAATGGAAAAGTTTCTAAGTCTGGTAGTGAGTGGGAACTGCCGTGAGCTTCCCGACCTCGGCCCAATGAGTCCGTCACCATTATAAAACATTAATTAGGCCATTTACCGAGACCCCACGGGCTTCACACTGCAAATGATTCTCCCACCGGAACTGCACTCGCCAGCCCCCCGGTAACAAGGGAGAGCAGCACTGAAACCGCTCCTGCACAGCCAACCCCACAAAGCTCGCAGCCATGCCATCGAGGAGACCAGCCGCACGATTCAGAGATGGCGACCTGGCCACACTGTTGGATGCAGTCGAAATCAGAGGGGATTCCCTGTTCACCTGAGGGTCTCGGAGGGTCAGCCGCAGGACAGCTAGTGCCACCTGGGAGAAAGTGTTAGCGACCGTCAGCTTGGCGAGCGTCATCAGGGGTACTGGATTCCAATGCTGTAAGATGGTCAATGACCTTCATTGGGCGGCACGGGAGGGTTGGCACTGCCCCCCCCCCCCCCCCCGCTCCCCCCCCACCCCCATACCAACCCGAGCATAACTCTGGCACCACCCCCATGCAGCATCATTCCATGCCCGTGTTCAGCCGTGCCGCCCATGCTGCCCTCCCCCACCGATAACCCCCACTATACTCCCCACACCTCCCAAACTCCCTATCCTCTCCCATACTCCCCACACCTCCAAAACTCCCTATCCTCCCCCATACTCCCCACATATCCCAAACTCCCTATCCTCCCCCATACACCCCACATCTCCCAAACTCCCTATCCTCCCCCATACTCCCCACACCTCCCAAACTCCCTATCCTACCCCATACTCCCCACACCTCACAAACTCCCTATCCTCCACCATACTCCCCACACCTCCCAAACTCGCTATCCTCCCCCATACTCCCCACACCTCCCAAACTCCCTACCACTCCCATACTCACCACACCTCCCAAACTCCCTATCCTCCCCCATACTCCCCAGACCTCCCAAACTCCCTATCCTCCCCCATACTCCCCACACCTCCCAAACTCCCCATCCTCCCCCATAATCCCCACATCTCCCAAACTCGCTATCCTCCCCCATACTCCCCACATCTCCCAAACTCGCTATCCTCCCCCATACTCCCCACACCTCCCAAACTCCCTATCCTCCCCCATACTCCCCACACCTCCCAAACTCCCTATCCTCCCCATATACCCCACATCTCCCAAACTCCCTATCCTCCCCATACTCCCCACACCTCCCAAACTCCCTATCCTCCCCATACTCCCCACACCTACCAAACTCGCTATCCTCCGCCATACTCCCCACACCTCCCAAACTCCCTATCCTCCCCATACTCCCCTCACCTCCCAAACTCCCTATCCTCCCCCATACTCCCCACACCGCCCAAACTCCCTATCCTCCCCCATACTCCCCACACCTCCCAAACTCCCTATCCTCCCCCATAATCCGCACATCTCCCAAACTCCCTATCCTCCCCCATACTCCCCACACCTCCCAAACTCCCTATCCTCCCCCATACTCCCCACATCTCCCAAACTCGCTGTCCTCCCCCATACTCCGCACATCTCCCAAACTCCCTATCCTCCCCCATACTCCCCACACCTCCCAAACTCGCTATCCTCCCCCATACTCCCCACACCTCCCAAACTCTCTACCACTCCCATACTCACCACACCTCCCAAACTCCCTATCCTCCCCCATACTCCCCAGACCTCCCAAACTCCCTATCCTCCCCCATACTCCCCACACCTCCCAAACTCCCCATACTCCCCCATATTCCCCACATCTCCCAAACTCGCTATCCTCCCCCATACTCCCCACATCTCCCAAACTCGCTATCCTCCCCCATACTCCCCACACCTCCCAAACTCCCTATCCTCCCCCATACTCCCAACACCTCCCAAACTCCCTATCCTCCCCATATTCCCCACATCTCCCAAACTCCCTATCCTCCCCATACTCCCCACACCTCCCAAACTCCCTATCCTCCCCATACTCCCCACACCTCCCAAACTCGCTATCCTCCTCCATACTCCCCACACCTCCCAAGCTCCCTATCCTCCCCATACTCCCCTCACCTCCCAAACTCCCTATCCTCCCCCATACTCCCCACACCGCCCAAACTCCCTATCCTCCCCCATACTCCCCACACCTCCCAAACTCCCTACCCTCCCCATACTCCCCACATCTCCCAAACTCGCTATCCTCCCCCATACTCCGCACATCTCCCAAACTCCCTATCCTCCCCATACTCCCCACACCTCCCAAACTCACTATCCTCCCCCATACTCCCCACACCTCCAAAACTCCCTATCCTCCCCCATTCTCCCCACACCACCCAAACTCCCTATCCTCCCCATATTCCCCACATCTCCCAAACTCCCTATCCTCCCCATACTCCCCACACCTCCCAAACTCCCTATCCTCCCCCATACTCCCCACGCCTCCCAAACTCCCTATCCTCCCCCATACTCCCCACACCTCCCAAACTCCCTATCCTCCCCATACTCCCCACACCTCCCAAACTCCCTATCCTCCCCATACTCCCCACACCTCCCAAACTCGCTATCCTCCTCCATACTCCCCACACCTCCCAAGCTCCCTATCCTCCCCATACTCCCCTCACCTCCCAAACTCCCTCTCCTCCCCATACTCCCCACACCGCCCAAACTCCCTATCCTCCCCCATACTCCCCACGCCTCCCAAACTCCCTATCCTCCCCCATAATCCGCACATCTCCCAAACTCCCTATCCTCCCCCATTCTCCCCACACCACCCAAACTCCCTATCCTCCCCCATACTCCCCACATCTCCCAAACTCACTATCCTCCCCCATACTCCCCACACCTCCCAAAATCCTTATCCTCCCCCATACTCCCCACACCACCCAAACTCCCTATCCTCCCCCATAATCCGCACATCTCCCAAACTCCCTATCCTCCCCCATTCTCCCCACACCACCCAAACTCCCTATCCTCCCCCATACTCCCCACATCTCCCAAACTCACTATCCTCCCCATACTCCCCACACCTCCCAAAATCCTTATCCTCCCCCATACTCCCCACACCTCCCAAACTCCCTATCCTCCCCCATACTCTCTATCCCCTCCCATGCGCCCCATTTCCTCCCCCACCCCACCCCCCCCAATGAAACCCCCCAAACTCTTCGGTGAATGCCTTGTGCAGCTCACGATGCCCCCAGTGTGACCCCCAGGAGAAGTTGCCCCACAACAGACGGGAGAGGGCCCAAAAGGGTGGTGGGACGCAGACATCAGAGCCTCACCCACTATGAGGAATGGGCCCTGGAGGTCATGGGGTTGGCTGAGATCTGTCACCAACATAGAGTTTGGCGTATGACGCAGAGGTGAGGTTCCACCGGCCCCTACCCAGTTGACCTATCACGCGTGAATTGCTAACACCATACAGAATGACCCATCCCTCCCACTGACCACGTGTCCATTCTCCCTCAGGATCCTCATTCGGCCCACCTGGGAAGATCCAAGAAGATCACTGTGTTTGAGACACAGCTGTCATCGCCACCCTCCACCAGCGCAGAGACTCACACCTCAGTGGGCGAAAGTAGTGGTCAGGCTTTTGGGGCAAATTCTGGTGAGCACCACACTGCTGCTGATGTACATCAGGTGGAAGCAGGAAAGCCCAGATGAGAAGCAGTCGGAGGTCTGCTGGATCCCAGGACCCAGCTTGGTCCCAGTCAGATGCTGGGCCTCTGGACCAGGTTTGCCCAGAACTGATGCAGACGCTAGGGTGTAGTTGAGGGACTCACAGGGGGATGTCAATGACTCTCCAGCAGGTCCACAGCCGATTGGAGGAATCACCAGGCTATGGGCGCTGAGATGGCACCGGCAATGCGTGGCACCGAGGTCAACGCTGCTAGGGTAGCGACCGCAATGGAGAGCCTGGTGCACAACGTTGGCAGCATGATAGGGGATGCCTAAGGCATGGCTCAGTCAGTGACGGCCATGGCTGAGTGCCTTGACAGCATGTCCCAGGCACTGGGGAATTTGTCCCAGTCCCAGGTTGACCTTGATGAGGCATTGTGGAGCATGTGGGCATTGGCGAAGAACTCTAAGGCACATCCTGGTTACTGGCGGAGGAGTCCCAGTATCAGGTGGGCATAGTGGAGATACTGCGGAGCATGTCCTAGTCGCAGGTGGGCATCGCTGGGGCACTCCAGAGCATGTCTCAGTCACTGAGGAGTATCGCAGGGGGCATGACACTGTGTTGCAGACATTGGGGAGCCGCCCAGGCTGGCGGAGCCAGAGGAGGCATGGGGCAGCCGGAGCTCAATCCAGCTGCCTCTCTGTCCAGAGGTGAACCCCAGGGCCCTGTGGGCACCGACCGGGAGAAGGGGGCACTCGTTGCCAACCCAGAGCTTCCGTATGGAGTGGTAACAGCGGCCACCAGCTCCCCCGAGAACCATCCTCCTGACAACAGCACGCCTCAGGAGTCAGCACCCGGAACAGGGTGGCACGGCAGGGGCCCCCGTGGACGTTCGCCAGGGGCATCGAAGTCCATGGGATGTGGTAGGCAGCAGGCTGCCTCCACCTCTGATGTGCTTCCTGGGGACACACCTGGATGCAGCGGTAGAGCACGGAATGCTAGCAGGTTGAGGATCACTGAGAGGGGGCGGGAGGGAGGGAGTTTGGGGATAAGTGGGGAGTCTGCGTTGAGGGGGGAAGGGTGGGAGAGGGGTTAGGAGCGGTGGGGAAGGTGCAGCAGCACCATTGGAGGCTAGGGGCAGTTGGGGGACACATATGTACAGCATATGCGGGCATATACAGCACGTGCGAGCAGTACGATAGCTTAGCAGGCAGCATGGTAGCTTGGTGGTTAGCACAGTTGCTTCACAGCTCCAGGATCCCAGGTTCGATTCCCGGCTTGGGTCACTGTCTGTACAGAGTCTGAACGTTCTCCCCGTGTCTGCGTGGGTTTCCTCCGGGTGCTCCGGACTCCTCCCACCGTCCAAAGATGTGGAGGTTAGGTGGATCGGCCATGCTCAATTGCCTTTTGTGTCCAAAAAGGTTAATTGGGGTTACTGGGTTAAGGAGATGGGGTGGAGGAGGTGTGTACTTGAGTGGGGTGCTCTTTCCAAGGGCCGGCGCAGACTCGATGGGCTGAATGGCCTCCTTCTGCACTGTAAATTCTATGAAATTAAAAATCGTTGCAGTCTAGAAATATGACACTTGTGGCAGTTTCTTCCGCAATGCAGGTCGAGCACCAATTCCCTCCCCCAGCTCCTGGTATGAAGGTCCTAGATGCCTCTTACCCCCCACCCCCTAACCTCAATGGAGGTCCTTGATAACTCTTACCCCCCCCCCCCCCCCCCCAGTGCTGCACCCTCCCCCCACCCTTCCCTCCTCAGCACACCCTCCCCCCTGGCGCACCAGATGCAGGCGATGGGTATTAGCGAGTCAGACTATGGTGTTGAATGAGAAGTAGCAGCACCCAGCTCTCAGCGGGTTATCATTACCCCCCTGCCATTGGCAGTGGTCCTCTGACTGTGCTGACACAGTCCCATCACCCTGGAGTGATGTTACAAAGGGCCCGGGAGGGTGGAATGGGGTGTGAGGGGTAGGGGTAGAGGAATAGGGCCGAAAGGGAGGGGAAAAGGGGGAATGGGGAAGGAAGGGGGGAATGGGGAGTAGGGGAGGGGGGGCAATGACGGACGAGGCCACGTCCTTTGTAAAGTGTGTGAGAATGAGGACCTCTCTGGCCCTCTGCGCTTGCTGGACCCTCGCCGTTGCCACCTATCCTTCATCTTCCGACTGGGCCTGCAGGCCCTCCCTGGGCTTGCCCTCTCTCCCTCCTTGCTCCGGCGCCTACTCCTCCTCCTCAGTGTTCCTCCCCCTCCACGTGCCATCCAGACGGATTTCGGGCTTCTGGAACAGACGGTCCCTTCGATTGTGGAGATGCAGTCACAGAGCCAGGGACTACCTGAGAGGTTGTCGGCAAGCGTCCAGTACCTGCAGGCACAGGTGGAGGAATCCAATCGCATGCAGCAGCAGGAGGTGGTGCCGGCCATGCGTGCCACCCAGGCCAACATCGCATGGCCGGTGTTTGTGCTGGAGGCCCGGGGGCGAAGTTTCGGCACAGGAGGCCGCACGACATGTGTGCCTGGGCTGCTGGTCAACGGACAACCTGATCGCCTCTTGCTTCTCCGACTAGGGGGCCTGGCCACTGGCGGCTCAACTGTCATGACCCGTCCCACCCCCACAAGCCCCCTTGGTACATGGCAGCCTGTGACATGGTTGCTGTGTCATGCGCCTCAGCCACCACCCACACAGTATGCCCCAGAACTTAGACATCCTGGCCCATGGCCCTGACACTCGCTCCCAAGGCTTCCACCGTGGACATCACTTGTGCGGTATTGGCCTGGGTGGCACCCATTGTCGACACCATCTCCTGCTCCTGCACATGGTTAAACTCCTCCAACTGCAGCTGCAGGCACTGGATGGTTGCTGACAACTGCTCATGTAGTCCCCGACACTATGTCTGTATCTCCAACATTGATGGAACTGCCCTTTCCAGAAGCTTGAGTCCCATCCGGACAGCTAGTTCCTGGGTTCGGGCTGCTCTCTGACCGCTCACCCCCTAAGCAGTTCCTACCTCCACCTGATGTACTGCTGTATGTGTGTGGTGTGCACCAGACAGTGCCCCGAGCATCTTCACTAAAGTACCCAACTGAGATGAGTGTCTCTGGGATGGTGGAGGGTGTTGGAGACAGCTGTGTCGTCCCTGGACATGTGCTCAGGGGTGTTCTGCATTTGTGGCAGGGGGGGCGAGGGGCCCTAGACTGTCCCGCCTCATCGCCAGGTGATTGGGCGGTGTTGTGGTTGGGGGTGAGCAACACTAATTGGTCCTGCCCCGTCGGGAGGTTACCCTTCAAGACACAAGACAAGGCGTATGGTGAAATCGTGGGTAGACGTGGTGTGGGAATGGTGACACACATGCCATTGGGACATTGCAATGCATTCAGGGCTCACTTAGTTGTCCCATGCCAACCTACGTTTCTGTGACTGACCATTCTCCCACCCTGCTGACCACATCCATTGCCCTCTGCTCCTCAACGGTGAGGGGCCTCAGATCCGGTGGGCACCTTCCGGTGCTCTCCCGCTCCCGGCGGTTGGGGGCCGCGTTCTCCTGCGGTGACAGAGAATTCGCAATGTGAGACACTCGGATATGGACAGTACAGGGGGTTCCGCAGCTGTGGCCTGTGTGCAGGGCACCTGGCCATGGCGGGCAGTATGGGTGCTCGTATGTGATACAGGGTGGGAGGCGCGTGGACTGCCGACTGCTGGGTGTGGTGCTGGGTTGTGTGGGACGGGGGTGGTGCCAGGGAGCTGCTGATTCACCCTGGCCGCCCTGAGGAGGTCGTACAGCTTCTTTCGGCACTGCTGTCTGGCCCTATCGGTGGGGCACATGGCACTCATTGCCTCTCTCACCTCTGCCCAGGCCCGGTTGACATCGGTGGGTGGCAGTCCCGTTCCCACTCTGGGGAACAGGGAGCCCCCTCTCCTCCATGGCATCCAGCAATATCTCAAAGTCTGTGTCCGCGAATCTCCAGCCCGCTCTCCGGGTGCCATCTCCTTGGCTGGGATGAGTATGTGGGGAGTGGGATGCAGGCTCCCGAGTGCCAATCCCGACCCCTGCGAATCAGACACCGGCATGCGTTGGAACTGCACTTGTTCCACGTGTCGCGAGTGCAGGTCCATTATCATGTCCTGAATGGCTTCAGCAGTCACACCCCCATCGGAACTATGGAACACTCCACATTCAGTCCTGGCATCAGCACTTGGTCTCTCAAATAGAGAATCCCGCCCGAAGTGTTCCTGCCGGGTTTGATAATAATAATAATTGTACGTGTTCCGTATTCCTGTTGGGGGCGCTATTCGGGAAGTGCATCAGGTCATGCAAATGGGCCAACACCCTGCCCATCTGAATCTAGAGCAATTCCCATTCCCTCTGGCCTCTGATTTGCTGGGGCTGAAATTGGTGCTGGATAGCTTGACAAGCTGGAGCTGCTTATAAGCACTCCACTCTCCACACACTCTCACTCCGGCCAAGATAATGGCTGCACGGAGACTTGCCCCCAATTCACGGAATCAGAGCTGGACAGAATGCTGAAAGTGGTGGAGGAGAGCTGGGATGCCCTCACCCTCAGGGTGGGCAGGGGGCTCAAGTCCACCTCCTAAACAAGGCCTGGGAGGAGGTGGCAGAGGCGGACTGGGACCCAGTGCTGGAAGAAGATGAACCACCTCCTTAGGGTAGCTTTGGTGAGTCACCACCTTTGTGCCCCAGGCACCACTCCTGTTTCTCACACCTCACATCCTGGTGTGCCTAGTCCAGACTGAAGTTTATATAGTCTATGATGCGGGAGCATAGATCATACGCCACAGTGCGGATGCACCTGTGTGCGAGATCTCCGACAGGTCCCCGCTCGGCGCCTGTAAAGACTCAGAGGCGTAAAGGTTCAGGGCGACCGTCACCTATACGGCCACAAGGAGCGGGTGTCCTCCTCCAAACCCCCGTAGTGCCAGGTGCGCCACCATCTAGTGGTCTCAGTGGTTAGCTGAAGTTTTTGGCGGCACACGTGGTCTCGCAGCTCCTCGAAGGATAGGTGCTGAAGGTGTGCACCTGCCCCCATGCAGTGCTTCCTTTGCACCTCCTCCTCAGCCCGTTAAACGGCCGGCACGCAAACCTCACTGGCTGGCCCTTGCTCTTCAGGGGCAGGCTCCTCTTGTGCTGGGTCCTCCCCATGCAGGCCCTGTTCTTTCAGCCTTTGTACATCCGCAACGGCAGCTGTGGTCATGTCGATAGTGAGCATTGATGGCTGTGCTCCGAAATTCATTCTCTGCAGAGGGGGAAAAGAGAAGACATGTTGGCAAGATGAGTGTTTCCTTGCCCTACCCAATCCAACAGACTACATGGTGACCCTGAGTTGCATTTCACTCTCCACATGACCCACTCTACCCCTCAGCCAGGCTCCCCGATATGTTGCCCCCCCAGCCCTCATAATGCTCCCCCCAGCCCAGGCAGCACTGCAGCCCTAACCCCATCAGTCAGAGGCATCGGGCCTGTAATGTGCGGAGCCTCTATCCTCACCATCCATCCCTGTCAACAGGGATGCCGATGGCTGCCACAACCCATGTCAGAGATAGGCTCTGCAGTCCCTGTCCTGTTTATCCAGTGGGGCCGACTGTGGGTGTCCTCATTAGGTGAGCTGTGTGTTATGCTGGGTGTCAATTGGTTGTGTGGTGGAGTGGGTCACCGTGTGCCACCAGTCACCTCCCTGTGTATAGGCTTGTGTGTGGGCAGATGCTACAGATGGGGGTGTGGCAGGGAAATGTGCACCTGCTGGGAGCTTAGCTGCAGTATGATATGGGTCCTGGGTGTGACCCACAAGTTGTGACAACCTGTCCAGGGACAGGATGGATGGGAGCAGGGGCGCGGTGGACAGGGATTGGAGACAGCTGGTGGTCATGAGGGGTGAGCTCGCTGATAGGGTCACTGGTGAGGCCTCTGCCCTGGGAGGGGCAGTGTGCCAGGGAGGGAGCCAAAGGCCACTGTGCATGTGTCCTTTGTTTGGGGTGAGCTGTGTTATTCCCCTGCTTCCCCTGCAGTGGGGCTGCGCTTCTGATGAGCGCACTGAGGGATGGCAGCACCAGGTGTGCGACAGATTGAGCTTGGCCAATCATGATACCAATGGGGTCTGAGGGTTTCCAGAGGGACGGCACGGGTGGGCTCCCAGATGACCAGAGGCTCTGTGAACATTTACAGGACACAGTGAGCAGTCAGCAGAGAGAGCAGCCAGGGGCCTGTAAGCACCAAAAAGGTGTGTTCAAAACAATGGCGTCAGAGCCAGGCCATCCTGAGACCAAGGAAGACATCTTAAATCCATGGACTTCTCACCAAGTCGCTTCCCAATACTCCCCCCAGCCCAGGCAGCCACCCCCCAGCAAGTGCGACAATTGTGGAGAGTTTTTAAAAGTTTTGTAACCTTCTCACTCCCACTCAACAGCCATGGTGCCCAGGCACTGTTTGAAAATACTTGCACTCATTTGACCTCATGTGACTTCTGCCTGAGAGGGGCCGATCATCGGGGTAGGGCGGAGCATACTGTGTCCAACCCGCTAAGTAGATTTAAATGCATGCAAATCAAGGTTTTGCATAGCCCAGCCGGTGCGGGGCGCAAACCTTGATTTCACCATCAGGGAGGGACCGGGTACATGGTGCGAAATTGTTGCCGGGTGCAAGCCTCGATTTTCACAACATGCTTGATTCTCCGCCTGATCACGATTCGTGTTGCTGGCGTCGCAAAGCGGAGAATCCAGCCCATTATATATATGCCTGGTGTGGAACCTGCAACTTTAGTTTATTCCTCAACAAATTTAACTTGTCTCATTAGACTTAACCTATCGACTACAAATCTATGCTTGCTCATTCTGGTCAGTTTATATACGTCCAAGCACTAAATTATCTGTTCTAACAACAGGTACTAGTAATGTCCCCACAGGAATCAGGAGACTAGTTGACCTATAATTTCTTTGGTCATCTCTCCTAGCATTTTTAAACAATGGAATAACATTGGCAATGTTCCAATCCAAGGAGGAAATTCCTGAATTGAGACAGTTTTACAAGAACATGGGGCGAGATTCTCCGACCCCCCGCCGGGTCGGAGAATCGCCGGGGGCTGGCGTGAATCCCGCCCCGCCGGTTGCCGAATTCTCCGGCACTGGAGATTCGGCGGGGGCGGGAATCGCGCCGCGCCGGTTGGCCGCGATTCTCCGGCCTGGATGGGCCGAAGTCCCGCTGCTAGGATGCCTGTCCCACCAGCGTGAATTGAACCACCTACCTTACCGGTGGGACAAGGCGGCGCGGGTGGGCACCGGGGTCATGGGGGGGGGGGGGGCGCGGGGCGATCTGGCCCCGGGGGGTGCTCCCACGGTGGCCTGCCCCCCGATCGGGGCCCACCTAGCCGCGGGTGGGCCTGTGCCGTGGGGGCACTCTTTTCCTTCCGCCTTCGCCACGGTCTCCACCATGGCGGAGGCGGAAGAGACTCCCTCCACAGCGCATGCGCGGGGATGCCGTGAGCGGCCGCTAACGCTCCCGCACATGCGCCGCCCGGAGATGTCATTTCCGTGCCAGCTGGCGGAGCACCAAAGGCCTTTCCCGCCAGCTGGCGGGGCGGAATTTAGTCCGGCGCGGGCCTAGCCCCTCAAGGTTGGGGCTCGGCCCCCCAAGATGCGGAGGATTCCGCACCTTTGGGGCGGCGCGATGCCCGACTGATTTGCACCGTTTTTGGCGCCAGTCGGCGTACATCGCGCCGATACCGGAGAATTTTGCCCATGGAATGGGATTCTCAAGTCTCCAGCCTCGTGTTTCTTGGTGGCGCGCCGTTCCCAGGCAGTGGGATTCAATACTCCGCTGCTTGTCAATGTGATTTCCCATTGAAACCACCCTGCACTGCCGTGAAACCTGCTGGCAGAGGTGCACTGCCAGCGGGAAAAGTGAATCCCAGTGACCGGGGAATTCCGGCAATGGCTAAAGCATCTGCTAATTTCTTATCTATTTCTGTTAATACCCGGAGTGGAAACCAACAGATCCTGGAGATATGTCTACGTCGAATCTCATAAGTTCCTGCATTACCATTTTTTTTAACCCATATTGGGTCTGAACTTCCACAGAGTGGCAATCAGAGCCAGATCGACACTCCATTCCTAGTTTCCTACCTTGGAATCCAGCTGCTCCTTCTTCACCCGACCTTCCGACTCAGACCGAATGAGAACTGTGTAGGGCAGCGCGCTCCTGAGGCCTTCCGTCGAAGGCTGGAGAGTCAGAGGTAAGGATGTCATGCCCCCCTTTTTTACAGCATGGGCTGCTGTAAAGCAGGTATGTTTACAGGTCCAAGCCACACTGAGAAGGGAGGTTTGGGTAGGATTAAAAATGAAAAAATGAAAATGAAAATCGCTTATTGTCACAAGTAGGCTTCAATGAAGTTACTGTGAAAAGCCCCTAGTCGCCACATTCCGGCGCCTGTTCGGGAATTGAACCGCCCTGCTGGCCTGCCTTGGTTGTCTTTAAAAGCCAGCGATTTAGTCCAGTGTGCTAAATTAGGGAGGGGAGGGGTTGGGTGGTTGGGGGAAGGTGTTGGTCGTCATTAAGAGGCTCCCATTACTCTTAGCCACTCGTTTTCTAAATGTATTTGTTAAAACCTTCAGTGTTGTCCTTGATTTCCCTCAAAACCTTTCCTCGTACTTCCTTTTTGCAGCTCTTACCATTTTCTTTGAATTCTTTTGCTGTTTCTTCGAGTCTGTCAGATCTTTACTGCTTTTATTAAAGATGAGATCGCGGAGTACTTGGGGGTGCATGATAAAATAGGACTGAGTCAGCACGGCTTTGTCAAGGGGAGGTCATGCCTGACAAATCTGTTGGTGTTCTTTGAGGACGTAACCAGGAAGTTCGACAAAAGAGAACCAGTGGGTGCGATTTATTTAGATTTCCAGAAGGCCTTTGACAAGGTGCCGGTAGGAGACTGGTAAATAAGTTACGAGCGACTTCCAGTTGAGGCTATGCCTAGGTAGGTCGCACAATCGGCAGCTCCTGCCGATAACGGACTTTTGGGCCCTTTTAAGGAGCTCCAGCGGCACTTTAACGACGATTCCCGGTGTGGGAAGGAAACAGTGAGGGTCCCCCAGCGCTGTTTGAAGTGGACCAAGAGTGGGGCGTGATGTGTTGCGTGTTCTGGATCACAAACAGGTCACCAACACTGGAAGTGGTGCAACTCTATTTTATTCTAAGGTTAACTATATTAATATACTTGAACTGTGGGTAAATGCAATGCCAGCTTTAACTGTTGACCCTTGCCTAGTCCTAACCAGGTGATGCACTCAGCACATGGTGAATGTCTGTGTTGCAGGCTGTGAGCTCTGTGCTCCGAGCTGGCTGCTAATAGAATGAGCGGGAACTCGCCTGTCCCCTGTCTTTACAGTGTGTGTGCTCTCACTGGTGATTGGCTGCGGTGTTGTGTATGCTGATTGGTCCCACTGCATGTCCATCAGTGTGTGTGTGTGTGTCTGCACCATAATATACTGGTGTATATTATGACATCCCCCCTTTTATATAAAGAACATGTGCCTGCGTGACAATAAATATTGTGTAGTGAATGTCCCTGACTATGTATGTGCGTGTTATTTACATGACTATGTACATGAGGCTAATCTATTTACACGGGAAGGTGGCTGGTGCAGAGAAATAGGGTGTTACACCAACAATGAAATGAACATTATATACAAACTACTGGAACGATGAAACAGGATAACAGAACAGATCAAAGAGTCCAACATCGTAAAACTCACAAGTCAGGTCTCTGAGGTGGGCAACGAATTCTGGTTGACCGCCTCAAGGGTGGGTCAGGAGCCACCGGCTGAGGAACGGGCTGGGCCACGGCAGAGTGAGGAGGATGCAGAGTATTCGGAATCTCCACGTAGTCCAGAGTGGGAACAATAGGAGGGCGTGGCACCGGTGGAGGATCACGTAGCGAGCGTGGAACGAGACGAAGGGCACGCCGATTGCGGCGGCGAATGGAACCATCTGGCTGATGAACCAGGAACGAGCGGGAAGACTCCTGCCGAAGAACCACAGCAGCTGCAGCTCAGCCACCCTCCGGAAGATGGATGCGGACATTGTCATCCGGCGCCAGAGCAGGGAGATCAGTCGCCCGAGCATCATGCGCCGCCTTGTGTTGTGCACGAGACTGTTGCATCCGCTGAAGGACCGGAACGTGGTCGAGGTCTGGGATGTGAATGGACGGCACCGTGGTCCTGAGGGTGCGACCCATGAGCAGCTGGGCTGGCGACTGGCCCGTGGAGAGTGGGGCCGAACGATAGGCCAGCAGGGCGAGGTAGAAGTCAGATCCCGCATCGGCAGCCTTGCAGAGGAGCCGTTTGACGATGTGGACGCCCTTTTCCACTTTGCCATTGGATTGGGGGTGCAGGGGACTGGATGTCACATGCACAAAATTGTACCTGCTGGCAAAGTTGGAACATTCCTAGCTCGCAAAGCAGGGGCCATTGTCCGACATCACAGTGAGTGGGATGCCGTGACGAGCAAAGGTCTCCTTGCAGGCACGGATGACCGCCGATGATGTGATGTTGTGCAGGCGTATGACCTCTGGGTAGTTCAAAAAATAGTGTACAATCAGAACATAGTCCCTGCCGAGCGCATGGAACAGGTCAACGCCTACCTTAGACCAAGGGGACGTGACCAACTCATGGGGCTGTAGGGTCTCACGTGGTTGGGCCGGCTGGAACCGCTGACAGGTGGGGCAGTTGAGCACTGTGTTGGCGATGTCCTCATTGATACCGGGCCAGTACACAGCCTCTCGGGCCCTCCGTCGGAACTTCTCCACGCCAAGATGGCGCTCGTGTAGCTGTTCCAAAACGAGCTGGCGCATGCTGTGCGGGATCACGATGCGGTCCAGCTTCAGGAGGACACCATCGACTACTGCCAGATCGTCTCTGATATTGTAGAAGTGCGGGCATTGGCCCTTGAGCCACCCTTCCGTCATGTGGCGCATGACACGCTGTAGTAGGGGGTCAGCCGCAGTCTCGCAGCGGATGTGGATAAGGCGTTCATCCGTGGCCGGCAGATTGGAGGTCGTGAAGGCCACATGGGCGTCAACCTGGCAGACAAACCCCTCTGGGTCACACGGGGTGTTGACTGCCCTGGACAGAGCGTCGGCTATGATCAGGTCCTAGCCCGGGGTGTATAGGAGCTGGAAATCGTACCGCCGGAGTTTAAGCAGAATGCGCTGGAGGCGAGGGGTCATATCATTCAGGTCTTTTTGTATAATGTTGACCAGCGGGTGATGGTCGGTCTCGACAGTGAATTGGGGGAGACCGTACACGTAATCATGAAATTTGTCGACCCCAGTCAACAGGCCCAGGCATTCCTTTTCGATCTGCGCATAGCGCTGTTCCGTGGGGGTCCTGGCACGTGATGCATATGCAACGGGGGCCCAAGATGAGGCCTCATCACGTTGCAGGAGCACCGCCCCAATGCCGGATTGGCTGGCATCCGTTGAAATTTTTGTTTCCTTCGTGGGATCAAAAAATGCCAATACCGGGGCCGTGGTAAGCTTGGTCTTAAGCTCCTCCCATTCGCGCTCGTGGGCGGGAAGCCATTGGAAGTCTGTCGCCTTCCTGACCAGATTCCGGAGAGCTGTGGTATGGGAGGCAAGGTTGGGGATGAACTTCCCCAGGAAGTTGACCATGCCCCAAAATCGGAGGACCGCCTTCTTAGCCGCTGGCTTCTGCATGGCAGTGATGGCTGCCACCTTGTCCGCACCCGGCCGCACACCCAACCGGGAGATGTGGCCCCCTAGGAACTTGAGTTCCATCTGGCCGAAGGAACATTTGGCTCTGTTGAGGCGAAGGCCTTGGTCCCATATTCGTTTGAAAACGCGCTGGAGGCGACTGATATGCTCCTGCGGGGTGGTGGACCAAATGATGATGTTGTCAACATAGACGCGCACACCCTCAATGCCCTGCATCATTTACTCCATGATCCGGTGGAATACTTCTGATGCCGATATAATCCCAAACGGCATCCTGTTGTAGCAGTATCTGCCAAACGAGGTATTAAAGGTACACAGCTTTCTGCTGGACCTGTCTAGTTGAATTTGCCAGAATCCTTTCGAGGCATCAAGTTTGGTGAAGATGTTGGCCCGAGCCATCTCGCACGTGATCTGCTCGCGCTTGGGGATAGGGTAATACTCCCTCATTATATTGCGATTCAGATCCTTTGGGTCAATGCAGATCCGGAGCTCGCCGGAAGGCTTCTTTACGCACACCATGGAACTGACCCAGTCGGTTGGTTCCGTCACTCTGGAGAGCACTCCTTGGTCCTGGACGCCTTGCAGCTGCTGCTTGAGGCGGTCCTTGAGGGGTGCTGGGACTCTGCGAGGTGCATGAACCAGGATTTTGTAAGTGTATGGAAGCGTGCCCATGCCTTCGAAAACGTCGCGGTGCTGGTCGATGATGGCATTGAGTTGCGCCCTGAATTCCGCATCCTGGAAGGCAGACGTGTCCTCTGGAGAGAGAGAGTGTACTCGTTGAACGAGGTTTAGGAGTTTGCACGCCTGCGCGCCTAGCAGAGAGTCCTTCGAGGAGCCCACGATCTCGAAGGGAAGGATGGCTTTTCGCGAGTTGTGCTTCACTTCGAGTTGGCATGAACCGGTAGCAGGAATGACGTTGCCATTGTAGTCCACTAGTTGGCAGGTCAACGGAAGAATGGTTGGTTTAACCCCAAGGGTCTGAAAGTCTGACCACGCTAGGAGATTAGTGGAAGCACCAGTGTCCAGGCGGAATCGTATCTGGGATCGGTTGACCGTCAGGGTGGCACACCACTCGTTGTCTGGATCAATGCTGTGCACCGACAGCGGCTGGTGGTTTTGACTCGGGGACAGCCTGTTCTTTGTTATAACAGCGACTCGAAAAGGCTCCCTCGGGTCCTCGGTGTTACTGATCTGCGGGAAGTCGGAATCGGACTCGGTGAACGTGGGTTGAATTGCCCGAATGTTCCTGCGAGGCTGGCTGAAGCGATGCGAATTGGCAGGCTGAGCTGCTCGACAGCAGGCAGCATAGTGACCAAGTCTGCTACATCACAGGCATTGTCGCGATTTTGCAGGACATTGCTGCTTTAAATGGGCGGAGCCACAGTTGCCGCACGTCGTGACGTCAGTACGCTCGTTGCGCCACCGCGCATGCTCGGTGCGGTCCTGCGTGGTGCGCGCCTGCGCATCACGTTCCTCCACATCACCGTCCCCTCGTTTGGCGTGTAGAAGCGCGGGAGGCCGCGAAAAGCGCGCAAAATGGCTGCCCTCATCCAGGCTGCAGCCTTGGAGGTGTTCAATTGTTTGCACCCGTTTCGCCTCGTGGGGACCTTTCAGCTGCCTGTATGTGGGAGTACCGGCTGGTGGCATTTTCAGGACACAGGTCTCGATGGCAGTCGCTAGGGCGACTTGCTTAATTTTGAGGAGCTGCTGACTCAGGGGGTCCGACAGAACACCAAATACGATCTGGTCGCGCATCATGGAGTCGGAGGTGGGCCCGTAGCCATAGGACTGCGCAAGGATTTGGAGGTGTGTTAAAGAGGATTGGAAAGGCTCGTCCTTACCCTGCAAGCGCTGCTGGAACAGGTATCTTTCAAAGCTTTCATTGACCTCTATGCTGAAGTGGGTATCGAATTTGAGAAGAACCGTCTTGTACTTTGTCTTGTCCTCGTCGTCCGCGAATGTGAGGGAGTTGAAGATGGGGATGGCGTGTTGCCCGGCCGTGGAGAGGAGCAGAGCAATCTTCCTGGTGTCTGAGGCGTTCTCCCTGTCCGTGGCTTCGAGGAAGAGCTGGAAGCGCTGTTTAAAAATCTTCCAATTGACCCCGAGTTTGCCGGCGATGCAGAGCGGCGGCGGCGGGTTGATGTTCTCCATACTTCAGGATGCCGGAATGCTGATTAGTTGCAGGTGGGTCTCAGAAGTGCTAGTATGCAACCACTCCTTGTACCATGATGTGTTGGGTGTTCTGGATCACAAACAGGTCACCAACACTGGAAGTGGTGCAACTCTATTTTATTATAAGGTGAACTATATTAACATACTTGAACTGTGGGTAAATGCAATACCAGGTTTAGCTGTTGACCCTTGCCTAGTCCTAACCAGGAATGGTGAATGTCTGTGTTGCAGGCTGTGAGCTCTGTGCTCTGAGCTGGCTGCTACTAGAATAAGCGGGAACTCTCCTGTCCCCTGTCTTTATAGTGCGTGTGCTCTCACTGGTGATTGGCTGCGGTGTTGTGTATGCTGATTGGTCCCACTGCATGTCCATCCGTGTGTGTGTGTGTGTCTGCACCATAATATACTGGTGTATATTATGACAGGGCGGTTAATAAAGCGGCTTTGGAGAAGAGAGGAGAACAGGCGCGAAAAAGCACGATGGCGGCTGGTGGGGATCAGGCAGCGTGGGCCCAGTGGTCACGGGAGCAGCAGGAGTTTTTAAGAAACTGCTTTGCGGATTTAAAGGCGGAGATGCTGGCCCCTGTGAAGGCGTCGATTGAAAGGTTGGTGGAGACCCAGAAGATTCAGGGGACGGCGATCAAGGAGGTGCAGCAGAAGGCCTCTGATAATGAAGACGAGATTCTGGGCCTGACGGCACGAGGCGCTGCACAAAAAATGGCAGGAGAAGCTGGAGGACCTGGAGAATAGGTCAAGGAGGCAGAACCTGCAAATTCTGGGTCTCCCTGAAGGCGTGGAGGAGTCGGATGCTGGGGCGTATGTGACCACGGTGCTGGGTACGCTGATGCGTGCGGGGGCTTTCCCGCGGCCTCTGGAGCTGGATGTGGTGCACAGAATCCTGGCAAGGAGACCGAGGGTGAATGAGCTGCCGAGAGCTATGGTGGTAAGGTTCCACCGCTTCACCGACAAGGAGTGTGTCCTGCGATGGGCGAAGAAGGAGCGGAGCAGCAGGTGAGAGAACACCTAATCCATATTTATCAGGACTGAAGTGCAGAGCTGGCCAAGAAGCGTGCGGGATTCAACCGGGCCAAGGCGGTCCTCCACAGCAGAGGGGTGAAGTTCAGGCTGTTATAACCGGCGAGGCTGTGGGTTACATATCAGGCCCGGCACCACTATTTCGACACGCTGGACGAGGCGTGGACTTTCATCAAGAATGAGAAGCTGGACTCGAGCTAATGGACTGCAGTATGTTGTGGGGGTTGTTGGTGGGGGAGAGGGGACTGGGGGGGGGGGGGGGGGGGGGGGCTGGGGGTGCGGTGTTATGTTGGGATTTTCCCCGTGTTTTCTTGTGTTTTTGTGTTCCCTTTGCCCTTTGCCCTCGAGGCTTTGGGCGAGGTCGCAATTGGGAAGAGCTGCGTCACAGGAGGTGGGGTCGGCCCAGACAGGGAGCGCGGTTTACCCACAAAATGGTGGGGGTGGCGCCTGAGGCAGGGGGCTTGGGTGTACGGTACTTTGTTTTGTTTTTCTTTCTCTGTTCACACGGGGTGTAGGGGGGGAACACTCTCTACCCTGCTTAGGTTGGGGGGGGGGTTGGAGATTTGTAAGGGGAACCCACAGGGGGGTTGGAGGTGGAGGCGGGAGCGCGGGGTCAGCATGAGTCAGCTGATTACCTGAGTGCAATGGGGGGGGTGGGTAGGGGGTTAAGCGGATGCTTGACTGGGGGGGGAGGGTTAAGTGGGGGCTGGGATGCTGCTGTGCTGACTGAGGGGGAATCGATGTTAAAGGGGAGAGTCGGGACGGGGAGCCTCCGCCTGGGGGGCTGGAGGGTGCGGGAGGCGCGGGCATGTAGCTGGCCTATAAAAGGAGATGGCTAGTCAGCGGGGGGTGGGGGTGGGGGGGTAGTAGCCCCCGACCGGGCTGTTCGCGTGGAACGTGAGAGGCCTGAATGGGCCGGTCAAGAGGGCCCGTGTGTTTTCGCACTTAAAGGGGCTAAAGGCAGACATAGTCATGCTACAAGAAACGCATCTGAAGATCGCGGATCAAACCAGGCTGAGTAAAAGATGGGTGGGGCAGGTTTTCCACTCAGGGATGGATGCGAAGAACAGGGGGGGTCGCAATTTTGGTGAGCAAGCATTTGAGGCGGCGGGTATTGTGGCGGATAAAGGGGGTCGATATGTTATGGTGAGTGGCAGGTTGCAGGGGGCCCGGGGGATGCTAGTGAATGTGTATGCTCCGAACTGGGACGATGCAGGATTCATGAAGCGGCTGTTGAGTAGGATTCTGGATCTGGAGTCATGCAATTTGATAATGTAGGAGGACTTTAACACGGTCCTGGGCCCGGCACTGGATCGGTCTGGGTCGAGATCGGGTAAGAGGCCGGCAGCGGCCAAGGTCCTGAGGGGGTTCATGGGCCAGATGGGGGGAGTGGACCCGTGGAGATTTGCCAGGCCAAGGGCGAAGGAGTTTTCCTTCTTCTCCCATGTGCACAAGGCGTATTCGCGGATTGATTTTTTTTGTGGTAAGCAGGGCGTTAATCCCGAGAGTAGAGGGGGTGGAGTATTCGGCCATTGCGATCTCGGACCATGACCCGCACTGGGTGGAGTTGGGGCTGGGGGAGGAGAGAGGCCAACACCCTCTGTGGAGAATGGACGTATGACTACTGGCGGATGAGGAGGTCTGTGGGCGGGTTCGGAGGTGTATCCAAAGCTATGTGGAGACCAATGATAATGGGGAGGTTTCGGTGAGTGTGGTCTGGGAGGCGCTGAAGGCAGTTGTCAGAGGGGAGCTAATTTCAGTCAGGGCCCACAGAGAGAAGAGGGATAGGATGGAGAGGGAGAGATTGGTGGGGAGATACTTAGGGTGGACAGGAGGTATGCGGAATCCCCCGAGGAGGGGTTGTTGAAGGAGCGCCGGAGCCTGTAGGCGGAGTTTGACTTGCTTACCACGGGGAAGGCTGAGGCTCAGTTGAGGAGGGTACAGAGAGCAGTGTACGAGGATGGGGAGAAGGCAAATAGGATGCTGGAGCATCAGCTGCGGAAGAGAGAGGCGGCCAGGGAGATTGGGGGGGATTAGAGATAGGGAGGGTAACCCGGTGCTGAGCTCGGCAAGGATTAACGAGGTCTTCAAGGACTTTTATGGCAAATTGTACGAGTCAGAACCCCCCGGGGGGGGGGGGGGCGTGAGGCAGTTCCTGGACCAACTGAGGTTTCCACAGGTGGAGGAGGGGCGAGTAGAGGGATTGGGGGCCCCGATTGAGATGGAGGAACTGGTTAAGGTGTTAGGGAGTATGCAGGCGTGTAAGGCCCCAGGACCGGGTGGGTATCCCGTAGAGTTTTATAGGAAATTCTCGGAGCTGCTGGGTCTGCTGTTGTTGAGGACTTGCAATGAGGTTAAGGAAAAGGGAACCCTTCCCCCGACGATGTCGCAGGCTCTGATCTCGCTTATCCTCGAGCGAGATAAGGACCCGTTGCAATGTGGCTCCTGTTGGCCGATTTCACTCCTAAATGTGGATGCCAAGCTGTTGGCCAAGATCTTGGCCACTAGGATTGAGGACTGTGTCCCGGGGGTGATCAATGAGGATCAGATGGGGTTTGAGAAGGGCAGGCAGTTGAATACGAATTTGTGGAGGCTCCTGAATGTGATCATGATGCCCTCGGAAGGGGGGGATGCAGAAGTGGCAGCGGCAATGGATGCGGAGAAAGCCTTCGATCGGGTGGAGTGGGAGTACCTGTGGGAAGTGTTAGGCAGATTTGGGTTTGGAGAGGAATTTATAGGGTGGGTCAAATTGTTGTATCAGGCCCCGTTAGCGAGTGTGTCGACGAACCGGCTGCAGTTGGGGTACTTTAGATTACATCGAGGGACGAGGCAAGGGTGCCCCCTGTCCCCCCTGCTGTTTGCCCTGGCGATCGAGCCGCTGGCCATGGCGTTGACGGAGTCCAGAAACTGGAGGGGGTTGGTTCGGGAGGGGGGGGAGGAGCATCGTGTTTCACTGTATGCGGATGACCTGCTCCTGTACATTGCGGATCCAGTGGATGGGATGGGGGAGGTCATGCAGATTCTTAGGGATTTTGGAGACTTTCCGGGGTATAAGCTGAATGTTGGGAAAAGCGAGCTTTTTGTGATACATGCGAGGGGCCAGGAAAAGAGACTGGGAGAGCTACCGCTTAAGATGGTGGAGAGGAGCTTTCGCTACTTGGGCATTCAGGTGGCTAAGAGCTGGGAGGTCCTGCACAAGCTCAATTTAGCGCGGCTGGTGGATAGATGGAGGAGGACTTTAAGAGTTGGGACATGCTCCCGCTTTCCCTGGCGGGCAGGGTGCAGTCCGTAAAGATGACGGTCCTCCCCAGGTTCTTGTTCGTCTTCCAGTGCCTTCCCATTCTCATCCCCAAGTCCTTTTTCAAGCGGGTAAACAGGATTATTATGGGATTTGTGTGGGCAAACAAGACCCCGCGTGTTAAGAGACTGTTCTTGGAGCGCAGTCGAAGGGGGGGTGGGCTGGCGCTGCCGAACATTTGCAGCTATTACTGGGCAGCAAATATATCCATGATTCAGAAATGGGTAATGGAGGGAGAGGGGGCAGCGTGGAGGCGGTTGGAGGCGGTAAAGATACTAGCTTGGGGGCACTGATAACGGCACCGTTGCCGCTTCCGCCGACACGGTATACCACGAGCCCAGTGGTGGTGGCGGCGATATTGAGCATCTGGGGGCAGTGGAGACGGCACAGCGGGGAGGCCAGGGTTTCAGTCTGGGCCCCGATACGGAACAATCACAAGTTCGTTCCGGGTAGAATAGACGGGGTGTTTCTAAGTTGGCACAGGGCGGGTATCAAAAGGATGGGGAACTTGTTCATTGATGGGACTTTTGCTAGTCTGAGGGCGCTGGAGGAGAAATTTGGGCTACCCCCGGAGGAATACCTTTAGGTACATGCAGGTTCGGGCGTTCGTGAAAAAGCAGGTGGCGGAATTCCCGCTGCTGCCTTCCCGGAGGATACAGGATAGGGTGGTCTTGGGCATGTGGGTAGGGGATGGCAAGATATCGGAAATATATCAGAAGCTGCAGGAGGCGGAGGAGGCCTCGGTGGAGGAGCTGAAGGGCAAGTGTGAGGAGGAGCTGGGTGAGGAGCTGGATGAGGGCCTGTGGGCAGACGCCCTGGGCAGGGTCAATTCCTCCTCATCTTGTGCCAGGCATAGCCTGATTCAGTTTAAGGGCGCATATGACAGTGGCGAGAATGAGTAAGTTCTATGGGGTGGAGGACAGGTGAGTGAGATGTTCAGGGAGCCCAGCGAACCATGCCCATATGTTCTGGGCATGCCCGGCACTTACAGGATTTTGGAAACGCTTTGCAAAGGCTATGCCCAAGGTCTTGGATACTCGGTTAAACCGAGCTGGGAGATAGCAATATTTGGGGTATCAGACGATCCGGGAGTGCAGGAGTCGAAAGAGGCCGGAGTTCTGGCCTTTGCCTCCTTGGTAGCCCGGAGGCGGCTCTTGTTAATGTGGAGGGACGGGAAGCCCCCCAAGCGTAGAGGCTTGGGTCAGTGACATGGTGGGATTTCTCAGGTTGGAGAGGATAAAGTTTGTCTTGCGAGGGTCCTTGCAGTGGTTCTCCAGGCGGTGGCAACTGTTCGCGGAACGTTAGGTGGAGGTCAGCAGCAGCAACAAACCAGAAGGGGGAAGGGGGAGAGGGGAGTGGGGGGAGGGGGAGGTGGGGGGGTGGTTTGGGCGGTGGATGGATTTGATTTGTAAAGGGCAGATACCCCACCTTGTTTTGTTAAATTGTTAAATGGTTAAGTTGTTTTCAGTTTTATTGCTATGTTTTGCTTTCATTGTTTTTCTTTTTGTAGTGGTTTGTAAAAATTATTGAAAAATTTTGAATAAAAACAAATAAAAATAAAAAATAAGTTAAGAGCCCATGGTGTTAAGGGTAAGACCCTGGTATGGATAGAGGATTGGCTGACTGGCAGAAGGCAGAGAGTGGGGAAAAAGGGGTCGTTTCCAGGGTTGGCAGCCGGTGACTAATGGTGTACCTCAGGGGTGTGTGCTGGGACCACAACTTTTCACAATATACATTAATGATCTGGAAGAATGAACTGAAGGCATTGTTGCTAAGTTTGCAGATGATACAAAGATCTGTACAGGGACAGGTAGTATTGAGGTAGCAGGGGGGCTGCAGAAGGACTTGGACAGGCTGGGAGAGTGGGCAAAGAAGTGGCAAATGGAATACAATGTGGAAAGGTGTACCGAGATCTAGGAGTACAGGTCCACAGGTCATTGAAAGGGGCAACACAGGTGGAGAAGGTAGTCAAGAAGACATCCGGCATGCTTGCCTTCATTGGCCGGGGCATTGAGTATAAGAATTGGCAAGTCATGTTGCAGCTGTATAGAACCTTAGTTAGGCCACACTTGGAGTATAGTGTTCAATTCTGGTCGCCACACTACCAGAAGGATGTGGAGGCTTTAGAGAGGGTGCAGAAGAGATTTACCAGGATGTTGCCTGGTATGGAGGGCATTAGCTATGAGGAGCGGTTGAATAAACTCGGTTTGTTCTCACTGGAATGAAGGAGGTTGAGGGGAGACCTGATAGAGGTATACAAAATTATGAGGGGCATAGACAGAGTGGATAGTCAGAGGCTTTTCCCCAGGGTAGAGGGGTCAATTACTAGGGGGCATAGGTTTAAGGTGAGAGGGGCAAGGTTTAGAGGAGATGTACGAGGCAAGTATTTTACACAGAGGGTAGTGGGTGCCTGGAACTCGCTACCGGAGGAGGTGGTGGAAGCAGGGACGATAGTGACATTTAAGGGGCATCTTGACAAATACATGAATAGGATGGGAATAGAAGGATACGGACCCCGGAAGTGTAGAAGATTGTAGTTTAGTCGGGCAGCATGGTCGGCACGGGCTTGGAGGGCCGAAGGGCCTGTTCCTGTGCTGTACATTTCTTTGTTCTTTGTTGTTCTTTGATTGGTACACCTTCTTAAAAATGTGAAACTGGTGGAAGGCTGCTGTGGGATCCGAGGAGGCGAGCAGTCATCTTTTCTCACAGGCAAAGAGGCCGGGGGCACTGGGGTTTCTGTCAAGTGTTTGGAGGGAGGTGGGGGAGTCATTGGGGAAGTCAGCCTCGGTAAGGGTAGTCTGCTATCGGGTGGGGGGGGTTGCAGTGCAGGGGGGAGGGTGGCCACCCATGGCCTTGGCTGGGGGCGTTTGGGGGAAGAAGGGTGTTTCAGAGCCCATGGGTCCACCATACCAACCCCTGGACCATGTGGTTCAGCTCCGGGGGCAACCGCAGCCCCAGCCAGCCTGCCCCACCGACCACCCATAACCCCCACAGACTGTGGAGGCCTCTGGACACGTGGCTGATGTTATGTTGGGCGCTCTGGATCCGTGGAGCACATACAGGTCACCAACACTTGGAATAGTGCAACACTATTTTATTGAGTCATTAACTGTTTAACATACTCTCACTGTGGGTTAACACGATATTAGCTTTAACTAAAGACCTTTGCCTTGTCCTAACCAGTCGATGCACTCAGCACATGGTGAATGTCTGTGCGGCAGGCTGTGAGCTCTGTCCTGCTAGCTAGTTGCAACTCGAATGAGCGGGAATTCTTGATGCCCCCTGTCTTTGTAGTGCGTGTGCTCTAACTGGTGATAGGCTGCGGTGTTGTGTGTGTTGATTGGTCCCACTGTGTGTCCATCAGTGTGTGTGGAGTCTGCACCATGAAATACTGGTGTATATTATGACAGCTGAAGACTCTTGTTCCTTTTTAAAATATTTTTTATTCTCCTTTTTCACATTTTCTGCCAAATTTACACCCAAGAGTAAACAATAATCAGTAACAAATGTAATGTCAATCCCCATATCAATAACAACGATCCCATCCTCCCACCAAACCCCAGATATTAGCCGCATGTTAACATAAACAAATGACAAAGAGGAATCAGGAATTACCCATAGTCGCCATTAACACATACAGTCCCTCTCCCCCCAACCCCCCAGCCCCCAACCCCCCTAATGTTCAATGTGATCCAACTCTCGAAAGTGCATAATGAATAACGCCCATGAATTGTAGAATCCCTCCATCCTTCCCCTCAGTTCAAATTTGACCTTTCCAAGCGTCAAGAATTCCAACAGGTCCCCCGCCACGCCAGGGCACAGGGTGGAGAGGTTGATCTCCAACCTAACAGGATCCGTCTTCGGGCGATCAACGAGGTGAAGGCTACAACATCTTCCTCCGTGCCCGTTTCCAACCCCGGCTGGTCCAACACCCCGAATATGGCCTCCCGAGATCCCGGGTCCAATTTCACGTGTACCACTTTAGAAATTACCCTAAAAACCTCCTTCCAGTAATCCTCTAGCTTTGGACAGAACCAAAACATATGAACGTGGTTTGCGGCCCCCCCCCTCCCCCTCGCAATGCTCACACACATCTTCTACCCCCTCAAAGAGCCGGCACATCCACACCCTTGTAAGGTACGCTCTATACACCACCTTCAGCTGTATCAGCCCCAACCTCGCACACGAGGTGGAGGCGTTCTCTCTCCGATGCACCTCACACCAGAACCCCTCCTCCATACCCTCTCCCAACTCTTCCTCCCACTCTTGATCCCTTCTGGTGGCGCCTTCTTCTCCTCCAAAATAGCCCCATAAACCACCAATACTACCCCCTTCTCCAGTCTCCCTGTCGTCAGCACCTCCTCGAGCAATGTGGAAGCCGGCTCCACCGGGAAGCTCTGTATCTCCTTTCTGGCCAAGTCTCGAACCTGCATGTATCTAAATATTTCCCCCTGCTCCAGCCCATACTTTGCTCCCAGCTCCTTCAATCCCGCAAAACGACCCCCAAGAAACAGATCTTTAAGTGTCCTAATTCCTTTCTCCTCCCATCTCCGAAAATTTCCATCCCACTTCCCTTCCTCAAATCTACGGTTCCCCCGAATAGACATTTCCCTTGACCTTGCCCCCAACCCTAAGTGCTGTCGAAACTGCCTCCAAATTCTCAACAAAGCTATTACTACCGGACTCCCCAAGTATCTCCCCGGGGCCGTCGGGAGCGTCACTGTTGCTAGCACCTTCAATCCAGACCCCCTACCCAAACTCTCCTCCATTCTGACCCACTGGGAATCAACCCCTCTGACCCAGCTCCACACCTTCTCCACATTCGCCGCCCAGTAACAATACATCAGGTTCGGAAGACCCAAGCCCCCTGCCTGCCTTCCCCTCTGTAGTAGCACCTTTTTAATTCTGGCCACCTTCCCTCCCCATACGAACGAGGTAATCATCCCTTCAATCTCTTTAAAAAATGCCTTTGGCAGGAAAATCGTCAGGCATTGAAAAATAAACAGAAATCGCGGCAGCACATTCATTTTAACCGCCTATACCCGACCCGCCAATGACAGAGGGAGACCATCCCACCTTGCTAGATCAGCTTTCACCCTCCCCACCAAACTAGAAATGTTCACCTATGGTGCCCCCCCCCCCCCAATCTTGAGCAACCTGCACCCCCAGGCATCTAAAGTGAGTCCCTTCCTTACGGAATGGCAGCCCCCCCACCCCTGCCCTCACCCCTGGCCGAGGCATCACAAAATAATCACGCTTGTCTAGATTTAATTTGTACCCTGAGAAAGACCCAAACACCCGAAGTAGCTCCATTATTGCCCCCATTGACACACTTGGTCCCGACACGTATAATAACAAGTCATCAGCATATAAGGACACCCTATGCTCTATCCACCCCCCTCCCCCCCCGCACTATTCCTTTCCATACCCCCGAACGTCTTAATGCGATGGCCAATGGCTCAATCGCGAGTGCAAACAGCAGGGGGGACATAGGACATCCCTGCCTAGTCCCATGGTGGAGAGGAAAGTATTCTAAGCTGATGTTATTTGTGCGGACATTGGCCCTCGGCTCCTTATATAATAGTTTTATCTAGTCCACAAATCTGGGTCCAATTCCAAACCGCTCTAGAACTGCCATCAAGTACCCCCATTCTACCTGGTCAAACGCTTTGTGGCCGACTCTCCGAGACTCTCAGGGGAACAGAGTATCCCGCCTGGTCTCGACCGTTTCAAGCAGTCTGCCAGGTCTGCATCCCCGAAATGTGGGGCTGGTCTCCTCTGTGGCATGGCTGGGAGCTGTGTGGGATTGGCTGTGCAGGATTGGTTTAAAGTGCTGCTCCCCTTGTTAGCAGGGGGCTGGCGAGCGCAGTCCCGGCATATCAGTCGGCAGGACCATGATTTGCGGCGTGAATCCCGTGGGGCCTTGTTAAGTGGACCAATTAATGTTTTATAGCAGTGACGGACTCGCTGGCTGAGCATCGGGAAGCTCGCTGCATTTTCCGCTCACTACCACACTCAGAAACTTTTCCATTAGATCTCACCCAACATATTTTAAAAAAAAGTTTATGTTGTTAATTGTTTATGTGCTGTGACTGTCAAAGACACAAGCAGACAGGGCTCCTTGAGTTTATTTTAAAAAGTAAAAGAGAATAGTTTTTAATGTCCTTCACCTGGTTTAAGTGAAATAATAAAAGTGCTCCAACTTTCACACACACACACAAACAGTTTACAAAATGGGAGGATAGATTAAGTGATATTTTTAAAGTCCAATAATTATTAAAGTGGTATGGTTCTTGTATGGATCCAGACTGAGCTCTCTGGTCCTTCTGTTTTCAGTATCGTGGCAGTTTAAAGATGTAGATGGAACATTTATCGATTCTTCTGGAGACAACAGCTACCAGCTTGAATTCTTTGAAATACTTCTGCCTGGGGCACCTGGATAGTCAAAAACAGCAGGCAGGGGTTTGGCTTGTAAAAATAGATGGAGGGAGAGAGAGAGAGAGAAAGGCCCACGAGGGAGTCTTCTGTTTTGGTTGTTTGAAAACTGGCTTGTTTCTAATTCTTAGAACAAATAAGATTAGTCGTCTGAGGCCAGTTTCTGTCATATGATCAAATGAATCAGTACTTCCATTGTCCACATAAATGATTTGAAGTTAGAAGCCATTGTTATACAATGGGGATTGGAAAGTTGCTATTCACACCTGCTTATGATGATATGGTTCAACTGCAGCTCTCTTTGTTACATGGAGCTCAGAGACAGGGCTCGGGATTCTCCGTTGGCCAACGCTCCAGACGCCGAAATTGCCGCAGGCACCAGTTTGATGCCAATTCACGATGCTCCACCCCCTCTAAAACGGCGTCGTTGCGAGGCATACCGTGCATAGCTGAAGCCCCGTCCGGTGGGCCGAGTTCCCGATGGTACGGTCCACGTGTGCTCTCAACAATCGTGAACCTGGTGTGGCTGAGCGATAGAGAGGCATGCGGACAGTGTCCAACACCGGCATACTTCGCCAACAGTCGTTCTGCTGACTGGGGGGCTTCTGCCAAGGCTGAGGGTGGGGGGGGGGGGGGGGGGCGGGGATAGTGGAGTGTGGCCAGGAGGTGGGCTGTGGGGTCTGGGTATACGGGTATGCCGATCTATTACCGCAGCCAGCAGGACACCTGCGAGTGTCCATCATGGACCCGCCGATTCCTGCACCGTTTGTAGTGTGTTCTGCTGGTGTTGCACGCCGCCGCCGGTGCTAACCCTTCACCGTTAGAGGAATCGGTCCGGGTGTGGCGCCGATTTTTCTGACGTGGAACTCCATGGATCCTCCGTTGGCGTCAGCACCTAGCTGGAGGAACGGAGAATCCAGCTCATGGAGTCAGCACTTTGAGTTTAGGTGTACAGACAATAGGAGAGTGAACTTTATTTCAGCATGTATATTCAAGGGAGGTAATTCTGATTCTTTGTCGAAATTACAAAGGTCACCTGACTCTCACTGGCATCTTAACAGCTTGCTCCTGACTAAGAAACGTAAGTCAGTGATTTTCAGCCAGTGATCCATAAAGTCGCTTTTATAGAGCATGGCTTCATAACAACTAATTCTGGCTCATTACTCATCGCTATCATCAGCCCAGATTGAAGCAACTGAAAGAAAATTTGCACTCTCGTAGCTTCTTTCACCACCTCAGAATGTCTCAAAGTGCTTCACAACCAATTAAATATTTATGAATTGTAGCCACTCTTGTAATGTAGAATGGCACAGTTGCCAATTTGCGCACAGAGGTGAGGAACCAAATCATCTGTTTGATGATGTTGCTTGAAAATTCTTTTCTCAGCTGTGTGATTAAGAACCTGTTCTGTAAATTGCCTTTCACCATTTCCAAGAAAGAAAATATTTTGCTTCCCACCCTTTAGTGAAAGGATTCAGGTTACTGTTCCAATACATGTTATAATGAAGTTAAAACAGGAGCTGGAGGGAGAGAAAATGACAGGCGTGACAAGATGCATTAAAGGGGAAGACCACCAGCCTGGAGCTACCCTTCCAACAGAGTCTTTAGATCATGCTGCTTTCTCCTTCATGACTTACAGAGGCTTATATAAGGAGGAAATGGTTCCGTAAGGGCATACAAATGAACATAAAACATCTCGTTAAACAGAGAAACCAAACAAACTTGTATTAATAAGCGAATGTTGGCAGTCATCCCCAGGACAGGTTTGCATAGTCCAGGATTTGTGAATCTATTACAAATGGCTGCCCACAGATTGAAATTTTGTTGCCAGGAGGGAGGGGGTGAGGGGTTGAGGCTGGAGAGGTGGAAGAGAGGGGAGTGGTGGTTGGGGGGTCATGGTGGGGTGGTTCTGGTTGAAACGGGAGAAAGGATTGGCGGGGAGGTGGGTAACCCCGGATGAGTGCAGAGACTGTCAGGTGTGGAGGCAGGCTGGGTGGAAGTCCTGCCTCTGTGATCTGGCACTGGCTTAAATAAATAAAAGATAATAAAGCAGCAAATACCTCCAGCCCTCTCTTCTCATCGCCCTCACACTCACCTCCGTAGCAACTCATATCCCTATGCCAACACATAATCCTCTATCCAACACACATGGCCCTCATACCCTCATGCCAGCCCATGTCTCCCACACACCCTCTGGCCCCTAAAATCCCTTATGCCAACTCAGTTGCAACTCATGCTACCATATACCCTCACCCATGGCCCTTTACCCTTACTCCACCCATGTCAGTTTACCTAGTATCCTTTTCAACTTCCAGGACAGCTTTGACAGTTCCTGGATATCTTGACACTTCCTGGGCATTCTGCTACTTCCTGGATAGCCCGACAGTTCCTTGACAGCTGAACTCTTTCAGGACGGCTTGACAATTCATTGAAAGCTGTGCAGTTCCAATGAATTCATGCATAAAAGGTGCATTATCGCATTTAACTTTAACAGAATGCCTTACCTCGCATAATGATGCCCTGGGCCCTATCCAAAAGGGTACGTTAACTCTCCAAAGGGGTCTCTAGCTATCTAAAGAATCCAGAAAGTTCAGACCTCCTTTTATCTGGTCTGCTCTGTGTGACCTGGTAGGGTTCAAAAGTTCCACTGCAATGGAAGCAGCTGGTGATTTTAATAGTCAGCTCCATCTGCATATAGCAGACCACCCAGAATCATGACAGTCACTCAGATGTTTTCTTCAGGATTTCTCCAGAGCAGTCCAAGGCAGCGAAGATTGGTTTCAACATGACAATGGCCTGCTCCATTTCATTTCATGTGGTGAGTATGGCTTTTATTGAAAGTATGATGCACACATGTGGATGGCTTACACATCAGATTCATTCATGAGCCATGTCTGCAAAGCGTCATCCTTATAGAAGCCACCCGTTGGTATGCTGTGGTGGCTCAAAATCAGCAGGCACAGCACACTGCTGCAGAACGAAGGCATCATGATCTCTGCCAGGATACTGGACATTGACCTGTACGGTTCTCTGGGTATGGTTGCATACCATTTGAGGGAGTAGAATCCCCTTTGGTTGCAGTACATCTCAGAGTTGACATGATAAGCCTGCAATGTTATTTGCATGCTGTCAAAAAAGCAAGGAAGACTGAACACCATGCAAAATCTTGTCTTCACTCCACTTCTTTGGTAAGAGAGAATGTCGCGTAATTATCTCTCTACAATCACATAGCAGACAGTAAACTGGGAGATGTTGCAGATATCTCCAGTCTCCAGCCTGGAAGAAGCAATAAAAGTTTATAATTATGGTCACTTCACAACGAGCAGCAGTGCCGTCCTTTCCTTGCTCTAAGGTTGAATTCTGGCTGCAGCAGGTGACAGATTTCAGTGAGGATGTTTTTAGTGATGTGCAGGTGAACCTAGTGTTCTTTGCTAAGGTTCAGGTAGGAGAATATCTCCCCAAACATCTGGGTGGAGATGTTGCGAACCCTTTTCCTCTCACCTCCTCTGTCCTCTTCCAGCATCCTGTCTGTCTGATCTTGTTTAACTCTCCCACTAATGCACGATAGCAAGAGAAAGGCTAATTAGCCCATCTATGTCTGGAAGCTGGAGCATTGGGCTCCAAAATGCCACTGCTGGTGCCAAATCAGTGTTACGGCCATTCTCAGCGTGCAGGCTAATCCTCTCATCAACATGGTGTCCGGCACAATCTGCCCACAAAATGTGCATATGTCACAGATGCCATTTTGGGCACCAAATAGTACATGTAGTGCCCAGGCAATGAGTGTTACCAATTCGAGTTTTGCACCAAAAATAACTTTAGTACTTCATTGCAAAGGAGCAGCTCATAGCTGTACAAGAAAAATAAAGCAGTGGACTAAATGAGAGTTTTGGAAGGAACTTCTCGTAGTGAATTGTTTATTTAGGTAATAAACTGGCACCTAAGAGAATGAACACTGGGTCTACAGAGTCTTTCTAAATGGAACTAGATGTGTTTTTGTTTGAGATTGCAAACTTAAGGCAGGCTGACAGGCTTGGGATGGTGGAACAGGAGAATAATAGTAGATTTATATCACAGATACTTCAGATATAGTGAGCTCCATGAAGACAGAAGATGTTAGCAATGTACAGCAGGTCAGTAAGCACCTGAAAGTCGGAAAGATAGTTTTTAGTTTCAGATCCAACATTTTTGACAGAACTGAAAACTGGGGGAAAAGTGAGATCTTATGAGGCTGAATAAATGTTGATGAGAGCAGAATGACTCAACTGTATGAGTTTGACTGCTGTAACAGAGAGGGTTTAATGGCTTTAATAAGACCATAAATAAGACATAGGAGCAGAATTAGGCCACTCGGCCCATCAAGTCTGCTCTGCCATTCAATCATGGCTGATATTTTTTACGTCCCCATTCTCCTGCCTTTTCCCCATAACCCCTGATCCCCTTATTAATCAAGAACCTATCTATCTCTGTCTTAAAGACACTCAGTGATTTGGCCTCCACAGCCTTCTGCGGCAAAGGGTTCCACAGATTCACCACTCTGTGGCTGAAGAAATTCCTCCTCATCTCTGTTTTAAAGTATCATTCCTTTAGTTTGAGATTGTGTCCTCTGCTTCTAGTATTTCCTACAAGTCTTCCCCACTTCTTCCAATTCTTCCCCACTGTTGCGAGACTCCTACACGACCCTCTTATGGACTGACATCATTAACACTACACCCCTGTATGCTTCACACAATGCCGGTGTTATCTAGTTACATAGTGTACCGTGTGTTGCCCTATTATGTATTTTCTGTTATTTCCTTTTCTTTTCATGTACTTAATGATCTGTTGCGCTGCTCGCAGAAAAATAGTTTTCACTGTACCTTAGTACACGTGACAATAAACAAATTGATGGATCTGTACTTTGTTAATATATTTATTTATTTTTTAAAATAAATTTAGAGTACCCAATTCTGAGTACCCAATTTAGAGTACCAAAAATGGCCCATTTTTTCCAATTAAGGGGCAATTTAGCATGGCCAATCCACCTAGCCTGCACATCTTTGGGTTGTAGGGGTGAAACCCACGCAGACACGGGGAGAATGTGCAAACTCCACACGAACAGTGACCCAGAGCCGGGATCGAACCTGGGACCTCGGCGCCGTGAGGCAGCAGTGCTAACCACTGCGCCACCGTGCTGCACTTGTTAATATATTTATGTGTCGCTGCACTATATATTAATCGACAGAACTTGAGACTGAGCTTCTTGGGTAAAGTAAGGTATAGCTTTATCTGTGTCAGTTTTAAAGTCTACTGATCAAGTCAAATTTTATGTGAATACAGAATCTAGAAAGTTTGTTTGTCCAACGCAAATACAGGTGGTTGAATTGAATTCAAAATACAACTCAGTTTGTGGTAATTTCTACAGATCAAAATGCACAATACAAAAATGAAATGAAAGGAAATAGCTGTTTGTAAAGCAAAGTAAGAATAGGTTTCAAAGGTTAAGTTAAAGATGAATTCAGAGAGAGAGAGAGAGAGAGGGAGAGAGAAAAAGGTTCTCTCCCGGTCTCATAAGGAAAACATAATTTTTAAGGTTCTGTCCCCTTTTTGGCTGTGATTGGGTTCAAATAATTATAATTAATCTAATTTGACCAAAATGTCTGTCTATCAATTTTTAAGAGATAATGTGGCATGAGAGAATTTCTATATCTTTCCATAATATGGTATGGTCAAACCACCTGTTCCCCACCATGTTGTATAGAAGTGGGATCTTTGCCCAGTAATGATAACAATGAGTTTACTCTGCAACGTGGCCTTGTAGTGTATGGTCAGTTTTCAAACTGACTTCCTTATCTGATCTTTTCCCATTCTCTCAGCCTTTTCTGCTGTCATGGCTAAGAGATTTTTAATAGTGTAATGCCACTAAATCATTTCTTCCTTTAAACTTTTATTACCTATCAGAAAAGTAGAATTCTATCACAAATCCAATCCAATCAAAGTGGAAACATCCTCTTCATGTCCACTCTATCCAGGCCTTGCAGTATCCTGTAAGTTTCAATAAGATCCCCCCTCACCCTTCTAAACTCCAACGAGTACAGACCTAGAGTCCCCAACCATTCCTCATACCAGAGCTCTTCATTCCAGAGATCATTCTTGCGAACCTCTTCTGGACTCTTTCCAAGGTCAGCACATCATTCCTTAGATACGGGCCCAAAACTGCTCACAATACTCCAAATGGGGTCTGGCCAGAGCCTTATATATTTTTTTTAAAGAAAACTGGTTAGTGAGACTCATTTTCACATTTGTCATCCCGTGGTGGCCTAGGCCCCCTGAGTTCAGATATAAATCTCCCAGTACACAATGTTGTTCCTCAAATCCCAGACTGTTATTCTCACAGTTTTAGTCTCTGTCTTTTATTTTATAGGCAGTGTCGTATTGTGAACTCAGTCTTATGGTGAACTGCACGTGTCTATTCGAAATCACTTTGAGACTTTGCAGCCATAAAAACGAGCAGATATTCATCCCACCAGTCTTACCGGGATGCAACCCTGATTTTAAAGGCATTTCTTCTAACACAACCAATGTTGATCCTTTTGCAGCATGTATGATGAGCTAGATACAGAAGAACATTTAAGGCAATTTATCATAGGATTAAGGGGACATGAGGAAAACATTTCTCACCCAGAAGTTTTAGGTGTCTGCCTATATTGGTGAGTGAGGAGAAATGCTCAACTCATTTAAAAGGTAACTAGATCTGCATCTGAAGTGCTGTAACCTGCATGGTCATGGACCAGGTGTTGGAAAGTGGGTTTAAAAATGAGCGGCTAGTTTCTTATTTTTCTCTTTTTTGGGGGTCGACACAGACACACTGGGCTGAATGGCCTCTTTCTGTGCCATAACTTTTCTATGGTTTCTGAGAAAGCAGACCTTGTGATGGCATATTAATCTGGAACAGTTCTCTATATTAATCAAAATCTCTGTTTAGAAGTACTTTTCCTTCCTATTTTCTTTTTGTTTTCAAAAGGAAAAAAAACAGTAAAACTGGGAAATAAAGAATACGTGTCCAAACTGGTCTTGTATATCTTAAAATGGAACACCAAAATGACTGGTGCCAGTATTAAGATATTTTTACTGGGATTTGAAAATTTTGAATTTGCTTTTCCTTCCTTGGTTATGATTTATTAGTTCAAACCTTCCTTAACAAGTAGCCTGTCATTTTTTTTAGTAACAGTAATCATTTTATACAGTAGTGAGCTGTGTGTTCAAGTCCCACTCCAGGCCGTGAGACCTTTATGCAGACTGATACGTTAGTGCAGTATCGAGGGAGTGAGCTGCTTTATTTCAGATAGGCTTCTCAGAGGAAAGTAATAGGTCCCGTGACAGGATTCCAAAGGCCCCTTTACCTTACTTGGAAAGGTAATGCATTGTATCAGACGTACTTTGGGGTATGCTGAGAACATTAGAAAGTACTGAATAAATGCAAGTGTTGACTGTCTTTCACTTTCCATTTGGAGATCAGGGCCTTAACAAGTATGCTTTCCTATCTTGCACTTAGACTACAATCCTCTAGTACACATGATGCCCATCTGGGCTCTGAATGTGGCCCACAAGACATTTTGTTCACCATTGCCTGTGCGCAGGGTTGCCAAATTCTGCTAATTTCTGTCCACGCAGTTTTTTTCGTACCGGTATGACTGAAGTGATACGTACGTCAAACAAGGTAAAATGAAGTGAGGTGCGTGCTGATTGTAACAACATTGACGGGGAGAGCAGTGCACTCGCCCTGCATCTCATCTGTAGATGAGAGTTCTATTAATATATAAACGATGACTTCCGGTGGCAGTGGGGAGGAGGAAGCTGCACGATGGAGGGCTCCCGCCTGTGAATTGATTTTTTGGAGTTTTGATGCCCTGTCCCAGGAACAACTTTTGATTAAACAAGGGTAGGAAGGCATAGAGAAGAGAGATGTCCAAATCTCAAAGAAAAACGGCTGTGAAAAAGGGGGCTAATGAAGGTCCGCCGGTGGGTGGGAAGGTCGGCTCAGGAACTGAAAAGAAGGTGGAGGCCGGGGCGCCGGGTGAGGCTGCACTGCTCACGGCAGAAAGGATAACCGAGGCAATGGCTGTGGAACTTGAAAAACAGTTCACAAAACACATGAGGAAGGAGATGAGGCTGGTATTGAAAGTGCTGGTGGAGGAGGCGATTGCCCCGGTGAGGGTGGCGGTATCGAGTGCAGCGGCGGAGGTGCGGGAGCAAGGTGAGACACTGAAGGAAGTGGAAGAGGTGCTATCGCAACACAGTGATCAACTCACCTCGATGGGGAAGGAGCTGCGGAGATAGAGACCAACAAGGGTCTGCGAGCCAAAATGGAAAACCTGGGAAACAGATCCAGGCGGTGAAACTGAGGATCGTGGGTCTGCCCGAAGGGGTGGAAGGCCCGAGGCGGACGGAATATTTTGCCACGATGTTGGCGGAGCTATTGGGGCAGGGGGAAGATCTCTCTCGATACGACCTAGATCGGGCTCATAGGTCGTGGAGGCCTATACCAAAGGCAAGTGAGCCGCCAAGAGTGATGACTGTTTGTTTCCGTAGATACCGTGTGAAGGAAAAAGTCCTGTGCTGGGCAAAGCAGAAGGGGAAGGTGCAGTGGGCTGGAGCTGGTATACGCATATACCAGGACTTTACGGTGGAGTTGGCGAGGAGGCGGCGGCCTTCAGCCGAGTGAAGACGGCACTGTATAACAGCAAAGTGCGGTGCGGCATAGTATATCCAGCTAAGTTGAGGGTGATCTACAAATCCAAAGACTTTTATTTTGAGATGGTGGAAGCGGCGGAGGTGTTTGCGAAGGCAGAAGGGCTGTGGCAGAATTGAGAAATTGGACTGAGGACTGGTCTTGTACTGAGGGTAGACGGTTGGTAGGAGAGTATGTCGCTTTATCTTTTCACTGCATGTTGTTGTATGTACTAAATGAGTCGACACTGTCTATTTGGACAAGGTAAGAGTTGGGACTTTCCTTTGCAATGATGGTTCTTTGGGGCGTGTGTGTTTATGCTGGGGTTGTGTGTTAAAGGGGATTTCTTTGTTTCCCTGGGACCAGGCAGGGGGGAAGGAGACCAGGGCGGGGGCCTCCACACTGGCTGGTTTAAGCTGGCCAGTGAACGGGAGTGAGGTGGGGGGAGGGGCTGTGGCCATCAGAGCCTGGGAGAACAGGTTTCGATGAGCCTAGTGTGGTGGTATGTATTAGGGGTATTAAGGTACCCTGTGATGCCGAGAGGCTATTGGTGGATAGACACTGGATCCCGATTGGATCAGCTGCCTGCTGGCTCCACCCAGTAAGGCGGAGTATAAGAGCCCGGGTTCTCCCAACAGCCGCATTCTGTAACTGTGCTGCTGGGGAACAAGTCTGCGTAAGAAAGCCATCGTTCAACTCCTTCTCATCTCATCTTGTGAGTGATTGATTGTGCTACAATTTATTACGCAAACTTTTAAGGACATGGAGCTCCGAATCATTCCGGAGTGTGTGCGAATCAGCCCCCACGCGGCAAACTCAGCGGCCACTTTTAAACATTGGTTAGCGTGTTTTCAGGGATACCTCCGAACGGCCTCCGGCATAACTACAGAAGAACAGAAAATCCAGGTCCTGCATGCCAGGGTGAGCCCTGAAATCTACACGCTCATAGAGGATGCGGAAGATTTCCCGACGGCGATCGCCATGCTGATAGGAATCTACGTTTGGCCCGTCAACCAGGTCTACGCAGATCCCCGGGGAATAGCTGGACGAACTCTACAATGCACTGTTAATACTGGGGAGAAACTGCAACTGCCCATCGGTTTCGGCTAATGAACACACAGAGCTGCTGGTCCGAGATGTGTCCGTGGCAGGTATGCTTTCATCCCAAATTTGCCAGCGATTGCTGGAAAGAGACACACTAGGCCTCAAAGAGGCACGGGCCCTCGCGGCCTCGTTTGATGTGGCATCACAAAACGCCCGCGCCTACGCCCCCGACCGCGCGGCAGCCCCTTGGGCACCGTGGACCCCCGCCGCGACCGAACCCCCTGGACCCTCCACCCCCCCTGCAGGCCTGCGTGCCAGAGCAGCAGATCACCGGGGGGGGGGGCCCCGCTGCTACTTTTGCGGGCAGGAGAAACACCCCCGAATGCGCTGCCCGGCCCGCTCGGCCCTCTGTAAAGGGTGCGGGAAAAGGGGCATTTTTTAGCTGTGTGCCAGGCCTGGGGGGTAGCCGCAATCTCCGGGGGAGAATCCCAAACTCAACCCCCCCAGCGATCCATGTGCGGCCAATGGGCGCCGCCATCTTGGGTCCCGGACTCCATGCGGGAGGGATAGGCGCCGCCATTTTGTGCTCCCCTGGCAATGTGTGCTCCATGGGTGGCGCCATCTTGTCCATCCCTGACCGTGTGCGACCCGTGGACGCTGCCATCTTGGCTGAGGACTAAGAACCCCGGGATGGACGGCCACACGGGGCCTGAAGAAAACGCCCCGATGCAGCAACTACGACTGGCTTCTGTGACCCTGGGCCAGTCGCGGCCCCGAAAGCTCCAAACAGCATCAACGACTATATTTATAAACGGGTACGAGACGCCCTGCCGCATCGACTCTGGGAGCACGGAGAGTTTTATACATCCCGATACAGTAAGACGCTGTTCCCTTCCGATCCACCTGAGTAATCAAAAACATTTTCTGCCGGCAGGGTCCCATTTGGTAGAGATAAAAGGGTTCTGCATCGCGAACCTCACGGTGCAGGGGAGGGAGTTCAAGAACTACCGGCTTTATTTCCTGCCCCAACTCTGCGCTGCCACACTTCTGGGATTGGATTTTCAGTGTAATCTCCAGAGTTTAATGTTTAAATTCGGCGGCCCTATACCCCCACTCACTATCTGCAGCCTCGCGACCCTCAAAGTCGATCCGCCTTCCCTGTTCGCGAACCTCACCCCAGATTGCAAACCAGTCGCCACTAGGAGCAGATGGTACAGCGCCCTGGACCGATCTTTTATCTGGTCAGAAGTCCAGCTGCTGCTGAGGGAAGGCATAATTCAGGCCAGCAATAGTCCCTGGAGAGCCCAGGTGGTAGTTGTAAAGACAGGGGAGAAGCAGGGGATGGTCGTAGACTATAGTCAAACCATCAATAGGCACACGCAGCTGGATTCGTACCCTCTCCCCCGCATATCCAACATGGTCAACCGGATTGCACAGTACAAGGTCTTTTCCACGGTGGACCTTAAGTCCGCCTACCACCAGCTCCCCATCCGCCCGAGCGACCGAAAATACACTGCTTTCGAAGCAGATGGGCGGCTCTATCATTTTTTAAGGGTTCCATTTGGTGTCACTAATGGGGTCTCGGTCTTCCAACGGGAGATGGACCGAATGGTTGATTGGTACGGTTTGCAGGCCATGTCCCCGTATCTCGACAACGTCACCAACTGCAGCCACGACCAGCAGGACCACGACGCCAACCTCCACAAATTCCTCCAGACCGCAAACGCCCTGAATCTCACATACAACAGGGAAAAATGCGTGTTTAGCACCGACCATCTAGCCATCCTCGGCTACGTAGTGCGAAATGGAGTGATAGGCCCAGACCACAAACGCATGCATCCCCTCATGGAGTTCCCCCTCCCCCACTGCTCCAAGGCCCTGAAATGCTGCCTGGGCTTCTTCTCTTATTACGCCCAGTGGGTCCCCAACTATGCGGACAAGGCCCGTCCACTAATCCAGTCCACGGTTTTTCCCCTGTCGACAGAGACCCACCAGGCCTTCAGCCGCATCAAAGCAGATATCGCAAAGGCCACGATGCAAGCGATCGACGAGTCCCTCCCCTTCCAAGTCGAGAGCGACGCATCTGACGTAGCTCTGGCGGCCACCCTCAACCAAGCGGGCAGACCCGTGGCCTTTTTTCACGCACCCTCCATGCTTCAGAAATCCGCCATTCCTCAGTGGAAAAGGAGGCCCAGGCCATAGTGGAAGCTGTGCGGCATTGGAGGCATTACCTGGCCGGTAGGAGATTCACTCTCCTCACTGACCAACGGTCGGTGGCCTTCATGTTCGATAATGCACAGCAGGGCAAGATCCAGAATGACAAGATCTTGCGGTGGAGGATCAAACTCTCTGTGGTGTTGGGTGCTCTGAGGTACAGATGAACCAACATGGTTGCAATTGGTACAATGCTGTTTTATTCCAACTTGCTATTTACAGATTTGTCTTGATACTCTGCACGTGGTGACTCCCTGAGTGTGTTGTTAATCAGGTCCTGTCCTTGTCCTGGTCTCTAGATGGACTGGCCACCAGGTGTCGTGTTTCTTGTCTTATGCTGTCTCTGTCCTTGTCTGTGATTGGCTGTCGTGTTATGTGTGTAAATTTGTCTGTTGGTCTGTCTATCATGATGTGTGTGTTTGAATATCATGACATCCCCCCTTTTTTACAAGATTATGTGCCTACGTGGTTATAAATATGAATGTGTCCTGACTGCAGCTAAAAGTGTGTGTGCGTGATATTTACAGCATGTACATGTGGCGTAACTATATACATGGGGCGATGTCAGGTGTGTCATGCTAACGAGGTTGTACCATAACAAAACAAGAAAAAATCTTTGAAGTGTGGTCCGGTCAAACGAGATCAGGAATGATAACAGTAACATGTTACAATACCATAGTTGCTAAACTTTGACGTGTGAACAGTCTCATAAGTCCAGTCTAGTAGGTGAGCGACGAATTCGGGTTGACCGCCTCAAGGGTGGGTCGAGAACCACCGGCTGAGGTGCGAGCCTGGCCACGGGTGGCGATGGAAGGGGCATGGTCTGTGGCAGCTCCACGAAGTCACGATCAGGAACCAGTGGAGGACCCGGCGTCTGTATACTGTTCCATTGCGAGCGTGGAAGGAGGCGAAGGGCTCGCCGATTGCGCCTACGCACGGATTCATCCGGCATGCGTACGAGGAATGAGCGGGGAGCCACACATTGGAGAACTTCGGCAGGTGCTGACCAGCCACCACCTGGTAGGTGAATGCGGACTTTGTCTCCAGGGGCCAGGGGGGGAAGATCAGTTGCCCTTGTGTCGTACAAACTCTTCTGGCGATCACGCTGCAGTTGCATCTTTTGCAGTACCATAGCATGGTCTGTTGTTGGTGCCAGGATGGAAGGCACAGTTGTTCTGAGGGTGCGACCCATCAGCAGCTGTGCTGGTGAGAGACCCGTGGCTAGCGGAGCCGAGCGATAGGCCAGCAGGGCGAGGTGAAAGTCCGATCCGGCAGCAGCTGCCTTGCAGAGGAGCCGCTTGGCAATGTGAACGCCCTTCTCCGCCTTTCCATTGGACTGGGGATGCAGAGGGCTGGACGTCACGTGTGTGAAGCCATACGAAGCAGCAAAGGATGACCATTCCTGTCTGGCAAAACAGGGCCCATTGTCCGATATGACAGTCATCGGAATGCTGTGGCGAGCAAAGGTGTCCTTGCAGGCCCTGATGACTGCAGACGACGTCAGATCGTGTAGGCGTATGACTTCTGGGCAATTGGAGAAGTAGCCCATGATGACAACATAGTCCATGCTAAGTGCGTGAAATAGGTCGACACCCACCTTCGCCCAGGGGGACGTCACCAGCTCATGGGGCAGAAGCGTCTCAGGAGGTTGCGCCAGCTGAAACCTTTGGCAGGTTGTGCAGTTGAGCACCATGTTGGCAATATCGTCACTGATGCCCGGCCAGTATACCGCCTCTCGGGCCCTCCGTCTGCACTTCTCGATTCCCAAATGGCCTTCGTGTATTTGATGGAGAATCAGCTGGCGCATACTGTGCGGAATGACGATCCTGTCTAGCTTCAGAAGGATCCCATCAATGGTGGCTAGGTCGTCCCGTACATTATAGAACTGCGGGCACTGCCCTTTGAGCCAACCTTCTGTCATGTGGCGCATCACTCGCTGTAAAAGGGGGTCGGCCGCTGTCTCTCTGCGTATGCGGGCCAGACTGGAGTCGTTAGCCGGCAGATTTGCTGCTGTCAAGGCCACTTGTGCCTCGACTTGACATACGAACCCCTCCGCATCTGGTGGTGTACTCACTGCTCGGGATAGGGCATCCTCCACGATGAGGTCCTTCCCTGGAGTGTAGATCAGTTGGAAATCATACCTCCTGAGTTTAAGTAGGATGCGCTGGAGGCGAGGGGTCATGTCGTTCAGGTCCTTGTTTATTATGTTGACCAGGGGGCGGTAGTCAGTTTCGGCCGTGAATCGTGGAAGACCATATACATAATCGTGGAACTTGTCCAAACCAGTTAGCAAGCCCAGGCATTCTTTATCGATTTGCGCGTAGCGCTGCTCTGTGGGGGTCATAGCCCGTGATGCATAGGCAACCGGGGCCCATGATGACGTGTCATCCCTCTGCAGGAGCACTGCTCCAATGCCGGATTGGCTGGCATCAGTTGAGATTTTGGTGGGACGAGACGTGTCGAAGAACGCCAACACTGGTGCCGTGGCAAGTTTGTGTTTGAGCTTCTCCCATTCCAGCTGGTGTGTATGTTGCCACTGGAACTCTGTAGATTTTTTAACGAGATGGCACAGAGCCGTTGTGTGGGAGGCAAGGTTGGGAATGAATTTCCCGAGGAAGTTGACCATGCCCAGGAATCGTAGTACAGCCTTCTTGTCGGCCGGCCGCGGCATGGCTGTGATGGCGCTCACCTTGTCTGCATCCGGACGGACCCCTGACCGGGAGATGTGGTCCCCCAGGAACTTCAATTCGGTCTGGCCAAAAGCACACTTGGCTCGGTTGAGGCGCAGGCCATTTTCCCGTATGCGGGCAAAAGCGCGTTGGAGACGATGTATGTGCTCCTGCGGTGTGGTGGACCAGATGATGACATCGTCCACATACACGCGCACACCTTCGATGCCTTCCATCATCTGCTCCATGATTCTGTGGAAGACCTCGGATGCCGAGATGATGCCAAATGGCATCCGGTTATAGCAGAATCTGCCGAAAGGGGTGTTAAAGGTGCATAGCTTTCGGCTGGACGGGTCCAGTTGGATCTGCCATAATCCTTTGGAAGCATCCAGTTTGGTGAATATCTTCGCTTCGGCCATTTCACTGGTGATTTCCTCCCATTTAGGTATGGGATAATGTTCCTGCATAATGTTATTATTTAGGTCTTTAGGGTCTATGCAGATGCGGAGCTCGCCAGAGGGCTTCTTGACACACACCATGGAGCTGACCCATGGCGTGCGCTCCGTGACCCTGGATAGGACCCCTTGGTCCTGGAGATCCTGCAGCTGCAGCTTGAGGCGGTCTTTAAGTGGCGCAGGAACCCTGCGAGGTGCGTGAACGACTGGGATGGCGTCCGGTTTGAGGCGAATTTTGTATGTGTATGACAGTGTTCCCATGCCTTCAAATGCCTCCTGGTTGTGAGCGAGGAGCGATTGTAGATTTGCGTTGAACTCAGCATCCGGGAAGTCAGATGTGTCGTCTGGAGAGAGAGACTGAATTCGCTGTACAAGGTGGAGAGCCTTACATGCCTGTGCGCCCAGCAAGGAATCCTTCGATGAGCCAACTATTTCAAACGAGAGTGTGGCCGTGTGCGTTTTGTGTGTCACCTGGAGCTGGCAGGATCCCATGGCCGGGATAACGTTCCCGTTGTAGTCGACCATCTTGCACCGGGATGGCTGGATAGGTGGTTTGACCTTCATGGCATGGAATGCTGAATACGCTATGAGGTTGGCGGATGCGCCAGTGTCCAGGCGGAAAGTGATCTGCGATCGGTTGACCGTCAGGGTGGCACTCCATTCATCAGCTGGATTGATGGTGTTGACGCGGTTCACATCAATGACCGCAACCCGGAAGGCATCTTAGTCATCTGTGTCGTTGGGTTGGATGTCCTGATGTGTGGGCTGGATGGTCCTGACGTGTCTGCGAGGTTGTCGGAGATGTGTAGGACCCATTGGTTGAACCGCTCGACAGTAAGCAGCGTAGTGGCCCATCTTGCCACAGCGTAGGCATTGTCGGTTTTTTTTAGGACATGGCCCTTTTAAATGTGCAGCTCCACAGTTGCCGCACGTCATGACGTCACGGCGTTCGTTACGCCACTGCGCATGCGCGGTTCGGTCTTGCATCAGGCGTGCCTGCGCAGTGCGTCCCTCGATGTTGCCATTGGTTTTGGCGCGCACAAGCGCGGGAGACCTCGAAAAGTGCGCGAAACGGCCACCCTCGTCCGGGCCGCGGGCCGGGAGGTACTCGATTGCCTGGATGCATTCGGCCTCGTGGGCGGCCTGGCTTGCCGATTTGATCGCTAGGGACCCCCTCCGTGCCGATTCGGTCGCCTGAAATTGGGCAAAGCGGCTGGTCGCATTTTCATGGAGGACACAAGCTTCCACTGCAGATGCTAAGGTCAGGCCTTTAATTTTAAGAAGCTGCTGGCGTAGGTCACTGGAGGCAACGCCAAAAACGATCTGGTCCCGGATCATGGACTCTGAGGTGTTGCCGTAACCGCAGGACTGCGCGAGTATGCGGCGGTGCGTCAGAAAGGGTTGAAAGAGCTCATCCTTACCTTGCAGGCGTTGCTGAAAGATATACCTCTCAAAGCTTTCATTTACCTCAACGTTGAAGTACTGGTCTAGCTTGCGGAGGACCGTGTCATATTTGGATTGGTTCTCGCCTTCCGCGAACACCAAGGAGTTGTATACATCGATGGCGTGCTGACCTGCGGTAGTGAGGAGCATGGCAATCTTTGCTTCGTCTGAGGCACCCTGTTTTTCGTTGGCTCGCATGTACAGTTCAAATCGCTGCTTGAAGAGCTTCCAGTTGGTGCCCAGGTTCCCAGCGACTTGCAACTGCTGCGGTTTGTTGTTGATGTCCATGGCTCAGGATGGCAGATTTGCCGGCAGGTATCGATCCACTCACTTGGTACCATGTGGTGTTGGGTGCTCTGAGGTACAGATGAAACAACACGTTTGCAATTGGTACAATGCTGTTTTATTCCAACTTGCTATTTACAGATTTGTCTTGATACTCTGCACGTGGTGACTCCCTGAGTGTGTTGTTAATCAGGTCCTGTCCTTGTCCTGGTCTCTAGATGGACTGGCCACCAGGTGTCGTGTTTCTTGTCTTATACTGTCTCTGTCCTTGTCTGTGATTGGCTGTCGTGTTATGTGTGCTAATTTGTTTGTTGGTCTGTCTATCATGATGTGTGTGTTTGAATATCATTACACTCTCCACCTATAACTATGAGATCTTGTATCGTCCCGGAAAGCTGAACGAGCCTTCAGATGCCCTATCCCGCGGCACGTGTGCCACGCACAACTGGACCATCTCCGAACCCTCCACGAGGACCTCTGCCACTCGGGGGTCACTCGGTTCTATCACTTCGTAAAGACCCGCAACCTGTCCTACTCCATCGAGGAGGTCAGGACCGCCACCAGGAACGGCCAGATCTGCGCAGAGTGCAACCCGCATTTCTACCGGCCAGATAAAGCGCACCTGATAAAGGCTTCCCGTCCCTTTGAGCACCTCAGTCTGGACTTCAAAGGCCCCCTCCCCTCCACCGATCGCAACACGTACTTCCTGAACGTGATTGACGAATACTCCCGGTTCCCATTCCCCATCCCCTGTCCCGACATGACCACGGCCACGGTCATTAGAGCCCTCGGCACCATCTTTACACTGTTTGGTTTCCCCGCCTACATACATAGCGATAGGGGGTCCTCCTTCATGAGCGACGAACTGCGTCAATCCTGCTCAGCAAGGGCATCGCCTCGAGCAGGACGACCAGTTACAACCCCCGGGGGAACGGTCAGGTAGAGAGGGAGAACGGAACGGTCTGGAAGACCGTCCTACTGGCCCTGCGGTCCAGAAGTCTCCCAGTTTCCCGCTGGCAGGAAGTCCTCCCGGACGCCCTCCACTCCATCCGGTCGCTGCTGTGTACAACAACGAATCAAACACCTCACGAACGCCTCCTTGTCTTCCCTAGGAAGTCCTCCTCCGGAACGGCACTTCCGACCTGGCTGGCAGCCTCGGGACCCATCCTGCTCCGAAAGCATGTGCGGACGCACAAATCGGACCCGTTGGTCGAGAGGGTTCATCTCCTCCACGCGAACCCTCAATGCGCCTACGTGGCGTACCCCGATGGCCGGCAGGATACGGTCTCCCTGCGGGACCTGGCACCCGCCAGAGCCCCACACACCCCCCCAACACCAATCACCCCCTCCCCCCCGCCGGCGCACACCACAGCCGCCCCCTTCCAGGGTAGATCGGTCCTTCCCCCGGCCCCGAATAGGGGTATTGGAACGGGACGAGGCATCGCGATGCTCCCAGAGACGACGGGGCCCGAACCAGCGCCTGCATCACCACCGGGGCTAAGACGATCGGCGATGATGACCAGAGCACCCATTGGACTCATCGAATCAGTATAATGAAGCAAGAAATGCCTCTGTAAATAATTTTTTTTTGGTTGCCCAGTAAAAGCGGCTATGTAAGTAGTTGATATCGGACCATAGCCGCCGTGTTAGCGGCATCCTAGGTACCAACTCTGGAAACCCCTACCACCATACGGCCCACTACCCCGCCGGGTTTCTTTTTAACAAGGGGTGAATGTGGTGGTATTTATTAGGGGTATTAAGATACCCTGTGATGCCGAGAGGCTATTGGTGGATAGGCACTGGATCCCGATTGGATCAGCCACCTGCTGGCTCCACCCAGTAAGGCAGAGTATAAGAGCCCGTGTTCTCCCAGCAGCCGCATTCTGTAACTGTGCTGCTGGGGAACAAGTCTGCGTAATAAAGCCATCGTTCGACTCCTTCTCATCTCGTCTCGTGAATAATTGATTGAGCTGCACCTAGCCAGGGTGAAAAGTTGGGGGAATGGACCGATACTGGGTGAGGTGTTTTTGAGAGGAAGTGGAGGGAAGGAGTCTGGGAGAGGGGGGTTTATAATTTGTGGGTGTCATTCATTGTACACTTTTGGGGATTGGACGGCCTTGTACACTTTCGGGGGTTTGGGGGGTGGGGGGTGGACTATATATGTTAATGGTGACCATGGGCGATTCCTGATTCCTTTTTTTAATTTGATGCTTCTATTGTCATGCGGGCTGTTGTTTGGGGGTTGGTGGGAGGATGGGATCATTGTTATTAATAAGGGATTTGACATTGTATCCTTTACTGTTTACTGTTTACTGTTTATGGGTGGGGTTAAATTCTGAAGAAAATGTGAAAAAGGAATAAAAACATTAAAAAATATATAGATATATAAATGATTAAGCATTTTCCAGAACATTTTATGAAATATTTGTTGTGTATTAAATATATTTAATCTTATTCATGGGGCATGGTTAGTGAACAAACCTGATTTCAATCTTGCGGTCCACTGAGATGAAGGAGGGCCATTCCTGCCATCCACTCACTAGCCGAGGTTGCCCATCACTGCTCTAGTAGTCCACATTTTAATTGATTTGAATGGCTGAAAATGGATCCTGACACTGGAAAATATTATGGCTAAGTCTTCCATAAATAATAACAATAATCTTTATTGTCACATTCCGGCACCTGTTCGGGTACAGAGTGAGAATTCAGAATGACCAAATTACCTAACAGCACGTCTCTCGGGACTTGTGGGATGAAACTGGAGCACCCGGAGGAAACCCACGCAGACACGGGGAGAACGTACAGACTCCGCACAGACAGTGACCCAAGCCGAGAATCGAATCTGGGACCCTGGCGCTGGGCAGCAACAGTGCTAACCACTGTGCTACCATGCCGCCCACAACTTTCATCTCCATAAAACCGATTAGACCAGAATCTGAAGGATTCCCCTTTGTGTTAAAAAGAGCAAATACAATCAGTATAAAATGGTTGTATTTTACATGACCCTCACAAAGCAAATTTTGAGGACCAAACTATATTTGCGTATTCTAGTTACTGGGCAGCAATAGAAATGCAATCATAAACAGATGAACACAGCTCAACAGTAAGTTCTTTCAGGCCTCATCTAAGAAGTACAACAATATAGTCAAAACAGTCAGGAACACACAGATTGTCCTCTGAGAAAGTTTGCTTCATTTTCTTTTACTAGCACATAAGGCAGCCATAGTCTAGCCAAGAGCCCAGTTGTAACATTTCCAGAGTGAAAAAAAAATCATAGAAATCAGATGGAAATTGTGTGGAAACATCTACAAACACTGAGTTAATAGAAAACTGTACTTGCTCTCTTCAGCAAATTGCCGAGGCCTAAAGGTCATTCTGATTCTGACATGCCCATATACTGACACAATCATGCCCTTCATTATTCCTATGGGGCACAAGGGAGTTTCCTTACGGTAAAATCTAGTCTAAGAAGGTAAAGCAGCAACACAGGAACAATTCAGAAACTAGCTGGAAAATGCCCAAAGCCACAATGGAAATCAGTGCACACAGAGGCAAACAAACTGTGTAACAAAGGTATTCAGAATGTGGTCTTCAAGTCAGTCAGGCAGGCGAATGCATTGTCTGCAATCAATCATGCTAGAGAACTAAGCTTCAACTGTGCTATCTCAATGAAATGTATTCTGAAACCCCTAACATTAATGTCAAAATATGAATTTCCTAAACCTAGAGCTGGGAAAGCATAAACGTTTCCACATGCGTACTTTGGCAAGAGGAGGGTCTTTCATGGCCCTAGGAAAATAAAAAGCTTTAACATGTAGACATTTCAATGAATGTAATCCTTTACTGTGGCAAAGCATCTACAGGTAAATCAAGGGAAATTGAAGCGAAAACTTTCCCCTTCAACAAGTTAGATCACAAACAAATGTATTTAGATTTTCCCAGAAATCTCTCAGAATAATTGCTTCTTGAAATACCAGCAAAGTCATGCAGTCTTCCATTACATCATTTAATTGACTGGAGTGGAAAGTATATTCATTTATATCAATACCTTTAAATATATCTGGTCTCTCCCTTTAACACTCAAAGTGCTGGCAAGAATATGTGAATTCCTGCACCCCAATAAGGCAGACCAATTTGGTTTGTCTTTAAGTGAATGAAGGAGTAGTTGAGGAAGCTATGTTGAGATGGGGCGTATACTTGTGGCGAAGGAGGGGGCGCTGATAGTTTAGGACACCTCAAATGGAGCAGAGGGAGGGAAATCCATGGGAGGATTGCTTTGGACAGTGGAGAGTTCAAGTAAGGCCAGCGTTGGTCAATGATGACACAGTGGAGCAGAGGGATTTGAGACAAAAATAATAATTGGTGCTTTAAAGGTTATGAAAACAATATTAGCCACACATGCACAGGCTGGTCCCAACGTTTTGCACATGTGCAGGTCCCAAAGCAGTGAACACGCGCAGTTCACAACATGCCTCACATGCACAGTTTTCAATGTGCTGCACATGCGCAATTTGCAACGCGCTGTACATGCGCAGTTCCCAATGCAGCATGCATGCGCAGTTCCCAATGCGTGCTGCACAGGTGTAGTAGCCAATGCACCGCAGATGCACATTATATTCCAAAATCCAAAAAATTCTGAAATCCGATACACACAAGCATTTTGGGTAAAGGATGCTCAACCTGTATACCAATTGTGTCCACTTGCAATTAAAGACATTAGACACCAGGTTGTGCTATTAAACATTTTCCACCCTAACCCACCCCACCTATCTCTGAAGCCTGAATTCGATTTCAAGAGGAAATTGGATAGGTAATTGAAGAAAATATGCTTGCAGGATTAGGGGGACAGAACAGGGGAATGGGACGGACTGCATTGCATAGAGTCAGTGAGCTGAATGGACACCTTTTGTGCCATGAATCACTCCGTGACCCCTTATTTTCAATAAGATGTGCGATTCTACTCATTTTGATTCTTGATTTGCAATGCTTCAAGAATTACATTTTTTACTGTTTGCAGAAACTCTCTTGTACTCTTGCTCATCATTGATGCTGGCTCACGGCCCATCAAATGGATACTACCAACCGTGGATTTTTCGTGCCTTTTTAAAAAAATAAATAGACATTTCAAGTATTTTGAGAAAGGAAGAGGAAAGGAAGATGTGAATTTATATAGAATCTTTCAAGACCTCAGCATGACCTCAAGCACTTCACAGCCAATGACGTACTTTTGAAGTGTGGTCTGTCATGCCCATGCAGTTATATTCATGGATTTATGGGAAATGGACAGTTTACATTTAAAACCAAAATGGAGAATGCACACACTGCTTTGAAATGAGATGGAGTTGAGAGGTCAGGTGAATTTCTTTCTTATCTACCAAGAAACATGGAACTACAAAAGGCTGGAAGTTAGCCTGCTTGCCTGGACAGGGCATTAAAATCGAAGTGACCTATAGGGATATTCCATTAAGTCGACATAAAAAATGCAATCCGTAAGGGTCCTTCCGAATAATTCCCTTATTTTTCTTTTCTTTATTTTTTTACCGTTTATCATTTTGATCCATGGTGCTTAATGGACAGATAGCTTTAAGTCGAGCAGGGGAAGAAAGGAATTCAAAAGTTACAAAAGAGAACACACTTTTGATCAACAGAACAAGACATTGTGGCACCCGGGAAATGAGGTGGAACTCGGTTTGATTAGCTGCTGGCCAATGAATTGGCCAAAAAGCCATATTCTGGGCAGCATGTGGTGCAGTGGGTAGCACTGGGACTGGAGCGCTGAGGACCCGGGTTCGAATTCCCACCTGGATCACTGCGTGTGTGGCCCAATTCTCCGCCCCCGCACCGAGCGGGGTTTCGGCGCGGCGGCTCAGAGAATCTCGCCCCTTATCTTTTACTTTTATCTATTATTTTCACCCCTCTCTTCCCCTCCATGTTTGTCTGTCATCTGTGTGTGCGGAGGGTGAGGGCAAGGTACAGTGGGGGATTAGGAATTAGTTGATAGTTAACCAGTTGTATTTGCCGTGTATTTCATTATAGTTCTTGTTAAAATAAAAGTAATACTGTTTACATTTTCAAACTTGGTGACTGTAATTATTGAGCAGCCAAGGGCCAAAGGCACTGGGAATTATTAGTCAATTTAATTGTGAATCCGAGTCAAGGGGGGCTGGAAGTGACTATGCCCTAGCCCCAGGGTGTCATAACAAATATATCTTTCCTGTGGATTTAATGGCTGCTTTTATTCTCTAAACAGATGATTGAGGCCCACTTTCCCCTGACAGGCACTGGACAGGAGGTTCTCCGGACACCCAGTTCCTTAGACATCCAGCCTGCACCCCAACCATTTAGAAACATTGGAACAGGTGGAGCGAGTGGCTGTGCTGGTGGAACCCCCTTCTGCTGGAACCTTTGTTCGGGAGCTGTTCGGGTTGCACGCGGACGATGCATGTTGCTAGGGGTCCAGCTGGCATTCAGAGAAGGTCAAGATCACATCCCAGAGCGGATACCTCTCCATCCTCTAAACACCTGCAGGGGTAAGTTCTCAATGGTCCAGCAGACCTCTTGGCTATGGAATTGAATTACATAGAATGGGTGTGAGGAGAAACCCATTCTGTCACAAGAAGATGGAAATGACTGTACATCAAACCCCAGTTTGTGTTAATGCTCAAGACATCAGAGACCATGGGTCGGATTCTCCGCTGGTGGGATCTCTGTTGCGCCAGCAGTGCACATCAAGCCCAAGGGTTTCCTGACGGCTTGGGGCTGCCCACAATTGGAAACCCCATTGGCCGGCTGGCAGGACGGTAAATCCTGCCCCATTAGTGTGGACAATAGTAAAATATAGAAACATAGAAAATAGGAGCAGGAAGAGGCCATTCGGCCTTTCAAGTCTTCTCCATAATTCATTATGATCCTGGCTGATAATTCAACTCAATAGCTTATTCCCCCACACCCCCATATTCTTTAATCCCCTTCGCCCAAAGTATTATATCTAACTGTTTCTTGAATACTCACAGAGCGTGATTCTCAGTCGGCCGACACTGAAATTGGGAAAGGCTATTGGGTGCAGAATCAGTCTTGACGTTGACATGGGTAGGGGTTTGTGGGGGGTGGTGAGGATTACGGGGATGACCAGGGGATGGGCTGTGGCACCGGAGTGACCCCGCACGAGATCGGGGTGTCCAGGCACAGACTGCCATTGCCCCGGCCTGCAAGACAGCCATTTTGTTGCACACCCCGCTGGCCACCCACCTTGGCCCATGGTTCTGTGGTTCTGCAGAGTGACAGCGGCATGGGGTGCCCCACCCCATCACCCCCCACACCCCACCCTCCACCCCACCATCCACACACCCCACCCTCCGCCACCTTTCCGACCGGCCACCACCCACCAATGGGGCTTCACGCGGCCCACTCTAGGGCAACGCCCACAGTAGCCCCTACAGAGGGGTGCCGGTCGGGGGGCCCGGACCGTACTGCTGGCAAGGGCAGTACAAGCCAACGGTACCCCTGGCAGCTGAGAAGAGTGTCAGGGCCAGAGGCACTCATGGTGCAGGCACCGACTTGGCCAGGGGCGCGGAGATGGGGGAGGAGGAGGCAGGGGGACATGTGGGGACAGAGTCCACAGTACTAACTGGGGCCACCATGTAGCCCGCTCAACCTGGTTAGGCCCGGGAGGTACAGACCATGCTAACATGTCGGCCTTTTACCCAGGGTGCGATGAACGCTGGCTGTACTCGGGTCCGTGGCCCAATCCCCCCCTCCCAACCCTCCATCCAACACATTCCCCTGCCCCCCTGCAGCCAGCCCATCCCTCAAACCCTCCTGACAGAGCACCGAGGCAGGTTGTAATAAGACCATAAAACCATAAGACATAGGAGCAGAATTAGGCCACTCGGCCCATCGAGTCTGCTTCTCCATTCAATCATGGCTTATATTTTCTTATCTCCATTCTCCTGCCTTCTCCCCATAACCCCTGATCCCCTTATTAATCAAGAACATATCTATCTCAGTCTTAAAGACACTCAGTGATTTGGCCTCCACAGCCTTCTGCAGCAAAGAGTTCCACTGATTCACCACCCTCTGGCTGAAGAAATACTTCCTCATCTCTGTTTTAAAGGATCGTCCCTTTAGTCTGAGATGGTGTCCTCTGCTTCTAGTTTTTCCTACAAGTGGAAACATCCTCTCTATGTCCATTCTATCCAGGCCTCGCAGTATCCTGTAAGTAATGTAGTGAACATACAAAAATAGAACAACTAGGAGCAGGAGGAGGCCATTTGGTCCTTCGACATTCATTATGATCATGGCTGATCAGCCAACTCAATAGCCCAAACCCGCTTTCCCCATATCCTTTCATCCCCTTCGCCCTAAGTGCTATATCTAACTGCTTTTAGAAACCATAGAATGTTTTGGACTCAACTACTTTCTGTGGTAACAAATTCCACAGGCTCACCACTCTCTGGGTGAAGAAACTTCTCCACATCTCTGTCCTAAATGGACTACCTCGTATCCTCAGAGTGTGTGACCCCTGGTTCTATTCATACCCACCATCGGGAACATCCTTCCTGCATCTATCCTATCAAGTGCTGTGAGAATTTTAAAGGTTTCTATGAGAAACCCCCGCAATCTTCTGAACTCCAGCGAATACAATCCTTTTTTTAAAAATGTATATATTTTATTGAAATTTTTCATTCACAATTTTTTCCCCTTACACATCAAACATAAAGAAAATTTAACAGTACAAGTAACATGATAACTACAATCTACTAAAGAGTAACTAACTAACATGGTAAACTAACCAAATAACATAAAATGAAACGTCCCGTCCCCCCCCCCCCCCCCCTCCCGCCTGGGTTGCTGCTGCTGGTCATCTATCCTCCCTCTAACATTCCGCTAGGTAGTCGAGGAACGGTTGCCACCGTCTGGTGAACCCTTGAGCCGATCCTCTCAGTGCAAACTTAATCTGCTCCAGTTTTATGAACCCCGCCATATCGTTTATCCAGGCCTCCAGTCCGGGGGGTTTCGCTTCCTTCCACATGAATAAAATCCTACGCCGGGCTACTAGGGACGCAAAGGCCACGACATCGGCCTCTTTCGCCTCCTGCACTCCTGGCTCATCCACAACTCCAAATAAAGCTAACCCCCAGCCTGGTTTGACCCGGACCTTCACCTCCTTCGAGATCACTCCCGTCACTCCGCTCCAATACCCCTCCAGTGCCGGGCACAACCAAAACATATGTGTGTGGTTTGCCGGGCTTCCGCCGCACCTCCCACACTTGTCCTCCACTCCGAAGAACCTGCTCAACCTTGCTCCCGTTATGTGTGCTCTATGTAGCACCTTGAATTTAATCAGGCTAAGCCTGGCACACGAGGAAGAGGAATTTACCCTGCTTAGGGCATCAGCCCACAGACCCTCCTCTATCTCCTCCCCGAGCTCTTCTTCCCACTTTCCTTTCAGTTCGCCCACCAGCTCCTCCCCCTCTTCTCTCATCTCTCGGTATATCTCTGACACCTTGCCCTCCCCGACCCACACCCCCGAGAGCATTCTATCCTGGATCCCCTGTGTCGGGAGCAATGGAAATTCCCTCACCTGTTGTCTTCTGAATGCCCTCACCTGCATATACCTAAAGAAATTTCCCCGGGGCAGCTTATACTTTTCCTCCAACACTCCCAAGCTTGCAAACATCCCGTCTATAAGTAAATCTCCCACCCTCCTAATTCCCAACTGGTGCCAGCTCTGGAATCCTCCATCCATCCTCCCTGGGGCAAACCTATGGTTGTTCCTGATTGGGGACCCCACCAGGGCTCCCAGCACACCTCTCTGTCGCCTCCATTGCCCCCAAATATTTAATGTTGCCGCCACCACTGGGTTCGTGGTAAATTTTTTTGGTGAGAACGGTAGTGGCGCCGTCACCAGCGCCTCTAGACTCGTCCCTTTACAGGACTTTCTCTCTAATCTTTTCCACGCCGCTCCCTCTCCCTCTATCATCCATTTACGGATCATCGCCACATTGGCGGCCCAGTAGTAGTCGCCCAAATTCGGCAGCGCCAGTCCCCCTCTGTCTCTACTACGTTGTAAGAACCCTCTCCTTCCCCTCGGAACTTTCCCTGCCCACACGAAGCTCGTGATGCTCCTGTCTATTTTTTTAAAGAAGGCCTTAGTGATCAGTATAGGGAGACATTGGAATACAAATAGGAACCTCGGGAGGACCATCATCTTAATTGCCTGCACTCTGCCCGCCAGTGACAGTGGCTGCATGTCCCACCTCTTGAAGTCCTCTTCCATTTGTTCCACCAGTCGTGTCAGATTAAGTCAGTGCAAGGTTCCCCAGCTCCTGGCTATCTGAATCCCCAGGTATCGGAAGTTTCTTTCCACTCTCCTGAGTGGTAGGCCATCTATCCCTCTACTCTGGTCCCCAGGGTGTATCACAAAAAGCTCACTCTTTCCCATGTTAAACCTATATCCCGAGAAATCTCCGAACTCCCTCAATATCTGCATGACCTCTGTCATCCCCCCCACTGGGTCCGTCACATACAACAGTAGGTCATCCGCATAGAGTGACACTCGGTGCTCTTCTCCCCCTCTAATCACCCCTCTCCATTTTCTGGAGTCTCTCAGCGCCATGGCCAGCGGTTCAATTGCCAACGCGAACAGTAATGGAGATAGCGGGCATCCCTGTCTTGTTCCCCTGTATAGTCGGAAATACTCCGATCTGTGCCGACCCGTGACCACACTTGCCGTTGGGGTCCCATAGAGGAGTTTGACCCAGCTAACAAACCCGTCCCCAAACCCAAACCTCCTCAGCACCTCCCATAGATACCCCCACTCCACCCTATCAAATGCCTTCTCTGCATCCATTGCCGCCACTATCTCTGCCTCCCCCTCTGCTGGGGGCATCATTATCACCCCTAATAGCCGTCGCACGTTGACATTTAGTTGTCTCCCCTTTACGAATCCTGTCTGGTCTTCGTGCACCACCCCCGAGACACAGTCCTCTATCCTCGATGCCAGCACCTTTGCTAGCAATTTGGCGTCCACATTTAGTAGTGAAATAGGCCTATAGGACCCGCACTGCAGCGGATCTTTATCCCGCTTCAAAATTAGCGATATCGTCGCCTCCGACATTGTCGGGGGTAGAGTCCCCCCTTCCCTGGCCTCGTTAAAAGTCCTCACCAACAGCGGGGCCAGCAAGTCCACATATTTTCTATAAAATTCCACCGGGAACCCATCTGATCCCGGGGCCTTCCCTGCCTGCATGTTCCCCAGCCCCTTGGTAACCTCGTCCACCCCAATTGGTGCCCCCAGGCCTTCCACCTCCTGCTCCTCCACCCTCGGGAACCTTAATTGGTCCAAAAACTGCCGCATCTCCTCTTTTCCCTCCGGGGGTTGGGACCTATAAAGTCTTTCGTAAAAGGTCTTAAACACCTTGTTTATCTTCCCTGCTCTCCGCACCATAGCTCCCTTTTCGTCTCTAATTCCCCCTATCTCCCTCGCCGCTGACCTCTTTCGCAGCTGATGGGCCAACAGGCGACTAGCCTTTTCCCCATATTCATATCTCATCCCCTGTGCCTTCCTCCACAGCACCTCCGCCCTCCTGGTGGTCAGAAGGTCGAACTCCGTCTGGAGTCGTCGTCTCTCCCTGTACAGTCCCTCCTCCTGGGTCTCCGCATATTCTTTGTCCACCCTTAAGATCTCCCCCAGTAATCTTTCCCTTTCCTTGGCCTCTGTTTTCCCTTTGTGGGCCCTGATGGAGATCAGCTCTCCTCTGACCACCGCCTTTAGTGCTTCCCATACCACTCCCACTTGGACCTCCCCGTCGTCATTGGCCTCCAGGTATCTCTCGATACATCCCCGCACCCTTCCACAGACTCCCTCATCCGCCAACAATCCCACATCTAATCGCCAGAGTGCACGCTGCTCCCTCTCCTCTCCTAGTTCCAGGTCCACCCAATGTGGGGCATGATCCGAGATAGCTATGGCTGAATACTCAGTTTCTTCCACCCTCGAGATCAACGACCTTCCCAAAACAAAAAAATCTATCCGGGAGTACACCTTGTGAACATGGGAGAAGAAGGAGAACTCCTTGGCCTTCGGTCTAACAAATCGCCATGGATCCACTCTCCCCATTTGGTCCATAAACCCCTTAAGAACCTTGGCCGCTGCCGGCCTTCTTCTGGTCTTAGATCTGGATCTATCTAACCCTGGGTCCAGCACGGTGTTGAAGTCGCCCCCCATTATCAAGTTTCCTACCTCCAGGTCCGGTATACGTCCCAGCATCCGCTTCATGAATCCCGCATCATCCCAATTCGGGGCATATACGTTAACCAACACGACCTCCATTCCCTCCAGTCTGCCACTCACCATCACATATCTGCCTCCACTATCTGCTCCAATGCTCCTAGCTTCGAATGATACCTGTTTCCCCACCAGTATGGCCACCCCTCTATTCTTTGCATCCAGCCCTGAATGGAACACCTGTCCCACCCATCCTTTCCTTAACCTAACTTGGTCCGCCACCTTCAGGTGCGTCTCCTGGACATAGCCACGTCTGCCCTCAGTCCTTTCAAATGCGCGAACACTCAGGCCCTTTCAATCGGTCCATTTAGGCCTCTCACGTTCCACATGATCAGCCGCACTGGGGGGCTACCTGCCCCCTTCCCGTGTCGACTAGCCATCGCCCTCTCTAGGCCAGTCCCACGTCCCGATTCCGCGCTCCCACTCGTTCCCCAGGTGGCGCATTCCAGCCCCGACCACCCTTTCTTTAGCCAGTTCCTCTTTGATTTCTGCAGCAGCAACCCAGTTATCCCCCCCCCTCCCCCCCTCGCTAGATCCCCATCTAGCGTGATTGCTCCCCCCATATTACTTCCGAAAGTCAGCTGACTTCAACTGACCCCGGCTTCTCCCGCTCACTCCTTGACCCCCCCATGTGGGGAACTCCCATCTACCTTGCGCCTATCTTCCCGCCATCACCTTTCTGGCGCGGGAACAAGGACAGTAGGCTCCATATTCTCTGTAGCTGTCCCGCCCCTTGTGGCGCAGCTCCCTCTCCCGCCCCACTCCCATTCCTCATCCTCCGCCTATGTCTCTTCTTTCCCCCCACCGGCGCCCACATTTCTTAGTGTCCCCCCCCTTCCCAATTTACATCTCTATATACATCGACAGTGACATTTCCCACTAATATCAGTCCCTCAGTTCCGATCCAGTTTCCCGTCTTTAATAAAGGTCCATGCTTCTTCCGCCGTTTCGTAGTAGTGATGTCTCTCCTGGTACGTGACCCATAGTCGCGCCGGCTGCAGCATCCCGAACTTCATCTTCTTCTTGTGTAGCACCTCCTTGGCTCGATTAAAACTCGCCCTCCTTCTCGCCACCTCCGCACTCCAATCCTGGTACACCCGTACCACCGCATTCTCCCATCTACTACTCCGTACCTTTTTGGCCCATCTCAGAACCACTTCTCTATCATTAAAGCGGTGAAATCGCATGATTGTCGCCCTAGGTGGTTCTCCCGCCTTTGGTCTCCTCGCAGGGACCCGATGAGCCCCCTCCACTTCTAAGGGGCCCAAAGGGGCCTCAGCTCCCATCAGCGAGCTTAGCATCGTGCTCACGTAAGCCCCGCAGTCCGCTCCTTCCACTCCCTCAGGGAGACCCAGGATTCGAAGGTTCTTCCTTCGTGCTCTGTTTTCTAGGGCCTCAATCCTTTCAATGCACTTTTTGTGGAGCGCCTCGTCCATCTGTGTTTTGACCGCCAGGCCCAGGATCTCGTCTTCATTATCCATCACCTTCTGCTCCACCACGCGGAGCTCTGTCTCCTGGGTCCTTTGTGCCTCCTTAAGCCCCTCAATTGCCTGTAGCATCGGGGTCAGCACCTCCTTCTTAAGTAGCTCCACACACCGTCTTAAGAATTCGTCTTGATCGGGCCCCCATGTCGCCTGGGCTTTTTCCGCCGCCATCTTGCTTCTTTTTTCCTCCTGTCCCTATCGTCGAGGATTCTTCGCGATGTAGCCGCCGCCGCCGATATTTTTCTCTTTCGTTGGGGGGGACTCCCTGTTAACTCACCCCACACCGGGTTTCGTCCTGAAAAAATTCCCCGTTGGGGCTCTTAAAAGAGCCCGAAGGTCCGTTTGAGCTGGAGCCGCCGAAACGTGCGGCTTAGCTGGGCATCGCCGCAACCGGAAGTCCAGCGAATACAATCCTAACCGATTCAATATCCATTCGCACTTCAGTCCTGCCATCCCAGGAATCAGTCCGCTGCACTCCCTCTATAGCAGGGGTTTTTCAAACTCAGGGTTGTGACCTGTGGGTGGGTGTTGGGAGGATCGTGCAGCCATTGGTTGTGGCGATCGCGGGAAGAAGTTCTCAACGGCCGCGACCGGTTGTAAAGAATGTCGGCTGCAGGCAGTCCCCGATTTGTTGCGGCATTTGAAGGGGGGGTGCGAGGCTGAACTGTGTGCTGGTCACCGCGCGTGTGTGGGGGGGGGGGGGGGGGGGAGGGTGGGGGGGGGGGTGGTGGTAGCTGGGGGGTGGTCAGGGGCTGACTGGCGTCCACATGGATGCGCAATGCTAACAGTGGAGGCTCCAGCTTGGAGCTCCTCTCTAGTGCACGTCCTCTGTGAACTGCTTGGTTTGTCCCCCGCCACTGATCAACAGTCTGCGACCTGTGGCTCTGTGGTCAAGCTGGTCAACGGCCGGCGGAATGAACGCTTGCACACCCACAACGTGAAATACTGATCGGGAAGTGGTCAGCTGTCTGTGACTCGGGTGGATGCAGCTCCTGTACAGTGAGAGGGAAGCCAGGCCAGGTTTATCAGCGAGGAATACCGATCAAACAAGGCCAGCCAATACGGCTAACACATGTCAACACTGGAAGAAACCCACAGTCATGACTTTGTATCGCCACTCTCTGGAAACCAGGAAGTCAGTGGTGAGAATGGATCAGGAGATTACTTGGATGTTTGGATAGTTCAATGCAGTGGAACCAGTAAGAAATATTGTGACATTGTGTGTGTTTGACAAGTTACTTCATTTCGTCTAAAGTCATAGTTTATAAAGCAAAAACAAGATTGTACATTTTTCTGTGCATGTTTAAATTCTAAAGACATGGAAATATATTTAAAATTAAGTTTGTGTGTAAATGGAAGAATGCGCATGTTCAACTGAAATTGTTTTAATTTTCAGTAGTAAAAAGTCATAAACTTTGAAAAATCAGGTATTGGAAATAAAGTTTCAAAGTAAAAAAAATGAATGTCAGCCAGAAGCAGCGGCAGAGAGAAGATCACATGCCTAGCATGTGCACTGATGCCATGTGCCCAGTATGTCCGTGATTTGGGCGCAAATTCATGGAGGAGACATTCCTCCATTTTGTAGCTGTCAACAAGCAAGTAACAGAACGGTGTGAAGAACTGAAGATAGATTATATTGTAATAAGGAAGAGAGGGCCAGAGACACAAACAGGCCAGGATCTCATAATTGAATCTGCTGGAGAGAGCTTCACAGGAGAGTCTACAGCAGGACAAAGCAGTGCTGATGTGAGTTATACCCAGAGCTCCAGGGCCTCTGGTGAACAAACAATTAAGAAGTAACTGAAATCAGGAACAAAGCAGTATAAAGATGATTTCTTGAGGAATGGCTTTAATTGTGCCAACGCAAATCAGGATGCAAAACCCATGTGTGTTATATGCAGGGAAGGACTGGCAAAAGGAAGTTAAAAAACCTCAAATCTTCAAAGGCATTTGAAGAATAAGCATGGCGAGGTCGAGGACAAACTCTTGCTTTTTTTCGAAGGATGTAGTAAGAACTAAAATCTCCAGCTGAAGCCCTCAGCAGAAATGTAACATTGAATGATGAAGCAAGTGAGATTGTGAGGACCAAGCTGGCTCAGCTGCCGCATTAAAGGTAAGCAATAATGGTATATCATCAAGGTCAGCCGGCGTAGGTCGCGAAGGTCGGCCGGCATGGGTCAAGAACGTCGGCTGGCATGGGTTGAGAACGTCGGCCGGCGTGAGTCCCGAAGGTCCGTCAGTTGGTAAAAGTAGGTCCCAGAAAAAACACTGCTCTATAGCTGGAATATCCTTCCTCACATAAGAAGACCAAAACTGCACACAATATTCCAGGTGTGGACTCACTAAGGCTCTGTAAATTGCAGCAAAACATCCCTGCTCCTGTACTTGAATGCTCTCGCTATGAAGGCCAGCATATCAAAAGAGATACTATGGTCACCTGACAAAAAACAGGTTGTGATAAGGAACATTTATTAACACACATATTGAGAGTAGCCTAGGTGAGTAGGTCTGGGCAGACAGAGAGTCCAACAAAAGGGGACCCTGTCTAAAATCTGTCAGCAGGCAGAGAACTGGGGTTAACCTTTAACCTAGCAGTTTGAAGAGCCAAACCAGATCTTTGCTACAGGGGTTTAACTGCACCTCGACTGGACTAAGTCAGAAACCTACTGCTGCAAATAGCAGGTCAGGGTGAATCAGTCGTCAGAAACCTCCAACCTCCTCTTCTTAAGTGAACCAGAAGGGAATCATCAGGCCTGCATTATTTCAAGCTCCCGTCTTGAGAGGCTCAAGTTTAACTGAATGTTTTTTAAAAACATAAGGGCATGCTACCTCTATAATCACCTTTTGTGTGTGTGTGTGCGGGTGCTGTTATGTTGAGAAGTAAAAACGTCCTTTTTCAAACAAATCGTATGAGCAAGCCTGTCTCATGTCTGTTCCTGAGAATCAGTACTCACGGGATTAAAACATTCTTTCTCTTCAAAATACATCTATCTGTGATCAGTCAAGAGGTGGGAAAATGGAGGAAACATCCGACGATCTCTTCCCTGTCCTTAATAAGTCACTATTGTAATGTAGGAAATGCATCAGGCAGTTTTACACACTGCACCGTTACAAAAAGGGCGGCATGGTGACACAGTGGTTAGCACTGCTGCCTCACAGCGCCAGGGACCCGGGTTCAATTGCAATCTCGGGTGACTGGGTGGAGTTTGCACATTCTCCCCGTGTCTGCATGGGTTTCTCCAGATGCTCCGGTTTCCTCCCACAGTCCAAAGATATACAGGTTAGGTGGATTGGCCATGCTAGACTGATTTCAAAAGCCAAAAACACCTGGCGAGCACACCTCGAAGAGGATCTCGGAGGTGAGCACAACTCTTGTGTAGTAGGTCCGTGTGTTCAGGTGTTTGGCTAGGGGGTCCCCGGCTATACTCGGGGGGGTTACTGGCCTCGGCTGCGGGGGCGGGGGGGGGGGTTACCAGGCTTGACTCTGGAGGACACCAGGATTGACTCCGTGGGTGATCAGGGAAATGCTCGAGGGAGACTAGGGTTACACTCGAGAGAGACTGAGGTTACACTCGAGAGAGACTAGGGTTACACTCGAGGGAGACCGTGGTAGCACTCGAGGTAGAGGGGGGTAAGACTCTTGGGAGACCAAGGTAACACTCGAGGGAGACTGGGGTTAGACTCCAAGGGGGAGCGTGGTACGTCTTGAAGGGAGACCAGGGTGACACTCGAGGGAGCCCAGGCAAGACTCGAGGGAGGCTGGGGTAAGACTCCGAGAGGAACTGGGTTAAGACTTGAAGGAAGACTGGGGTAAGTCTTGAAGGCTGCCAGGGTATGACTCCACGGGCCTAGACAAGGGTCGTGAGATGTTGCCATGAGGGTACTGGGGCTTAGTTGGTGGAGACGGTGGGGGGTGATTGTCAAGTGTGAACTTTCTGTGTGTAGTTTGTATATTCTCCCCATGTCTGCGTGGATTTCCTCTGGGTGCTCTGGTTTTCTCCCACAGTGCAAAGGTGTTCGGGGTAGGTGGATTGGCCATGCTAAATTGCCCTTAGTGTCCAGGGATGTGAAGGTTTATTATGGGTTGCAGCGATAGAGTGGGACATGGATGGGACTTCCGGTGGCGCCATGGTGCGAATGGTCACATATTTGGCAGCTCCAATTCAAGGCTGTTTTTTGCGGACCTTTTCCCCATTCGGAGGGTGGATGTGTGGCTGAAAAAGGTGTAGGGCTTGCCAGAGGGAAGTCTGACTCCACTGGTGGGACTGGTGGATGGATCCACGGACCAGAAGTGGTCAAGGAGAAGGGAACAGCTGGAGCAGGAGAATCATCGTGCACAGGGCCGGCGCTACCTTCCCAATGGTTGATGGACCAACTGATGGACTTCTTAACCAGTGGAGGAGAGAGGCCCATGAGGAGCTAGCCAAGGCTGTAGACCTGTTGAAGTCTGGAATTTATCGAGTGGAGCAGAGGTTGGAGTTCCAGGGCCAGGCCATCCGGAAAGTGGAGGAGGCAGTGGGGGAGCACGAGGAGCCGTTGGCTCCGCTGGCGGCCGAGGTGGGAGTAATGAGAGATACCCAGACGTGGCTGCAGGAGAAGGTGGAGGACTTGAAAACCGCTCCCGGTGGCAGAACCCGAGAATTGTAAGGATGCCTGAAGGCATCGAGGGAGCGGGCGCTGCCGCGTATGTGGGTGGAATCTTGGAGAAGCTGATGGGAGAGGGGACCTTTGGCTGACCCCTGGAGGTTGATCGAGCGCACAGGCCGCTAATGAGGAGGCTGCAGGCGAATGAGCCGCCGGGGGCAATGGTGGTGCGTCTTCACCGGTTCCTCGATAAGGAGAAGATCTTGAGATGGGCGAGGCAGACGAGGAGATGCACCTGGGAGGGTAGTGAGCTGCGAGTGTATCAGGACCTGGGTCCGGAACTGGTGAAGAGGGGGCCAGGTTTAACCGAATGAAGGCTGCCCTCTTTAAAAAGGGGGTGAAGTTCGGGATGATGCACCCAGCTCGCCTCTGGGTGACCTTTAGTAATAAAGAGCACTATTTTGGAACACCAGAGTGGGCGATGGAAGTTTTGAGGGACAATGGACCTTCAAGTGAAGGAGGACATTGAGCTGTGGAGGAGGTGTGTGGAGAGGAATGTGGTTTTCCTTTTTTTCTGGTTCTGTGGTAATTCTTGTATTCTTTGTTTGGTTGGTGGTTGGCGAACTCTCCTCCTCCAAGATGTGTCAAGGCGATGAGGGGGCGAGTGCAACTTATAGATTGTTGCTTTTTTTGTTTTTCTTCTGTTTTTTATTGTTGCACTGTTGGTTGTGGGGTGAGCGAGCGGGGTGGGGGGGGGGGAATCAGTGGGGGCTATGCAGTGGGATGTGATCAGGTGGTTAGTGTAGTAGAGGGGGATGAGGTTGTTGTTTTGTTTAGGGGAAGGGGAAGGGGGGGAGCTGCTGAAGAAGGTGTTGTTGCTGTGGCGTTATATGGGAGGAAGTGGCGAGAGTGGACATCCAGGGGTGGGCCTAGAGGGTAGAGTGACAGGCAGGGCACTGATATAAGAAGGGGTATGGTTGATCAGCAGGGGGTGGGGGGAGTGGGCAGGGATGCCCTCCTACCAGGCTGGTCACATGGAATGTGAAGGGGCTGAATGGGCCAGTCATATGGTCGCGTGTTTTTACATATCTGAGGAGTTTGAAGGCGAATGTGGCATTTTTGCAAGAGACATATCTGAAGATCGGGGACCAGACAAGATTAAGGAAAGGGTAAGATTTCCATTCAAAGTTATATATGAAGGCACGTGGGGTGGTGGCGCTAGTCAATAAGCGGGTGGTGTTTGAGGTGAGGAATATTATAGCGGGTGGTTCGTGATGGTAAGTGGGACATTGGAGGGGTGCCAGTGGTCCTAGTTAATGTTTATGCCCCAAATTGGGATGAAGTGGACTTTATGAGGTGAGTATTGGGGAAGATCCCGGACCTGGACTTCCACCGGCTGATTATGGGGGGGCGGACTTAAACACGGTCATTGATCCGGGGATGGAGCGGTCGAGTTCCAGATTGGGGAGAGTGTCGGTGGTAACGAAGAAGCTGAAGGGGTTAATGGAGCATATGGGGCGAGTGGATCTTTGGAGGTATGGGAGGCTGAGAGCGAAGGAGTTTTCATACTTCTCCGATGCGCCTTAGGTCTACCCGTGAATTTTTGTGGTGGATAGCTGCTGCTGGCAGAGGTGGAGGACTCGGGGACATTCGGCGATCGTGGTCTCAGACCACGCGCCACATTTGGTGGACATGCGAGTGGATCGGGTGGGGGGGGGGGGGGGGGGTGGGGGGAGTGCTCAGCGCCCGCAGTGGAGGTTGGATGTAGGGCTGCTAGCGGAGGAGGAGGTGTGTGAGCGGGTCAGGGCCGCCATCCGGGGGTACGTGGAAGTGAACGACACAGGTGAGGTATTGGCCGCCACACTATGGGAAGCACTCAAGGCAGTGGTCAGGGGAGTTTATATCAATTCGGGCTCACAGGGAGAAGGAGGAGTGAGCAGAGATGGCAAGGTTGGTGGACGAGCTTATGCGGGTGGACAGGAGTTACACGGAGGCCCCGGAGGCCGGATTGTTGAAGGAGAGGCAGAAGCTCCAGATGGAGCTTGGACTGGTGTCCACAGGGAAGGCAGTAGGGCAGTTGGGGGGGCCAGAGGGGCAGTGTATGAGTATGGGGAGAAGGCTAATACAGATGGAGGGTGAGTAGGTAAAATCAAACACTAGTGCTTTGTGCTTAAATAAAGGAGATTACAATGGGATGAGAGAAGAACTAGCTAAGGTAGACTGGGAGCAAAGACTTTATGGTGAAACAGTTGAGGAACAGTGGAGAACCTTCCAAGCGATTTTTCACAGTGCTCAGCAAAGGTTTATACCAATAAAAAGGAAAGATGGTAGAAAGAGGGAAAATCGACCGTGGATATCTAAGGAAATAAGGGAGAGTATCAAATTGAAGGAAAAAGCATACAAAGTGGCAAAATTAGTGGGAGACTAGAGGACTGGGAAATCTTTAGGGGCAACAGAAAGCTACTAAAAAAGCTATAAAGAAGAGTAAGATAGATTATGAGGGTAAACTTGCTCAGAATATAAAAACAGATAGTAAAAGATTCTACAAATATATAAAACAAAAAAGAGTGGCTCAGGTAAATATTGGTCCTTTAGAGGATGAGAAGGGAGATTTAATAATGGGAGATGAGGAAATGGCTGAGGAACTGAACAGGTTTTTTGGGTCGGTCTTCACAGTGGAAGACACAAATAACATGCCAGTGACTGATAGAAATGAGGCTATGACAGGTGAGGACCTTGAGAGGATTGTTATCACTAGGTAGTGATGGGCAAGCTAATGGGGCTAAAGGTAGACAAGTCTCCTGGCCCTGATGGAATGCATCCCAGAGTGCTAAAAGAGATGGCTAGGGAAATTGCAAATGCACTAGTGATAATTTACCAAAATTCACTAGACACTGGGGTGGTCCCGGCGAATTGGAAATTAGCAAACGTGACACCACTGTTTAAAAAAGGAGGTAGGCAGAAAGCGGGTAATTATAGGCCAGTGAGCTTAACTTCGGTAGTAGGGAAGATGCTGGAATCTATCATCAAGGAATAAATAGTGAGGCACCTGGATGGGAATTGTCCCATTGGGCAGGCGCAGCATGGGTTCATAAAGGGCAGGTTGTGCCTGACTAATTTAGTGGAATTTTTGGAGGACATTACCAGTGCGGTAGATAACGGGGAGCCAATGAATGTGGTATATCTGGATTTTCAGAAAGCCTTTGACAAGGTGCCACACAAAAGGTTGCTGCATAAGATAAAGATGCATGGCATTAAGGTGAAAGTAGTAGCATGGATAGAGGATTGATTAATTAATAGAAAGCAAAGAATGGGGATTAATGGGTGTTTTTCTGGTTGGCAATCAGTAGCTAGTGGTGTCCCTCAGGGATCAGTGTTGGGCCCACAATTGTTCACAATTTACATTGATGGTTTTTGGAGTTGGGGACCAAGGGCAATGTGTCCAAGTTTGCAGACGACACTAAGATGAGTGGTAAAGCAAAAAGTGGAGAGGATACTGGAAGTCTGCAGAGGGATTTGGATAGGCTTAGTGAATGGGCTAGGGTCTGGCAGATGGAATACAATGTTGACAAATGTGAGGTTATCCATTTTGGTAGGAATAACAGCAAAAGGGATTATTATTTAAATGATAAAATATTAAAACATGCTGCTGTGCAGAGAGATCTGGGTGTGCTAGTGCATGAGTCGCAAAAAGTTGGTTTACAGGTACAACAGGTGATTAAGAAGGCGAATGGAATTTTGTCCTTCATTGCTAGAGGGATGGAGTTTAAGACTAGGGAAGTTATGCTGCAATTGTATAAGGTGTTAGTGAGGCCACACCTGGAGTATTGTGTTCAGTTTTGGTCTCCTTACTTGAGAAAGGACGTACTGGCACTGGAGGGTGTGCAGAGGAGATTCACTAGGTTAATCCCAGAGCTGAAGGGGTTGGATTATGAGGAGAGGTTGAATTCAGAAGGATGAGGGGGGATCTTACAGAAACATATAAAATTATGAAGGGAATAGATAGGATAGATGCGGGCAGGTTGTTTCCACTGGCGAGTGAAAGCAGAACTAGGGGGCATAGCCTCAAAATAAGGGGAAGTAGATTTAGGACTGAGTTTAGGAGGAACTTCTTCATCCAAAGGGTTGTGAATCTATGGAATTCCTTGCCCAGTGAAGCAGTAGAGGCTCCTTCATTAAATGTTTTTAAGATAAAGATAGATAGTTTTTTGAAGAATAAAGGGATTAATGGTTATGGTGTTCGGGCCGGAAAGTGGAGCTGAGTCCACAAAAGATCAGCCATGATCTCATTGAATGGAGGAGCAGGCTCAAGGGGCCAGATGGCCTACTCCTGCTCCTAGTTCTTATGTTCTTATGTTCTTATGCTGGCCCAGCAGCTCAGGATGCAAGAGGAGGCGAGGGAGATTGGCAGGGTGAAGGACGACAGGGGTGGAGCGGCACTGGATCCGATGGGGCTAAATGGGGTGTTGAGGAGTTCTATAGGAGGCTTTATGAATCGGAAACCCCGGCCAGGGGGGAGGGAATGTGTGACTTTTTGGACGGTTTTAATTTCCCCAGGGTGGAGGAGGATCTGGCAGAGGGGCTGGGAGCTCCCATTGAATTGGTGGAGGTGCTGAAGGGTATGGAGGCAATGCAGGTAAGGAAGGATGGCTTCCAAGTAGAATTTTATAAAACGTTTTTGTGAGACCTGGGGCCCCTGCTGGTGAGGGCATTTAATGAGGTTAGGGAGAAGGGTGAGCTCCCCCCTATGTTAACGCTGGTCTCAATAGCTCTGATTCTGAAGAAAGATAAAGATCCGGAGCAGTGTGGGTCCTACCGTCCAATATCACTATTGAATGTGGATGCCAGGTTGTTGACTAAGATTCTGGCCTCGCAGATTAAGGATTGTGCGCCGGAGGTGATTGGGGGGGGCCCAGGCAGGATTCGTAAAAGGGAGGTACATGTCGGCCAACAGCGGGATCCTGTTAAATGTCATAATGATGCCCCCGGAGGGATGGAATGTGGAGGTGGCGGTTGCGACGGATGCGGAGATGGCCTTTGATCGGGTAGAGTGGGAGTATTTGTGGGAGGTATTGGGGCGGTTCGGGTTCGGGAAGTGGGTTGTGGATTGGATCCAATTGCTGTACCGGCGCCGGTGACGAGGTTAAGAATGAATCGGGAAGGAGAAGTACGGGCTCCCCCCAGGGAACACCTTCAGGTACTTACAGGTAAGGGCGTTTGCCAGACGGCAGGTGGTGGAATTCCCACGGCTACTGCCACACACAGTACAGGACAGGGTGCTCTCGGGGGGAGGGTGGGAGTGGCGAAGATCTCGGAAACTTACCAGGTGATGCAGGAGGAGGAGGAGGCCTCGGTGGTGGAGTTGAAAGGTAAGTGGGAGGAGGAGTTGGGAGAGGAGATCGAAGAGGGGACGTGGGCAGATGCCCTAGGGAGGGTGAACTCTTCCTCTTCATGCGCGAGGCTCAGCCTCATACAGTTTAAGGTGCTGCACAGGGCACACATGACTGGGACAAGGATGAGCAGGTTCTTTGGGGGTGAGGACAGGTGTATTAGGTGCTCAGGGAGCCCAGCAAATCACACCCATATGTTCTGGGCATGCCCAGCGCTGGAGGAATTTTGGAAGGGCGTAGCGAGGATGGTGTCGAGGGTGGTAGGATCCAGGGTCAAACCGGGCTGGGGGCTCGCAATATTTGGGGTGGCAGAGGAGCCGGGAGTGCAGGAGGCGAAAGAGGCCGGTATTCTGGCCTTTGCGTCCCTGGTAGCCCGGCGGAGGATTCTCCTTCAGTGGAAAGATACGAGTCCCCCAAGTGTGGAATCCTGGATCAGCGATATGGCAGGGTTCATTAAATTGGAGAGGGTGAAATTCGCCTTGAGAGGGTCGGTACAAGGGTTCTTTAGGCAGTGGCAACCGTTCTTAGACTTTCTGGCAGAATGCTAGACATTGGTCAATGGCAGCAGCAGCTCGGGGGGTGGGGGGGGGGTTACTTTATTTTTGTTTATGTTATTTACACTGGAAGGGTCTGAGGGGGTGTATACACCTGTGTCTTAAGTCGGGGTGTTAATGTTAATTTATTATTTAGGTACGGGGGGGAGGGGTTTGGGGGGTTGCTCTTTTAGATTGTGTTTTGTACTTACCCCTGTTGGGTTCTTTTTTCTTTCTCATTTTGTTATTGATATTTTATGAAAACCTTTAATAAAAATTATTTTTTTAAATAAAGAATGAATCAGGCGAGTTTGGGGTACTTTAGTTTGTATTGGGGACGAGGCAGGGATGCGCACTCTCCCCGTTGCTTTTCACCTTGGCGATAGAGCCACTGGCGATGTCGCTTAGAGTGTGTAGGGGTTGAAAAGGGGTTGCGCGGGGGCGGGGGGTTGGGGGGGGTGCTGGGGGTGTGGGAGGGAGTGAATGGAGCATAGAGTATCCCTATATGCTGACGACCTGTTGTTGGAAAGAAACGGACCCACTGAAAAGCATAGGGGGTATTATGGACATTTTGGTGGAATTCGGCCGGTTTTTGGAGTATAAATTAAACGTGGGAAAGAGTGAGGTCTTCCCGATCCAGGTGAGGGGGCAGGAGAGGAGGCTGGGCAAGCTGCCGTTTAAGGTATCTGGGCATCCAGGTAGTGCGGGGGTGGGAGCAATTACACAACTTGAATCTGGCTCGCTTGGTGGAGAAAATGAAGGGTGAATTTAAAAGGTGGGATGTGCTTCCGTTGTCATTGGCGGGATGGTGCAGTCCGTGAAGATGACTGTCCTGATGTTTTTGTTTGTTTTCCAGAATCTCCTGATCTTTATCTCCAAGGCCTTTTTCAAGAAGGTTAACTCATTGATATCGGGATTTGTGTGGGTGGGGAAGATCCCTCGAGTAAAGAAGGTGCTGTGTGGAGCAGTGGTGAGAAGCGGGTTGGCCTTGCCAAATTTAATTAACTTTATTGGGCGACAAATATAGCCATGGCATGGAAGCGCTTGTGTAAGGGTACTAGTTTGGGAGCACTGTGGACGGCGCCTTTGCCATTCTTGCCTGCTAGGTACTCCACAAGTCCGGTAGTAGTGGCGGCCCTGAGGGTGTGGGGACAGTGGTGGCAGCACTTGAGGCTTGAAGGGGCCTTGGTTTGGGCTCCGATCAGCGGGAATCACAAGTTTGCTCCAGGGGGTACTAGACGGGCGGGGTTTCAGGGTTGGCGGCGGGCGGGGATCGAGCAGTTTGGGGATTTATTCATGGGGAGAAGCATCCCGAGCTTCGAAGGGCAGGTGGAGGAGTACGAGTTGCCCAGCAGAAACATACAGGTGTGGAACTACATGGGAAAACAGGTGCCGTCCTTTCCTGATCTGCCGCCCTCGGTGTTGCAGGATAAGTAGCTGTCGAGAACAGAGCAGGGGTTGGGGAGGGCAGGGTGTCAGTTATATAAGGAATTGATGGACTGGGAGAGCGCCCCGATCGGAGTAGTCAAGCAAAAGTGGGAGGAGGAGCTGGAGGGTGAGCTGAAGGCTGGGTTATGGGAGTAAGCTTCGAGGACAGTGAATGGATCCTGTTTGTGCACAAACTGAGTCTCATTCAATTTAAGGTCGTCCATGGGGATTATATGGCGGGGGCCAGAGTGAGCAGGTTCTTTGAGGGGGTGGAGGATAGGTGTGGGTGGTGTGTGGAGGGGCCCGCAAATCATGTTCACATGTTTTGGGCCTGCCCGAAGTTGAAGGGATTTTTGTGGGGGTTCACTGATGTGATGTCGGAGGTACTGAGGGTAAAGCTGGTTCCGAGTCCAGAATTGGCAGTGTTTGGAGTGCGAGTCCGAGAGTCCAGGGGGTGAGAGAGGCTGACATTCTGGCCTTTGAAAAAAAAGACAAAGGGTAGGACATGGTTCAGTGCAGACTCGATGCGCCGAATGGCCTCCTTCTGCAGGATTCGAAGATTAGGTCAGACTGTGCCCTTGCTTCAACTTCCCACTTGATCCCACATTGAGAGAACAAAGGGAAAAAAAACACCTCTGGCATTGAATAGACTGTTGCTTTAAACAGAACTGAAGAATCTGATTGAAATCAATCCTGGAGTCTGCTAGCAGTGGATTCCATTGTTCATTCAGGAAGAAAATGAAACCAAGGTAGGTAAATATAACTGCAGATGATAGTATAAAATGTGTTACATTAAATTGGCTGTCCAGTGTATACCCATGTCTGATTTCTCCATATACTGAAAGGAAAACAGGGCAGAGAGTTCAATGTATGCATTATTCAATTTCACTTTGTTTACAATATCATCCAGATTTAAAATTATCCTCGAGGAGCAAGAAACCTGAACACATCCATTTTTTTGATGTCACTACGCCCTCCTTTTCTTCACCTTTGATCTCTCATATTTCATTACAATCAAGCCATGCTTTCAATTGTCTGAAAGGTTATCTTCAGATGGTCAGTGGTTTGGTTATAGTTTTCACCTCCAAGGCCTGTACTCTGAAGAAAAAGCTGGTCTAGATCCTGAGAAGTGTTGCAAGAGCTGATGCAAAGTTTAGAACCACAACCTGACGTCACTAGATTTGAGAAGTGGAAAGGAGGTCAGTGACCATCCGTTAAGCCCTGTGTCAAAAGAAAGTTGATGATTGCGAGCTTTATGATCTACACATGAAGGTTGCCATAATGACTAAATGCAGTTGCAAAAACATTGCAAAATGTCCAGAGCCCCATTTAAGAGAAACTGGAATTTAACTTGTTCATTCACCATAAACCATTGGTTCTACTGATACTAAAAATACTAACACAAACCAGCTGGATTGTTAGTGACAGTGAGAAACTCTATGGTGATGCCTGGAGCACCAATTATAGTTCGGTTTTCGCGAAGTGTGTGTTTAGTTTCGGTAATAATCTGCATTTATTTCAGCCATTTTGGGCATTTTTGGTTGCATTGGCTTAGAATTATTTGTACGCCTTCAATTAAAAAATATTAAAATGGGCATGACTTTTTTAAAATACTCATTGCATTAGAATGTGGTCAGCTCGGACACTCGTAGGCTGGCATCGTTAATTGTGTGTAAGAATAGGTCTCAGGCAGGGGCTTTTCATTTTTATTGCTTGGAGGAAGCTCAGAACCGTATGTAATAATCACATTTCTGGAGGACTTTTTCGTGGCTCCATAGACATCCACAATGTTATAACACCCAGTAGTTGGGGCCTACTGATCCTAATAATCTCCAGTGTCCTGACTCACATTTGGGCACCGGTGGAACTATCCCTCGGCAAATTTGATTATTGCGCAAAATGTTTTTACTTTTGATAACATAAAAAAATGGTTCTTAGCCTCCTCGAATGATGTAAAAATGAAAAGTTCCTCCATGGGCCCTAATCTTGCACACAATTAATGGTGTCATTTGGGTGAAGAGGTGAGCATCCATGCACCTAAAGTCTGATGGCAGTATGCGGAAAAGTTACATGATGATGCATATGATGCCAGTGTTGCTATTTTGGAGCTCCAACCTGCACCTCTTCTGTGTCCACTGTGCGGCCTGCATTGGAGCTGACATCCAACTAAACGGTGGTTACAGGGTGACAAGAGTTATCCGTTAAGAACATAGCTCATGAATCTCGTTCCTAACCGATCCATAAGTACATGGAAATGGAACAATGATAACCATGGTGCCACAAAGATCTGATGGAACAGATCACTGGTGTCCTGAAACAAGATGCCATTCTTAGGATATAGCTTTTGAAGATGCATTTACTGACCTTGATCACTTGTGTGAGATCATTAAATTGCTCCCAGTAATGTATCCATGTTCTTGGAGATATAGTTCTGATATTAGCTTATCTCTTGGTACTGTCTTGAAGGGCCTCCAACTCTTCAAACAAGACTTCCAGTGTAGTGTTTGAAACCTTGGTGCCTGCTCTATTCCATGGTCAGCCATTCTTTCCCAGACCAGATTCAGAATAACTCCCAGGAACCAATTTCACCTTTTAGTGATTCATGCCAGCTTTAAATACTGCAGATTAGTTTTAAGTTGTGCTAAGTGCTCACCATATTGGGTAGCCTGTAGATGCAAGCAGCCCATGAACAGCATGGGCAGCACTGGTTGAATGCAACAATTAAAATAATGAGTGGCATAAGATTGGTAGTACAACGAACGATTGTGGATAGTGATCTCTGCACCTGTTTTCAGGGGCTAACCCTATTTTAAATTCAAGTCGTGTGAAGTCCAAATCTCTATTTTCTACCATCGGATTTCTGTTTCTGCTTTGCCAGCATTGTCTGCTCCTATTCAGTCATCGGAGGTGGGGGCGAGGGGGATTGTTTTAATATTTGCCATGATGTGGAGATGCTGGCGTTGGACTGGGGCAGGCACAGTAAGAAGTCTTACAACACAAGGTTGTTCCAACAGGTTTGTTTCGATTCACTAGCTTTCGGAGCGCAGCTCCTTTCTCAGGTGAATTAGGAAGGAGCTGCACTCCGAAAGCTAGTGATTCGAAACAAACCTGTTGGACTTTAACTTGCTATTTGCTGATCATTTAAAACGAGTAACATCGGATTGACCACCCATTATACATCTGGCATATTTACATTAAAGGTAGTGGAAAGAAATGGAAAGTCGTGAGAGATTTACATGTGGATGATCTAATATTGCCATATCATATTATCGGCAAAGATTGACATTACCCCCCTTTCTGATAACACCAGAAATCTTTGCCAAACTGACGGAATCATTCCGTTTGCTGACAGTCCGTTTACACTTACAAGGCCCATTCCAGGTGGAATACCATGCATATGTAATGAAACGGTCATTAGAAAGTCCCATGAGGTCTTGTACAATTCCAGCAAATGCTAAATGCCGTTCTAATATACTTAAAACATGCCTGTCAATTTATACCCAGCATTGTCCCACCAATATCACAAAGGTGAATTATAATTGAATCCATTTTTGGTTGAAGAAAGAACATGATCAGGATGCTGGGAGAGCCCTCAACTCTTGCTTGAAGATCTTAAATGTCATCTTGATTATGCAGAACAGATAACGTGGGAGCCTTGGTTTAATGTTTTATTTGAAGGATGACACCGTGGAGCACTCCCTCAGTGACGCATTATCGTGTCAACCTGCACTATGTGTTTGAGTCTCAAGCCGTCTGACAACCTCTGACCTAAGGAGTTTCTGTCAGTTGCGCAAAACTGACATTTGAAAAATGCATGACCTTAAGAGAAGTAAGGAATTCACAATATAAGAAGGCTGGCCACAGACCAGTTGATCTTGAGTCAGTGAAGAGCATGGGGAATAATTGATTTCCACAAGCAGTGTGAAATGGGTTTGTTGTGAAATGGCAGCTGCCATGCAGTCTGCAGGTTTTTATTTCCCATTGAAATGGAGGATATTGACAAGATCTTTAATTTCAAACCAGGTAAAAGTGACAGTCAGGCTGGAGAACAAATCTCCTAAAGGAGCTTGAGCTATCATTCTGTGAAGTTCAATGGAGAGAAGGGTTGGGGTGTTGAATGATGAGCTGCTGATTCACTCCAATCCTATTCTGCGCTTCTGGCATCGACCAACTTCAACTTCCCACCTCCCCATATGTTTGTGAGTCAATTTTCCTTCTAATCAAAGTCAATGTAAGAGCAATTCATGTGTGTTTGCATTAGGCGGCTACTTCAATATTGCTACTTCAGTAAGAGGGTAAATGTAGTTTTGATTGGTAGTATGACACTGTCGACAGTTGGTTGCCTTGTGTCCAATTTTTTTCTGTTGGTGCTCAAGTTTTATTGCATGTTCTTGACTGCTGTCCAAGTTATAACTTCCCCGACTTTGTGTACTGTCATGCCTGCTATGATTGTATGATTGAAAGTCGTGAGAGATTTACATGTGGATGATCTAATATTGCCATATCATATTATCGGCAAAGATTGACATTACCCCCCTTTCTGATAACACCAGAAATCTTTGCCAAACTGACGGAATCATTCCGTTTGCTGACAGTCCGTTTACACTTACAAGGCCCATTCCAGGTGGAATACCATGCATATGTAATGAAACGGTCATTAGAAAGTCCCATGAGGTCTTGTACAATTCCAGCAAATGCTAAATGCCGTTCTAATATACTTAAAACATGCCTGTCAATTTATACCCAGCATTGTCCCACCAATTTTCTCAGCCCACTCTTCCAACTTCTTCCATCGGGCAGGAGATACAGAAGTCTGAAAACACGCACGAGCAGACTCAAAAACAGCTTCTTCCCCACTGTTACCAGACTCCTCAATGACCCTCTTATGGACTGACTTCATTAACACTACACCCTGTATGCTGCATCCGATGCCAGTGCTTATGTAGTTACATTGTATATGTTGTGTTTCCCTATTATGTATTTTCTTTTATTCCCTTTTCCTGTCATGTACTTAATGATCTGTTGAGCTGCTTGCAGAAAAATACTTTTCACTGTACCTCAGTACCCGTGACAATAAACAAATCCAATCCAATCCAATCCATACAAAGATCCGCTCTCACGAGTGTGCAATATGTTCCCCTTCAATTAATTCCCCTTTGCTGTGCACTGCCCGTTATTTGCATTGAGCTGCCCCTTTAATATTGCGACGTGGCTGCATATGTGCAGAGCTTAAAGGACCGTTTCTTGTGCGTGGCCTCTTTGCGTGATATGTTCTGACTTGCTGCATGTCCGCACATCCGCGCAACGTAGAGGGAACATTGCAGTTGAATGCTGACTTCACCTGACAGCATGCATAAAGTAACGTGGGGAATCAGACTGCAAAATATAATTGCGGAATCACAGAATTGTTACAGTGCAGAAGGGGGCCATTTGGTCCATCCTGTCTGGACCAGCAATCCAGACGAGCATTATGACTTAGTGCCATTTCCCTTATCCCTGCACATTGTTTCATGCAATCATCTAAAGTGAAGTAAAGTTGTCATAGTTCCAGATGACCATAGGCTGCTTTGAGGAGGAAAGCTGACTGGTGGTGATTTAACTTGTGGATCACTACATCTCAGGCAAGGGGCAAGGTTGAGAGGGCAGGGCCTTAATGAATAACCTCAGCTAGTACAGGAATTGAACCTGCACTATTGGCTTTGCTCTGTATCACAAACTAACTGTCTAGCCAGCTGAGCTAAACTGGCACGCTAGCTGCTTAATAATCATCTACTACCCTCTTGAATGCCTCGATTGAACCTGCCTCCACCACTCTCCCAGGTAGTGCATTCCAGTTAACTATCTTACCGATGATAAATGTGTATATGCTGAAAGGTGTGTAGGTTACTGTTAGGGATTCCGGAATTCTGAAAAACCTGTGGAAAATAACATATTTGAATCAGGATGAAAATTGGCTCTTTTTTGCTTACAAATTAGGAACAATAGTGAAGCAATATGGATTGGTTACTAAAATATGTGGTTACTCACCAACACTTTTAAAAGGTTTCCAGAACTGTAGCAATTCTTGTGATCTTGGGCCACACGTTATTGCACAAAGGCTTGAGCTGAGCTTGAGAAAGACAGCCCTCAGAGTTCTCTATTTGCCTCTGGCCTGTGCACCAGCGCAGCAACTAAAAAAACTTGGGACGCACAACAAAATCGTAAGCTTCCCTCTCCTTTTGATGCCAAGCTGATATAACAACACAATAAGAAGGGGCCTTTGCAGAGGGCCATTCAGTGGGGAAATTCCCAGAATTCTCAGTCAGCAGTTATATTTTCATAGCAGGGGCAAAATGTTTTCCTGAGGAACATCCTAATGGAATATGACCTGGACCCCAGCATCATGTGAATCTTGCTTTACTATCAGGGCAATGGAGCAGGACTGCCATCAAACAACAAAGAATGACCCTGCCCCAAAATCTGGACGTAGAATTATTTAAATAGCTACATGGGAAGTTTGCACACCTACATGTGAGATGCCAGTGCAAGCATCCATCTGAAATATCCGAGTCTCAATCCAATTGGCAACTGAAGAGGAGGGATGCTTTTAGGGACCAAATTGGATGAATAGAAATGGTTTTATTTCTTCCTTTGGATGCGACAATGGGAGTAGGATTCTGAAGGATTGTCTCTGGCATGGAGCTTGGGTCTTTACTTGACCAAGAACAGAACTCATGAGAGCTGGGTTTAAGGGGACTCGATTGGGCAGAATTCCCAGGGGTAACCTAGGGACTCCTGCAGACAAGAACACAAAGAAGCCAAAAGATGGTGAGAAGCCGACAAAATAACTGCAAGTTCTCAACCCAACAGGGGCAGACTGGTGATCTGGGATGTGCTTGAAATTGTGGTTTCCCCCTTTCCCATGCGATGCACTTATTTAATGCCCTCTTTGGAGTTTGAAAGACATCTATTATAAATGAAGCCATATTAATAATTCTTATCACTTGGGTGAATTTGGCATCCAATGTTCTCTTGGTGACTATATGACTGGCCTGGCTCTAAATGATACACGTGTACATTCATGGAATCACATGATCTTACAGCACCGAAGGAGGCTTTCTGCCCCATCGTGCCTATGATGGCACTTTGAGAATGAGCGCTATCCAATTATTCCCACTTCCTTGCCCTCTCCCCACTGCCCTGCAAATGATTCCTTTTCAATATACATCCAATTCCCTGTTTTACGTTATACTGAATATGCTTCAAATGCCCTTTCAGGAAATGCATTGCAGACCATAACATACTGTACAAGAAATTGATATCTATTGTCACATGTACAGAAGTACAGTGAAAAGTATTTTTCTGCGGCCAAGGGAACGTACACAGTACGTACATAGTATACAAAAGAATAATCAACAAAATAAGTTTCCCCTCATCTCCACTCTGAATCTAGGTCCTCTGGTTTCTAACCCTCCTGCCAGTGCAAACATTTATACTTGTTTGCTCACTCAAAACTCACAATTTTGATCAGATTCTCTATTTGTCCCACACCATCAAAGTCCTTCATCTCTCTCTCTCTCATATTGTTTTGATAAATCTCTGCACCGACTTCGAAGTTCTGACGTAATAATGCATGCTGCCCAGAATTAAAGACAGTCTCTCAGCTGAGGACTAAACAGTGATCTATAAAGATTGACCATAACTTTCAAACAGCTAAGCTACTTTGGCTTGATGGAGTAGCTGTCTTTCGAGAACTGTCTTAAGCAATAGTTAAAGTTTCCTTTGGGAGCTAAGATCACTGTGAGTATCGCACACTTTTTCATATATAGGCTATTTCAACTTGCCCATCTGAGGCATGGCAGACTATTTAAAAAAAATTAACACATATTAGAAATCTACACGTTCTTTCTTTATACCCACAATATGTGGGGATTCTTAAGCGTTGAAACCCTCAGGTATGTCATACTATCTTCACAGCAAAGATCTGCTGAATGTAATTGTAAAACGTTCCTTAATATTTGGGACATTTGAACTTTCTACCTTCCAAGTGTGGTCTAAAGTGTGGAAAAATAAAAGCTGTATTCAAAATTGAAGTGAACAGTATTCAGGGCTCAGGTTTAATGCAGGAAATATCACATTGGTGCCTGTAGTATTTGGTTTCTTTTTAATGTGCTAATACAGCTTTGAAAGTCTTGTAATTTGGGTGAATTGTGAGAAATTCAAGAGCACTCTGCAAGTATGAACTCTCTGAGTTTCTGGGTAAATACGTTGGAATTTGACGAGTTCAGTGAGTTCATCTTCATGCGCCACATGACATAGAGCATAAACTGGCTGACTTAATTGCACAGGGAGTTCCAATTTTACTTAATCATGTGCTATATTTGAAAAAACTGAAACTTTGGGTTTTCTGTCCCATTATTAATTGAGTTCCCACATCTGAGATGAATTTAGCACACAGTAGATGTTAGAGGCCTTTTGTAGCGCACAAGACTCGGTGAGACGAATAGAGTGAAGTCGATGAGGCTTTATTAAGCGTGTCTGTTCCCCCGCAGCTCGATAGTAAACTGGCCTGCGGGGGAAGACTCTGGCTTCTTATACTCCGCCTTCAGGGCGGAGCTTGAGGTCAACGGCCAATCAGGACCCGGGATCTGTCAGCCAATGACATTAGGGCTTCCAGTCCCACATGACCCCCATTACATACTACCACATTCACCCCTTGTCAAAAATGAACCCGGCGGGGTGATGCTTCGTATGGTGGTAAGGGTTTACAGGGCTGGTCCTGGGAGGACAAAACATTCACATGGCAATACAGTATTGGACAATTTTGTCCTGTTGCAACTATTTACAGAGGGTATAGGAAGAAAAGCAAAATGTTCTTGTGAACAGTCCATATTTGTTTTACATTGACGCCACGAGTCGGTCGGGCGGTCTGATCGTCCGTGTCGATCGCCTCGGCCCCGGCGGTGGTGGTGGTGCTTGTACCAGTGTTGTCGCCTCCAGGAGCCGTACGGTTTCAGCTTGGGCTTGATTCTTGGTCGGAGCTGAGGGGAGGGGAACTGATACTCCTGGGAAGGGGGCGGTCGCGGGGTGCGGCGGTGGCAGGAAGGGGGGGGGTTGGGTTGATGGTGTCGGGGGGGTGTGCGTGTTGCCGGCGGGCGCCAGATCCCGCAGGGAGACCGTGTCCTGTCGGCCGTCGGGGTACTCCACGTAGGCGTACTGGGGGTTCGCGTGGAGGAGGTGAACCCTTTCGACCAACGGGTCCGCCTTATGTGCCCGCACATGCTTTCGGAGCAGGATGGGTCCTGGGGCCGCCAGCCAGGTCGGCAGCGACGTTCCAGAGGAGGACCTCCTAGGGAAGACAAGGAGACGCTCATGTGGCGTTTGATTAGTGCTCGTACATAATAACGACCGGATGGAATGGAGAGCGTCCGGGAGGACCTCCTGCCACCGTGAAACTGGGAGGTCCCTGGACCGTAGGGCCAGTAGGACGGCCTTCCAGACCGTGCCGTTCTCCCTTTCTACTTGCCCGTTCCCCCGGGGGTTGTAGCTGGTCGTCCTGCTTGAGGCTATGCCCTTGCTGAGCAGGAACTGGCGCAGCTCGTCACTCATGAAAGAGGACCCCCTGTCGCTGTGGACGTATGCGGGGTAACCGAACAGTGTGAAGATGCTGTTCAGGGCTTTAATGACTGTGGCCGCGGTCATGTCAGAACAGGGAATGGCAAAAGGGAAGCGGGAGTATTCGTCCACTACATTAAGAAAATATGCGTTGCGGTCGGTGGAGGGGAGGGGCCCTTTGAAATCGAGACTAAGGCGTTCAAAGGGGCGGGAAGCCTAAATCAGGTGCGCTCCATCTGGCCTGAAAAAAAGCGGCTTGCATTCCGCGCAGATGTGGCAGTCCCTTGTGACTGTACGGACCTCCTCTAAAGAGTATGGGAGATTGCGGGACTTGATGAAGTGGTAAAACCGAGTGACCCCCGGGTGGCAGAGGTCCTCGTGGAGGGTTTGGAGGCGGTTAATTTGTGCGTTGGCACATGTGCCGCGGGATAGGGCATCGGACGGCTCGTTCAGCTTTCCGGGACGATACAAAATCTCATAGTTGAAGGTGGAGAGCTCGATCCTCCACCTTAAGATTTTGTCGTTTTTGATTTTGCCCCGCTGTGCACTATCGAACATGAAGGCTACCGACCGTTGGTCCGTGAGGAGAGTGAATCTCCTGCCGGCCAGGTAATGCCTCCAATGTCGCACAGCTTCCACTATGGCTTGGGCTTCCTTTTCTACTGAAGAGTGGCGGATTTCTGAGGCGTGGAGGGTCCGAGAGAAAAAGGCCACGGGTCTGCCCGCTTGGTTAAGGGTGGCCGCTCGAGCTACGTCGAAGGCGTCGCTCTCGACCTGGAAGGGGAGGGACTCGTCGATGGCGCGCATCGTGGCCTTTGCGATATCCGCTTTGATGCGGCTGAAGACCTAGCAAGCCTCTGTCGACAGAGGGAAGGTCGTGGTCTGTATTAGGGGGCGGGCCTTGTCTGCGTACTGGGGGACCCACTGGGCGTAATATGAAAAGAACCCCAAGCAGCGTTTCAGGGCTTTTGGGCAGTGCGGGAGGGAAAATTCCATGAGTGCGCGCATACGTTCGGGGTCGGGGCCTATTATCCCATTGCGCACTACGTAGCCCAGAATGGCTAGCCGGTCGGTGCTAAAAACGCACTTGTCCTCGTTGTACGTGAGGTTCAAGGCTTTGGCGGTCTGGAGGAATTTTTGGAGGTTGGCGTCGTGGTCCTGCTGATCGTGGCCGCAGATGGTTACATTGTCGAGATACGGGAACATGGCCCGCAACCCATGTTGATCAACCATTCGGTCCATCTCCCGTTGGAAGACCGAGACCCCGTTTGTGACGCCAAAAGGGACCCGTAGGAAATGGTATAATCGCCCGTCTGCCTCGAAGGCTGTGTACTTGCGGTCACTTGGGCGGATGGGGAGCTGATGGTAGGCGGACTTGAGGTCCACGGTGGAGAAGACTTTATATTGGGCAATCCGATTGACCATGTCGGATATGCGGGGGAGAGGGTACGCGTCTAGTTGTGTGTACCTGTTGATGGTCTGGCTATAGTCAATGACCATCCTTTGTTTCTCCCCTGTCTTCACTACTACCACCTGCGCTCTCCAGGGACTATTGCTGGCCTGGATTATGCCCTCCTTTAGTAGCCGCTGGACTTCGGACCGAATGAAGGTGCGGTCCTGGGCGCTGTACCGTCTGCTCCTAGTGGCGACGGGTTTGCAATCCGGGGTGAGGTTCGCAAACAAGGACGGGGGTTGCACCTTGAGGGTTGCGAGGCCGCAGATAGTGAGTGGGGGTATGGGGCCGCCGAATTTGAACGTAAGGCTCTGTAGATTGCATTGGAAATCTAATCCCAGCAAGGTGGGGGCACAGAGTTGGGGAAGGATGTTTAGTTTGTAGTTTTTGAACTCCCACCCCTGCACCGTTAGGGTAACTATGCAGAATCCCTGGATCTGTACGGAGTGGGATCCTGCAGCTAGGCAAATCTTTTGTGCGCTGGGATAGGTGGTTAAGGAACAGCGTCTTACCGTGTCGGGGTGTATAAAGCTTTCCGTGCTCCCGGAGTCAACTAGGCATGGCGTCTCGTGGCTGTTTATTAGTACCGTTGTCGTCGTCGTCTGGAGTGTCCGGGGCCGAGCTTGATCGAGCGTAATCGAAGCGAGCCGTGGTTGTAGTAGTGGAGTGGGGTCCGTTGTTGCCGTCCAAGATGGCGTCGGGGATGAACAAAATGGCCGCCCCCATACATTGCACGTGGCTGGGGGGTCACATGATGGCGGCGGGGGTGGCCAAAATGGCCGCCCCCACGCGTCGTACAGGTCTGAGGCGGTCCAAGATGGCGGCGCCCCTCCTCCCCTCGTGGTGGCCGGGACCCAAAATGGCGGCGTCTGCGGGTCGCACATCGGCGCCCCTCCTCCCCTCGTGGTGGCCGGGACCCAAAATGGCGGCGTCTGCGGGTCGCACATGGTGTGCTGGGGGGGGCTGGGGAGCGCTAGGACCGCGAGCGCTAGGACCGCGCGGAGCTCCCTCACCGCGAGAGCTAGGACCGTGAGCGCTAGGACCGCGCGGAGCTCCCTCACTGGGGACAGCGGTGGTTGGGGCCCAAGTAGGTGGCGCCGGCGGGTCAGGCGTGGGGCGCGGGGTGGGGGTTAGGGTGGCGTTAGGGACGCGGAAAACTCCCTCCTCTCCGTGGAGAGTGTTGGCCGGGACCCAAAGCAGTAGCGCCGGCGGCGGGTCATACATGGGCTGCGGGGAGGGGGGTTGGGGAGCATAGGTGGCGTGCAGGGCTCCCAGTTCTCCCGGGACCGCGGTGGTCGGGACCCAGAGCGGCTGCGCCTGTGGGTCGCACATGGGGCGCTGGGGGGATTGGGGAGCGTAAACGGCTTGCAGGGCTCCCTGTTCTCCCGGGACAGCGGCGACCTCGCGGGACCGGCACACAACCGCATAATGGCCCTTTTTCCTGCAGCTCTTGCAGATTGCTGCGCAGGCCGGGCAGTGCTGCCGGGGGTGTTTCGCCTGTCCGCAGAAATAACAGCGGGCGCCCCCGGTGCGACTCGGCGTTTGGACCGCGCAAGCCTGTGGGGGGGTTTGCCGCGACGGGTACGTACGGGGCCCAATGGGTTGCCACGCGGTCGGGGCCGTAGGCACGGGTATTACGCGCGGCCACGTCTAGGGAGGCTGCTAGGGCCCGGGCCTCAGAGTCCTAGTGACTCTTTTTCTAGAAGTCTTTGGCGGATTTGGGAGGATTGCATACCTGCCACAAAAGCATCGCGCATTAACATGTCCGTGTGTTCGTTTGCGTTCACCGACGGGCAGCTGCAGGCTCGTCCCAAAATCAGCAGCGCGGCGTAGAACACGTCCATCGATTCTCCGGGAGCTTGCCGTCTCGTCGCGAGCTGGTAGCGAGCGTAGATTTGGTTAACTGGGCGAATGTAGAGACTTTTCAGTGCTGCGAACGCCGTCTGGAAATCGTCCGAGTCTTCGATGAGGGAGAAAATCTCCGTGCTCACCCTCGAGTGCAGGACCTGCAGTTTTTGGTCTTCTGAGACTCGGCCGGTGGTCGTTCTGAGGTAGGCCTCGAAGCAAGTCTGCCAGTGCTTGAAGGCTGCTGCCGCGTTCACTGCGTGGGGGCTGATCCTCAGGCATTCCGGAATGATCCTGAGCTCCATAGTCCTTTTTTTTAGGCACGCTTAATAAATTGTAGCGCACAAAGACTCGGTGAGACGAATAGAGTGAAGTCGATGAGGCTTTATTAAGCGTGTCTGTTCCCCCGCAGCTCGATAGTAAACTGGCCTGCGGGGGAAGACTCCGGCTTCTTATACTCCGCCTTCAGGGCGGAGCTTGAGGTCAACGGCCAACCAGGACCCGGGATCTGTCAGCCAATGACATTAGGGCTTCCAGTCCCACATGACCCCCAATACATACTACCACACCTTTCCAAAAGTATAGATGGCATGAGAGGTTGAATCACAACAGTGTAACAAATTACTGAACATGTTTTTGCATTAGAAACAATAGTTGGCCTGAGGTGGTTTGGAAAGCTGTAGAGTTGTTGACAGACGAAGGTTTGTTTAAGTGGTTTGTTTTGCTCCTCTGTGTGTTTACAGCCCAATTTCCTCATTGTTCTTTTAGTTTACAACCATCGTGTTTTTGAAGATTTGCTTTTATTTGTCACCTTTCACAGTTCAGAAACATTTCAAAGACACTTCAATGTAATTTTCGTTTGTAGATTGTACTAAAGTGGAAAAAACACCCAATTATTTTCTCCACTTTAAGATACTTCAAAGAAATTTATTACAAGACCAGTTCATCTGTTTTTGCTAGCAGAGGGAATATTGCACATGATCCCAGGGCAACACACTGTTTTTCTTTTTGATGTGCCATGTGAACTTTAATATCCAACTCGAAAGAAAGCAACACTTTTGTTCATTGTTTGAGGGTCCTTCCTTTCTATTGTGGTTCTCAACTTACAGCTTCAAGTGGTATGCTACAACCAGTCCCCATTGAGGTGCCCAATTTGTTATGATTCCGGACAGGATACCCCAAATTGGCATGCTCCTGGGTGAGGAGGGATGAACTGCCCCCCCCTCTTTATTCAATCCCCTAATTTGGTGTCAACAAGGTTCATTTAAGAACAATCTCTTCTCTTGTGGATACCTTTCCCCAATCTAATTATATTGTTTTAAAAGGAGTCAATTTAACCCAGCTTCCTTGAGTTAAAGAAAGACTGAGTTTATTAGTGACTAAAACGCGAGAAAATAATGAAGCACAACACATATACACAGAGTAGAAATGAGAAGTGAGTCCAAGAATAAAAGCAAAATAATCTGTTTTTAGCTTGGCCATGAGGAATAGATGGCGAAATGTTGCGGCCGTTAAGTTGAGTGATTCCAGTAGCGCTGAATTCGGCAGTTGAGCAATTAGTTTGGGAGAGTCTTAGTTCTGCAGGTTTCCCTCTGAAAGGGATTTGTCCTGCTTTCTTTTCAACTGTGGCTATGCTGACTTGTTTCCAGCTATCAGAGAGAGACTACCTGTAAGCAGCAGGGATGCCTAGTCAATATTCTTCAGCTGTGATCTTCACAGCACACATCAGCACAGTGGAGCTAGAACACCAGACTAGCACACCAAGACCTGAGTTGCAGTTGGTTTTTGACCACTTGAAGGGGAAACACACAAAGATGTCTAGGATTTAATGCACAGGAGATGGTTCTTGCTGGGATGGTAATCAGCTTCTATTATCTCTGCAGGCAAAAATCCATTCTCTCTCTCGGAACTGAATATAATCCACACAGAAATTCCAGCAAGTGCTCACTTTGCAGTCTCAGTTAATTTTTGTTTCTATGTCCTTTTCAGAATAAATACATATCTTCTTTAAAAGTTCAGTCTGTCCATATGTAATTCGGAGCTATTATCCATTGACATGACGGCTGCCACCTTCAATAATCAGCTCATACTGATCAAGTGGTATTCTTTTTCCAGTATGATGTTGAGATTCTTGCGTGGCGTTGGAATTGCATTCATCCAGGCAAGTGGCGTGTATCCCATCACACTCCAAGTTACAAGTCAGGAGTGCGTGGTAACTCCCTATCGGCACTGTGGGTGGATCTACATCACATGGATTGCAGTGGTTCAAGAAGACAGCTCACCATCACCTTCTGAAGGGCAGTTAGGGATGGACAATGAATACTTACCAAGACAGCAAAGCGCACATCACTTGAATGAATCAACAAAAACCTCACCAATATCTAGGGCAAAGCCCACTTGATCAGTACTTCACCTACCAGCTGCACAGTGGCAATGGAGTGCCCCATTGCAAGATGCAGTGCCATAACTTGCCAAGACTCACTTGACAGAATTTCCAAATCTACAACTTCTATCACCTAGAAGCTGGCACATGGGAACATCACCACCTCCAGGTTTCCTTCCAAGTTACACCAGCATCTTAACTTGGAACTGTATCAGTGTCCCTTCACTGGGTCAAAGTCCTGGAACTCCCACCCTAACAGTACTCTTGGAGAATCGATACCACATGAGACTGAAGTGGTTCAAGAAGGCACTCACCACCACCACCTTCTCAGAGTAATTAGAGATGGGAAATAAGGCTCCATATCCGTGAACTAATAAAAACAAATGTTGGAAAATTGACTAATGGCTTTGCTTGAAGCACATCAGAGAAGAGCCTGTCAACAACACACCTAAATGTTTTATCGGAATAATCATCCAAACACCAGAAAGAATGTACAAGCATCATTGGATTAATAAGCAATGAGTCAAAGAGTCATAGGCCCAGATGCCTCCATCCATGTTGGAACAAAAGCGAGGAGGATTTAAAAATAATTGTGAGACCCGATTCCAGGATTTCCACCCCCATTCCTGTCATACATAGAAAATACAGCACAGAACAGGCCCTTCGGCCCACGATGTTGTGCCGAACCTTTGTCCTAGATTAATCATAGATTATCATTGAATTTACAGTGCAGAAGGAGGCCATTCGGCCCTTTGAGTCTGCACCGGCTCTTGGAAAGAGCACCCTACCCAAACTCAACACCTCCACCCAACACCAAGGGCAATTTGGACATTAAGGGCAATTTATCATTGGCCAATTCACCTAACCCGCACATCTTTGGACTGTGGGAGGAAACCGGAGCACCTGGAGGAAACCCAAGCAGACACAGGGAGGACATGCAGACTCCGCACAGACAGTGACCCAAGCCGGAATCGAACCTGGGACCCTGGATCTGTGAAGCAATTGTGCTATCCACAATGCTACCGTGCTGCCCTTGAGAACAAATAAATCTACACTATATAATTTTACCGTAATCCATGTACCTATCCAATAGCTGCTTGAAGGTCCCTAATGTTTCCGACTCAACTACTTCCACAGGCAGTGCATTCCATGCCCCCACTACTCTCTGGGTAAAGAACCTACCTCTGACATCCCCCCTATATCTTCCACCTTTCACCTTAAATTTATGTCCCCTTGTAATGGTTTGTTCCACCCGGGGAAAAAGTCTCTGACTGTCTACTCTATCTATTCCCCTGATCATCTTATAAACCTTTATCAAGTCGCCCCTCATCCTTCTCCGTTCTAATGAGAAAAGGCCTAGCACCCTCAACTTTTCCTCGTAAGACCTACTCTCCATTCCAGGCAACATCCTGGTAAATCTTCTTTGCACCTTTTCCAAAGCTTCCACATCCTTCCTAAAATGAGGCGACCAGAACTGTACACAGTACTCCAAATGTGGCCTTACCAAAGTTTTGTACAGCTGCATCATCACCTCACGGCTCTTAAATTCAATCCCTCTGTTAATGAACGCGAGCACACCATAGGCCTTCTTCACAGCTGTATCCACTTGAGTAGCAACTTTCAAAGATGTATGAACATAGACCCCAAGATCTCTCTGCTCCTCCACATTACCAAGAACTCTACCGTTAACCCTGTATTCCGCATTCATATTTGTCCTTCCAAAATGGACAACCTCACACTTTTCAGGGTTAAACTCCATCTGCCACTTCTCAGCCCAGCTCTGCATCCTATCTATGTCTCTTTGCAGCCGACAACAGCCCTCCTTACTATCCACAACTCCACCAATCTTCGTATCGTCTGCAAATTTACTGACCCACCCTTCAACTCCCTCATCCAAGTCATTAATGAAAATCACAAACAGCAGAGGACCCAGAACTGATCCCTGCGGTACGCCACTGGTAACTGGGATCCAGGCTGAATATTTGCCATCCACCATCACTCTCTGACTTCTATCGGTTAGCCAGTTCGTTATCCAACTGGCCAAATCTCCCACTATCCCATGCCTCCTTACTTTCTGCAGAAGCCTACCATGGGGAACCTTATCAAATGCCTTACTAAAATCCATGTACACTACATCCACTGCTTTACCTTCATCCACATGCTTGGTCACCTCCTCAAAGAATTCAATAAGATTTGTAAGGCAAGACCTACCCCTCACAAATCCGTGCTGACTATCCCTAATCAAGCAGTGTCTTTCCAGATGCTCAGAAATCCTATCCTCCAGTACCCTTTCCATTACTTTGCCTACCACCGAAGTAAGACTAACTGGCCTGTAATTCCCAGGGTTATCCCTAGTCCCTTTTTTGAACAGGGGCACGACATTCGCCACTCTCCAATCCCCTGGTACCACCCCTGTTGACAGTGAGGACGAAAAGATCATGGCCAACGGCTCTGCAATTTCATCTCTTGCTTCCCATAGAACCCTTGGATATATCCCGTCAGGCCCGGGGGACTTGTCTATCCTCAAGTTTTTCAAAATGCCCAACACATCTTCCTTCCTAACAAGTATTTCCTCGAGCTTACCAATCTGTTTCACACTGTCCTCTCCAACAATATCGCCCCTCTCATTTGTAAATACAGAAGAAAAGTACTCGTTCAAGACCTCTCCTATCTCTTCAGACTCAATACACAATCTCCCGCTACTGTCCTTGATCGGACCTACCCTTGCTCTAGTCATTCTCATATTTCTCACATATGTGTAAAAGGCCTTGGGGTTTTCCTTGATCCTACCCGCCAAAGATTGTTCATGCCCTCTCTTAGCTCTCCTAATCCCTTTCTTCAGTTCCCTCCTGGCTATCTTGTATCCCTCCAATGCCCTGTCTGAACCTTGTTTCCTCAGCCTTACATAAGTCACCTTTTTCCTCTTAACAAGACATTCAACCTCTCTTGTCAACCATGGTTCCCTCACTCGACCATCTCTTCCCTGCCTGACAGGGACATACATACATACATGTGGTATTTTTATGTCGTTCGGATAAGGTAGCTATCCCACACTTATCAATCCTGTCCTAGCTGGCTCTATTGCAGGGATAGGCAGTTTAAATCCCTCACAATTCACATGGAATTGGGCCAGCTTTGTTCGGAGATAATTTATGATACCTGAGAGGACTCGTGAACTATGGAGGAATTTCAGTCTCAAGTGGGGTACCAAAGAAATTCTTTCAATCAAGGCTTTGAAATACAAAACAATCTATTCTTTCAGTTTTAATGGTTAGATGCTGTATTGTGAGTTAGATGCATTTTTACAAAAGTGATTAATTATAGGGCTCAGTTCTGCAAAGGTATGTTGACCATTAATTACGTTGTGTAAGTATTGAGATTCATTGGAGTACTTTTCTCATTTGGAAAAGTGTTCTCATTACTTTGAAATGAAAGAAACACTGCTGAGGATCACTAATATAGTGATCTGAAATGACTTAAATAACCAGAATCTTAAAAAAATTAAAACAAACCTTCAGTAGCTTTCATTTGGAGAAAACAATGCCCTCACCTTCTCCTGGACCTCTTTGATTGACAAGACATCTGGTGTATCATAGAACAAAAAAGCCACCTAGGTCTTCAGCTTCAGTAGACTCCATTGTTTACATTTTCCATGGTTTGATAACGCTATTACAGCTGCACCATTTTGAATGCTTGGCTGAGTTTCAAAGGGTCAAAAACCACTTACCTCATCAGGGGACTGTGTTCATGCTCTCACAGATAGTTTTAAGAGATTGTTAAAGGTACCTTTGTTTGATCTGGTTAGTGAAATTGATGTTTGTTTAACAACAAATTAACCACTTGAGGGGTTTACATTTTTGGCTGTGCTTTTTGAATTAGTTTTTTCCAGTATGAACAATGTTTGAGTGAGTGCTGTAATAGATTGATTGAAATTTAATTATTTTTCATGTCCATTTCAAAGATCTGGGGCTGGAATCTCCGTTAGCCAGTGCCAAAATCGCGAAACACGATCGGGTGGAGAATAACTTCCGATGCTGAAATGGAGCTGGACGCCGGTTTGACAAATCGGGATTCTCCGGTCCCACAAAATAACGTAATCGCTGTACCTGCCGCGCAGGCTCAAAGTACAGTAGGCATATTATTATCAGGCCTGATGACTGATTCTCCGGGCTTCAGCGATTCAGCGCCTCGGATGGGCCGATTTTGCGACGGCGTGTTTCTAATGTGCTCTCAACATTTTGTGAACCTGGCATGCTGGCTGTGGCGGCAGAGAGAGGAGAAAGGAAGTGATAGGAGATAGGAAGTGACAGCGGGCTTCCGGCTCAGTCACAGGGCATGCTGGCTGTGTCGGGGGGAGGGGGGGGGGGCTGCCAAGGCCGGGGTAGGGGTGGGGAGGGGAAGGGGAGGGATAGGCCGAGAAGCCGGGGAGCCCCCAACAGGACGGGGGGGGGGGTGTGCCCAGGCACAGACCACCACTATGGTGGCCATCTGGCTGGTCACCCACCCCGGCCCCTGCATGCAGTGACGACGGCCGTATGGATTGCCACCCCCCGACCACCCCACCCACCGGGGAACCATCCAGGGCCACACCAATGGCAGCCTACAGTGAGGGCAATGCCAGCCAATTGTGACTCTGGCAGCAGGGAGAGGCACCAGGACCGGTGGCACTGACGCGGCTGGGGTGCGGGGGTGGGGTGGGGGACATGCATGTTTGGGGCCCGCGGTGCCAACTGGGGCCACTGTGTAGCCCATGGTACCTGGTTGGGCCATGATTATCTTTCACCCCCTGCAGAAAATAATATAGTTCGATCATCAACCTGTGATTCTGACCGCTGTGGCGATGGCCGCTGCCCTGCATGAAGCCATGTTTCAAGGTGAGCGGAGGCCGCTTAGAGAGGACACATCCACAACACCGCAGCCAATCACCAGTGAGAGCACACGCACTATAAAGACAGGGAGCATCAGAGTTCCCGCTCATTCGAGTTGCAGCTAGCTAGGAGCACAGAGCTCACAGCCTGCAACACAGACATTCACCATGTGCTGAGTGCATCGACTGGTTAGGACAAGGCAGAGGGCTTTAGTTAAAGCTAGTATCGTATTAACCCACAGTCTAAGTATGTTTAAACAGTTAATGATTCAATAAAATAGTGTGGCACTATTTCAAGTGTTGGTGACCTGTATGTGATCCAGAACACCCAACACAACAGAGGCATCGGATGAAGCCCCTTGTGTACCGGCGCCACATGATGTTTGACCTTCTGGACCGGGCATGCAGAAGGAGACTGTGGTTGAGCAGAGAGACAGTGTGACACATCTGCCAATTGATGGCACCGGGGCACCGCATGGGTTTGGGGGAGGACACCCACTCCCGGTGGCCGTCAATAAAATAGTGTTGCACTATTTCAAGTGTTGGTGACCTGTATGTGACCCAGAACACCCAACACATCATGATACCAGGTGTGGTGGGATACTAGCACTTCTTTGACCTACCTGCAAGTGATCTGCCTTGCGCCAGCATTCTGTCATCCTGCAGCATGGACAACATCAGCCCGCCGCCGCCGCTCCGCATCGCCGGCAACCTCGGGGCCAACTGGAAGATTTTCAAACAGCGCTTCCAGCTCTTCCTCGAAGCCACGGACAGGGAGGGCGCCTTGGACACCAGAAAGATTGCTCTTCTCCTCTCCACGGCCGGGGACAATGCCATCCACATTTTCAACTCTCTCACCTTCGCAGATGATGAAGATAAGACGAAATTCAAGACAGTCCTCCTCAAGTTTGACACTCACTGCAGCGTAGAGGTGAATGAAACTTTCGAATGCTACGTGTTCCAGCACCGTTTGCAGGGTAAGGATGAACCTTTCCAATCCTTTCTCATGCACCTCCGTATCCTTGCGCAATCTTGCAGCTTGGGGCCCACCTCCGACTCCATGATACGCAACCAGACCATTTTCGGTGTTCAGTCGGACCCCCTAAGACAGCAGCTCCTCAAAGTAAAGCAACTCACCCTAGCGACCGCCATCGAGACCTGTGTCTTACATGAAAATGCCACCAATCGGTACTCCCATATACAAGAGGCTGAAACGGCGCTGCAAGGTCCCCACGAGGTGGAACGAGTCCAAGTGATTGAACACCTCCAGTGCCTCAGCCTGGATGAGGGCGGCCATTTCGCGCGCTTTTGGCGGACTCCCGCGCTTGTATGCACCAAAGGAGGGGACGGCGACGTTGAGGAACGTAATGTGCAGGCGCGCACCATGCACAACCGCACCGCGCATGCGCGGTGGCGCAGCGAACGTGCTGATGTCACAATGTGCGGCAACTGTGGCTCCGCCCATTTAAAGCGGCAATGCCCCGCAAAATCTCGACAATGTCTACGATGTGGAAGACTTGGCCACTATGCTGCCTTCTGTCGAGCAGCTCAGCCTGCCAACTCCCATCGCTTCAGCCAGCCTCGCAGGAATGTTTGGGCAATTCAACCCACGGTCACCGAGTCCGATGCGGACCTCACACACAGCAGTGACACCGAGGACCCGAAGGCGCCTTTTCCAGTCGGTGTCGTAACGAAAAACAGGCTGTCCCCGAAGCAAAGACACCAGCCGCTGGCGGTATACAGCATCGATCCAGACGATGAGTGGTGTGCCACCCTGACGGTCAACCGGTCCCAAATTCGATTCCGCCTGGACACTGGTACCTCCGCCAATCTCATGGCGTGGTCTGCTTTCCAAAGCCTTTGTGTCAAACCAGCCATCCTTCCATCGGCCTGCCAGCTATTGGATTACAATGGCAACATCATTCCTGCTACCGGCTCGTGCCAACTTGAAGTGATGCACAAGTCACGGAAAGCCATCCTTCCTTTTGAGATTGTGGGCTCCTCGAAGGACTCCCTGCTTGGCGCACAGGCGTGCAAGCTGTTGAACCTTGTTCAAAGAGTTCACTCTCTCTCTCCTGATGACACGCCTGCCTTCCGGGACGCTGACTTCAGGGCGCAACTCGACGCCACCATCGACCAGCACCGCGATGTCTTTGAAGGCATGTGCACGCTCCCATATACTTACAAGATCCTACTCAAACAGAACACCACACCTGTAGTGCATGCACCTCGCAGAGTCCCAGCACCCCTCAAGGACCGCCTCAAGCAGCAGCTGTAGGACCTCCAAGACCAAGGAGTGATCTCAAGAGTTACGGAACCAACCAACTGGGTCAGTTCCATAGTGTGCGTAAAAAAGCCTTCCGGCGAGCTGAGAATTTGCATTGATCCCAAGGATCTGAATCGCAATATCATGAGGGAGCATTATCCAATTCCCAAGCGCGAAGAGATCACATGCGAGATGGCTCGCGCCAAGCTCTTCACCAAACTTGACGCCTCGAAAGGATTCTGGCAAATCCAGCTCGACAAATCCAGCAGGAAACTGTGTACCTTTAACACCCCCTTTGGCAGATATTGTTACACAGGATGCCGCTTGGGATCATATCTGCTTCAGAAGTGTTCCATAGGATTATGGAACAAATGATGGAAGGCATTGAAGGTGTTCGCGTCTATGTCGATGACATAATCATTTGGTCCACCACCCCGCAGGAGCATGTCAGTCGCCTCCAGCGCGTGTTCAAACGCATACGGGAGCAGGGCCTACGCCTCAACAGAGCCAAATGCTCCTTTGGTCAGACGGAACTCAAGTTCCTAGGGGACCATATCTCCCAGTTGGGTGTGTGGCCGGATGCGGACAAGGTGGCTGCTATCACAGCCATGAAAACGCCAGAGGACAAGAAGGCGGTCCTCCGATTTCTGGGCATGGTCAACTTCCTAGGGAAGTTCATCCCTAACCGCGCCTCTCATACCACAGCTCTCAGGAACCTGGTCAGGAAGACGACAAACTTCCAATGGCTTCCTGCCCATGAGCGCTAATGGAGAGAACTCAAAACCAAACTCACCACGGCCCCGGTCTTAGCCTTTTTTGATCCAGCAAAAGAGACAGAAATTTCGACCGATGCCAGCCAATCTGGCATTGGGGCAGTGCTCCTGCAACGCGATGAGGCCTCACCATGGGCCCCCGTTTCATATGCGTCACGCGCCATGACCTCCACGGAACAGCGCTACCGCAGATAGAAAAGGAGTGCCTGGGCCTGTTGACCGGTGTCGTCAAGTTTCATGATTATGTGTACGGCCTTCCCCAATTCACCGTCGAGACCGACCATCGCCCGCTGGTCAATATAATACGGAAAGACTTGAACGACATGACGCCTCGCCTCCAGTGTATTCTGCTCAAGCTCCGGCGATACGACTTCCAGCTGGTATACACCCCAGGCAAAGACCTCATCATTGCTGACACTCTCTCCAGGGCAGTCAACACTCCGTGTGACCCAGCGGGATTCATCTGCAGGTTGACGCCCATGTGGCCTTCGTGGCCTCCAATCTACCTGCCACTGATGAACGCCTCGTCCAAATTCGCCGCGAGACAGCGGCTGACCCTTTGCTACAGCGTGTCATGCGCCACCTAACAGACGGGTGGCTCAAGGGCCAATGCCCGCAGTTCTACAACAGCAGAGATGATCTGGCGGTAGGTGGTAGTCGATGGTGTTCTCCTGAAACTGGACCGCATTGTCATCCCGCACAGCATGGCGTGCCATCTTGGCGTGGCGAAGTGCCGCCGACGGGCCCGAGAGGCAGTGTACTGGCCCGGTATCAATGACGACATCGCCAACACAGTGCTCAACTGCCCCACTTGTCAGTGCTTCCAGCCGGCCCAACCATGTGAGACCCGACAGCCCCATGAGTTGGTCAGGTCCCCTTGTTCCAGGGCCGGCATTGACCTGTCCCACACGCTGGGCAGGGTCTATGTCCTGATTGTAGACTACTTTTCAAACTACCCGGAGGTGGTACGTTTACACGACATCACATCGTCTGCAGTCATCCGTGCCTGTAAGGACACCTTTGCTCGACATGGCATCCCACTCACTGCGATGTTGGACAATGGCCCCTGCTTCGCAAGCCAGGGATGGTCCAACTTTGCCAGGAAGTACAACTTTGTGCATGTGACGTCCAGTCCCCTGCATCCCCAATCCAACGGCAAAGCGGAGAAGGGTGTCCACATAGTCAAACGGCTCCTCTGCAAAGCTGCCGATGCTGGGTCCGATTTCTACCTCGCCCTGCTGGCCTATCGCTCGGCCATACTGTCCACTGGCCTGTCGCCAGCCCAGCTGCTCATGGCTCGCACCCAGAGGATGACGGTGCCATCCATTCATGTCCCAGACCTCGACCACGTTCCGGTCCTTCAACGAATGCAACTGTCTCGTGCACAGCACAAGGCGGCTCATGACTCCCGTGCAGCTGATCTCCCTGCTCTGGCTCCAGATGACAACGTCCGCATCCATCTTCCGGATGGTGGCTGGTCTACAACTGCTGTGGTTCTTCGGCAGGTGGCTCCCCGCTCGTTCCTGGTTCATCTACCGGATGGCTCCATTCTGCGCCGCAATCGATGTGCCCTTCGTCTCGTTCTGCGCTCGCAACGTGATCCTCCACCATTGCCACGCCCTCCTGTTGACCCTGACCTGGGCTATGCAGAGATTCCGGTCACTCTGCATCTTCCTCACTCTGACGCCGTCCAGCCCGCTCCTCAGCCGGCAGCTCCCGCGGGACCCACCCTTGAGGCGGTCAACCAGAATTCGTCGCCCACCTCAAAGACTTAATTTGTGAACTTTGTGGACTTATGGACTTTCTGATGGGTTCTGTTCTTCCGTTTAATCGTTCAAGTGGTTTGTATATGGTGTTCATCTCATTATTCTTGTGACACACTGTTTTTTTCTGCACCAGGCACCTTCCCATGTACATAGCTTAGTTTTTATGTACATAGTGCTGTAAATATTTCGCACACACGTAGTCAGGAACATTCACTATACACTATGTATTGCCATGCAGGTATATTTTTTATAAAAGGGGGGATGTCATAATATACACCAGTATATCATGGTGCAGACACACACTGATGGACACACAGTGGGACCAATCAACATACACAACACTGCAGCCAATCACCAGTAAGAGCACACGCACTATAAAGACAGGGAGCATCAGAGTTCCCGCTCATTCGAGTTGCAGCTAGCTAGGAGGACAGAGCTCACAGCCTGCAACACAGACATTCACCATGTGCTGAGTGCGTCGACTGGTTAGGACAAGGCAGAGGGCTTTAGTTGAAGCTAGTATCGTATTAACCCACAGTCTATGTATGTTTAAACAGTTAATGATTCAATAAAATAGTGTTGCACTATTTCAAGTGTTGGTGACCTGTATGTGATCCAGGACACCCAATACATCAGAGGAATCAGATGAGGCCCCTTGTGTACCGGCGCCGCATGACATTTGAACTTCTGGACCGGGCATGCAGAAGCAGACTGTGGTTGAGCAGAGAGACAGTGCGACACATCTGCCAATTGATGGCACCGGGGCACCGCACGAGTATGGGGGAGGACACCCACTCCCGGTGGCCATCAAGATGACGGCCGCACTGAACTTTTACGCAACAGTGTTGTTCCAGTCGACGAGTGGCAATCTGTCCGGCATCTCTCAGGCATCGGCGCACAGGTGCATCCGTGCCATCACTGACACTCTGTATGCCCAGCCGGAGAGGTACATTGACTATCCTGTGGATCGCCCCCACCAGGATGCCCGGCTAGCGGGCTTCGCTGCCATTGCATGGATCCCCTGGGTCCAGGGGGTCATCGATGGGATACGTGTAGCCCTACGGCTACTGGCGGATAGCAGGCCGCTGTTCACCAATCGGAAGGGGTATCATTCGATGAACATCCTGGTGGTCATCAGATGAGCATTATGCACATCTGTGCCCGATACCCAGGCAGTGTGCATGACTCCTTCATACTGCCGCACTCGGTGATCCCCGACATGTTTGATTGACACCCCCCCCCCCCCCCCCTCGCCCTAGCTGTGCGGCTGGTTGCAGGGGTTACCCGTTGCGGTTGTGGCTGATGCCGCCTATATGGAGGCCACAGGCCGACCTGGAGCACCGCTCCAATGATGCCAATAAAGCGACCAAGGGTGTGGTTGAGAGGTGCTTCGGGTTCTGAAGATCTGCTTTAGGTACCTGGACCACTCTGGAGGGACCCTCAGATGCACCAGGGACGGGGGGGGGGGGGGGGGGGAGGGGGAAGAGTCCGAGGTGCTGCGCTGTTCCGGCCCCTCCCCTGCGGGAGCAACCGGCAAGGGCCCCAGCACCCCCTCCTCCCTTGGGGTGGCCAGTGAATGGGCCGCATCCCTCAGAGTGTAGGCCACATGAGCCAGTGAGTGGGCCATGTCCCCCTAGGACTGGGCCATGTCCCTCTGGGACTGGGACACCTCCCTCTTTGTCTGCACCACCCTGGCCTGCCCCTGGTCAATGCCGCCGACACTCTCAGCAATGGCCTGCTGTGACTGGAGCCATGCTGAGGAGCGCCGCTGCAAGTTCCAGGAGACTCTGGCACATGGTTGCCTGTGAGAGGGCAGCCCTGTCCTGGGCCACGGCCCTGACCTGCACCGAATGCCCCAGGCCTTGCACATTCTGACCCATATCCATGTCGGTCTGTGTGGCACGCATGACTGGCACCACCCCCAGCTCCTGCATGTGGATGGACTCCTCCACCTGTGCCCGCAGATGCTGGACGCCGGCCGTCATCCCCTCCCGTAGTCCTTGGATCCCTGCCTGCATCTGCACTGTGGGTTGGACTGGACATTCCAGGAGCCCGGGACCCGTCTGGCGGCAGCTGGTTCCTGGGGCTGGCCTGCCCTACGACCGTCCGGCTGATCGGCTGCTCCTACCTCCACCTGCTATACCAGGCCGACTGTGTGGTGCGCACCAGATATTGTCCCAGGAGCCTCTTCACTAGTGTGCCCAACTGAGGTGATAGTCTCTGAGGTGGTGGAGGGTGTTGGAGACAGCTGTGACGGAAAGACGTGTCCTCCTCCGACCCGAACACCGGGGTCTCCTGAGTCCCGGGCAGGGGGCTGGTGTTCAGGCTGCTCTCCCCTTTGGTGCTCTGCCTTCCGGGGGGCACCGGCTTTGGCATTGGCTGGGGGCTCCAGATGGACCGGGCCCATCTCCGGCAGTTCTTGTAAGACACAAGACAGCATGTATGGTTAAGCAGCTGGACATTGGTGAGGTGTGAGGGTGAGGGGTGAGGGGGGTCGGGGGGGTGAGGGCTGGTGATGGGGTGAGGGGGGTGGGGGGGTTGTGGGAGGGAGGGGGGATGAGGGGGGCGGTGAGGGGTGTGGGGGGGTGAGGGTGGTAATGGGGTGAGGGTGGTGGGGGGTGAGAGGGGCGGAAGGGTGAGGGGATGGGGGTGGAGGAGGCGGGGCACACATGGGTCATGAGGATCCGCAATTCGGCACCGACCTCCGCGTCGGCGACCTCCCTCTCTTCCAGGCCGCCGACCACGTCCAGTGCCCTCTGCTCGGGCACGGCGAGAGGACGCAGGTCTGGTGGTGCCCCTCCTGTCTCCTCCTGCTCCTGGTGCTTGTGCACAGCCTTCTCCTGGGGGGAGCAAAACACAAATAATAACACTATTAGATAGTCCGGCGCATGCAGCCCAGGGGTTGGATAGTTGATGGCGTCAGTGGCCAGGATACCCAGCCATTGCGGCTGGCATGGGTGCAGGCATGTGGGGCAGGTTGGGGGTCCGGCTGTCCCTTGGGGGCGGAGAGGGGGGGGGCTCCAGGTTACATGTGTGTGGGGGTATGGGGGTTGGTGCCATGGGCACAGCCTACTCAGCCTGGCCGCCCTGAGGAGGTCATGCAGTTTTTTTCTGCACTGCATGGCAGTCCAGGCGACTTTGCCCATGGCACTGACGGCGTCTGCCACCTGCGCTCAGGCACGGTGAACAGCGGTGTCTGATGACCTTCCTCCCGGGCTGGGGTACAGGACCATCCGCCTCTCCTCTACGGCATCTAGGAAGGTATCTAGCTCAGTGCCCCGGGACCGCAGCGCTGCTGTCCTTCCAGCCATGTTGGCGTCTGTATGTGTGTGTGTGTGTGTGTGTGGGGGGGGGGGGGGATGAATCGCTTAAGTGCGGCCGCAGCTGTGCGGCAATCACGGAACCGGCGAATCCGGCGCTGTTTCGCTCGCAAATGGTGATGTTTCACATGACGCCCGTGCTAGCCCCTTTGGAGTTGGTGAATCGTTGCACCTGTTACGCCATTTTCGCCGTCGGAAAAGACCACACTTTTCATGACGGCATCAGCACTTAGTCTCAGAAACGGAGAATCCAGCAACTGAGGTCTGTACATAGTGGAAAGTTGGTGAGTGGCAATGCAAGATACCTCGGGGCAAGGGGAGGTGGATGAAGAATGTGAGGAGGCATGGAGTGGGCCTGTGTGGTGAGTAGAGGGATGAAGAAAGGGTGAGCATTTGAGGGCTTGACATTCATCATGAACCCTGGTGCAATTTCCCAGTAAATAAGGTCATGGCTGGTCTCACCATCCACAAACCTCCGTTGCCATTTTAAGCCAGCTGCCTTTAAAGGGGACAGCACGGTAGCATTGTGGATAGCACAATTGCTTCACTGCTCCAGGGTCCCAAGTTCGATTCCGGCTTGGGTCACTGTCTGTGCGGAGTCTGCACATCCTCCCCGTGTCTGCGTGGGTTTCCTCCGGGTGCTCCGGTTTCCTCCCACAGTCCAAAGATGTGCAGGTTAGGTGGATTGGCCATGATAAATTGCCCTTAGTGTCCAAAATTGACCTTAGTGTTGGGTGAGGTTACTGGATTATGGGGATAGGGTGGAGGTGTTGACCTTGGGTCGGGTGCTCTTTCCAAGAGCCGGTGCAGTCTCGATGGGCCGAATGGCCTCCTTCTGCACTGTAAATTCTATGTTAATGGCAGACCCAATTCAATGTCGCTCTCGCCTCCTGACCTAAAAGTAGGTGGGCAGGGACTTTTTTAAAAAGAGTTGGATCTTCTACCTTGAGAAGTTTCCTGACTTAATCTTTCAGTCTCCTCCATTAAAATCTATCTCATAAAGTCATGGCAGCAAGAAGGAGGCCATTCTGCTAATTTTTTATAATCTTTATTATCACAAGTAATCTTCAATGAAGTTATTGTGAAAAAACCCTAGTTGTCACACTCCGGCGCCTGTTCGGGGAGGCCGGTACGGGAATTGAACCTGCGCTGCTGGCATTGTTCTGCATTACTAGCCAGCTGTTTAGCCCACTGTGCTTTGGGGCTGTTTAGCACAGGGCTAAATCACTGGCTTTGAAAGCAGACCAAGGTAGGCCAGCAGCACGGTTCAATTCCCGTATCAGCCTCCCCGAACAGTCGCCGGAATGGGGCGACTAGGGGCTTTTCACAGTCACTTCATTTGAAGCCTGCTTGTGACAATAAGTGATTTTCATTTTTCATTTTCACGTGGAGTTACTTTAACACTGCAGTGAAGTTATTGTGAAAATTCCTTAGACGCCACATCCCGGCACCTGTTCAGGTACACTGAGGGACAATTCAGAATGTTCAATTCACCTAACAAGCACGTTTTTCAGGACTTGAGGGAGGAAACCGGAGCACCTGGAGGAAACACATATAGACACAGGGAGAACGTGCAGACTCCACACAGCCAGTGACCCAAGCGGGAATCGAACCTGGGACCCTGGAGCTGTGAAGCAACAATGCTGCCCACTGTGCTACCGTGCTGCCATTGAGGCCTTACTGGCTTTCTGTAGGACACTTAGGTTTGCCCCTTCACCTCCTCTATTGCTGCAGCCCTGAAAATTTATTTTACTTAAGTGGACATCCAATTTCCTTTTGAAATCAGTGACCGCTTCCATTTCCACCACTCTTGTAGGCAATCAGTTCCAGGTACTTAACACTTGCTGCATTAAAAAATTCTACCTGACATTTTCCTCATCCACAACTTTTGGCAAAAATCTTAAGTCCTTGCGCCGTCAGCTAATGGGACATCTTTTCTTTGACTACCTTATCTAAACCTGTCATAATCTTGTACAGATAAATCTAATCTCCCTTCAAACCCCTTTGCTCCAAGAAGAACAACCCCAGTTTCTACAACCTAATCATGTTGTTAAAACCCCATCACCCTTGAACCAATCTGGTAAATCTCCTCTGCACATCCTCAAAGACCCTGACATCCTTCCTAAAATGTGGCTACCAGAACTGGATGCAATAACTGTGGCCCAACCAGAGCTTTTTGTCCTGAATACAACTATTCATGAAGCTTTGGATCACATATACTTTGATAATCGTTTTCTCAATGTGGTTCTTCCTCCTTCAGAGATGTATGAAGACGAACCCCAGATCCAGCTGTTCCTGCACACTCTTTAGAACTGTGTCATTGGGGGGGAAATTTATCAAAATTTGTCAGTGTCAGGTTCTGACTGAAAACCGACGTGTATCTATCCAGATGATCAGCTGAGTTTTCAGACCAGGGTCGGAATTCTTCGGCTGTTGCAATTCTGTTTTCTCTCTGGCAGAGCGCCCCTGCCCGCGGGTTCCTGGTGGCGCGGGTTGGCTTCAATGGGGACTCTCATTGACTAGCGGCGGGAAGAGAGAATCCCGCCACCAGGGAATGGAGTGGAGAATCCCGCCAAAATATTCTGCCACTCAATGCACAGAACACCTGGACCAACCTGTGCCGGGACAGTGCTAGGGGCATGACCCTCTCCTCCAGGGGGCTATACTTACCTTAGCGCCCCTTTCGGGAACCCCTCTACTGATTCCCGTTTTTGTATGGCGATTGGTAAATTCACGTCTGTGAGGTATGAATATTCAATGAGGGGGATCATGTAGCTGGGAAGCCCTTTAATGCTATGTAAATGGATTAAAATACATTGAAATAAGGGGCGGGAACCTCGTTACATCACTGGCGAGGGACAGGAAAAATGAGAAATGAGATCTTGCTGACGAGAATCTCCTTTCCGGACCCTTGAGGGATTATTTACTTTTGTACACATTCATATTTATTGGTTTGGTACAAATGAATCAATGTTCTACAAAAAACTGATAGGTGGGTTGTGAATACAAAAGTGCCACCAACCTATGTAATTCATCTCAATTTACCACATTCAAACATTTTTTGATACACAACATTTCCATTCTAAATTCAACCTTGGGCGTTCATCACACAGTTTCAGAAAAAGGAAAGAATCAGTGCTTGCCTTCTAATAGGTAAAGGTAAAGTTGCCATAGCCCCAGATGACCGTAGGCTGCTTTCCCATTTGATGGGAGGGGTGATTTAACTTGAGGATCACCACACGTCAAGTGAGTGCCAAGGTGGAAAAAGTGAGGGCTCCATGAAATACTGGTATGGGAATTGAAGCTGCGCTGCTCGCCTTGCTTTGTATCATGAACCTGCTGTCTAGTGTCATGGGAGTGTCCCTTTAAGAAATGTTTTGTCTTATCACATGGCTTCAGTGATGTCATTGTGTGGGTGGAGCTGGGCTGTGGCTTTGAGTTTTTTGTTTTCATTTTCACATTTGGATGCTGGATTCAGACAGGGAAGTCTTGTCTTGTCTCTCCCTGCATTTGAAAAGCCATTTCCATAACTTGGTAACTTAAAAGAGATAACTGCTTTCTGGAAGGAATTCAAACCATTTGTTTTGGTTAAAGGGTTTTCTGGTTTCTGGGATGTTGCAATTAAATTGAAACAGTTTAAGGGGAATTCATTAAGGGGTATAAGTAGATTACTGTAGCTGTGTGGGTTTTTTGTTGGTAGTTGATAAAAATGTTTACTGTGTGTGTTTATAAAAATGTTAACTGAATTCGTAGAATAAACTTTGTATTTGATTAAAAGTGCTTAAGGCCTCTGCTGAATAACACCTGAAAGACAGGCCCTTGTGCTCATCGTAACAAAAATCTATAAACAGTTGTAGGTCAGGTGAACGCCATGATATACTTTGGAGTTTTCTAAACCCTGGCCCATGACACTAGCCAACTGAGCTAAACGGGTCCCCTTTCAATATCAAACTACTTGAAGCTTATTTTCTTATCAATACTCATGGTGCTGTTTTTCTTTTTCAGGATTCCAAGTGGTTAATTGGCATATTTGAGCACTGATATTTACAGGGAAGAAGTTGGAACTTGTATTTTTGGTTGAGGAACCGAGAAATCCCAGGAATGTGGATGCCCTGCTGAGTTTAGTGGCAGGACCTCATCAACATTCTCATACTTCATTTCCGGATTGACAAGCCACCAGTTTGAGGGCTGGGAGGAACAACCAGTGACAGAAGGCAGCATCATATGGAGACTGGAGAAGATTGGGGCATTGTGCAGAGTGGGCTCAGAGCGCAGTGTTGAGGTGGTTGGGGGAAGGGAGAGATCATGGAGAGGACGTCTAAATATTTTGGGGGAGTCAAAGAACAAACAAAGAACAAAGAAAAGTGCAGCACAGGAACAGGCCCTTCGGCCCTCCAAGCCCGTGCTAACCATGCTGCCCGACTAAACTACAATCTTCTACACTTCCAGGGTCCGTATCCCTCTATTCCCATCCTATTCATGTATTTGTCAAGATGCCCCTTAAATGTCACTATCGTCCCTGCTTCCACCACCTCCTCCGGTAGCGAGTTCCAGGCACCCACTATCCTCTGTGTAGAAAACTTGCCTCGTACATCTACTCTAAACCTTGCCCATCACACCTTAAACCTATGCCCCCTAGTAATTGACTCCTCTACCCTGGGGAAAAGCCTCTGACTATCCACTCTGTCTATGCCCCTCATAATTTTGTAGGCCTTTATCAGGTCGATAGCATTGTGGATAGCACAATCGTCTTTTTGGATCTCAATGTGACCCAGGCTATCTACACACCCTTCTCCAGACTCAACATCTACTAATTCCTTCTCTTTGGTGAATACTGATGCAAAGTATTCATTTAGTACCTCGCCCATTTCCTCTGGCTCCGCACATAGATTCCCTTGCCTATCCTTCAGTGGGCCAACTCTTTCCCTGGCTACCCTCTTGCTTTTTATATACGTGTAAAAAGCCTTGGGATTTTCCTTAATCCTATTTGCCAATGACTTTTCGTGACCCCTTCTAGCCCTCCTGACTCAGGGGCCTGAGTCAGAAGTGTTTGGCAGATTTGGGGCTGGCAGAGGCACTCTTGTATGTCTCTTGGTCAAGAATATATGCTCTAAAAGGCTCTTACCCCTGGATCCACCAGTTCCTGTCTCCCTTCAGCTGCCTGGTTTCCCCAGCCCTCAATCATGGCCGATAAATTCAAATGACTCCCAAGTTTCAGGAACGGAGTTTCATTTAAATATTATAATATTGTGCCTACACTCCAGAGCAGATTACTCAGAAGCCCCAAAACCCAGCACAGTTCAATCATATGTTAGGGTGTTTGCAAAGAAGTTGAGCTTTTATAGATTTCACCACCTTGTCAAGTTTCTTTCACCTGTTGTGGGGTGTGGAGGTCAGCCTAAAATGTCCCCCTTGTTATCAATTGCCACTTAGATCTGAATTAGCTAGCCTGACTTAAGCGGAAGAAGTTTCAACTGCGGCATTTGTTCCCACAACTTTGTGTGCAAACACAGGACTGCATGCAGACCTAGATGCCTGATGACAGGCCACCGATTCCTGACAATTCAAGTCTACTTCATGTTAGAGCTATAAAATAACTTTATGACACTGAATCGTGCGTAAGGCATTTGGTTTAAGACGATATGAATATTTTAGTTGTTAAATGCATGAATAATTGATGTGCTGCCTTTCTTTCTCACTGTCTCTGCCTTTTTTTAGTTCCAGAGATACTGCAGTCAAAACAAAATGAATGTCCGACTTGAAGTGATAGAAGAATCCGAGCAAGTATGACACAAAATTTCACTTTGTGCATCAATAATTGACATGTTGGTTAAACAAATTTTTCTGGAGTGGGATATTGTAACTTGCTGGTGCAAAGTTTTTTTTGCCTTCAATAAGCTTTTCTTTTTAATATATTTAACTGTTTAACATTGCCTTTTAAGCATTTGTTGTACAATATAGCTTGGAGCAGTTATTAAGCCATGAAGTGCTCTGTATTGATTTAAGAGGGCCCCTGGCAATATGAGTGCCACAGTGGGTCTTAACATCACTGGGCTAGAGATGGGAAAATTATCATTAGCCTCTGCTGCAAAGTGTATTTGTGTGTGGGTATCAGGTCTAGGGACAGGATGCTAGCTCAGATGCCATGCACTCTATGATAGAATAACCCATCGACACGTGCACGTGTGTAGGCTCACATATGATGAACAACTGCTTAAAAATTTTATGAGTGGCTGCCAAAATCTGTGAAACATGTGTCAGCACCTTCAGAGAAGGAGAGAAGAAATCTGAGGAAAAATAGTGTATTTTTTTTACAAAAGGAACTTTGGCTGTGATTGAAGTTTGAGCTGTTTTTTCCCCCTTCGTAATCCAGGGCAGCTGAGGCCAATTATAATATCTCTATTGTTGTCACAGCCGAGATGATGGGACTGATTATGGACTAGGGATCGAAACTGGGACCCCACCTTACCTCACCGCTGTCGTTGAGCTATTCAATCAAGGGAAGTGGGCGTCGCTGTATGTATCCCTGAGGGCAATTAAAAGTCAACTACATTACTGTGGATCTGGAGTCGCATGGAGGCCATTAGTGAACCAGATGTTTTTTTTTTTAATGACCATAGAATTCCTACAGTGCAGAAGGAAGCCATTTGGCCCATCGAGCCCTGACCATCTGAAAGAGCACCCCACCCAGGCCATTCCCCCCTCTCCCATCCCTGCAACCCGCAACCCAACTCAACCTACACATCCCTGGATACTAAGGGGCAATTTAGCATGGCCAATCCACCTAAATTGCATCTCTTTGGACTGTGGGAGGAAACCGGTGCACCCAGAAGGAACCCATGCAGACTTGGAGGGAAAATGCAAACTCCACACAGACAATCACCCAAGGCTGGAATTTAATCCCGGTCCAAGGTGCTGTGAGGCAGCAGTGCTAACCACAGTATCACCCATACCATGGCAATTGACAATGATTTCGTGGTCATCATTGGAATTTTAATTCCAGATTTTTAAAAAATTCATTTAAAATTTCACCCTCTGCCATGGTGGGATTTGAACCCGGTTGCCCAGGACATTAACCTGGGTCTCTAGATGACTAGCCCAGTGACAATGCCACTATGCCACTGCTGCGCCACATATGTTATATGTGAGCCTGCTTCATAAGACTGATGAGAAATACTACTCTGCTACTCTGAGAGTTCTTTTGTCAATATATATCCTCCAAGTACTCAACTCTTGTCAATACATATTCTCTTGTCATCTTTGTCAATGTATATCATCCGAGTACTCACATTTTCTAAGGTTCACTAGTACTCAGCAGATTTCCAGAATCCTAGGTAACAGTTTTCCATTTGCACAATGTTGTGTGATGCTGTTGATTCAAATGGATTTGGGGATTGTTAAAAAGGAGCTCTTTCCATTTCCCTAGGTACATTCTCATCAAACCTTGTGCATTAGACTAACTCCCTGCCTCTTTACCCAATGCACTAAGATAATTCCTTACCCCACACACACTTTGCCACTAATAAGAAAGGCTATTTCCTTCACTTCACACCAAATCATTTGGTTCATTTTCTTTCACCCTTCATCCTGAATACATTAAGGAATGTATTTTCGTCAATATTTTGTTATTTCTGACATATAGGGCAATCAAAACAAGGTATGTATATACTTCACATAAACAGACAGATCAATTACCCACACAAGAGAATTTATAATTTCTATGAAGTAATACATACATCACACATTCCACCTTAACGGTTTTAAAATTTCATTTACTGGATATGAGCATTATCTATTCTCCATTCCTAATTGCCCTTGGTAAGAAGGTGGTGAGCTGCTTTCTTGAACTCTGCAGTCAATGTGCTTTCCCCAAAGGTAGAGGAGTCTAGAACTAGAGGGCATGGGCTGATTCTCGGGTCGGCGATGCCAAAATCGTGATCGGCGCCCGGCCGGAGAATCCGAGTACCCGACCAAATTGGGAGTGGCACCGCTTTCGCGGTGCTCCGCCCCCCCAAAATGGCGGACTCTAGGACTACGCCGCGCCACATATTGACGTCCTCAGGACATTGTCTGAGGTCCACACCCCGATGCTCCATCCCCGACCGGCCGAGTTCCCGACGGCGTGGGACACGTATGGCCTCACTTGTCGGGAACTCGGCATGGCGGCTGCGGACTCAGTCCAGCGCTGCCACAGTCGGGGGAGGGCCGATCCTTGGGCAGGGAGGGCCATTATTCGGGGCTGGGGGCACTGGGGGGGGGGGGTCCGAGGCTTGAGAGCCGGCCGAAGGGGGGGACTATTTTGCGGGCTGGGTCCGCGAGTGTCCGTGCCATATAGCACGCGCAGCCGATGCGGGCCGTCGCCGTGCGCATGCGTGGCCATGGACCTGGCAATTCTCCGTGGCGTATCGGCAGCTAGAGCTGGGTGCTCTACGCTGCCGTCCTGCTAGCCCCCAGCAAAACGGGGAATCGGTGGCTGATTTGCACCATTTCTCCTTGCGTAAAATACCACCGTTCCCACGCCAGCATGGGGACTTAGCCTCAGAATCGGAGAATCCAGCCCAATAGGTTTAAGGTGAGAGGGGAGATACAAAACAGACCAGAGGGGAAATGTTTTCACACAGTGGGTGGTGACCATCTGGAACGGACTGCCAGAGACAGTGGTAAAGACGGGTACAATTTTCTCCTTCAAAAAACAGTTAGACAGTGACACTGACTGGGTGGGTATAGAGGGATTATCGGCCAAATGCGGGCAAGTGGGACTAGCTTAGTGATAGAAACTGGGTGGCGGACAAGCTGGGCCGAAGGGCTTGTTTCCATGCGGTAAACATCTATGACTCTATTACTCTATGCTGAAAGTACTCCCACAGTGCTGTTAGGGAGGAGGCTCATGGATTTTGACAATGACAGTAAAGGAACAGCGATATAGTTCCAAGTCAGGATGGTGTGTGGCGGAGAGGAATGTTAGGGGAAAAAAGGTAGTTTTAAGGGATTTACATTTGTATTGATGAACATTAGAAATAAGGTGTAGTTTTAAGTGGGTTTAATTTAATGTTTCTGTCCTAGTTAGATTCATGCTGGAGATAGGTGTTTGTATTTGTGGGGATGGGCTTCAATTCCAACTGCGATTCTATTGTGCTCAGAGTGGATTACGGCGTAAAGAGTAAATAGGCCAGCAGAAGTATGCAGGTGTTGCTTAGCAACTGGAGGCCCCTGTAAGGGGAAAAAGTATTTTTGTTCTTAGTTTAACTGAATTGAATTGCAGTTGGAAACAAGACACTGGGGAGTGAACATTTCTCAACTCTACCAGGAGAAGCTGGAAAGGACAGTACCTGCAAAGAGGCAGGCTTCTCAAATAACCAGTTAATGTCCAGATTACCATGGAATTAGGACAGAAAGATAGCATACGTTAAGAGAACAAAGACAAACATGTTATTAAGAAGAATTCAAGGAAGAATAAACAAAGCATTCTGAGTTAGACAATTGCAATAACGAAATTTAAAGTGGGACAGCAGACTTCAAGAGGTAAATCAAAAGTTTGTTGCAATTTTAACAACGTCTGGTAATAGAGAGTTAAAGCAATTGTTTGTACAGCAGCCAATATAAATAAATCCTAAAGAGCGTTGTAAACCTTTTACTGGATTCACTGTTAAAATTGGCGCATGATCTTTGTTTAAAAATGTAATTTGGAAATGCAAACCATTAATGGAAGGCATGTGAAAGAAGATTTTAATTCATGTATTTGGGAGTTGTGTTTGGAAACTCTCATGTCACAATCATCTGGAGAGATTCTGAGGAGTAATCTATAGATAATCACTTAGGTTCAGAGCAGAGTGTGTGCATTTGACCACAGCCACTCTGTGTGCTTAAAGGGACTTTATGCTACTGAGACCAATGTAATTTAAGATGTATCCCGGATTTCTGAGGCATGAAGGGTGCGGGAAAAGAAAGCCACAGGTCTGCCTGCCTGATTGAGGGTGGCGGCTAGGGCGATGTCCGATGTGTCGTTCTCTACTTCAAAGCCAGTGTCTCATCTACTGCGTGCATCCCGGTCTTAGCGATATCGGCTCTGATACAGGCGAAGGCCTGCTGTGCCTCGGCCGTCGGGGGAAAATGGGTGGACTGAATGAGTGGGCGGGCCATGTCCGCATAGTTTGGGACCCACTGGGCGTAGTACGAAAAGAACCCCAGGCAGCGTTTGAGGGCCTTGGGGCAGTGGGGGAGGGGAAGCTCCATCAGGGGGTGCATGCGGTCGGGATCGGGCCCCAGAACTCCGTTCTGGACCACATAGCCGAGTATGGCTAAGCGGGTCGTGCTAAACATACACTTCTCCTTGTTGTTGGTGTGGTTGAGGAGAGTGGCGGTGTGGAGAAATTTGGCAAGGTTGACATCGTGGTCCTGCTGGTCATGGCTGCAGATGGTGACGTTGTCTAGGTACGGGAAGGTGGCCCACAAACCGTACCGGTCGACCAATCGGTCCATCTCCCTTTGGAAAACTGAGACCCCGTTAGTGACGCCGAAGGGAACCCTGAGGAAGTGATAGAGACGACCGTCCGCCTCGAAAGCGGTGTATGGACGGTCTGATTTATGAATGGGGAGCTGGTGGTAGGCGGATTTGAGGTCTACTGTTGAGAAGACCCGGTACTGCGCAATCTGATTGACCATATCAGATATGCGTGGGAGGGGGCACGCGTCGAGCTGTGTGTACCGATTGATGGTCTGGCTGTAGTCCACGACCATTCTGTGTTTCTCCCCAGTTTTAACGACTACCACTTGGGCTCTCCAGGGGCTGTTGCTGGCCTCAATATTGCCTTCCCGAAGCAGCCGCTGGACCTCGGACCTGATGAAGGTCCTGTCCTGGGCGCTGCACCGTCTGCTCCTGGTGGCGACGGGTTTGCAATCTGGGGTTAGATTGGCGAAGAGGGAAGGTGGATCAATTTTTAGGGTCGCGAGGCCACACACAATGAGGGGTGGTAGGGGCACGCCGAATTTGAGGGTTAGGCTCTGGAGGTTACACTGGAAGTCCAGGCCAAGTAGTAGGGCAGCGCAGAGGTTAGGGAGGATGTAGAGGCGGAAGCTGCGAAATTCTACGCCCTGGACCGTTAGTATGACCGTGCAGAACCCCCGGATCGCGACGGAATGGGATACGGAGGCCAGGGAAATTCTTTGGTTGGCGGGGTGTACCGCGAGGGAGCAGCGCCTTACCGTATCCGGGTGTATGAAGCTTTCAGTGCTCCCGGAATCCAGCAGGCAAGAGGTCACGTTGCCTTTGATTTTCATACTTGTCGATGCGGTGGCCAGGTTGTGCGGACGGGACTGGTCGATGGTCACTAAGGCGAGTTGTGGTCGGTTGTCACTGACATCGGATGATGGGGAGCCTGGGGGGCCCAGGTCCTGGAATGCTGTCGCTGTCTATGTCCCGTGGGGGAGACAAGATGGCGGCGCCTGAAGATCCTGCGGGGGACAAGATGGGCCGCATGTGGACTGAGGGGGAGAAGATGGTGGCGCCCACTGGCCATGCGTGGCCCCGGGAGATGAAGATGGCGGCGCCCACTGGCCGCATGTGGCCCCGGGAGGTGAAGATGGCGGCGCCCACTGGCCGCGCGTAGTCCGGGGAGATGAAGATGGTGGCGCCCATTGTGTGTAGGCTAGGGGGTGGGGGCGGTAGTGGCGACTTCGCGGGCCTGGCACACCGCGGTGAAGTGCCCCTTTTTGCCGCAAGCCTTGCAAAGGGCAGCGTGGGCCGGGCAGCGTTGGCGAGGATGCTTCTGCTGGCCGCAGAAGTAACATCGGGGACCCCTGGGGTGCGCGGGCTGGTGTGTGGCACAGGCGTACTGGCTGGGTAAGGCCCCCGCTGGGGCGGCAGTCTGTGGGGTCCACGAGGGGTAGGAGGGGTGGGCCGCACGGCTGGTGGGGTAGGCCTGAATGTTACGTGAGGCAACCGTCATGGAGAGCGCTAGCTTCTTTGTTTCAGCTAGGTCGAGCGTGGCCCCTTCTAACAGTCTTTGGGGTATGAGGTCCGACCCAAACCCGTTACGAACGCGTCCCGCATAAGAAGGTTGGAATGTTCAGTGGCCGTAACGGCCTGACAGTCACAGTCCCGGAGGAGTGGGATTAGGGCGCGCCAGAAGTCTTCTGTTGTCTCACCAGGGAGTTGAGAGTGAGTGGCGAGTACGTGCCTGGCGAAGAGCGTGTTCGTTTTCTGTGCGTAGTTTTCTTTGAGAAGCGCCATGGCGTCAGCGTAGTTCGGGGCGTCCTGGATCAGCGGAAACACGTTGGATCTCAACCTTGAGTACAGGATCTGCATCTTCTGAGCCTCCGGAACAGGGGTGGTCACTGAGTTGATATACGCCTCGAAGCAAGCTAGCCAGTGATTAAAGTCCTTTTTGGCGTCGCTTGATTGCGGATCCAGCTGCAGGCGATCTGGCTTGATTCGAAGGTCTATCTTTTAGAAAATCTTAGAGCAATAAATTGAGGCACGATCAATTAAACAAAGACTAGAGTTGGATACAACTGAGGCTTTATTGCTCGAAGATGTGTGGCCTCCCACAGCAGCTGGCGAAATGGCTGCTGAATGGAGGACATGGATATTTATACTCCGCCTACTAGGCGGAGCCATCAGGCAGGGACTACCGGCGAACCTGTAGTACAGGTCCTACCTTACATCACCTAATACAGGTGCAACAGTGATTTACCACACTGGCTCATATTTATGCCTCAATCAACATAATGAAGAAACAGAGGCCCGGCCAATTCTCATCCACCGCCATTCTCCTCCGCCTGGCTGAACTCGTTCTATCTCTCAACAACTTCTCCTTAACTCATCCCACTTTCTCCAAATCAAAGGTGTAGCAATGGGTACCCGCATGGGTCCTAGCTATGCTTGCCTTTTTATGGGGTATGTGGAACATTCGTTGTCCCAGGCCTATCCGGGCTCCCTCCCACAACTCCTTTACCGATACATTGATGACTATTTTGGTGCCGCTTCATGCTCTCGGCCGGACCTGGAAAAATTTATCAACTTCGCTTCCAGTTTCAACCACCTCCATCACTTTCACCTGGTCCATCTCAGACACTTCCCTTCCCTTCCTTGATCTTTCTGTCTCCATTTCCGGCAATAGATTATCCACTAATATCCACTTCAAACCCACTGACTCCCACAGCTATCTGGACTACAGCTCTTCTCACCCTACACCCTGTAAGGACTCCATCACTTTCTCTCAACTCCTTCGCCTCCGTCGCATTTGTTCCGATGATGCCACTTTCAAAAATGGTGCTTCGAAAATGTGTTTGTTCTTCCTCAACCGTGATTTCCCACCTACAGTTGTGGACAGGGCCCTCAACAGTGTGCGGTCCATATCCCGCGGTACTACCCTCGCCCCCTCCCCTCCCTCCCAGAACAAGGATAGAGTCCCACTCATCTCACATTTCACCTCACCAGCCTCTGTATGCAAAGCATAATCCTCCGCCATTTTCGCCAACTCCAGCGTGATGCCACCACCAAACACATCTTCCCTTCACTCCCTGTCAGCATTCCGCAGAGACCGTTCCCTCTGAGATAACCTAGTCCACTCCTCCACTCTCTCATCACCCATGGCACCTTCCCATGCAATCGCAGAAGGTGTAACACCTGCCCCTTTACCTCTTCCATGCTTAACATCACAGGCCCAAAATACTCATTCCAGGTTAAGCAGCGTTTCACTTGCATCTCTTCCAATTTGGTCTACTGCATTCGCTGCTCCCAATTTGGTCTCCTCTATATCGGAGAGACCAAACGCAGACTGGGTGATCACTTTGCTGAGCATCTTCGGTCTGTGCGCATTCAGCACCCTGACTTTCCCGTTGCTTGCCATTTTAACAAAAGACCCTGCTCCCATGCCCACATGTCTGTCCTTGGCCTGCTGCAATGTTCCAGTGAAGCTCAACGCACACTTGAGGAACAACATCTCATCTTCCGGTTAGGCACGCTGCAGCCTTCCGGTCTCAACATCGAATTCAACAACTTCAGATGATCAGCTTTACCCCACCTTGACCCATTTGTTTTCATCCCATTTCATTTTAACTTTTATCATCAGTTAAAGGGAGGACAGTGAAAACAGCGCGAGAGGTGAGTGAGCCGGGACAGGGAAAACAGCGCGGGAGGTGAGTGAGCCGGGAAATTGAAAACAATGCGGGAGGTGAGTGAGCCGGGACATTGAAAACAGCGCGGGAGATTTAAAAAGCGCAGGCGCTGCGAGTCAGAGGGGAGATTTAAAAGATCGCGGCCTAGTTTCGGGAGCCGTTCGGAGGAGGAGGAGCAGTCTATGTCAGGGAGAGAACCTGAGAACATCTAAGACACTCAGAAGGTAAGAAGGTAAGTAAGTGATTTTTACTCATTTTTACTTTTATACCTTTTTCAAATTGTGTGTGTCGGGGGGAAACTGAAGTGACATCACAGAAAAGCTGTGACCTGAGTGGCTGGTTGGGAATCTACACTAAATTAAAAAAATTAAGCATTGGTAACTAATTAAACATAATTACTTAATTATAATTTAGTGGGGTATCTAAGCCAGAGATCGGAGAGTACTATATTTAGCTTTCGCATTTATATTAGAAATCTAGTGCTAGGAAACAGATAGTTAACAGTAACTTTGAAAACATTTAAAAAATATATAATTAAAAAAAAACTTTTAATTTTAATTAATTGATGCAATGTCAGTTAGAGGGGTGCAGTGCACTGACTGTGAGATGTGACAGGTCTGGGAGGCTTCCAGCATCCCGGATGGCTTCATCTGTGGAAAGTGCACCCAACTGGAGCTCCTCACAGACCGCATGGTTCGGTTGGAGCAGCAATTGGATTCACTTAGGAGCATGCAGGTGGCGGAAAGCGTCATAGATAGCAGTTATATAAATGTGGTCAGACCCAAGGTGCAGGCAGAGAAATGGGTGGCCACCAGAAGGGGCAGGCAGTCTGTGCAGGAATCCCCTGTGGTTGTCCCCCTCTCGAACAGGTATACCCCTTTGGATACTGTCGGGGGGGATCAGGGGAAAACAGCAGCAGCCAGAGCAGTGGCACCACGGCTGGCTCTGATGTTCAGAAGGGAGGATCAAAGCGCAGAAGAGCAATAGTAATAGGGGACTCTATAGTCAGGGGCACAGATAGGCGCTTCTGTGGACGTGAAAGAGACTCCAGGATGGTATGTTGCCTCCCTGGTGCCAGGGTCCAGGATGTCTCCGAACGGGTAGAGGGCATCCTGAAGGGGGAGGGCAAACATGCAGAGGTCGTTGTACATATTGGTACTAACGACATAGGCAGGAAGGGGCATGAGGTCCTGCAGCAGGAGTTCAGGGAGCTAGGCAGAAAGCTAAAAGACAGGACCTCTGGGGTTGTAATCTCGGGATTACTCCCTGTGCCATGTGCCAGTGAGGCTAGAAATAGGAAGATAGAGCAGCTAAACACGTGGCTAAACAGCTGGTGTAGGAGGGAGGGTTTCCGTTATCTGGACCACTGGGAGCTCTTCCGGGGCAGGTGTGACCTATATAAGAAGGACGGGTTGCATCTAAAGCGGTGAGGCATAAATATCCTGGCCGCGAGGTTTGCTAGTGTCACACGGGGGGGTTTAAACTAGTATGGCAGGGGGGTGGGCATGGGAGCAATAGGTCAGAAGGTGAGAGCATTGAGGGAGAACTAGGGAATAGGGACAGTGGGGCTCTGAGGCAGAGCAGACAGGGAGAAGTTGCTGAACACAGCGGGTCTGGTGGCCTGAAGTGCATATGTTTTAATGCAAGAAGTATTACGGGTAAGGCAGATGAACTTAGAGCTTGGATTAGTACTTGGAACTATGATGTTGTTGCCATTACAGAGACCTGGTTGAGGGAAGGGCAGGATTGGCAGCTAAACGTTCCAGGATTTAGATGTTTCAGGCGGGATAGAGGGGGATATAAAAGGGGAGGCGGAGTTGCACTACTGGGTAGGGAGAATATCACCGCTGTACTGCGGGAGGACACCTCAGAGGGCAGTGAGGCTATATGGGTAGAGATCAGGAATAAGAAGGGTGCAGTCACAATGTTGGGGGTTTACTACAGGCCTCCCAACAGCCAGCGGGAGACCGAGGAGCAGATAGGTAGACAGATTTTGGAAAAGAGTAAAAACAACAGGGTTGTGGTGATGGGAGACTTCCCCAATATTGACTGGGACTCACTTAGTGCCAGGGGCTTAGACGGGGCTATGAATGTGCTAAATTGGGGGAAGGCTAATTATAACAATATTAGGCGGGAACTGAAGAACATAGATTGGGGGCGGATGTTTGAGGGCAAATCAACATCTGACATGTGGGAGGCTGTCAAGTGTCAGTTGAAAGGAATTCAGGACCGGCATGTTCCTGTGAGGAAGAAGGATAAATACGGCAATTTTCGGGAACCTTGGATAACGAGAGATATTGTAGGCCTCGTCAAAAAGAAAAAGGAGGCATTTGTCAGGGCTAAAAGGTTGGGAACAGAAGAAGCCTGCGTGGAATATAAGGAAAGTAGGAAGGAACTTAAGCAAGGAGTCAGGAGGGCTAGAAGGGGTCACGAAAGTCATTGGCAAATAGGGTTTAGGAAAATCCCAAGGCTTTTTACACGTACATAAAAAGCAAGAGGGTAGCCAGGGAAAGGGTTGGCCCACTGAAGGATAGGCAAGGGAATCTATGTGTGGAGCCAGAGGAAATGGGCGAGGTACTAAATGAATACTTTGCATCAGTATTCACCAAAGAGAAGAAATTGGTAGATGTTGAGTCTGGAGAAGGGTGTGTAGATAGCCTGGGTCACATTGAGATCCAAAAAGACGAGGTGTTGGGTGTCTTAAAAAATATTAAGGTAGATAAGTCCCTCGGGCCTGATGGGATCTACCCCAGAATACTGAAGGAGGCTGGAGAGGAAATTGCTGAGGCCTTGACAGAAATCTTTGGATCCTCACTGTCTTCAGAGGATGTCCCGGAGGACTGGAGAATAGCCAATGTTGTTCCTCTGTTTAAGAAGGGTAGCAAGGATAATCCCGGGAACTACAGGCCGGTGAGCCTTACTTCAGTGGTAGGGAAATTACTGGAGAGAATTCTTCGAGACATGATCTACTCCCATTTAGAAGCAAATGGACGTATTAGTGAGAGGCAGCGTGGTTTTGTGAAGGGGAGGTCGTGTCTCACTAACTTGATAGAGTTTTTCGAGGAGGTCACTAAGATGATTGATGCAGGTAGGGCAGTGGATGTTGTCTATATGGACTTCAGTAAGGCCTTTGACAAGGTCCCTCATGGTAGACTAGTACAAAAGGTGAAGTCACACGGGATCAGGGGTGAGCTGGCAAGGTGGATACAGAACTGGCTAGGTCATAGAAGGCAGAGAGTAGCAATGGAAGGATGCTTTTCTAATTGAGGGGTGTGACCAGTGGTGTTCCACAGGGATCAGTGCTGGGACCTTTGCTGTTTGTAGTATATATAAATGATTTGGAGGAAAATGTAACTGGTCTGATTAGTAAGTTGGCAGACGACACAAAGGTTGGTGGAATTGCGGATAGCGATGAGGACTGTCAGAGGATACAGCAGGATTTAGATTGTTTGGAGACTTGGGCGGAGAGATGGCAGATGGAGTTTAATCCGGACAAATGTGAGGTAATGCATTTTGGAAGGTCTAATGCACGTAGGGAATATACAGTGAATGGTAGAACCCTCAAGAGTATTGAAAGTCAAAGAAATCTAGGAGTACAGACAACAGGTCACTGAAAGGGGCAGCACAGGTGGAGAAGGTAGTCAAGAAGGCATACAGCATGCTTGCCTTCATTGGCCGGGGCATTGAGTATAAGAATTGGCAAGTCATGTTGCAGCTGTATAGAACCTTAGTTAGGCCACACTTGGAGTGTAGTGTTCAATTCTGGTCGCCACACTACCAGAAGGATGTGGAGGCTTTAGAGAGGGTGCAGAAGAGATTTACCAGAATGTTGCCTGGTATGGAGGGCATTAGCTATGAGGAGCGGTTGAATAAACTCGGTTTGTTCTACTGGAACGAAGGAGGTTGAGGGGCGACCTGATAGAGGTCTACAAGATTATGAGGGGCATAGACAGAGTGGATTGTCAGAGGCTTTTCCCCGGGGTAGAGGGGTCAATTACTAGGGGGCATAGGTTTAAGGTGAGAGGGGCAAGGTTTAGAGTAGATGTACGAGGCAAGTTTTTTACGCAGAGGGTAGTGGGTGCCTGGAACTCGCTACCGGAGGAGGTGGTGGAAGCAGGGACGATAGTGACATTTAAGGGGCATCTTGACAAATACATGAATAGGATGGGAATAGAGGGATACGGACCCAGGAAGTGTCGAAGATTGTAGTTTAGTCGGGCAGCATGGTCGGCACGGGCTTGGAGGGCCGAAGGGCCTGTTCCTGTGCTGTACATTTCTTTGATGTGGAGATGCCGGCGTTGGACTGGGGTGAGCACAGTACGAAGTCTTACAACACCAGGTTAAAGTCCAACAGGTTTGTTTCGATGTCACTAGCTTTCGGAGCGCTGCTCCTTCCTCAGGTGAATGAAGAGGTCTGATCCAGAAACACATATATAGACAAATTCAAAGATGCCAAACAATGCTAGGAATGCGAGCATTAGCAGGTGATTAAATCTTTACAGATCCAGAGATGGGGTAACCCCAGGTTAAAGAGGTGTGAATTGTACCAAGCCAGGACAGTTGGTAGGATTTCGCAGGCCAGATGGTGGGGGATGAATGTAATGTGACATGAATCCCAGGTCCCGGTTGAGGCCGCACTCATGTGTGCGGAACTTGGCTATAAGCTTCTGCTCGGCGATTCTGCGTTGTCGCGGGTCCTGAAGGCCGCCTTGGAGAACGCTTACCCGGAGATCAGAGGCTGAATGCCCTTGACTGCTGAAGTGTTCCCCGACTGGAAGGGAACATTCCTGCCTGGTGATTGTTGCGCGATGTCCGTTCATTCGTTGTCGCAGCGTCTGCATGGTCTCGCCAATGTACCACGCTTCGGGACATCCATTCCTGCAGCGTATGAGGTAGACGACGTTGGCCGAGTCGCACGAGTATGTACCGCGTACCTGGTGGGTGGTGTTCTCACGTGTAATAGTGGTATCCATGTCCATGATCTGGCACGTCTTGCAGAGATTGCCATGACAGGGTTGTGTGGTGTCGTGGTCACTGTTCTGAAGACTGGGTCGTTTGCTGCACACAATGGTTCGTTTGAGGTTGCGCGGTTGTTTGAAGGCAAGTAGTGGGGGTGTGGGGATGACCTTGGCAAGATGTTCATCGTCATCAATACAGATCACAAACCCACTCAAGTCGACCTACAACACAGACTTCGCTGAGAGACTCTGCCGTCGCACCTCTCTCACACTCCTCAACCACCTCGTCCGCCAGCTCTACAGCAGACGACGCAACCTGGAAACCAAGATAGAGGCCATATTCTCAACTTGCGCTCAGGATGCAGCAGACCAGCTGCGGAACACCGCCAAACAGATGAGACAACAATACTATGCCACCTGTATGCATACCAAGAACAGAAAGCTTGAGAAACTTGGCATCACCACCGGCAGCAACCAAGCCACCCCCGGTGTCACAGTAGAAAACAATACAGGGAAATCTATTGTCAACTTGTCAGACTACACCCTTCAACCAGACGAAATCGAAGTCCTCAGCAGAGGGCTCAATTTCTGCACCACCACCAAAATGGACCCCATCAGTCTCGCGGCAGACACGGAGGAATTCATCAGGTGAATGAGGCTCCGGGAATTCTTCCACAGACCCCAAGAGGCCAACAGCGAACCCAAGCAGACTACCAATGAACCGGAACAGCAGACCGAGAGATCTGCGGTGCGGCAACCGAAGAGGAAAGAGTCGAATTGGACCCCTCCGGAAGGCCGCTGCCTTAGACTCGACATGTATGCTCAAGCCGTCAGGAGTCGCGTCAATGCCAGATTCATCAGTCGCATTCACAAGACAGCCCCGAACGTCACCCAAGCACAACGCAATGCCATCCACGCTCTCAAGACCAACCGCAGCATCGTCATCAAACCAGCAGACAAAGGGGGGGCCACTGTCGTACTGAACAGAACGGACTACTGCAAAGAAGTATACCGACAACTGAACAACCAAGAACACGACAGACAGTTACCCGCAGATCCGACCAAGGAACACATCCGCCAACTTAACAGACTGATCAAGACCTTGGACCCAGATCTTCAGAGCACCCTACGTGCTCTCATCCCACGTACTCCCCGCATTGGAGATCTCTACTGCCTCCCGAAAATACATAAGGCCAACACACCAGGTCGTCCTATCGTTTCAGGCAATGGGACCCTGTGTGAGAACCTCTCTGGCTACATCGAGGGCATCTTGAAACCCATCGTACAAGGTACACCCAGCTTCTGTCGCGACACGACGGACTTCCTACAGAAACTCAGCACCCATGGACCAGTTGAACCAGGAACATTCCTCGTCACAATGGACGTCTCGGCACTCTACACCAGCATCCCCCATGACGACGGCATTGCTGCAACAGCCTCAGTACTCAACACCGACAACTGCCAATCTCCAGACGCAATTCTGCAACTCATCCGCTTCATTCTGGATCACAACGTCTTCACCTTCGACAACAAGTTCTTCATCCAGACGCACGGAACAGCCATGGGGACCAAATTCGCACCCCAATACGCCAACATCTTCATGCACAAGTTTGAACAGGACCTACTCACCGCACAGGACCTTCAACCGACGTTATACACCAGATACATCGATGACATTTTTTTCCTTTGGACCCACGGCGAAGAATCACTGAAACGACTACACGATGACATTAATAAGTTCCATCCAACCATCAGACTCACCATGGACTACTCTCCAAAATCAGTTGCATTCTTGGACACACTCGTCTCCATCAAGGACGGTCACCTCAGCACTTCGCTTTACCGCAAACCCACGGATAACCTCATGATGCTCCACTTCTCCAGCTTTCACCCTAAACACATTAAAGAAGCCATCCCCTATGGACAAGCGCTCCGTATACACACGATCTGCTCAGACGAGGAGGAGCGTAACAGACATCTACAGACGTTGAAAGATGCCCTCGTACGAACACGATATGGCACTCGACTCATCGATCAACAGTTCCAACGCGCCACAGCGAAAAACCGGACCGACCTCCTCAGAAGACAAACATGGGACACAAGCGACAGAATACCCTTCGTCGTCCAGTATTTCCCCGGAGCGGAGAAACTACGTCATCTTCTTCACAGCCTTCAACACGTCATTGATGACGATGAACATCTTGCCAAGGTCATCCCCACACCCCCACTACTTGCCTTCAAACAACCGCGCAACCTCAAACGAACCATTGTGTGCAGCAAACTACCCAGTCTTCAGAACAGTGACCACGACACCACACAACCCTGTCATGGCAATCTCTGCAAGACGTGCCAGATCATGGACATGGATACCACTATTACACGTGAGAACACCACCCACCAGGTACGCGGTACATACTCGTGCGACTCGGCCAACGTTGTCTACCTCATACGCTGCAGGAAAGGATGTCCCGAAGCGTGGTACATTGGCGAGACCATGCAGACGCTGCGACAACGAATGAACGGACATCGCGCAACAATCACCAGGCAGGAATGTTCCCTTCCAGTCGGGGAACACTTCAGCAGTCAAGGGCATTCAGCCTCTGATCTCCGGGTAAGCGTTCTCCAAGGCGGCCTTCAGGACCCGCGACAACGCAGAATCGCCGAGCAGAAACTTATAGCCAAGTTCCGCACACATGAGTGCGGCCTCAACCGGGACCTGGGATTCATGTCACATTACATTCATCCCCCACCATCTGGCCTGCGAAATCCTACCAACTGTCCTGGCTTGGTACAATTCACACCTCTTTAACCTGGGGTTACCCCATCTCTGGATCTGTAAAGATTTAATCACCTGCTAATGCTCGCATTCCTAGCATTGTTTGGCATCTTTGAATTTGTCTATATATGTGTTTCTGGATCAGACCTCTTCATTCACCTGAGGAAGGAGCAGCGCTCCGAAAGCTAGTGACATCGAAACAAACCTGTTGGACTTTAACCTGGTGTTGTAAGACTTCGTACTGTACATTTCTTTGTTCTTTGTTCATCTCTTTCTTTCGTAATATATGTTTAACCACACCCCACAAACTTATCCACCTTTCCTTAACCTTTCTCCTATTTGCTTCCCCCTTCCCCTCCCCCCACATCTACAGTTCATCCTCTGATGTTAGTATCTCTGCTGTTTGGCCTTTCACATCTTCTGTCCTCTCTGGGGACTGCCATTAGCACTCTTTCCCCTTGGTTCCTGTGGCCATTAGCACCCGGTTTCTCTGGGTTTCTGTGGCTATGACTCATCTTTCATTCTCACTCCACAGTATAATTATTTCCCACTTTCTCTGTCTGTTAGCTTTGTCAAAGAGTCATCGGACTCGAAACGTTAGCTCTTTTCTCTCCCTACATATGCTGCCAGACCTGCTGAGATTTTCCAGCATTTTCTCTTTCGTTTCAGATTCCAGCATCCGCAGTAATTTGCTTTTACACAATGAAGAAACAGATTATCTGGACATTACCACATTGTTATTTGTGGAAGCGTGTTGTGAACAAATAGGCAGCCCCATTTCTTACATTACAACAGTGACAATGGCTCACATTTGGACAACCTGAGGTTGCGAAAGGTGCTATAAAAATGAAAGTCATTCTTTCTTTCCTTACTTCATTATTTACCTTCTTACCATAATAGAAAACGTATCTGCAAAAAAAAAAAAGTTGTAATGCTATTTCAAACGGGAAATTACCCTTTTTCCTTCATATTTTCTCTCCTTTGCCACCACCAAGATCACAGTCTATTTCATATACTATTGTACTCAGTCACAGTTGTGGACTTGCCAAAAATAAATCCATTACAGAGAATGGACATATTCAACTGCACAGTGTGTTCTTAATGATCTTGAACTTGGGATGTACCCGGGCACCAGATGGCCGGAATTTGGTCAATTCAGTGAACAGATGACTTCTCTTAATAAATACCAAATGAACCCCCAACCACATTGGCAGAAATTTCTTGGTGTTGATCCAGCTAAATAACAAAATGGTGATAATTGCTGGCATTAATGTTGATGCTCCAGTGTTAGCCTTTGACTGAGCTATGCCGAAACAAAAACTATCACAGTTCTGTTATGGATTGGGCCCCCCCCCCCCCCCCCCCCAAACCTGTCTTGTGTTCATGTTAGAAAAGCAGTTTACAGAAATAAACTGAAGCTCTTATGAAGCTAAATGTTACAGCTGGAACGTATGGGCTGGCACACCAAAATGAACCAGTGAGAGTTTAATTGTAATAGTTCAGTGGAGATCACTTGGAATATGAGTCATGTTCTCCTGAAGGGCAGAGATACCATCAGACTAATGCCTACAAGCTACAATTATTTAATTTATCGACAGATACATAGATGCCAAATGATAAAGAAGGACAGTATGATGATTAAAACAATGAAGTTAGCATCATTCCGTATTATGCTCAGCTCGCCTTATTAGAACTTGATTTTTTTTTAGTCTGGTAAACAAGATATTAAGACTAAAGGAAGGCTGGTCTAGCTCAGTTGACAAGACAGCTGAGGTTTGACGCAGAGCAAGGCCAACAGTGGGTGTTCAATTCCTGTACCAGCTGACATTATTCATGAAGGTCCCGCCTTCTCAACCTTGGTCCTCACCTGAGGGTGGTGATCCTCAGGTTCAATCGCCACCAGTCAGCTCTCCCCCTCAAAGGGAAAAGCAGCCTATGGAACTCTGGTGACTTTACTTTTACTAGTAATACTAAACAGGCAGGTTTTTTTTGCTGGTCAATGTTTCAGGTGCAACTGAGAATATGGAGCGTGTGAATCTCAGTTTTCCCACCAGTTTAGATTTCTCGACAGAGTGGAAGATGTGCCCACTTCTTGAAAATTATTTTTAAAGAAAGAAAATGGGAAGGTGGCCTCGGCCTGGATTTTTGCCCTCACGTCGGGCGCAAGGGGTTGGGGGAATTCCCAACTTCTAGAACTATGATCCTGAACATCAGATTTTCAGTTCAGTAGTGGGGTTGGGGCAGGCTATAATAGGAGTTGGGACGGGCAACCCTGAAAGTAATGTAGGGTTCGAGGCAGGGTTGGTCAACGTGGATGCATATCAAAAATGTACCCTCAGAAATGCCACTTTGAGTGCTAGGTCATCCACGGTGAACCCCCGATACTTCAGAGGTGGTGTCATTGACTTTTCAGGTGAGTGGCAACTTTGCAAATGTTATCCAACCGTTAGCTGATCCTGGATCAGATGGTCCAACATGGGCTTTCCCTCGGAAAAAATTGTCAGTGTTGCTGCCTATTCACAGTATACAGCATTGAAGCACGGAAATCATGGAGTGGAATCACTACCTGGTACAGATATTTTGGAGTCGTGTAAATGGCTTCACAGCGCCAGGGTCCCAGGTTCGATTCCCAGCTTGGGTCACTGTCTGTGCGGAGTCTGTGCGTTCTCCCCGTGTCTGCTTGGGTTTCCTCCGGGTGCTTCGGTTTCCTCCCACAAGTCCCGAAAGACGTGCTGTTCGGTGAATTGGACATTCTGAATTCTCTCTCTGCGTACCAGAACAGGCGCCGGAGTGTGGCGACTAGGGGATTTTCACAGTAACTTCATTGCAGTGTTAATGTAAGCCTACTTGTGATAATAAAGATGATCATTATTATTAGCTGCTAAGACCCCCTGGATAAATGATGAACAGTGAGGTGTTCATTATCCGATCCACTTGCCCTTTTGCCATCCATCTATCAGGATGTGCCCCCACTGTTGACCCTTGACCAAGTCCCGCACATCTTCAAACTGTCATGGCATAATAATGTTATTAAGAGTGGGTGAACCAGCAGGGTTGGTAGTGGTCACAGAGCACAGCATGCTACCTTGGGGTGACAGCCGCACCATTCATGGCACCAAGTATTTATGCAGAATAATTTGCTCCTCCATACATTTACAGTACTCACTGATGTTCTGTTGAAAATTGTTAATGCATGTCAGCACACAAAAGTAAATGGAAGCACTGTAAGATGCATGGCTCACCACGCTTTTTGCCTGACATTTGTATTGATAGAATGTCACACAGAAGAAGCACAGGGAAGGGATGGGCTCAGCTGCCCCATGTTTATTAGATTGGGACCGACAGGTATTGGCATGTTGGCTATTATGGAAAGGGGATGGGAGTACAAGAATAAAGAAGTCTTGCTACAGTTGTACATGATTTTAGTGAGACAACACGTCAGAGTGTGCGCAAATGCAGGGCACCATCTCACATAGAGCACTGATTAGTTCACCATTATTACATTTATCAAATTGCAAATTTCAATTTAAGCAGGTTTCGAATATATATGCACGCACTTGTGTGTTTGTGCACAACAAGCTCAATCTGAATGTTAACGTAATGAAGAGCGTTCTGACCAGAGATAACAAAAGCAGCATGCTGAGGTCCATCTCACATTGATGTCATCAGGTGTAAGGGTGTGGTCAGATTTGTGAGGCATTGGAGGGCTTCTTCCTACTCTGGTCTATCAGAAAAGAATCACAGAAACAGAGAAAATAGGAGCAGGTGAAGGACATTCGGCTCTTCGAGTCTGCTCTGTCATTCATTCTGATGATCCAACTCAAAGGTCTAATTCTGGTTTCCCACCATATCCTTTGATCCCCTTCGCCCAAGTGCAATATTTAACTGCTTCTTGAAAACATACTGGGCGGGAATCTCTGTACCGCCAGACCCTTTTTCTGGCGTGGTGCGCCACCGCCGGCAGTGGGATCCTCTGTCCCGGCAGCCGGCCAATCGGGTTTGTGTGGCCACTCCCACGCCGTCGGGAAATCTGCAGCGTGAGTGGGGTGGCGGTGAATCCCGCTGACGGAGAATCCCGCCCACAATGTTTTGGCCTTAACTACTTTCTGTGGTAACGAATTCTGCAGGCTCACCACTCTCTGGGTGAAGAGATTTCTCCTCATCTCTGCCCCGTATACTCAGACTGTGACCCATGGTTCTGGAACATCCTTCTTGCCTCTACCCTGTCTAGTCCTGTTAGAATTTTATAAGTCTCTACGATACCACCCCTCATTCTTCAGAACTCCAGCGTATACAATCCTAACCGATTCAATCTTTCCTCATAAGTCAGTCCCGCCATCTCAGGAATCAGTCTGGTAAACATTCGCTGCACTCCCTCTGGAGCAAGAACATCCTTCTTCAGATAAGGAGACCAAAACTGCACACAATATTCCAGGTGTGGCCTCACCAATAACTTGTATAATTGCTGCAAGACTTTCCTGCTTCTGTACGCGAATCCTTTCACAATGAAGGCTAGCAGACCATTTGCCTTCTTTACCACCTGTTGTACCTGCATGCTTACCTTCAGTGACTGATGTATGCGGACACCCAGGTCTTGTCGTAAATTTTACTCTCCTGATTTATGGTCATTCAGATAATAGTCTGCCCTCTTGGCTTTGCTAACAAAGTGGATAACCTTTCATTTATCCTAATTTCACTGCATCTGCCATTCATTTTCCCACTCACTCAACTTGTCCAAATCACACTGAAGGATCTCTGCATCCTCCTCACAGCTCACCCTCCCACTCAACTTGGTGTCATCTGCAAATTTGGAGGTATTACATTTTATTCCTCAATCCAGTGTTTAGATGCTCAAGCACTGGGATGTTCTTTGTATCTTTCGTTGTCCATCCAAGTTTGACTTTATGGGAGGCTCGATGATCAGACTCCAAGAACAGATGCTGGGCAACAGGTGCATCTCAAGCATGAATGCTGGATGCAAGACATTCATCTGCATGGCAGTGTTATACATTGGCCTAGGTGTAGGCAACACATGTTGAGAGGCCATGTATGCTCCAGGAAATATTGCTTGTCTGCTGTTCCCCACTACTTTGGCAGGTGACAGAGGATGTGCTATGCAAACGTAGCTGAGATTTATGGAAGCTATGACTGTTGCATATGGTACCCCACTCCAGAAACTGGACCATTGGCCGGAATGGATAGTATGCACGTTGATTCACAGTTATGGCTTCATCCAGCATAATATGCCTTATCTGCCGGTATGTTGGTATTTACAAGCATATTAGCATGTATTGGGTGAAAAGTCTTCAAAACGAATAGCACTCTCAGCATTGTGGGCATGGTTTGAGTATGCACAGGTTGGCAGCATTAGCATCTTATTTACAGTCACTGGTGTTCATGTGAGGGGCCAGGTTGTGAAGGTCTTCTTATGATATGTGTTTGCAATATGTGAAGGCCAATGGCTATGATGGTGAGGGATGCAGCCAATTTAATGTGACTGAGTCAAACTCATAAATGCTGTTTTCCTCCCTGATCAGGGATGGGCATTCTCCTGAGTAATTGTGGAGCCAATGTAAAAGATTCTTTGTCGGATGTTGCTCTTCAGGGGTTGGATGGTGGTAAGTGTGATATGGAGGACTCCACGTGAATCTATTTTGCACAAGGATACTTTTATGAGGGCCATGAAGAATTCAGCACGAGTTTGTAGAGTCAACAGAAAGTAATGTTATTTACAACAATATGTACACAGCATCAGTAGTTCGCTACTGCTTCCTTCTCTGGCTGGTACCACACTGGCTAGCTCTATTTATACAGCTGCAACTACTAGTGATTGCCCCACCCACCTCATTGGGGGAGTTCATACTCCACGAGAGTCATGGGATAACCAATTGCCCCCAGCCAATAGGATTTGGGCATGTTATAACATCCCTCGCCCCCAAAGTCCAAGGAATCCGCTGAAGACCCTGGTGAAAGAGGGCATCGGACTCGTTTTATAGCAGGCTGGGTGTCATTCGCACGAGGCGCTGGTTCGGGCGGCATACAACAAGAAGGTGAACCGCACTTCCGAGACGGACGCTGTTATGGCTGCAAGTCTGCGGGCCGTTGAACCGAACCCCCTTGGCGGCGTCCTGCGTATCCCATCCTCGTCACCAGTTTTGTGAGAGCCATGAAGAATCCCGCACCAGTTAGTAGAGTCAAACAGAAAGTAACTTTACTTTCTGACAAGAGTCATGGGCTAACCAATTATGCCCAGCCAATAGGATTTGGGCAGGTTATAACAGATATATCTGGCAATCTGCCTCTCCTGCCTAGAATTAGCCCTGGCTACATGGGTATGCTTCCAGCTGCTCTGCCATTGGCGGCCTCCTCATCCTCCTCCATTTCAGAATGGTCAGGTTGGGCGGGAGCTTCCTCATCATAATCATCATCCCCCTTCTCAGAGGCAGGGGGCGGGATTCTCTGATCCTGAGGCTAAGTGTTGACGCCGACGGAAATGCCTGGCCTCAGGATTAGCAATTTTGACCCCTACAGGTGGCCAGCACGGCACTGGAGTCACCCTTGCCATCCAGCTGCTGATCCCGGCGTCAACTGGGCGCCACGGGGTCTGTGCATGCGCAGTGGTACCGGCGCCAACGCGCGCATGCGCAGTGGCTCCCTTCTTCGCGCCGGCCCCGACGCAACATGGCGTAGGGTTAAAGGGGCCGGCGCGGAAGAAAGGAGGCCCCCAACCCAAGAGGCCGGCTTGACGATCGGTGGGCCCCCGATTGCGGGCCAGGCCACAACGGAGGCCCCCCCCACCCCGGGGTCAGACCTCTGCCTCCTCCCCCCCCCCCACAGGCCACCCCCGGACCTTTCCACGCCGAGGTCCTGCCGGCTAGGAGTAGGTTAGAACGGCGCCGGTGGGATTCGGGATTTTTGTTACCGCTGCTCTGCCCATCCTGCTCGGTCCCTGCACTGCGTAATGTTATGCAGCTGGTAATACACCACTGCTATTGTAATTTAGTTCTGCCTCAGTGTGGTGAATGTATAATTACTGATAATTCACCAGTGCACTGTGTTATATTATGTTATGTTATTAACCCTGTGGGCTCCACCTATGGGCCATTGTGTGGCTTCACCCACAGCGGGATATGTACAGGCTCTGCCCATGGCTCCACCCCTTTAGAGGAAGTATAAGAGCAGCTGACCTGCGGGGCCGCCTTCAGTATTGTACTGGTCGCAGGCAGGCACAGTTCTAAGCTGATTAAAACCACGGTTTACTTCTCCAAGTGTCTTCGAGTGAATTGATGGTCGCATCAATTTAATCACCTTAAAATACGACTATGGAATCAGCCCTCAAACCTGACAGACTGGAACTTGATCCACAGGCTGCGGAGGCGAAATAAATGTTTTCACATTGGCTTCGATGCTTCAAGGCCTATCTCGCCGCGTCATCTACACCATCCGTCACTGATGAACAGAAGGTGAGCCTCCTCCACGCACGGGTGAGCCATCGCATTTCTGTCCAGCTCAACGAAGCCGCTTCCTATACAGAGGCCCTCGCACTACTCGAACGCCTCTACGTGCGGCCTGTGAACGAGGTCTACGCGCGACACGTCTTCACCACTCGCCGCCAGCGCCCTGGGGAGTCACTAGATGATTACCTATACGACCTCAAAGCCCTTGTGCGCAACTGTAACTACCAGGCCGTTACGGCCACTCAGCACATGGAGCTCGCCGTCCGAGACGTTTACATGGCGGGGTTCCGATCGAACTATGTGATGCAGCGCCTGCTCAAAAAAGGGGCCCAGGACCTGGAGGACACGGTAACATTAGCTACCTCTTTGGAGGTCGCTTTTCAGAGCCTTGCTGCATTCCCGGCCGACCATGCGACCCCCTCGTGGGCCCCCGACCAGAGACTACCCCAGGCCTGTGCCGCGTGGCCGCCCGACCGCCCATCATGGGGGGCTACCCTGCTATTTTTTGCGGCCAGTCCCAACACCCCCGACAGCACTGCCCGGCCCGCAATGCGAACTGCAACAGCTGTGGGCGAAAAGGACACTTCGCCAACGTCTGCCTGGCCAGGTCTAAGAACTCGAACTCGTAGACCCGATCCACAGACTCACAGGCCCGCAGACCCCGCAAGGTGGCAGCGTGTCTGCCGACTACGCCTCCGCACAACACGTGCGACTCATGGGGGCCGCCATCTTGGCCATCTGATGCACGATCAATGACCACTAATGCGAGGTTGTAGTCCAACTGAAGGCTTTAATAAGCTACATGTTTCCCCCAGCAGCTCAGGTACAGAATGAGTGCTGCTGGGGTGGCACGGGTTCTTATACCCCACCTATCAGGGCACTACGCGCAGAAGGCGAACACGCTATTCGCCAGGCATGTACTCACCACCCGCTAGCAACTACCTGGTGAGTCCATCGAATATTTCTGGCGGGTCCTAATTCCACTCGTCCGGGACTGTGACTGTCAGGCCGCTACGGCCGCCGAACACCCGAATCTCCTCATGCGCGATGCCTTTGTAACGGGGATTCGTCGGACCGCATCCGAGAACGATTACTGGAAGGGACCACACTTGAACTGTCGGAGACGAAAACCTTGGCGCTCTCCATGTCGGTCGCATCCCGTAACGTACGATCGTACCCCTCCCGCCGTGCTGCTCACCCTTCTACTCCTTCCTACCCCTCCTGGACCCCGCCGACGACCTCCTCAGCCGGGGCCCTGCCTTCCCAATACGCCTGCGCCGCACGCCGATCTGCGCACCCCACGGGTCCCCGCTGCTACTTCTGCAGTCAGCAGAAGCACCCACGCCAACACTGCCCGGCCCGCACTGCAGTTTGTAAAGCCTGCAGTAAAAAGGGCCACTTCGCGGCTGTGTGCCAGGCCCGTGCAGTCGCTGCGATCATGCCCGCTATCGCCCCCTCCCCCACGCCAGACGCACAATGGGAGCCATCATCTTCTCCTCCCAGGTCCATGTGTGACCAATGGGCACCGCCATCTTGTCCTCCTTCGGCCACGTGCGCCCCATGGGCGCTGCCATCTTGTCCCCCACAGGGTCCCCGGACATCCCGACATCGGAACTGCACACGCTCGCCAATGAAGCATCCGATGGCTACCCGCATCTCGCTTCGATGACGCTGTGGACGCTGTGTGACGCTCCGCAGCCTGTGGATCAAGTTCCAGTCTGTCAGGTTTGAGGGCTGATTCCATAGTCGTATTTTAAGGTGATTAAATTGATGCGACCATCAATTCACTCGAAGACACTTGGAGAAGTAAACCTCGTCAACCTTGTCAATCTCGCCCGCACAACCTGGCCACTGCTTGTTGACGACTGTTAAAATCAACAGCCACGCGACTTCGTGCCTGCTGGACCCAGGGAGGACCGAAAGCTTCGTTCACCCAGATACGGTAAGGCGCTGCTCCCGCGCGGTCCACCCGGCCAATCAAAGGATCTCCCTGGCCTCCGGATCCCACTCTGTCCCAATCCGAGGCTTTTGTACAGTCACCCTCACGGTCCAGGGCATAGAATTTAGTAACTTCCGCCTCTATGTCCTTCCTAATCTCTGCGCTGCACTCCTGTTGGGCCTGGACTTCCATTGCAACCTCCAGAGCCTCACCCTCAAATTCGGTGGGCCCTTACCCCCCCTTACCGTTTGCGGCCTCGTGACCCTCAAGGTCAATTCCCCCTCCCTTTTTGCCAATCTAACTGCGGATTGCAAGCCCGTTGCCACTAGGAGCAGACGGTACAGCACCCAGGACAAGACCTTCATCAGGTCCGAAGTCCAGCGGCTGCTTAAGGAGGGTATTATTGAGGCCAGCAACAGCCCCTGGAGAGCCCAAGTGGTAGTGGTTAATGTCATGATATACACCAGTATATCATGGTGCAGATACACACAAACTGATGGACACACAGCAAGACCAATCAACACACACAACACCGCAGCCAATCACCAGTTAGAGCACACTCACTATAAAGACAGGGGGCATCAGAGTTCCCGCTCATTCGGGATGCAGCCTCCTACAAGGACAGAGCTTACAGTTTACAGCACAGGTCCTCACCATGTGCTGAGTATTTAGACTGGTTCGGACAGGCATAGGTCTTTAGTTTAATCTAACATCGTGTTAACCCACAGTGAAAGTATGTACAACAGTTTTTTACTTAATAAAATAGTGTTGCACTATTTTAAGTGTTGGTGGCCTGTATGTGTTCCACAGATCCAGAACACCCAACATATCATGGTACCAGGAGTGGGGTGATATTAGAACTTCTTAGACTTACCTGCAAGTGATCTGCCTTCCACCAGCATACAGTCATCCTGCAAAATGGACAGCATCCGTCTGCCGCCGCCGCTCCGCATCACCGGTAACCTGGGGGCCAACTGGAAGATATTCAAACAACGCTTCCAGCTCTACCTGGAAACCACAGACTGGGAAGATGCCTTGGACACCAAGAAGATCGGTCTCTTCCTATCCACGGCCGGGGAACATGCCATCCACATTTTCAAATCTCTCACCTTTGCTGATAATGAAGATAAATCAAAATTCAAGACGGTCCTCCTCAAGTTTGACACTCACTGCAACATAGAGGTGAATGAAAGTTTTGAGCGCTATGTATTCCAACAGCGTTAACAGGGTAAGGATGAACCTTTCCAGTCCTTTATCACCCACCTCCGCATCCTTGCGCAGTCCTGTAATTACAGGCCCACCTCTGACTCCATGATACGCGACCAGATCGTTTTCGGTGTTCAGTCGGACCCCCTACGCCAGCAGCTCCTCAAGGTACAGCAGCTCACCCTAGCGGCCGCCATCGAGACCTGCGTGCTACACGAGCACGCCACTAGTCGGTATTCCCACATCCAAGCGGCTGAAACGGCGCGGCAAGGTCCCCACGAGGCAGAACGGGTCCAAGCAATCGAGCAGCTCCAGGGCCTCAGCCTGGATGAGGACGGCCATTTTGCGCGCTTTTCGCGGACTCCCGTGATTGTGCGCACCGAACGAGGGGACATCGACGTCGACGAACGTACTGCGCGGGCGCGCACCACGTACGGCCGCACTGCGTATGCGCGGTGGCGCAGCGAACGTACTGACGCTACAACGTGCGGCAACTGTGGCTCCGGCCATTTAAAAAGGCAATGCCCTGCCAAATCCCGACAATGCCTGTGATGTGCCAACTTGGACACTATGCTGCTTTATGCAAATCAGCTCGGCCTGCCAATTCGTATCACTCCGGCCAGACTCGCAGGAATGTCTGGGCCATTCAACCCACGGTCACCGAGTCCGATGCGGACCTACCACCCGATATTGACACCGAGGACCCGAAGACACCTTTTCGAATTGGTATTGTTACAAAAAACAGGGTGTCCCCGAAGCAAAGAATCCAGCCACTATCGGTATACAGCATCGAACCAGACGATGAGTGGTGTGCCACCCTTACGGTCAACCAGAATTCGTCGCCCACCTCAGAGACTTTATTTCTGAAATTTGCGGACTTATAGACTCTCTGAATTGTTTTGTTGCTTTGTTTGATCGTTTCCCTGGTTTGTATATAGTGTTGATCTCGTTATTCTTGTTGCAGACTGCTTCTCTGTACCAGGCACCTTCCCATGTAAATAGCTTAGTTCTCATGCACGTAGGCCTGTAAATATGTCTTTGCACCCCACACGTAGTTAGGAACATTTTCACCATACATTATTTATTGCCACACACATACATTCTTTTATAAAAGGGGGATGTCATGATATACACCAGTATATCATGGTGCAGCCACACACATTGATGGGCACACAGCAAGACCAATCAACACACACAACACCGCAGCCAATCACCAGTTAGAGCACACTCACTATCAAGACAGGGGGCATCAGAGTTCCCGCTCATTCGGGATGCAGCCTCCTACAAGGACAGAGCTTACAGCTTACAGCACAGGTTCTCACCATGTGCTGAGTATTTAGACTGGTTCGGACAGGCATAGGTCTTTAGTTTAATCTAACATCGTGTTAACCCACAGTGAAAGTATGTTCAACAGTTTTTTACTTAATAAAATAGTGTTGCACTATTTTAAGTGTTGGTGGCCTGTATGTGTTCCACAGATCCAGAACACCCAACACATCAGTTAAAACTGGGGAGAAACACAGGATGGTCGTGGACTACAGCCAGACCATCAATCGGTTCACGCAGCTCAACGCGTACCCCCTCCCACGCATATTTGATATGGTCAATCAGATTGCGCAGTACCGGGTCTTCTCAACAATTGACCTGAAATCCACCTACCACCAGCTCCCCATCCGGAAGTCGGACCGGCCATACACTGTCTTCGAGGCGGACGGTCACTTCTACCACTTCCTTCGAGTCCCTTTCGGTGTCACAAATGGGGTCTCGGTCTTCCAAAGAGAGATGGACCGAATGGTCGACCAGTACGGTCTGCGGGCCACCTTTCCATACTTAGATAATGTCACCATCTGTGGCCATGACCAGCAGGACCACGATGCCAACCTCGATAAATTCCTCCGCACTGTCACTCTTCTCAACCTGACCTATAACAAAGAGAAGTGTGTGTTCAGCACGGCACGGTTAGCCATTCTCGGCTATATTGTCCAAAACGGACTTCTCGGGCCCGACCCCGACCTCATGGAACTTCCCCTCCCCCACTGCCCCAAGGCCCTCAAACGCTGCCTGGGGTTCCTTTCCTACTACAGCTCAGTGGGTCCCAAACTATGCGGACAAGGCCCGCCCACTCATTAAGTCCACCCAATTCCCCCTCGCGGCCGAGGCACAACATGCTTTCGCCCGCATCAGAGCAGACATCGCCAAGCATGCAGTGGACGAGTCACTGCCTTTCCAAGTAGAAAGCGACGCTTCTGACGTTGCCCTTGCCGCCACTCTAAACCAGGCAGGCAGACCCGTGGCATTCTTTTTCGGCACCCTTCATGCCTCTGAAATTCGACACTCATCCGTCGAAAAGGAGGCCCAAGCTATTGTTGAAGCTGTGCGGCATTGGAGGCATTACCTGGCCGGTAAGAGATTCACTCTCCTTACGGACCAACGGTCGGTAGCCTTCATGTTCAATAAGACACAGCGGGGCAAGATCAAAAATAATAAAATCTTGCGGTGGAGAATCGAGCTCTCCACCTATAATTATGAGATCTTGTATCGCCCCAGTAAACTCAACAAGCCCCCAGACGCCCTCTCCCGAGGTACATGTACCAGCGCACAAGTAGACCAACTCCGGGCCCTACACGACAGCCTTTGTCGCCCGGGGGTCACTCGATTGTACCATCTGGTCAAAGCTCGCAGTCTGTCCTACTCCGTCGAGGGAGTAAGCCACAGTTATAAAGGCCCTTAGCACCATCTTCGCTCTGTTCGGTTTCCCCGCCTGCATCCACAGTGACAGGGGATCCTTATTCATGAGCGATGAGCTGCGCCAGTTCCTGCTCAGCAACAACTCCCAGGGAAACGGGCAAGTAGAACGGGAGAATGGGACGGTTTGGAGGGCCGTCCAGCTGGCCCTACGGTCCAGGAATCTCCCAGCCGCTCGCTGGCAGGTGGTCCTCCCTGACGCTCTACACTCCATCCGGTCACTATTGTGCACAACCACTAATAACATACCCCATGAACGTGTTATTACCTTCCCCAGGAAGTCCACATCCGGGATGTCGCTCCCGACTTGGCTCGCTGCTCCAGGACCGGTCCTTCTCCGTAGGCACGTTCGACTCCACAAGGCGGACCCCTTGGTGGACAGGGTTCACCTGCTCCACGCCAACCCTCAATATGCCTACGTTGAGTTCCCCGACGGCCACCAAGATACTGTCTCACTCAGGTACCTGGCACCGTCAGGTTCCACCCCAACACACCCCCCCCCCACCAATGCGCCCCTCCCCACCTCCCACCGCGCCGCCAATATTGACCCCACCAGACCACCCCCCCCCCACCCTTTTCCGCACAAGAGGACGAAGAGGACTTTGGCACGCTCCCGGAGTTCCCCGATGACTGGCCAGCATCAGCACCACCACCACCGCCATCGTTGCCACCTCCACCACCGCCAGCACCGACTTCGACGCCACTGTTACGCCGCTCCCAACGAAGCACCAAAGCACCGGACCGGCTGAACCTTTGACGGACTCCAGGCCGTCAACATGGACTTTTCTTTCCCTACCACTGTATATAATTGCACTAATTGTATATAGTTTCACTTCACCCCCGCCGGACTCATTTTTAACAGGGGGTGAATGTGGTGAACCACTGTAATAGGAGATGTAAGGTAGGACCTGCACTACAGGTTCGCCGGTAGCTCCTGCCGCCCATGAATAACTGTATAAATATGCATGACCTCCAGTGACCTGCCATTTCGCCAGCTGCAGCAGGAGGCCATGCATCTGACTGTAATAAAGCCACAGTTGTACCCAACTTTAGTCTTTGTGCAATTGATCGTGCATCAGTGGGGGAGTGGGCCTCGGTAGGGTGCTCTTTCAGAGGGTCGGTGCAGACTCGATGGGCCTAATGGCCTCATTCTGCACAGTAGGAATCCTATGGTTTGGTGTTGCTGAAAGTTAATGGAGTTTTAGCTGGTACACCAAATGTTCGATCCTCATTCGCAGTGGGTCCCACGATGGATGGGACTGGAGAACGCACTGTTACAATTTTTCTCTGCTCAAACTGCAGGAATTCTGCTGACAATGTCAAAATGAATTTGAGGGAATAAAATAGGATGAAGTCATAGTAGGATCATATGAGTACAGTATTTACACACTTATCTGGTAGTAAGTCTTCATGCATGGAAAATCTAGGCCCAAGACCCAAGAGTCTATTAGAACAAAGGTCTTTTTCATATAGCATATTTAAAAGGGAAAATTGTAATCTAAATAGTATTTCAGTTACTTGGACAATTAATCCCAGTTTCTTGATGCAGTCTTGCTCTGCTGAAATCGCTATTTTGCAAGTCTGGGTACAAGTGTCACCAGCATTTGGCAGTAATGGCCACCCACTGTTCTCAGTAAAAATTATCATTATTTACAAGTGGTTCTTGTTCTTCGTAAAGTGCCGGCAATAACGTGCAAACTTTTTATGCCACAGAATGATCAAAGCAAAGTAGCGCGACTTGTAATCTTCAGAGAATATGACTAGTTCATGTGTAGCACTACTGTAAAATTAAGAGCATGCTAAATGGAAAACAGCTGTTGGATACTGTAGGAGGCTTATGTCCTATCTAGAATACAGTACTGGACACGAAAACCTAATTGTATTCTGACCTGCGATTTGACCTTAAACAATATACTATAGTTTGGTTCTACAGTAACGTTCTCAACAGAAAGAATGTTATTGATGTTTCATTAAAGGGAAAGTATCCCCACTTGTTTGTCACATAATCCCAGCATTTGTAATAGGAGTTATCTGGAGACTTACTGATGCTTTACATGCATTTGTTAATGTTTTACGTTTTAAAATTTCTTAGTAAATAGCAGGCATACCGTGGAGAAGTCCCACTGGTCATTACTGAGGAGTATTGACCACTGATCTCTGCCCAAGTGTCCTCCTGTTAACAATGCCCAGGGACTTGCTTTGTGATGTTCTATCAGAGAAAGTTCCGTTTCCACACTGTCTCTAACAAGTGGTTTTAAATAAAGAATAGGTTGCTGAGAGACTTCAAGCATTTATTTTCCTTTGTTTGTTGGCTGACTTAAAGGGTGCTTTTGCATAATTGATATTCTGTTTAAAAATAAAATTAGTCACCCAAAGAAGAATATTTTTAAAGTGAATGTGTCAGTGTTAAGGAAGGAAATCAAATCCTAAAGTGGGCAGTTATCTCCCTTTTTAACCTTTAGTATATGTGGCATTTCCTTTGTAAAAAGCAAATGCATCTGAATATTCTTTTAAAAGTCTGGTCACTTTAAGAGATTTGAGCTAACGTTGTTGTCTTTTTCTTTCCTGTACATTAATTGGTTTGATTCATTTTAAATTTGTTCTGTCATAGGTCGTTGGTGATTGGCGCAATTGGTGAGTTGTTGGCTAGTGGAAACTGAATGATAAAATTTCAACCCATGGTTGTCAGTTGAGCTACACTGGCAGTCACATAAACCCCACTGATACCATCTTTGATAAGTTGCGAATAAAGATGATACAAAGTACCGAGGAAACATGTAAGTCAATGCATTAAGGTTCTGTCCACTGCCATCTAGGAGTTGGCTTTAGCCTTGCGATTTCCCATGTGATTTAAGCTGTATAATTGGGGAGATGCCAAACGAAAGCTAGGCGTTTTCCCACAGGGAAGGGATATCACCGGGTGTGTTTATACAGGCAAATATTCTGCACCTGTTGGCAGAGTTGGTTGGGAACTGAGGCCTGAGAACATATCTTCTGTCTGTCCTCTTAATTAGAAGGTGATAGATGGTGTGGGAAAACTTGCCCATCAGTTCTGAGGCACTGTAAATCTGAATCACAATGCCATCCGTATCAATTTCATCAGTATGGTTACAGGGTTCCCATGCCAGATATATGTGGGATGAAATATTTTTTGAACATTCATGTAACAATAGAGAAGCACGTTGCTGACATGATTTATTTTCTGTAACAGCGCCTAGAAAATTTCAATTTTCAAAACTGGTGCATTTTAAAACATTTTTGAAGTCGGCTTTTAGGCCCAGATTTTCCATTGTAATAATCTTTGGGTTAAAATGTGAATGAGGATTAAACACAGTAAGGGTAATATATTGCACTCCCATTGGGAAAACCCCACTGAAATAGAGTATGGATCAGAGCTGAGGCTAAAATAGGATAACATTAATATTTTTCCAAACTACTCTGCCTGGGAACACGCAATCGTATAATCATCCCAGTGCTTATATGTGAAATATATTTTGATTAGGATTAAGCACACCGCATCATGGGGTAATTTTCTGAACTTAGGCTCCAGGAGGGAGCCTTTCTTGGTGGAAGCACTTATCAGTAATCAAAAGCTGCGCACAAGTTACTACCTATGAACAGAGCACCATGGACTAAGTATATCATTGGTTCCATGCAAATCGGCATATTCTTGCCCTTGACTCCAACTTGATTGTTAGTGCCTCTTCCTGTATTGTGTGACATGTACAGACGCAGAGGAGCGTTCCTATTCTCAATCATCCTGCCACCTCTTGGTTCTTGGTAACAATACCCAGCATTGTTAAGTTATTTGACATTTTCTTCCAGAACTTCTTAAATTTCATTATTCCCCGCATTTCTTCTTTCACTGGTTTCACACTCTTTGATATTGCAGCAAGCACGTGGCTGTCGTTCCAGTTATAGCTCAGTTTGTAGCATTCCCTCTTCTGAGTCAGAAGAGTGTGGGCTCTAGTTCCACCTTAGAGGTTTGAACATGTGATCTCGGCTAACCCTCCAATGCAGCACTGAGAGACTGCTGCGTCGTTAGAGGTGCCAGCTTTTGGATAAGACGATAAGCCAAGGACATTTCCGCTCTCTCAATGAGGTGCAACAAATCCTATGGCATTTTAAGGAAGAGCAGGGGTGGTTCTGCCTGGTATCCTGAGCAGCATCTATTCTTCAGCACACCTAGAAGAGTTGATATAGTCATTTGCTTATTTGTTGTGTGCAAAAGGGCTGGCACTTTTCCAATATTACAAAATTGAATATACCTCAGAAGTGCTTAATTGGCGGCATGGTAGCAGAATGGTTACCACACCTGTCTCACAGATCCAGGGACCTGGGTATGATTCTGACCTTGTCTGTGTAGAGTTTGCACGTTCTCCCCGTGTCTGTGTGGGTTTCCGGTGCATCCGGTTTCCTCCCGCAGCCCAAAGATGTGCAGGTAAGGTGGAGTGGCCATTCTAAATTGCTCCTTAGTATGCAGAGATGCACAGGTTAGGTTACGGGGTGGGTGGGGGAGTGGACCTAGGAAGAGTTCTCTTTCAGAAAAGCGGTGCAGACTTGATGGGCTGATTAGCCTTCTTCTACACTGTAAGGATTGATTCCATGATTAAGATAATCATATTGTTGGAGTTTGCACATTCTCCCCGTGTTTGCGTGGGTTCTCCCCCACAACCCAAAGATGTGCAGGGTAGGTGGATTGGCCACGCTAAATTGCCCCTTAATTGGAAAAGATAAATTGGGTACTCTTTAAATTTATTTTAAAAAAGATAATCATATTGTTTAGTAGTGAACTTAGGCTCCACTAAGTCCTGCATTTTGAATAAATAGAGAGATCTGTTCATGAATGACATGCACGATCCCAAACTGAAAGACAATGACAACACTGAATATACGTATAATTTTCGTGGAGGCTCTCCTGGCAGTTCTTAGATACTAGAATCAAATTCGAATAGCAATAGAGTTTAAGTACATTCGAGCCCATATTTTTCACTCAGAGCGCAGAGACGAGAGAAATGTTGGCTCAGCGAATATGGGGCGGCATTCTCCGACCCCCCGCCGGGTCGGAGAATCGCCCGGGGCTGGTGTGAATCCCGCCCCCGCCGGTTGCCGAAGTCTCTGGCACCGGAGATTCGGCGGGGGCGGGAATCGCGCCGCGCCGGTTGGCGGGCCCCCCCGCTCGATTCTCCGGCCCGGATGGGCCGAAGTCCCGCCGATAAATTGCCTGTCCCGCCGGCGTAAATTAAATCACCTACCTTACCGGCGGGACAAGGCGGCGCGGGCAGGCTCCGGGGTCCTGGGGGGGGCGCAGGGCGATCTGACCCCGGGGGGTGCCCTCACGGTGGCCTGGCCCGCGATCGGGGCCCACCGATCCGCAGGCAGGCCTGTGCCATGGGGGCACTCTTTCCCTTCCGCCTCCGCCACGGTCTCCACCATGGCGGAGGTGGAAGAGACTCCCTCCACTGCGCATGCGTGGGAAACTGTCGGCGCCCGCTTACGCTCCCGCGCATGCGCCGCCCGGAGATGTAATTTCCGCGCCAGCTGACGGGGCAACAAAGGCCGTTTCTGCCAGCTGGCGGGGCGGAAATTCCTCCGCCATCGGCCTAGCCCCTCAATGTTGGGGCTCGGCCCCCAAAGATGCAGAGCATTCCGCACCTTTGTGGCGGCACGATGCCCGTCTGATTGGCGCCGTTTTGGGCGCCAGTCGGCGGACATCGCGCCGTTTCCGGAGAATTTCGCCCAGGGAGAGGCGAATTCATGGAAAGATTTGGAAACAAGTGTGAGAATTTTATAACTAAGCTGTAGGTCAGTGGTTATGGGTGAACAGGACTTGGGGCAAGTTAGAATATGGGCAACAAGTTTTAGTATGACCTCAAGTTTATCAAAGTTGAGAGTTGGGAGGGTGATCAGGAGTGCACTGGAATTGTCAAACTTAGAATCAACAAAGGCATGGATCTGGATTTGAGGTTATGATGTGATGGGAGGAAATATGCAATCTAAGTGATGGCGAAAATATATGACCAGAAACTCATCTTGGGCTCACATACACACCAAGGTTGCAAACAGTTTTGGTGAACCTCAGACATTTCCCAGCAAGAGAAGTGGAGTCAGTGGATAGGGAACAGAGATGGCAGTGGGGACCAAAGATGGGGCTTTGGTCTTCCCAATATTTAGTTGGAGGAAATTTCTGATCATCCAGTACTGTACAGGAAGACTGATAATTTAGAGAGATGGAAAAGAGGTGGAAAAGATTCTTTAGTGTACATGTGATAACTAATGCTGTGATTTTTGGATGATGTCGCTGAAGGGCAGTTTGTAAATGAGAAATAGGAGGGGCACAAGGATGGATGCCAGAGATTATGTTATGTGAGTAGGAAGAGAAGCCATTGCAGTTGATTGATTGGGCAAGGTTGTATGGGTGAGAATGGAACTGGGCAAGTGCAGCCCCACCCAGCTGGAAGGCAGTACAGAGGCTTTGGAGGAGGATTATATTGCCAACCTTGTCAAAGGCTGCAGAGAGGTCAGAAAAGATCATGAGCATCAGTTCAGCTTTAGTCACATAGGATGCCATTTGTTACTTGGATAAGGATCGTTCAGAAAATCAACGTTCACAGCATGAGCCAGCAGCCTGTTCCACATGTCGATGAGTGCAAGAGGAATAACAGAAACTAGATGGCAGTCTGCAGAAGTTTCCAGCTTTACCCTAGCTGAACTTCCCACGTATTTTAAAGTTATGGGAGGTTGGGCATGGCCTGTTAAAAATTATTGGAATGGTGTCATATTAATGAGCCCACTCCCCAATTGGATCTGTTCATTCCTGTTAGGTGCTTCCTGATTCAGTAAGGTGGGTATAGGGCGATTATGGTGTTGAAAGGTTGGAACACAGAGTAACCGGTAAATATGTATCCCTATCCAGGGCAAGCCAATGAGCATGTGCTATACAGGTATGATTGTGCTGCAACTGTGTTCATGGGTCTCTCATCTGCAAATGGTCTCATGTGCCAAAAATTTCATTTTGAAGTGGCTGTATCAAGACAAGAGAGAGAGCACTGACTCTTGTTCTGCTATTAACACATTCTGCCATTTGACCTTTAGGCCGCTATTCGCATCTTCTTTAGTCTTTAATACTATAATCAATGCTCCCTTTGTCTTGTCCATGACACCTTTGTCAATTTTTTTCTGAGCTCCCACCTATCCCTGATGCTCGATTCTGTTCCACCCTCTTCCCATAGTGTAAAATCCATCACATTTCTACCTCTCTTCAGCTCTGAAGAAATCACATGGACCCAAAATGTTAACTCTTTTCTCCACAGATGCTGCCAGGCCTGCTGAGTTTTTATAGCGCTTTCTGTTCTTATTATATAAGTAATGGAGCAAGCAAGCCCTACCACAGTGTGTGCATACATTCCAGGTTTGGAAAGAGTTATTTTTCGGAGAGGTTAGCATGCAATCTCAGTCGGGATGTAATGGAGTGAGAGGAAATTCACTGTGGCGTGTATAATTTGCCCTTCTACATGCTGCAGTGAAACACTAACTTGCTTTACCTTGGCAGGCTCTTTGAGGCTATTAATCTTCCTTTCCTCATCTGCCTCCAGTGTGTTTGTAACTATGTTTACTCTGGCAGTCAACTGCTGCCAAGCAGACTTTGTGGAGCGGATTTTCCTCTGTGCTGCAACGGCGACAGATTCAGCTGGGTTTGGCCTCCGCCTACCTTTTGCCTGCAACTCTGACCTCGGCTGATTTCGCTCGGTCAGGCTCGTTTCCATAAGTTGGGTGGATGCCAGGACCAATTCAGTAACTGCATCTGGTGGCTGGGGGTGGAATTTCTGTGGTGATGTGCCACAGTATAGCACAGTCAGTGTGGAATGCCAAAGTTAGTATTGTTTCAAAACCCAAATAAAATTGTTTTAAAATTCCTCCCTTGCCCAGTGCAACTTAGTGGGCATCACCAAAGAAAACCCAAATTATCTGGTCATTATCTGTTTGTGGGAGCTAGCCGTGTGAAATCAGCTGTTGTATTTCCTAAATTACAATCCGCTTTAAAAAGTACTTAATTAGCTTTAAAGTGCTTTGGCACAGTGTGTGATCCTGAAAGGCCTTGTGGAAATGCAAGTCTCTCTTTTGAAGATTTAAAATTCTCACCCTGCACAGCGAGATTCCTTGCTTCTGTGTAAGTCCCTAAACTATGATGCTGGTGGATAGCCCCAGAAATGGCATGGAAAGTTGACGGAAATGTCTCCCCCACAGCCAGCCTGTGTTCTGTTGGAAACGGGTAAAATGGCGAAGGGTGATCTGTCCCATGCTCCTTCAGCGTGGACAAATAGCATCAGTTCTATCGAAAGTGACGGATCTCTGCAGCTTTGCTTCCATCACTTCTAGGCAACAATGAAACAACCGTTTTTATCAACGCACCTTCAGTCTTAGAGCTGCAAGCGATTTCTCACTCGTGCCTGATAGCAAACTCTCAAAGGTCAGGAACACCTGCAAAACAGCTTATAAGGCTGAATTTGCTCAGTGTGGGAACTGTGATGCTTGTAGCTCCCTAGTCATGTCACTGTGGTGCCCATAGTGAAAAATTAACTCTCCAATACCAATATTAGCGCAAAGAAATCTTGGGTCAGGTCCATTCAGGGTGGATTTTTCTGCTCCCAATCCATCTCCCTCTGGAAATCCCTTGCAAAGCCACTTTGCATTGTGAACTTTCACCCCAGTTTGATTCCACCCTCCAAACAATCCATCACTTTGCCTGATTTGTGTTGCCTTTCCTTACGCCCTCAAATTTCCTCATTTTCAGTGCAATCTCTGCCTCTTCCCTTGCTAAACACCAAGGGAGGGATTCTCAGTTTCTGAGACTAAGTGTTGACGCCAACGCCGAATTTATGGACTTTCACAACAGCAAAACTGGCGCCACGCCTGGAACAATTTCACTACGGTTATGGGGCTAGCACCGGCGCCATGTGGAGCACAATAGATTCCAATGAGAAACGGTGCTGGTTTCACGATTGACACTCTGGAGGCTGACAAGCTGCAGCCGCATATACACACTTCACTCCACACGCAACATCCCAGTCAACAAGATGGGAGCAAGGAAATTAGCTCCACGCTTCACCGACGCCAACATGAAGCCCTGTCCCATACATCTGTAACCCAACCACCCCCCCAACTCAGAGGGCAGTTGAACCCCCACCCTGTTCCACATGCGGGTACCCATACTGGCCGCCATGGCCGGGTAACCTGGCCACTGAGCATACCCCCCCCCCCCCACCCTGCCCACAACCACCAGGAGTGGGAGATGACAGGGAGGGGGACTGCCGGACCTGCAGCCCCTCACCGTGGTCGAGCAGAGGGCCCTGGACATGGCTGGCGGCCCAGAGGAATGGGAGGTTGCTGCGGTGGAGCTCGGCTGCGGGCGAGGAAATGAGATCCTGCTGAGTTGCGGTTCCCATGGCTCGTATGTCAACCCTCCCACCACCCTCACCCCCACACCACCTTCACCCCAATACCACTCTCACCCCAACACTACCCTCACCCCCACATCACCACCCCCACAACCCATACCCCCCCCTCATTTCCACCCCCCGACCCACAGTCTAATCATGTGTCTTTTCTTGTGTCTTACAAGACCTGCTGGAGTTTGGGTGGGTTCATCAGGCATCCCCAGACAGTGCCACAGCGGGAGGCCCGGGCACCAGTGCTGAAAGCAGCTCGGACGCCAGCCCTCCACCTGAGATTCAGGACACCCCGGAGCTCGGGTCGAAGGATGACACGGATTTCCTGTCACAGCTGTCTCCAACACCATCCACCATCCCAGAGACACTCACCTCGGTTGGCCACTTTAGTGAAGAGGGTCCTGGGACACTACCTGGTGCGCACCACACAACTGATCTGGTATAGAGGGTGGAGGTAGGAACACCCGAGGGGGTGGATGGTCAGAAGGCAGGCCGACCCTAGGAACCAGCTGCCGCCCAGATGGCCTCGATCTTCTGGAACAAACAGCCTCATCAATCATGGAGACACAGTTGTAGAGCCAGGGACTATATGAGGGCTTGTCGGCGAGTATCCAGCACCTGCAGGTGCAGCTGGAGGAGTCCAACGTCGTGCAGCAGCAGCAGGATGTTGTACCGACAATGTGTGCCGCCCGGTCAAACACTGCAAGGGTGGCGTCCACGGTGGAGGCATTGGGGGCGACGCAGACACAGAGGGAGGTGACCCAGTCACCCAATGGAGGCTGGAGCACCAAGGAAGGCCGCACTGCTTAGGACTGAAGAAATAACGAAGGTGATGGCTGCGGAATTTGAAAAGCAGTTGGCGCAGATTGCGAAATGCATGGAGATGGTGAGGAAGGAGATGAGGGAGGTTTTGAGTGTGCTGGTGGAGGAGGCCGTTTCCCCGGTGAGGACGGAGGTGGCGAGCGCAGTGGCGGAGGTGCGAGAGCAAGGGGAGGTGCTGAAGGAAGTGAAGGAGACGTTATTGCAGCACGGTGATCAACTTGCCTCGATGGGGAAAGAGATGCGGAAGGTGATGGATCCTAACAAGGATCTGCGAGGAAAAATGGAAGACCTGGAAAATAGATCCAGGCGACAGAACTTGAGGATTGTGGGGCTGCCCGAAGGAGTTGAAGGACCGAAGCTGACTGAGTATTTTGCCGCGATGCTGGCAAAACTATTGGGGGAGGGGGAGGACCCCTCCCGATATGAACTGGATCGGGCTCATCGGTCGTGGAGGCCTGTACCAAAGGCGAGTGAGCCGCCAAGGGCAGTGACTCTGTGCTTCCGTAGGTACAGTGTGAAGGAGAAGGTCCTGAGCTGGGCCAAGCAGAAGCGGGTGGTGCAGTGGGCTGGAGCTGGTATACGTGTATACCAGGACTTTACGGTGGAGCTGGCAAGGAGGCGGGCTGCCTTCAACCGGGTGAAGAGGGCACTGTACATTAGCAAGGTGCGGTGCGGCATTGTATATCCAGCGAAGCTGAGGGTGACTTACAAGCTCAGGGACTTTTATTTTGGAACGGCGGAAGCAGCGGAGGAGTTTGCGAAAGCAGAAGGACTGTGGCAGAACTGACAAATTGAGGAATGGCCATGTGCCGATGTAACCTCATGACTGTATTTTCTTCTTTTTTGTATCACTGCGCGCGGGTGTAGAGATTAAAGGAGCCAAGGTGGTATATATTTGGACAAGGGAAGTGACGGGACATTCACTCGAAATGAGAGTTCTTTGGGGTGTAGGTGGATATGTGGGGTTTGTGTGCTAAAAGGGGATCTTTGGGCTTTCCTGGGGCCGGGCAAGTGGGAAAGGGACCCGGGCGGGGGCCTCCACGCTGGCCGGTGTTTGACGGCCAGTGAACGGGAGTGAGGTGGGGGGAGGGGCTGCGGCAATCGGAGCCTGGCTGAACAGGGTCCGAGTGGTCTAGCCGGGGTGGAAAGTTGGGGGGGGGAAGGAACCGAGGGTAGGGGAGGAGTTTTACAAGAGGCAGTGGACGGGAGGAGCTGGAGACCTGGGGTGGGGGTGGTGGGGTGGGAGCTGTGTAAGATTAAGGGTGACTACGGGTAATCCCTGATTCCTTTTTGTCATTTGTTTATGTAAACATGAGGCTTGAGGTTTGGGGGTTGGTGGGTAGATGGGATTGTTGTTGTTATTATGGGGACTGACATATCTTACTGATTATTGTTTATTGTTGATGGATGTAAATGTGGGAGAAAATGTGAAAATGGAGGAGAATTAAAAAAAATGTTTTAAAAAAAAAAAGTTGGCATGGATGCCGGACACAGTTTATTTATAGGGGCTAGGGCACAAATCTGTAAATATTGTTCACATTAAACACCTGTTGCCACCGTTACAACCTGCCTCAGTGCTCTGTCTGATGGGTGTGAGGGGTGGACTGGTCTGGGCTGGTCGGGGTGGGGGAACAGGCGGTGTTGAGGGGGGAATGGGCAGACCCTGTGGTTGGCCCGTGCTCCCCACCCTGCTCTACCCCCCCTCCCCCCCACACACCCGATCGTCTCCACCTCCACCACCCTAGGGATTTGATGGGACCATGTGATCGAATGGCCAGCTCGCATGCCGGGTTCACCCAGGTGATCGGTGGAAAGTGCTACCGTGGGCAAGAGTCAGACATTGTCAAATGATGTGTGTCATGATATGCAGACATGCAGATAATGATATACAGACAGGCAGCTAATGAACACAGAGAACAGGATATGACCAATGAGCAGGCAGGACACTCAGGGGTGGTACATAGAACATAGAAAATACAGCACAGAACAGGCCCTTCGGCCCACGATGTTGTGCCGAACCTTTGTCCTAGATTAATCATAGATTATCATTGAATTTACAGTGCAGAAGGAGGCCATTCGGCCCTTTGAGTCTGCACCAGCTCTTGGAAAGAGCACCCTACCCAAACTCAACACCTCCACCCAACACCAAGGGCAATTTGGACATTAAGGGCAATTTATCATTGGCCAATTCACCTAACCCGCACATCTTTGGACTGTGGGAGGAAACTGGAGCACCCGGAGGAAACCCACGCAGACACGGGGAGGACGTGCAGACTCCGCACAGACAATGACCCAAGCCGGAATCGAACCTGGGACCATGGATCTGTGAAGCAATTGTGCTATCCACAATGCTACCGTGCTGCCCTTAAGAACAAATAAATCTACACTATATCATTTTCCCGTAATCCATGTACCTATCCAACAGCTGCTTGAAGGTCCCTAATGTTTCCGACTCAACTACTTCCACAGGCAGTGCATTCCATGCCCCCACTACTCTCTGGGTAAAGAACCTACCTCTGATATCCCTCCTATATCTTCCACCTTTCACCTTAAATTTATGTCCCCTTGTAATGGTGTGTTCCACCTGGGGAAAAAGTCTCTGACTGTCTACTCTATCTATTTCCCTGATCATCTTATAAACCTCTATCAAGTCGCCCCTCATCCTTCTCCGCTCTAATGAGAAAAGGCCTAGCACCCTCAACCTTTCCTCGTAAGACCTACTCTCCATTCCAGGCAACATCCTGGTAAATCTTCTTTGCACCTTTTCCAGAGCTTCCACATCCTTCCTAAAATTAGGCGACCAGAACTGTACACAGTACTCCAAATGTGGCCTTACCAAAGTTTTGTACAGCTGCATCATCACCTCACGTCTCTTAAATTCAATCCCTCTGTTAACGAACGCGAGCACACCATAGGCCTTGTTCACAGCTCTATCCACTTGAGTGGCAACTTTCAAAGATGTATGAACATAGACCCCAAGGTCTCTCTGCTCCTCCACAATGCCAAGAACTCTACCGTTAACCCTGTATTCCGCATTCATATTTGTCCTTCCAAAATGGACAACCTCACACTTTTCAGGGTTAAACTCCATCTGCCACTTCTCAGCCCAGCTCTGCATCCTATCTATGTCTCCTTGCAGCCGACAACAGCCCTCCTTACTATCCACAACTCCACCAATCTTCGTATCGTCTGCAAATTTACTGACCACCCTTCAACTCCCTCATCCAAGTCATTAATGAAAATCACAAACAGCAGAGGACCCAGAACTGATCCCTGCGGTACACCACTGGTAACTGGGATCCAGGCTGAATATTTGCCATCCACCACCACTCTCTGACTTCTATCGGTTAGCCAGTTAGTTATCCAACTGGCCAAATTTCCCACTATCCCATGCCTCCTTACTTTGTGCAGAAGCCTACCATGGGGAACTTTATCAAATGCCTTACTAAAATCCATGTACACTACATCCACTGCTTTACCTTCATCCACATGCTTGGTCACCTCCTCAAAGAATTCAATAAGATTTGTAAGGCAAGACCTACCCCTCACAAATCCGTGCTGACTATCCCTAATCAAGCAGTGTCTTTCCAGATGCTCAGAAATCCTATCCTTCAGTACCCTTTCCATTACTTTGCCTACCACCGAAGTAAGACTAACTGGCCTATAATTCCCAGGGTTATCCCTAGTTCCTTTTTTGAACAGGGGCACGACATTCGCCACTCTCCAATCCCCTGGTACCACCCCTGTTGACAGTGAGGACGAAAAGATAATTGCCAACGGCTCTGCAATTTCATCTCTTGCTTCCCATAGAATCCTTGGATATATCCCGTCAGGCCCGGGGGACTTGTCTATCCTCAAGTTTTTCAAAATGCCCAACACATCTTCCTTCCTAACAAGTATTTCCTCGAGCTTACCAATCTGTTTCACACTGTCCTCTCCAACAATATCGCCCCTCTCATTTGTAAATACAGAAGAAAAGTACTCATTCAAGACCTCTCCTATCTCTTCAGACTCAATACACAATCTCCCGCTACTGTCCTTGATCGGACATACCCTCGCTCTAGTCATTCTCATATTTCTCACATATGTGTAAAAGGCCTTGGGGTTTTCCTTGATCCTACCCCCCAAAGATTGTTCATGCCCTCTCTTAGCTCTCCTAATCCCTTTCTTCAGTTCCCTCCTGGCTATCTTGTATCTCTCCAATGCCCTGTCTGAACCTTGTTTCCTCAGCCTTACATAAGTCACCTTTTTTCTCTTAACAAGACATTCAACCTCTCTTGTCAACCATGGTTCCCTCAATCGACCATCTCTTCCCTGCCTGACAGGGACATACCTGTCAAGGACACGTAGCACCTGTTCCTTGAACAAGTTCCACATTTCACTTGTGTCCTTCCCTGCCAGCCTATGTTCCCAACTTATGCACTTCAATTCTTGTCTGACAACATCGTATTTACCCTTCCCCCAATTGTAAACCTTGCCCTGTTGCACGTACCTATCCCTCTCCATTACTAAAGTGAAAGTCACAGAATTGTGGTCACTATCTCCAAAATGCTCCCCCACTAACAAATCTATCACTTGCCCTGGTTCATTACCCAGTACTAAATCCAATATTGCCCCTCCTCTGGTCGGACAATCTACATACTGTGTTAGAAAAGCTTCCTGGACACACTGCACAAACACCACCCCATCCAAACTATTTGATCTAAAGAGTTTCCACTCAATATTTGGGAAGTTAAAGTCGCCCATGACTACTACCCTATGACTTCTGCACCTTTCCAAAATCTGTTTCCCAATTTGTTCCTCCACATCTCTGCTACTATTGGGGGGCCTATAGAAAACTCCTAACAAGGTGACTGCTCCTTTCCTATTTCTGACTTCAACCCATACTACCTCAATAGGGTGATACTCCTCGAACTGCCTTTCTGCAGCTGTTATACTATCTCTAATTAATAATGCCACCCCCCCACCTCTTTTACCACCCTCCCTAATCTTATTGAAACATCTATAACCAGGGACCTCCAACAACCATCTCACTATAAAAGGCATGAGGCACTCACACTCCGCCTCTTTCCACTGATGAACATCTGCAGAGTGAGTCGGGTGTATGTACAGTATCACACCTCCAGCACATGGCTAAGAGCTAGTCTGGTTCAGTCAGATAGAGTAACTACACTTAGGTTAGAAGAGAGTCAAACTCATGGAGAACTGTGCTACTGGTTCAATAAATCAGATTGAACTAACTTCAAGGTCCGGAGTATCTTTTGGTTAAAGCTGCATCGAGTTGCAGCCTGTGTTATCCCAGAGTACATAACACATCAATGTGGAGCACTAGAGCTCATTGCAGAGCAGGTTATCATCATCCTCCGTCCCATGGACCTGACCCGCTGTTACTGCCAACCCAGGGACCCCACCCCGTAGTGTGACAGGTATGTATCATGGAGGGAGTTGCTGGAGGGGGGTGGCCGGGGGGAGTGAAGGGGATGGTGCCCCTGGACAGTTCCGCCCCCTCCCTTCGTAATCGTTGAACCTGGAGGCGATCAGAGCGTCCCGTGCACGTTGGCCCTGGCGCACACATGTGTGGCCTTCCGTGCCTGCCTGCCCCCTTGTCCCGCCCATCTTCATCCTCCCCTACATCCTCCTTGTCCGATGAAGCCTGGCATTCCTCCTCCAGCACATCGCCACTCTGCTGCGCAATGTTATGGAGGACGCAACAGGCTGCCATGATGCGGGCGACCTGAACCACATCTTCAGGTGACAGAAGCACAACTAGATCATGCCCCTGGTCACTGTATGGGCTTATTTGCAGCGGGTCTCGGAGTTGGTCTGTGGCCTCCGGATAGGCGTCATCAGCCACGACTGCAGTGGATAACCCCTGTTGCCCAGGAGCCAATCCCCAGCTGGGGGGTGTCTCGAACATGTCAGAAATCATCGAGTGTGCCAGGATAAAGATGTCGTGCACATTGCAGGGTATCTGGCGCAAACATGTATGATACGCAGCTGATGGTCACATATCAGTTGCACGTTCATTGAGTGGTACACTTTTCGGTTCGTGTAGAGTGGCCTGTCAATTGCAGGTGCCTGTACAGGACCTGCATCCCGTCGATCACCCCCTGGACCCCGGGGCATGTCATCGATGGCAGCGAACCCCGTTGCCGAGCATTCTGGTGGGCTCTGTCCACATTGAAATGGATGTATAGAGCCGCCTGGGATTACAGGGCCTCCATGACAGCACGGATGCACCTGTGCACCGAGGTCTGTGAGAGATCCCAGACAGGTCCCCACTTGATGCCTGGAAGGACTCCACTGCACCCCACTGCGTAAAGGTTGAGGGCGACCAACACCTTGACAGCCATCGGGAGCGGGTGTATTCCCCCATACCCACACGGTGCCAGTTGCGCCATCATCTGGCAGATATGTTGCACTGTCTCTCTGCTCAGCCGGCGTCTTCGATGGCATGCTCGGTCCGGCAGATCCTCAAATAACAGGCGGTGCCGGTACACACGGGTCCTCATGTGACGCCTTCCTACCTCCTCCTCGGCCTGTTGACGGCTGACTCTCCAACCTGGGTGGCTGCCACCTGTCCCTCTGTGGCACACTCCGCTGCTGCAGCTTCCTCCTCCTCCTCAAGCAGCGCTCGCTCTTACAGCCGCAGGGCATCCCCTTAGGGCTGCAGCGACCAGCAGGAATGCCACCATTGCTGGTTGAATATCCATTGTCTGCAGGGGGCAAAAGGCCGACATGTTAACATGGTGTGTACCCCCTGTGCCCAACCAGGTCCACCGGGTTACAAGGTGCCCCAGTTGGCATTGCGGGCCCTGCACGCGCATGACCCGCCCCCGCCATTCCCGTAACCCTGACCCCACTGGTGGCCGACACCATGGAGGTTTCTGGTCCTGGCGCCTGTCCCTGATGCCAGGGGTGCCATCGGATGCCCTTGCAAGGCATATGCACCGTGGCCCCCATAGGGACTACTGTGGGTGTTGCCCTGAATGGGCTGCCGGTGGATGGCGGCTGGGTGGGGGGAGGGTTGGGGGGAGGGGGGGCAGGGCGGTGGGATGCAGGGATGGGGACGCCCATATGGCCGGTTATCTATGCAGAACCAGGGGCCAAGGTGGATGGTCAGTGGATAAGCAGTAAGGTCCACGCTAATGACGGTCCATGCCTGGGTACCGCCCCAGTCCTGTGGGGGGTCACCCCGGCCACTCGGCCTGTTCCCCCGTCAACCCCCGCTTCCCCCGGCACTGGCAAGGCCTCTCCCCGCCACACCAGCCAGCCTGGCCAGTGTCTGGCCCGGCAGGCCATAGTCACTCCTCTCCACGTGTGGGCAGCATGGTAGTATTGTGGCTAGCACAGTTGCTTCACAGCTCCAGGGTCCCAGGTTCGATTCCCGGCTTGGGTCACTGCCTGTGCGGAGTCTGCACATTCTCCCCGTATCTGCGTGGGTTTCCTCCAGGTGCTCCGGTTTCCTCCCACAGTCCAAAGATGTGCAGGTTAGGTGAATTGGCCATGCTAAATTGCCCTTCGTGTCCAATAACGATACGGGCATAGGGTGGCGGCGTGGGCTTAAGTAGAGTGCTCTTTCCAAGGGCCGGTGCAGACTCAATGAGCCGAATGGCCTCCTTCCGCACTGTAAATTCTATGATTCTATGTGTGCTACCTCCTCTCTCTCCTTCATCAGCGATCATGCCAGTTTCACGATTTTTAAAAGCACAAGTGAACTGCGCCGTCAGTAACTCGGCCCATCGGAGGAGGTGAATCGCGGAGACGCCGGAGAGTACCATTTCGGGCTCGCTAATGACATGCAAATGGTGTTTACTTTATGTGTGTTCCGGTACGTATTGACGCTGTCGAGGTGACAGGGCATCGCGATTTGGCACCCGCCGCGATTTGGCGTCGGAACCTATTCTCCGCCCAATCGCGTTTGCCAATTCCGGCATCGGCAAACGGAGAATTCTGGCCCTAGACTTTTATCTCACTGAACAACATGAAAGTTGACGTTCCTGAATATCTGCTTTCCGGGGAATGTCACTTATATTTATTTACTTATTTTTCTGTCAGTAGGTGTAAAAAAATGTTGACTGCCTCTGGAATGTCCCAAAATATGGTGTGCTCACGAAGCCAATGGCTTGACTAATGTTTGTCACACTGGTGACTGGTCTGACACCGGTTTCCATTACATGATGCCATTTTGTAAACATGAGCAACCATTTTCCGTCAACAAATCTGAATGACTAATTTGTCGAACTCGTGTTTTTGTGGAGCTCTTTTCACAAGTCGTCAACCAACTTGGTTTTCTGAATTCCAGGCTGCCTCAGGACCCACCTCACAATCTGACGTGTTATTATTTTATCCCGTTCTGTTAAAATCAACAGAAGATGTTGCCGAGGAGTACAGTAAACTCCATATAGTTGTCTGCCCATCTGTTTGTAGCTAAAATCAGTGATTAAGGTTTACTTTCCAAAGGAAGATTTTTATTAACAAAGACCAGTGTGTGGTGGGTGTGCTGCTGCAGAAAAGCTTCTAGCTGGTAGTTCAAAATCTAACATGGAATCCTGCCTGAAGGAGTCATCTCGCCAGAGTCCCAAAGGACCTTAAGCATCTCTCTCCATTAGAGAGAGACAATTTTTGGCAACTCATCGCTTGAGGGGTGCCGCTCCACAAGCTCGGGGTAAGGCAAGGAGGCAGGATCTCGATTAAATACCACAACCAGTACAGGGATTGAACAAGTGCCATTGGCGTCATTCTAAGCCATCTAAGCCAACTGACCTCCTACCGACCTGAAGGAAAAGTTCACTAACATTATTCAATTAAGTGACTGCAGTCATCAAATTATTAAAGAAGTCAATAGAACTCTAATGTTATTTTGAAATATCAGTGGATGGGCTGTTCAGCACTTACTGCTACTGGATGTTAGCCTGCCGCACAATCCTCCTCCTAGCTCCTCAAAAGATGACACCTTGCATTCTGTGGCCCTCTCCTGGCATTTCCTCTTCCCCCTGCAATAACAAAACCATAAACGTCAGGGATTGACAGGGGTGTAGCTCTGCCACATTGTACTGGCCCTATTTAAAGGAGTTCGAATTCACCACTGGCTAGATCCGGTTCCCAGTTTCCAGCTCACAACCTTCCTCTGCCCAATTGGTTCCGATATTTTCCAATTAAGCACTACTTTCCCAATTGCGCGCCATCGTGCCTTCAGCCTCGAAACTGAAGCTAACAATCTGGGAGACAGGACGGATGAGTGAGAGGTGAGCAGTACGTTAGCGATGAGTCAGCCTGTAAAGTGGTATATTCCACCTGCATCACCTCACCTCATCAAATTCAACCGGACAAAAACCTTTTCAGCCTGCAGAGATTTCATTGCAGAGGAAAATAACACTTAGCTCCCAGCAGCATGGACAACCCAAAGCAGCTTTCTCCGGACACGTTTGTGCTGCTGATGGTGCCGGTCAAGGACTGGCAGATCCCACATGAGGGCAAGTGTCATCTCCATCCTTTGCTCTCTTGAACTGTTTACTCTCACAGGAGGATGTTGCCTGCTTTACCTGACTGGGACCTAGCAGAAGACATTTTGTACCATCAGCAGTGAGGAGTGAACAGTCCTGATGACTGGGGGATGTCATCTGTTCTCTGCCTCTTAAAGGACATTTTTCCATTTATGTAGCAGCTTTTAGCACCTCAGGTTGATCAAAGTGAATGAGGTACTTTTGAAATGTTTTCATTTTCAAAACAAAACTACCAAAATTGTGCACAGTAAGCTCCCACAAACAGGATTGAGATGGTGGCCAGAAAACCTGTCTTAATTGTTGAAGGATAAGTATTGGCCTAGATACTGGGCCTGTCCTTGCTATCCTTTGAAATTGTGGCTGTGGGACCTTTAACATCCACTTCAGACAACACACGAGAACTTGTTTTAACTTTCTCAGGCCTGACCCTCCAACAGTGCATCTCTCCCTCGGTCCTGCCCCTCTGACAGAGCACTGCTCCTTCAGCCCCGCCCTCTGATAGTGTGGTGTTCCCTTGGTCCTGACCCTCTGACAGTGTGGTGCTCCCTCACTACTGACCCTCTGACAATGCAGTGCTCCCTCAGTACTGACCATCTGCAGTACAGTGCTCCCTCACTACTGACCTTCTGACAATGCAGTGCTCCACTAACCATCTGCAGTGCGGTGCTCCCTCACTACTGACCCTCTGACAATGCAGTGCTCCACTAACCATCTGCAGTGCGGTGCTCCCTCACTACTGACACTCTGACAATGCAGTGCTCCCTCATTACTGACCATCTGCAGTGCGGTGCTCCCTCACTACTGACCTTCTGACAATGCAGTGCTCCACGAACCATCTGCAGTGCGGTACTCCCTCACTACTGACCCTCTGACAATGCAGTGTTACCTCAGTACTAACCATCTGACAGTGCAGCACTCCCTCAGCCGTGCACTGGAAATAAGAGCCTTTATTTTTGTGCTGAAGTCTCTGGAGTGGAACTAAAGGCGTGGTGCTGCTGGAACACACCCGAGCACTGCTCCAGCACTCTCTATTTAATATTCCTTTATATGCAGGGCACAAGTGTAAGTTTGCCAGGAGTTCCAGAAGTTTGAGTTCAGGACAGATGTTAAGAGTTGAGCAGACTGTCTGGAGCTCGTGGTGTGACTGTGAATCCAGAACCTGGGGAGGTTAGGAGATGGCAGAGGAAGGCCGGGCCAGGAAGGTGGGCATCGCGCTGCTACTGCTGAACGTCTCTTGAATCAATGTGCTGCAACAGTAACAGTGGTAACCCTCCTGTACAGCTCCCGGAATGTGAAAAAACACAGACTTTACATCTCCCTGCACACAGCTTTGTCATAAACTGGCATCTCAGGGTTCTCAGGGCCTAAAGCAGCATCAATATCCCCAAAACCTCTGCTGTGTTTGCCTACTGAACAATAATTCCTTGACTGTGATGTCCTGAGGATGTGAAACACAGCATAGTGTTTTTATTCCCTGCGGGTAGCTTTACATGGAACTTCCAGCACAGAAACAGGCCATTTGGCCCACGTCATCTATGTCTGTGTTTTACGTTCCACACAAGTATCCCCCCCCACTTCTTGATCACACGATCAGGGTAACCTTCAGCTTCTTTCTTCCTCATGTGTTTATGAAATTCCTTTCGTGTATCTGGTCTAGAATCGTACAAGGGGTACAGCGCAGAAAGAAGCCATTCAGCACATCTTTTCTTGTGTGAGTTATCTGGAACAGCAACGCTGCTAGTCCCAGACCTCTTCTTTTCCCTATAGCCTAGTTCAGTTTTTCTGTTCCGATAATTATCTTTTGGAAACCACAATTGAATCTATCTCCACCACATTCTCAGAGAATGCATTCCTGATCCAAACTACTTGTTGCATAAAGAGATTTTTCCTCATGCTGCCTCTGGTTCCTTTGTTAATTACATTAGGGTTCTTGACCTTCTGCTGATCTGAACAGTATCTCCCCATTTATACTGTCCAGACCTTTCATGATTTGGAACACACCAAACACATCTCCTCTCAACCTTCTTGTCATGATATTCAGATAAACATCATGGTGCAAACACACATACACACTGATGGACAGATCAACGGACCAATCAACACACACACAACATCATAGCCAATCACAAGCAAGGGCACACGCACTATAAAACGGGGAACACCACAGTTCCCGCTCATTCCAGCAGGAGACAGCTCAGGGCACAGAGCTCACAGCAAGCCACTCAGACATTCACCATGTGCTGAGTGCCTCTCCAAGATAGTGTTAGGGCTGGGTCCACAGGTTAAAGGGTAATGAACGAACCACAGTAACAAGTTTACAGATGTTGTTATTGATAGTGATAAAACAGAGTTGTACCATCTGCAACCGTGTTGGTTCGTCTGTGTAGCAGAGCACCCAACACAACACTTCTCTTCAAGGACAATGGCCCAGCTTCGCCAATCTACCTGTATAACTGAAGTCATCCACTCCACCCTTTCTATAGCCTTCGCATCCTTCCTCTTGAGACTGAACCAGTGTTTTATGAGGGTTCATAACTTACACTTATACAGCATATCGATTTATCCACCAAATAATACGGTACTTGCATTTGAACTCTATGCTCTTATTTATAAAACGCAGGGCGGCACGGTGGCGCAGTGGTTAGCACTGCTGCCTCACAACGCAGTGACACAAGCTCAATTCCGGCCTTGGGTGACTGCGTGGAGTTTGCATGTTCTCCCTGTGTCTGCGTGGGTTTCCTCCCACAGTCCAAAGATGTGTAGGTTAAGCGGGGCAGGGGAGTAGGCATAAGTAGGCTACTCTATCAGAGGGTTGATGCAGACTCAATGGGCTGAATGGCCTCCATTTGCACTGTAAGGATTCTATGTAGGAATTCTATGTAGGATTCAGTACAATTTATTAACTACTTTCCCAACCTACCCTGTTACCTTCAATGATTTATGCACATATCCCTCTGCCCCTGCATCCCTTTCGAATTGCTCTCTTTATTTTATGTCACCTTTCCTCATTCTTCTGACAAAAAAATTATCGCTTTGTACTTCCCAACATTAAATTTCATCTGTCACATGTCTGCCCATTCCACCTTCCTGTGTATATCCTTTTGAATTCTATCACAATCCTCTTCACAGTGCACAATACTTACAAGTCTTGGATTATCTGCAAATTGTGAAATTGTGCACTGTACACCCAGGACTTGCTTATTTATGTAAATCAAGGAAACTTAGAAACATAGAAAATAGACGCAGGAGCAGGCCTTTCGGCCCTTCGAGCCTGCTCTGCCATTCCTTATGATCATGGCTCATCAACCAATTCGATAGCTTAATCCCGCGTTCCCCCCATATCCTTTGATGCCCTTTGCCTCAAGTGATATATTTAACTGCTTCCTGAAAACATACAAAGCGGGATCCTCCATCGGCTGACGCCAAAATCAGGAAAGGCGATTGGGCGGAGAATTGCTTTCAATGCCGGAAACGTGGCGGGCGCCCGGTTCACGCCAAATCGCAATTCTCCGGTGCCTCGACAGCGGCATCAATGCGTTCTACTCCGCATGTACAGTAAATACCGTTTGCATATCATTAATGGGCCTGACCCGGGATTCTCCGGGACCACTGCAATTCTCCGCCTCCATTGAGGGGAATTTCTGGTGGCGAGGCTCACTTGTGCTTTTATAAATCAGAAGCAGGCGTTGTGGCTGATAAGGGAGAGAGAGGAGGTAAGACGTGCAGAGGTGCAACCGCGGGCTGTCGGTCCTGACACTGGCTGGGCTGGCTAGGGTGTGGACTGGTCCTACCAGGGCTGGGTGGGGGTGGGTGGGGGTGGGGGCTGATGGGGGGAAAGGCCGTGGGGCCAGGGCCCGGGTGACCCCCACAGGACTAGGACAGTGTCCAGGCATGGGCTGCCGTTGCCATGACCTGCAAGGCAGCCACCTTGCTGCACACCCCACTGATCACCCACCTTGGCCCCTGGTTCTGCAGAGTGCCACCGGCTGTATGGGTGGCCCCACCACACCGCCCCCACACACCAGCCCCCACCCCCGCTCCCCTCCCTCTGCCATACCAACCCCTCCATCTTGCAGCCAACCCCAGGGCAATGTCCACAGTAGCCCCTACAGGGCGGGCCAGACGGATGCCATGGAGCACACATCTCGCAAGGGCAGCGCCAGCCGATGGTATCCGTGGCAGCAGGGGTGGGTGCCAGGGCCAGAGGCCCCCAGGGGGCCAGGCACCGACAGGGTCAGGGGTGCTGGGGTGGCTGAGGGACATGCATGGGCGGAGCCCGTAGTGCCAACCGGGGCCACCGTGTAGCCCATGGAGCCTGGCTTGGCATGTGCCATGCTAACATGTTGGCCTTCCACACCCCCTGCAGACACTGGTGTTTGCCTTGGTGGTGGTCGCAGTTCTGCGAGATGCCCTATGGCTGCGTGAGTGGGGGCTGCTCGGAAAGGAGGGGGAAGCTGTAGCAACGGGGTGGGCAGCAGCTGTGCGGTCAGCAGCGGAATAGGCTGCAGAAGACTGGGCTGCAAAGGGGCAGGTGGCGGCCACACAGTTTGGGGTGCCGGCAGCCCAACAGGGTGAGGAGTAGAAGGTGCCAAGGAGGCGCCGCAAGAGGCATCGTGTGTACCGGCACCTTCTGTCATTCGAGGACTTGCCAGACCGGGCATGCCTTCAGAGACTCTGGCTAAGCAGAGAGACAGTGCTACACATCTGCCAGATGATGGCACACCTGGCACCGCCGGGGTGTGGAGGAGGATAGCGTACCCAATGACCGTCAAGATGACGATCGCCCGGAACCTCGATGCGACGGGGTCCTTCTAGTTGCCGAGTAGGGACCTGTCCGGGATCTCACAGACCTCGGCACACAGGTGCATCCATGCCGTCACGGAGGCCCCATATGCCCAGGCAGATCATTATATCTATTTCCATGTCGACCGAGCCCACCAAGATGCCCAGGCAGCGGGGTTCACTGCCATCGCCGGGATGCCCTGGGTCCAGGGGGCGATAGGCAGGATGCATGTCACCCTACAGGCACCTGTGGATAACTAACCAAAGGGGGTACCACTCAATGAACACCCAGCTGGCCTGTGACCATCAGCTGCGCATCGTGCACCTCTGCACCTGATACCCGGGTAGTGTGCACAACTCCTTCATCCTGGCACGCTCGATGATTTCTAAGACAATAAGACAGAGGAGTAGAATTAGGCCACTCGGCCCATCGAGTCTGCTCCGCCATTCAATCATGGCTGATATTTGCTCATCCCCAGTCTCCTGCCTTCTCCCATGTTCAAGGGGCAACCTGCCCGGCTTAGGGGTTGGCTCCTGGGCGACAGGGGTTACCCGCTGTGGCCGTGGCTGATGATGGATTTGGGTGAGCCCTGCATGCGAGCTGGACAGTCCATCACACGGTCCGTCGAATCCCTGGGGTGGGGGAGCTCGGGACGGTGAGAGCACAGGGCAGAGGGGGGGTGGGGGGGGATGGTCGTCCCACAGGGCGTCACTGGTTCCCCCCCCACCCGCCCCCTCCCAGCCAGCTCGGGCCAGCCCACCCCCAAACCCATCAGGCAGAGCACTGAGGCAGGTTTTGGAGGTGTTAACAGGTGTTTATTGTGTGGAAATATCTACACAGTCTGTGCTCTAGCCCCTATAACTAAACAGTGCCCTACACCCATTCCAACTTAACTGGTGTCTAACTTTCTGGCCTTACGGGCCATAACACTGCATCTAGTTGGTTCCCCAGACAGTACAGCAGGGGTGGAGGCAACCAGCTGTGGCACCTGCCCTGCGACAAGGGTCCCTGTTGGCGCCCATCTCCTGCAGTGTTCCAGCACCTCCCCCACGGGAGTCACCAGCATTGGCTCCAGCACCTCCTCCTCCCTCGGGGTGCCCGATAGCCCCTGGGCTACTCCATTGGTGGGGGTGCGAGTGGAGCCATCCCCTGAGGCCCCCCGCCACCTGATGCTGCCAATCCTGGAGGCCCACTCTGGTCTCGACCAACGGCTGCACGCTCGAGGTCATGGAGCACAGGGAGTGGACCATCTCCATCTGGGACTGCACCGCATCAGCCAGTGACTGGGCCACCTCCCTCTGGGTCTGGGCCATCTCCCTCTGAGACTGGGCCACCCCGCCCAGTGTCTGCACAACGCCGGCCAGCGCCTGGGCAATGCCGCCGCCGATCCCAGCAATGGCCTGCTGTGACTGGGCCATGCTGAGGAACGCCCCTGCAACGTCCAGGTGGCTCTGGCACATGGCTGCCTGTGAGAGGGCAGCCCTGTCGTGGGCCTCGGCCACCACCTACACAGAATGTCCCAGGCCTTGGACATGCTGACCCATAGCCAAAACCGTCGCCCCCAATGCCTCCACCGCGGACGCCACCCGTGCAGTGTCAGCCTGGGTGGCACGCATGACTGGCACCACCCCCTGCTCCTGCACACGGATGGACTACACCACATGTGCCTGCGAGTGCTGGGTGCCGGCCGCCATTCCCTCTTGTGGTCCCTGGGTCTTTGGCTGCATCTGCACTGTGGCTGGGACTGGATGTTCCAGAAGCCCGGGACCTGTCTGGATGGCGGCTGGCTCCTGGGGCCGGCCTGCCCTCCAACTGTCCGGCTCCTTGGCTGCTGCTACCTCCACCTGCTGCACTGGATGCAATGTGAGGTGCGCAGCAGATAGTGTCCCAGGATCTTCTTCCCTAATGTGCACAACCGAGGTGATAGTCTCTGGGATGCTGGAGGGTGTTGGAGACAGTTGTGACGGAAAGTCAGTGTCCTCCTCTGACCCGAGCTCCAGGATGTCCTGAGTCTCGGGCAGAGGGCTGGTATTCGGGCTGCACTCCCCGTCAGTGCACAGCAGTCTGGGGGGCAGCGGCTCTGGCACTGGCTGGGGGCGGGAGACTCCGGATGAACCGCAACCATCTCCGACATATATGGTCAGACAGTGGGGGGGGGGGGGTTGTGGGGGGGTTGTGGGGGGGTTGTGGGGGGGGTTGATGAGGGTGGGGGGGGGGGCTGAGGGAGGCGTGGGTTGAGGGAGTGGAGGATTGCAGATTGAAGGGGGTGTGGGGGGTGGGGGGTAGTGTCCACACATGTGTCATGGGGATCCGCAACTAAGCAGGGTCTCACTTCCTCGCCCGGTGCCTAACTCCACCTCGCTGACCTCCCTTTGCTCCGGATCGCCGACCACATCCAGTGCCCTCTGCCCGGGCATGGTGAGGGGCCGCAGTTCAGGTGGTCCCCCTTCGGTCTTCTCCCGCTCCCGGCGGTTCTGTACGGCCTTCTCCATGGGGTGGGGATGATGGCCTCAGTGGCCAGGGCACCTGGCCACGGCAGCAGGCATGGGTGCTGGCATGTGGGGTAGGATGGGGGTTTGGCCACCCCCCATTTGGGGAGGGGCCGGGTTACGAGTGTGTGCGTGTGTGGGGAGGCGTTAGTGCCAAGGGGCACGGAGCAGCCAACTCATCCTGGCCGCCCTGAGGAGGTCGTGGAGTTTCGTCCGGCACTGCGTGCCAGTCTGGGCAATGTTGCCCATGGCGCTGACCGCCTCTGCCACCTGCGCCCAGGCATGCCGAACGGTGGCGCCTGGCTCCTTCCTCCCTGGCTGGGGTACAGGGTCATCCTTCTCTCCTCCACGGCGTCCATGAGGATGTCCAGCTCAGTGTCACTGAACCGTAGCGCTGCTCTCCTTCCAGCCATCTTGTTGACTGGGATGATTTGTGAGGGGGGGGAGGACCGTTTAAGTGTGGATACAGCGTGTGAGCCTCATGTGCGCCAATCACGGACCCGGCGAATCCGGCGCCGTTTTGCATGGAATTGATTGCGTTACACCTGGTGAAGGTGCTAGGCTATTTAAAGTAGCTGAATCAATGCAGCTGTTGCGCCTTTTTTCTGTTTCTGCCGGCGTCGGCACTTTGCCTCAAAATCGGAGAATGCAGCCCTTAGTCTCAGAAACGGAGAATCCGGCCGCCAATGTTTTGGTCTCAACTACTTCTGTGGGAAAGAACTGCACAGGCTCACCACTGTGCAAAAGCAGCATTCTCTCTACAACCAGCCCCAGTCAGAAATAAGTCTTCTGTAATTCATGTTTTAGGCATGAATTAAAGAATTAAACTGTTGCGTAATGAAATTTTTAGCCATGCTAAATACTAGTGATTCATAATACCACATGGTTTGCAATAAAATGCCCACTGGCACTAATACTTTTCACTTAAAAAGCATAGTTTTACTGACTTGGGAACGCGGTGAGAAAACAATGTTATAGTAGATTAAGAAAAGATCCTGAGGTGTATTGACAGGGTGGATATGGAGAGAATCTAGAACTAGGGGTCACTGTTTAAGACAGGGTGTGGTAATACCAGGTATTGCAGTACCTGAGAGGTGGATGACCATTGGCTAGATCTAGGAGTCTACCATTGGCTAACGTACATAGCTCCGCCCTGAGAGGCGGAGTATAAGAACCAATGCCGTCCCAGCAGCCTTCACTTTCTGTATCGAAGCTGCTGGGTACAGTTCTAGCTGATTAAAGCCTATTAGTTATAACTCACCTTGCCTCGAGAGTAATTAATTGTGCATCAATTTAATCAGCTATTACTTCTGAAAGGATGGATCTCCGCATCAAGCTGGAGTGCCTTCAACTCAGCCCCCACGCAGACAACTCCACTGCTATTTTCAAGCATTGGCGGACGTGTTTTAAGGGCTACCTCGACACGGCCGCCGACACCCCCACGGAAAGGCAGAAAATGCACCTTCTACGCTCGCGGGTCAGCCCTGGGATCTACCCTCTGATCGAAGAGGCGGCGAACTATGCTGCAGCTATCGAGCTGCTAGAAGGACATTACATCCGTCCTGTGAACCAGGTCTACGCCTGTCACTTGCTGGCAACTAGAAGGCAAAGCCCTGAAGAAACACTGGAAGACTTCTATCGGGCACTACTAGTGCTGGGCAGAAACTGTGGCTGCCCACCAGTTACGGGGAACGAGCACATGGAACTTTTAATTCGGGATGCTATTGTGGCAGGTATGACTTCCCCCGACATCCGCCGAAGGCTCCTTGAAATGGACACACTGGGCCTCACTGAGGCACGGGCCCTGGCGGGGTCCATGGACGTTGCGTATAAAAACACACTGGCCTTTGCCATCGGACGCACGGCGCCCCCCTGGGCTGAGTGGAACCCCGTCGCGGCAGCCCCCCAGACTTTCCCGCTAACCACGCAGGCCTGCACGGCGAGACGGCCCGCTATCACCGCCGGCCAACGCTTCTTCTTCTGCCGGAAGGCGAATCATCCACGCACGCGCTGCCCGGCCCGCGGCGCCACCTGCAATGGGTGCGGCAAGAAAGGCCACTATGTCGCGGTCTGCCAGGCCCGCTCCGTGGCCGCGGTCTCCAGCGACTATCAGCAGCCTTTCTTTCAGGCCCCGGCTGTCCAAGGCCCTCCGCCGCCCTCCTATCCCCAGGCAGCGTGCAACCCACGGCCGCGGCCATTTTGCCCCCCGGCCACCACACTGGATGGGTGGCCGCCGCCATTTTGTCCCTCGCCGCCGCCATCTTCAACATCCCCGGACTCCATGTGCGACCCGTGGCTGACGCCATCTTGGATGGGGTCTCAGGCCCCTAGCACAGTCAACGACTCGCTGCCCGACCAGAACTCCTCCTTACTCCAGCTGGCCTCCGTTACCCTGAACCAGAGTTGGCCCCGGACGCTAGCGAAAGCCACTACAACGATCGCCATCAACGGCCATGTGACGTCATGACTGATCGACTCCGGGAGCATGGAAAGCTTTGTCCACCCTGACACGGTAAGGCGCTGTTCTCTTGTCACCCATCCCGTAAACCAACGATCTCCCTGGCCTCCGGGTCACACGCAGTGGAGATAAAGGGGTTCTGCCTAGCGAACCTCACTGTTAAAGGCAGGGAATTCCGCAATTTCCACCTGTACGTTCTGCCGCACCTCTGCGCAGCCACCTTCCTTGGGCTGGATTTCCAGTGCCACCTACAAAACCTGACCTTTAAATTTGGAACCCTATACCCCCCCTTACTGTCTGCGGCCTCGCAACCCTTAAGGTCGACCCGCCTTCCCTGTTTGCGAACCTCACCCCGGATTGCAAACCCGTCGCCACCAGGAGCAGACGGTACAGTGCCCAGGACCGGACCTTCATCAGGCCCGAGGTCCAACGGCTGCTGAAGGAAGGGGTCATCGAAGCAATAAACAGCCCCTGGAGGGCTCAAGTAGTGGTGGTAAAGACCGGTCATCGACTATAGCCAGACCATCAACAGGTTTACGCAACTGGACGCGTACCCTCTGCCCCGTATAGCCGACCTGGTAAACAGGATTGCGCAATACAAGGTTTTTTTTCCACGGTGGATCTCAAGTCTGCCTACCACCAGCTACCCCTCCGTAATGGTGACCGCCAGTACACTGCCTTCGAAGCGGATGGGCGGCTCTATCACTTTTTAAGGGTTCCCTTCGGTGTCACGAACGGGGTCTCGGTCTTCCAACGTGAGATGGACCGAATGATTGACCGGTGCGGCTTACGCGCAACATTCCCGTATCTTGATAACGTCACCATCTGCGGCCCTGACCAGCAGGACCACGACACCAACATCCTAAAATTTCTCCAGACCGCAAATATCCTTAATCTGAACTACAATAAGGATAAATGCGTGTTCAGCACCAACCGTCTAGCCATCCTAGGCTACGTAGTGCGAAATAGAGTCATAGGCCCCGACCCTGAATGCATGCGCCCCCTCATGGAGTTCCCCCTCCCTCACTGCCCCAAGGCCCTAAAGCACTGCCTCGGCTTCTTCAGCTATTATGCACAATGGGTCCCTAATTATGCCGACAAGGCTCGACCCCTGATCCAGTCCACAACCTTCCCCCTGTCGACGGAGGCCCGCCAGGCCTTCTGCCGCATCAAAGCGGACATCGCAAAAGCCACGATGCGCTCCATCGACGAGTCCCTCCTCTTCCAGGTCGAGAGCGATGCGTCCAACGTAGCTCTGGCGGCCACCCTCAACCAGGTGGGCAGGCCCGTGGCTTTCTTCTCACGCACTCTCCATGCTTCTGAAATTCGCCACTGGCCGGAATTACCTGGCCGGCAGGAGATTCACTCTCCTCACGGACCAACGGTCGGTGGCCTTCATGTTCGCTAATGCACAGCGGGGCAAGATTAAGAACGACAAGATCTTGTGGTGGAGGATAGAACTCTCCACCTACAATTACGAGATCTTGTACTGTCCCGGGAAGCTGAACGAGCCTCCTGATGCCCTGTCCCGCGGCACTTGTGTCGCCGCACAAGTGGACCGCCTCCGAGCCCTCCACGAGGACCTTTGCCACCCGGGGGTCACTCGTTTCTTTCATTTCATCAAGACCCGCAACACGCCCTACTCCATCGAGGAGGTCAGGACAGTCTCTAGGGACTGCCAAATCTGCGCGGAGTGCAAACCGCACTTCTACCGGCCAGAGAGAGTGCATCTGATAAAGGCTTCCCGTCCCTTTGAACGCCTCAGCATGGATTTCAAAGGCCCCCTCCCCTCCACCGACCGCAACACGTATTTCCTGAACGTGATTGACGAGTACTCCCGGTTCCCATTCGCCATCCCCTGCCCCGACATGACCGCAACCACCGTCAATAAGGCCCTCCAGGGTATTTTTACACTGTTCGGTTTCCCCGCATACATTCACAGTGATAGGGGGTCCTCCTTTATGAGTGACGAACTGCGTCAATTCCTGCTCAGCAAAGGCATCGCCTCCAGCAGGACGACCAGTTACAACCCCCGGGGAAATGGGCAGGTAGAAAGGGAGAACGGAACGGTCTGGAAGACCGTCCTGCTGGCCCTACGGTCCAGGAATCTCCCACTCTCCCGATGGCAAGAAGTCCTCCCAGTGGCCCTTCACTCCATCTGGTCGCTGCTCTGAACTACCACAAACCAGACACCTCACGAACGTCTCCTTGTTTTCCCCAGGAAGTCCTCCTCCGGGACCTCGCTCCCTTCCTGCTGCGGAAACATGTGAGGGCGCACAAGTCGGACCCGTTGGTTGAGAGGGTCCACCTGCTGCATGCCAACCCCCAGTACGCCTACGTAGCGTTCCCCGATGACCGGCAAGACACGGTCTCCCTTCGGGACCTGGCGCCCGCCGGAGCCCCACGCGCACCCGCACCATTGCCCCAACCCCCGCTCTCCCCGCAGCACCTGACCGGAGGGTCAGTACTGCCGCCGCCCCTACCCAGCGCCGAACAAGCACGGATGCCCCCTACAGGTGCCCCTCCTCCCTCCCCACTTTTCACCCCAACAGTGCCGCCTAGGGGTGATGAAGCTGCCTGGGAGGAAGACACCACGTTCCCGGAGTCAAAACCGCCAGGGCCTCCACCAGGATCATCGCCAAAGCCCAGACGCTCCAGAAGGACGACCAGGCCACGCGAACGTCTGATTGCTGCTCCATGAACACTTTTTCTGTTACCCTAGACATCACGGTACCTCCATACCTGGTCCTACCATGCAAAAGGTGACAGTAACGCTGGCCATCACCCCGCTGGGTTCTTTTTAACAGGGGGTGAATGTGGTACTACCAGGTATTGCAGTACCTGAGAGGTGGATGACCATTGGCTAGACCTAGGAGTCTACCATTGGCTAACGTACATAGCTCCGCCTTGAGAGGCGGGGTATAAGAACCAATGCCGTCCCAGCAGCCTTCACTTTCTGTACCGAAGCTGCTGGGTACAGTTCTAGCTGATTAAAGCCTATTAGTTATGACTCACCTTGCGTAGAGAGTAATTGATTGTGCATCAATGGGTTGCTCATTTAGGACAGAGATGAAGAGATTTTATTTCTCTCAGAGGGAAGCAAGTCTCGGGGACCCTTCCTCAGAAGGAAGTGGAAGCAGAAGTCTTTGAATGTTTTTAAGACAAAGCTAGATAAATTCTTGGTTAACATAGGAGTGAAAGGTTATTGGTGGTAAGCAGGAATATGGGGTTGAAGTTACAACAGATTAGCCATGATCGTACTGAATGGCGGAGAAGGCTTGAGGGGCCAAGTAGCCTACTCCTGATTCATATGTTAGTATATAGAAATAATATGGCCAACACATTTTCGTAAAACTCTTGCATCTCAAAATCTGGCACTCCATTACTGGGTATTAGATCACAGGAGAGGTGGCAGGGGTTAGGGTTGGCCGAGTGCGTGGAGAGAAAGCCTGTGACAGATTTATTTGAAGGGCTGGAAAAGTACTCCAGCTGTTCCTGTCCACCAAACAGTACTGGAAAAGTCCTTATCTGTTGGATCTGACAGCTCCTGCAATCCTTCAGCTCTGAGAAACTCATTCTGCAGATGATCATTCAATTATCTCCCAAATACTAAGGAACAGAGCATCATTAAAATACTATTACCAGTTGGCCTATCAGGATTAAACAACTGACACCCAACCCATAATGGTTAATTTGGCAAGTGGGTACTTTTGTGGGTTTCGGTTCCCATTTTGTTCAAATTTAACCTCCTTCACTCCTCTCCTGTCCATTGCGTGTGGGGAGGGGAGTGGGGGCTGGGGCCAGAAGCTTGGACGTTGCGATGCCCTGATTCCCATTATATAACTGGCAGTATATGGATATGGTGCCCATTCAATTCGCTCCAGCCTCATCACAGTGGACCTGCTTGGGTCAGGCTCATTTTCATATTGGAGGCTATCTCTTTTCAAGTTTTTTCCACCAATTAAGTGGCAATTTAGTGTGCCCAATCAACCTACCCTGTACATCTTTGGGTTATGGGGGTGAGACCCATTCAGACACGGGGCAATGTGCAAACTTCACACAGACAGTGACCCGGGGCTGGAATCGAACCCGGGTCCTTGGCGCCATGAGGCAGCAGTGCTAACCACTGTGCAACCGTGCCACCCTCTTTTTTTCTTAAGGAACCAGGAGAACTCAGTAAACATGACTACACTCTCAGGCAGAGCATTCCAGATCCTAATCACTTGCTGTGTAAAAAAATCAGTTTCCACCCTTCCACTCAGTTGAACGACTCTGAATAATATAATACTGTAACTCATAATTGTCTGTACATTTTTGTAAACCCAAGGAAAATATTAGCTCAGGAAACCGAATCCTTGAGTTGGGATTTGATGACTATCTCTCCTGTAACTACCTTTGCTGATTGTGATTAGTTGTTGCACAGCATCGTAAAGCCCTGCGATCCATTTTTAGTCCCTGATTGCGTTTACTGTACCATCCCCACTGAGTCAAAGCAACAATCAATTAATGACAGATTGGGAGAACAATTCTCTCTTTTCAATGGACATGTTCTGCAGCTCTACATGTAATTGGCTCAATTGTCTTATTGGCCACGGTGCTTTTCGTGGGTGTTTCGAAGCATTTATCTTCAGGAGAGCTACATGGAAGAAAATGAGTGTTCATTAAATTAGGATATCAGCAGGTGGTGTCAGAAGGTAGTCCACAATGGAATAATCTTCAACTTTGGTCAGTTGAATGGCCTCCCCTAGCTTTGGATTTTCTTGCATTATTGGTGCCTACCAGATGTATATTGTCCTTGCAGAGTGATCTGCAAACAGCATAAATAAAGCCAATAGGCTGGACTCCCCTTTCCCAGCCTGTAACCTGGTGTTGTAAGACTTCTTACTGTGCTCACCCCAGTCCAACGCCGGCATCTCCACATCATGTATTTCTCAGTGGTGCACCTTTCGCTGGTGACGGGATTCTCTGCTCCCACCGCTTGCCAATGGGATTTCCCATTGAAGCCACCCCACGCCACCGGGAAACCCATGGGTGAGGGTGTGTTTCTGGTGGGATGAATTAATCGTAACAGCCAGAGAATTCAGGCCAATTAATTTGTGGGCAAGACTTCCACCAAAAGCAATCAATGCGACACAATGGGCGAGGGTCTGCCGTAATCGGCGGGGCGGGCAACTCTGGCAGGAAGGAGTGGCATGAACCACTCCGGCATCGGGCTGCCCCAAAAGGGCGGAATCCTCTGCACCTTCAGGGGCTAGGCCGGCCCCGGAGTGGTTTGCGCTGTGCCAGCCGGCGGCGAAGGGGCTTTGCGCCACACCATGCCAATCGGTGCCGAAGGGCCTCTGCTGGCCAGCGCGAGTTGCCGCATGCGTGGGAGCGCCAGCGTGTGCTGGCGTCATCTCAGCGCATGCGCAGAGGGCTTCGTGTCTGCACCGGCCATGGTGGACCGCTACAGCCGCCGATGCGGAAGAATAGAATGCCCCCATGGCACAGTTCTGCCCGTGGATCGGTGGGCCCCGATTGCGGGCAGGCCACCGTGGGAGCACCTCCCAGTGCCAGATCACCCCGAGAACCCCGGAGGCCGCCCGCGCTGCCAGGTCCCGGCGGTAAGGACCTACTCTAATTTACGTCGGCGGGACCGGCGAAAGAAACGAGTGGCCACTCGGCCCATCGTGAGCCGGAGAATCGCCGGGGGGGCCGCTGCTAGCGGCCGCCGACCAGCGGCGCGATTCCCGCCCCTGTCAAATCCCCGGCGCCGGAGAATGCGGCAGTCGGCGGGGGCGGGATTCACGCCGCCCCCTGTCGATTCTCCGACCCAGCGGGGGTCGGAGAATTCCGCCCCCTTGTTTCCGTTAGGAAAAGAGCTGTGTGAATATCTGGTGAAAAGCTGAAACTGAGTTCCAAAGAAAACTATAAACTCGACGGTGAAAGACGGAAGGCAATTATTTCTGGTCTGCTGGGTACATGGGAATGTCATCTGTGGAATGCAACTGGTCAGGGTTGAATAATGAAGATTGCAATATTATATTAACATGCTTAACTTGAGTTTTCCCTCATTATCTAAGGGTCTGAGAGGTATTTCAGAAATTTGTCTTCTTGGAAGGTTTATCAATTGTTAAGTCACCCCACGTAGGCTAGATGTCTTGGTTTGCCACAGTACAGTTTGTATCCTGTGGGGTTGAGGTTTGATGGTGTTCCAACTCAGGCTGAAGGCACCAATGTGGCCACAACAGGCACCTGAACCAATAGGCCAAGGCCTACAGGCTGGCCCACAATTGGTACCCAGGCCTCAGTACTATTAACTAGATGAAATGTCAGCATTTCTAGTGCTTCTACAGACAGCTTGCGCATTTGAACGAATTAAATATCGGCCCACCTGCCTTGCCAGGAATGGTCAACAGTTAAGTCATGCGGGGAGAATGGGTAGAGGTTGGTGCAAAGCGCAGTGGCAGTGGAGGAGTGGGGGGTTTACCGATCTAGATGCTGTGGCGTCGGGAGCGCATTCATGCTCCTCCTGGCTCACCAGCATTGTTTTTATTGAAAATAACTTTTATTTTAAACCTACCTGTTGGTGGCAGCCTCTGCTTGGTCAACAGCAGCTGCTGAAGATTCTGAGTGGTTCAAACTCACTGCCTGCTTTGCTTTTTGGAGACTAATTTCAAAAAGTGATTTTTAAATAGATGTTGGGGTCCTCATTAGCAGTCGCAAGATGCCAGATACCTGTGTTAGGTTGCTGCTTGGGACAACTGGGGGAAAGGGCCCCACTATATCAGCAGTGGGCCGAACAAACAAAATGATTGCACACAGATCCTCTCACTACTGCATTTGACATCACTCTGTCTGAGAAATGAATATAGCGTTCACTAACTTTTACCACAGTGTGTTGTAAGGAGTGGACTGGATGGAATTATCAATTTGTTCCTCTTGGATGTTGTGCAACAGTCTCATGAAGATACAAATCTCTTTGCTTTCTCCCCAGTCTCTTTGCCTCATGGAGCCATGTAGCTGCAGGAGTTGAGCAGTGAGGGGAGAGATTATTCCCTTTCAGGGGACTGCTCAGAGATATGTGGGATTCTTCGACCCCCCGCCGGGTCGGAGAATCGGTGGGGGGCGGCGTGAATCCCACCCCGCCGCTTCTACGCCAGCTGCCGAATTCTCCGGCGCTGGTTTTCGGGCGGGGATCCCGCCTAGCCGGTCGGGGGCCGTTGGCAGCGGCCCCTCCGGCAATTCTCCGGGCCCCGATGGGCCGAGTGGCCACACGTTCCTAGCCAGTCTCGCCGGCGTGAAATGGATATGGTCCATACCGGCGGGACCTGGCTTGGAGGGCGGCTAGTGGAGCCCTCGGAGGGGTGTGGGGTGATCCGGCTCCTGGGGGGGCCCCCACGGTGGTCTGGCCCACAATCGGGGCCCACCGATCTGCAGGTGGGCCTGTGCTGTGGGGGCACTCTTTCTCTCCGCGCCGGCCTGTGTAAGGCTCTGCCATGTCCGGCGCGGAGAAGAAACCCCCTGCGCATGCGCAGGAAACATGCCAGCGGTTCTGCGCATGCGCCAGACCACGCTAGTGGTCCTGCGCATGCGCCAACTTGCGCCGTCTGGCGGAGGCCCTTCAGTGCCGGTTGGCACAGTGCCAACTCCTCCAGCGCCAGCCTAGCCCCCGGAAGTTCGGAGGATTCCGCAGCTTCCGGGCGGCCCGACGCCAGAGTGGTTCACGCCGCTCTTTGCCGCCGGTACGGCCGCCCTGCCGATTCTGGGAGAATCCCGGCCATGCTGTGGTGATCTTGTGTCAGCTCCCTTTCCAAATATTAGTTGAGCTACATTTTGACACCTTCCAGTGGCCCATTGGGTCTGTAATGGGCGAGTAACTGAATAAAATACTGTAACAAAGAACAAAGAACAAAGAAATGTACAGCACAGGAACAGGCCCTTTGGCCCTCCAAGCCCGTCCCGACCATGCTGCCCGACTAAACTACAATCTTCTACACTTCCTGGGTCCGTATCCTTCTATTCCCATCCTATTCATATATTTGTCAAGATGCCCCTTAAATGTCCCTATCGTCCCTGCTTCCACTACCTCCTCCGGTAGCGAGTTCCAGGCACCCACTACCCTCTGCGTAAAAAACTTGCCTCGTACATCTACTCTAAACCTTGCCCCTCTCACCTTAAACCTATGCCCCCTAGTAATTGACCCCTCTACCCTGGGGAAAAGCCTCTGACTATCCACTCTGTCTATGCCCCTCATAATTTTATATACCTCTATCAGGTCTCCCCTCAACCTCCTTCGTTCCAGTGTGAACAAACCGAGTTTATTCAATCGCTCCTCATAGCTAATGCCCTCCATACCAGGCAACATTCTGGTAAATCTCTTCTGCACCCTCTCTAAAGCCTCCACATCCTTCTGGTAGTGTGGCGACCAGAATTGAACACTATACTCCAAGTGTGGCCTAACTAAGGTTCTATACAGCTGCAACATGACTTGCCAATTCTTATACTCAATGCCCCGGCCAATGAAGGCAAGCATGCCGTATGCCTTCTTGACTACCTTCTCCACCTGTGTTGCCCCTTTCAATGACCTGTGGACCTGTACTCCTAGATCTCTTTGACTTTCAATACTCTTGAGGGTTCTACCATTCACTGTATATTCCCTACCTGCATTAGATCTTCCAAAATGCATTACCTCACATTTGTCCGGATTAAACTCCATCTGCCATCTCTCCGCCCAAGTCTCCAGACAATCTAAATCCTGCTGTATCCTCCGACAGTCCTCATCGCTATCCGCAATTCCACCAACCTTTCTGTCGTCTGCAAACTTACTAATCAGACCAGTTACATTTTCCTCCAAATCATTTATATATACTACAAAGAGCAAAGGTCCCAGCACCGATCCCTGTGGAACACCACTGGTCACAGCCCTCCAATTAGAAAAGCATCCCTCCATTGCTACTCTCTGCCTTCTATGGCCTAGCCAGTTCTGTATCCACCTTGCCAGCTCACCCCTGATCCCGTGTGACTTCACCTTTTGTACTAGTCTCCCATGAGGGACCTTGTCAAAGGCCTTACTGAAGTCCATATAGACAACATCTACTGCCCTACCTGCATCAATCATCTTAGTGACATCCTCGAAAAACTCTATCAAGTTAGTGAGACACGACCTCCCCTTCACAAAACCGTGCTGCCTCTCACTAATACGTCCATTTGCTTCCAAATGGGAGTAGATCCTGTCTCGAAGAATTCTCTCCAGTAATTTCCCTACCACTGAAGTAAGCCCGTAGTTCCCGGGATGATCCTTGCTACCCTTCTTAAACAGAGGAACAACATTGGCTATTCTCCAGTCCTCCGGGACATCCCCTGAAGACAGCGAGGATCCAAAGATTTCTGTCAAGGCCTCAGCAATTTCCTCTCCAGCCTCCTTCAGTATTCTGGGGTAGATCCCATCAGGCCCTGGGGACTTATCTACCTTAATATTTTTTAAGACACCCAACACCTCGTCTTTTTGGATCACAATGTGACCCAGGCTATCTACACCCCCTTCTCCAGACTCAACATCTACCAATTCCTTCTCTTCGGTGAATACTGATGCAAAGTATTCATTTAGTACCTTGCCCATTTCCTCTGGCTCCACACATAGATTCCCTTGCCTATCCTTCAGTGGGCCAACCCTTTCCCTGGCTACCCTCTTGCTTTTTATGTACGTGTAAAAAGCCTTGGGATTTTCCTTAACCCTATTTGCCAATGACTTTTCATGACCCCTTCTAGCCCTCCTGACTCCTTGCTTAAGTTCCTTCCTACTTTCCTTATATTCCACGCAGGCTTCGTCTGTTCCCAGCCTTTTGCCCTGACAAATGCCTCCTTTTTCGTTTTGACGAGGCCTACAATATCACTCGTCATCCAAGGTTCCCGAAAATTGCACACAGATCCTCCCACTACTGCATTTGACATTTCTGCATTTGAGAAATGAATATAGCGTTCACTAACTTTCTTCCTCACAGGAACATGCCGGTCCTGTATTCCTTTCAACTGCCACTTGAAAGCCTCCCACATGTCAGATGTTGATTTGCCCTCAAACATCCGCCCCCAATCTATGTTCTTCAGTTCCCGCCTAATATTGTTATAATTAGCCTTCCCCCAATTTAGCACATTCATCCTCGGACCACTCTTATCCTTGTCCACCAGTACTTTAAAACTTACTGAATTGTGGTCACTGTTACCGAAATGCTCCCCTACTGAAACATCTACCACCTGGCCGGGCTCATTCCCCAATACCAGGTCCAGTACCGCCCCTTCCCTAGTTGGACTGTCTACATATTGTTTTAAGAAGCCCTCCTGGATGCTCCTTACAAACTCCGCCCCGTCTAAGCCCCTGGCACTAAGTGAGTCCCAGTCAATATTGGGGAAGTTGAAGTCTCCCATCACCACAACCCTGTTGTTTTTACTCTTTTCCAAAATCTGTCTACCTATCTGCTCCTCTATCTCCCGCTGGCTATTGGGAGGCCTGTAGTATACCCCCAACATTGTGACTGCACCCTTCTTATTCCTGATCTCTACCCATATAGCCTCACTGCCCTCTGAGGTGTCCTCTCGCAGTACAGCTGTGATATTCTCCCGAACACGTAGCGCAACTCCACCTCCCCTTTTACATCCCCCTCTATCCCGCCTGAAACATCTTAATCCTGGAACTTTTAGCTGCCAATCCTGCCCTTCCCTCAACCAGGTCTCTGTAATGGCCACAACATCATAGTTCCAAGTACTAATCCAAGCTCTAAGTTCATCTGCCTTACCCGTAATGCTCCTTGCATTAAAACATATGCACTTCAGGCCACCAGACCCGCTGTGTTCAGCAACTTCTCCCCGTCTGCTCTGCCTCAGAGCCACACTGTCCCTATTCCCTAGTTCTCCCTCAATGCTCTCACCTTCTGACCTATTGCTCCCGTGCCCACCCTCCTGCCATACTAGTTTAAACCCTCCCGTGTGACACTAGCAAACCTCGCGGCCAGGATATTTATGCCTCTCCGGTTTAGATGCAACCCGTCCTTCTTATACAGGTCACATCTGCCCCGGAGGAGCTCCCAGTGGTCCAGATAATGGAAACCCTCCCTCCTACACCAGCTGTTTAGCCACGTGTTTATCTGCTCTATCTTCCTATTTCTAGCCTCACTGGCACATGGCACAGGGAGTAATCCCGAGATTACAACCCTCGAGGTCCTGTCTTTTAACTTTCTGCCTAGCTCCCTGAACTCCTGCTGCAGGACCTCATGCCCCTTCCTGCCTATGTCGTTAGTACCAATATGTACAATGACCTCTGCCTGTTTGCCCTCCCCCTTCAGGATGCCCTCTACCCGTTCGGAGACATCCTGGACCCTGGCACCAGGGAGGCAACATACCATCCTGGAGTCACTTTCACGTCCACAGAAGCGCCTATCTGTGCCCCTGACTATAGAGTCCCCTATTACTATTACTCTTCTGCGCTTTGACCCTCCCTTCTGAACATCAGAGCCAGCCGTGGTGCCACTGCTCTGGCTGCCAGAAGATAACTGTAGAAGATAATAGATTATATCTAAACTGATTTTTGCCTAATCAGAATTAGGGTTGTCATGGTTGAATCTTCTCCTCCCTTCCTCATCTAATTGCAGGGCAGAAAGCTTATGTCAGCATCTTCATCTCTTACTTGCTTGGATGAGGGATAAAATCAGGCACTGCTGAACTTCAACCTCGGCCAAAAAGCTTACTAATATTGGGTGGATGTTCCTAGACTTTGTTTTGTCAGGTATAAAGAGGAATGTTCGGCAACCTCACCTGACATAACATTTTAAAATGGGGTTATGGGCATTGCCGGCAAGGCTAAAATGTATTTCCCATCTTTAGTTGCCCTTGAGAAGGTAGTGGTGTACCACATACTGAACCACTTGGCTGCGATATCGCAGAATCCCGGCCACGGTTTTACATTTTTTCTGAGGAAAGTTTTGCAATGGATGATTTGTTTCATTAGCTGAAGCTGGATAAGCAGAGTTAGTTTGGTGTAATAGAATGAGAGAAGGATGATATGTAAGCCAATGTTAAGGGCTCCGTATCTGAGAAATGGATACAAATTTAAGAAGTTATATAAAAGGAGGTATAGCTTTAAGAAATCATCAACCTTAATTGGCTTTAATCAGGAACAACTTGCAGCTTGTAAGATGAGCGTGAGGTCAGGTGTAATGCCTGGATCTGATACGTCTCTCTTGTGGGGACCATGAATTGGATTCAATTTGAATTGTTTTTTGGAGCAGGCAAGGAGCTGGCTAGGAGGTTTGCCCCTGTCCACACTCTCAGCTCTGGCTTTGTAAATCTGATAAAGTAATTTTAAAAAAGACACCGCTGTGTTGGGAAGAGGGCTTTGGGGAGGAAATCACTGTCATGTTCACCATGCCAAGTAAAGAAGCAACATGGGTGAATAAACCTAATTTGCTTTAAGATCCAGCCCGCTTGTCTAATTGACCCGGGCTTCCATCAGCTCGATACACTGGGTAAAACGTTTACGGTCAGATAAACAGTGTTGGACTACTTGGAGTGCAACACAACCACGTTGTACAAGGAACTTCCACCATGAAAGCATGTATTCTCAGGGCCAGGCTGGTTTGGAAAAATGTCAAGCTAAAATATGAAAAGGACTCAGTTTCGTGAAGAATGAGAATAAAGGACCACTAATGAACCCCTTTCTCTGTACCAGAATAGCCTTTCCTTAAAAAGAACAGATGTGAATTTTTTTGGGATTACAACTGGGCAATGTGAAAGAAAACGGAGCCCCTTCAAACTAATCTACATTCAGTCTTAAAGCTGGGATTTGGAGGCGCCTGAATTAATTATTGCAGACATGCTTTGGTGTCAAAGATCAGACTTTAACCTCAGTGTCTCCCAGTCTCTTTGAAAAATGTTTATACTAGTCATCCTTGATGTTTCAGCAAGCCACAGAAAAGGTTCACAGATCTGCCCGTCTCATAGCATTTGGAATAATCCTTGATGCACTTGTTCATTTTCATTCAGGATAGGGTGCTTCTTGCAAATTAGATATCAGGATCTTAGGTCAGGTCAGCACTCAGGAGTATAATGAGCTGAACAAGTTTTTGCCATTTTAGAAATACTTGCAGCAAATAGTCACCACATTCCAGTCCCAATCTGAATGATTTGAACGATTTTGAGATTGCTTCCTTCATTTGCATTGTATTGGGATTAAAGAAAGCACACACATTGAAAAAAAAAACACCAGGTGAGCAAGCTTGTTTGTGTTTGCGTTTATCCATCAGAAGTTTAAAAATCTTGTCACTGTGAAACGGTGCATTTTGTAAACTGATGGATCAGTCTTGAGTGCAAATCTGGAAGAAGGTAATCCCAGTAATTGTCCATTTTGTTGTCGATCTTCATACTTTTTTCATTTCACCCATTTCCCCTTTAACAGATTGAATGAATCTGGCAGCGAGGCAGTTTGCCGCTTCCAAATGTTGCTTCATGTCTAGCCATGTGACATGTTTACTTTCTGTGCGGGACTCTCATTTATTCAACATCCTTCTCTCACAGTGCTTCCATGCATGATCTGCCTGAGAACAGTTGCATGGCTTTTGTCCTCAAAAGCTCTGCAGTCTGTTCAAGGTAGACCCATGAGGTTTCTGCATAAACATTTTGCGAAAGCTGAACAAATAATATTAGAACTGTAGCAATTTCCTTCCTGAAGCTTTTTTTTCAAAGTTTAAAATGTTATTGCTTTTCTCAAAGTATCTGATAGACTAGTTACTTATCATTCCGAAGTGGTTTGGCACAAAACACTTGTGATTTTATAATTAAGCTGCTAATGCCAATTTGGTATAATGATTGTTTTGGTGGTCTTTGAGTCTTCGGGTATGCCAGGGCTATGAAGCAAAAGCAAGGAAATAAGACTGCTCTCTCCCCACCCCCAGCTCCACAAACGATGTTTACATCGCCTAGCTCAACCCAGTTGCTTTATGGATGGATAGAGACAGATGCCAACATTACGTGGACTTACGGAGAACTTTTGATAAGATGCCACACAATATATTACTTTATAAGGAAGAATCTTGTGGGATAGGTGACTGATCATATATTGGGTAGTAATCTGGTTAGTTCATAATGGAAGTAGTTACTGGTGGAGTCCCGGTCTCCTGCAGGGGCCTCTGGGGCTGCAGTTCCTCATGACCTACATTAATGGTCCAGGCAATCGTTCTTCCCGTAAGTTCAAAAACAACAGCTGAGATCAGTGCTAATGTCATGAGGCTGCATGCGGGAAAATGTGAGGGTACGGTAGATGTCATTTGTTTGCCAATAAATCCATCATTAGGTGTGTGGGTAGGGCTAACATCCAGCATGAATTGTAAGGCTGTTGAGTTGGAAAGGTGTTTGATATACAAGACTGTGAAGATACAGTGTTGAGAGACAACTGAAGGTATGCGAGCCATAGATGTCCTTTATATGTTCTTTCAACCTGATAAAGGTGCAGTTTTCAGTTTTTGTCTTTCACATGGTGAATAATAAAGGCTCCAGAAAAGACTCAAAGTAGTGCCCTTAGAATGATCCCTGATTAATGCCCTTGGATTTCAAACAGGGTGGAGAACTGGGTCCTTTCATTCCAGCAAAAGTGTAACTTGTGGGAAGGTTTAATTGAAATGTTTAAAATAATTAAGGGCCTAAACTTTAAGTGTGGACAAACAATTTGAGTTACATAGAATACTGATAGATGAAAGGTTATGCATGTAAACTATGCAACCAGGATAGCAGTTGAAGAATCCTGCTCCAGACACCATGAGGTATGTTTTGTAGTTTTGCGTATGAGAACAGTAAATCTTTATGAACAACTCATAACATTTACAGGAGAGGGTACAGGTATGGAGCAGACTCCAGTTTAGGGGCACGAATTAAGAAAAAAAAACAGTCCCGTTGTGGGCAGGTTCAACGGAGTGTTTCTCAGTGTTACAAGCTATCGAGCGGGACTCTGGTATTTTCTAGGGCCTTGGCAGGGAAGGCCCCAACGAGGTCGTACTTGTCGTGTTGGGTGCACAAATGATCCAACATGGCTGTAGATGGTACAACTCTGTTTTATTGTCTAAACAACGGTAACAACTAACTGCTGGCTTGGGTACGTGATTCACCAACTAACCTGTGGACCCAGCCCTATCACTATCTTAGTGAGGCACTCAGCACATGTCTGAGTGGCACGCTGTGAGCTCTGTGCTCTGAGCTATCTCCTGGTAGAATGAGCGGGAACTGTGGTGTTCCCTGTTTTATAGTGCGTGTGCTCTCACTGGTGATTGGCTGCGATGTTATGTGTGTGCTGGTTGGTCCAACTGCCTGTCCATCAGCGTGTGTGTGATTGCACCATGATATGCTGATGTGGATATCATGACATCCCTCCCTTTCACAAGGATATGTGCCTACATGCTAATAAATAGAAATGTGTACTGAGTGCATCTGAGTATGTGTGGGCAATATTTACAACATGTACATGAGGCTAAACTATATACAGAGGAAGGTGTCAGGTGCAACAGAACAACGAGGTTGTACCAATAACAGGACAAATGCAATCAACAATCGACGAGAGAAAACTTCTGGAACAATGAACGACAAGAAAAGAAACTCGTTAACAGTACTGTGAAACAATTCAGTGAGTCCAATGAGCTAACAGGCTCATAAGTCAAGTCTCTCAGGTGGGCATGAATTCGGGTTGACCGATAGGGTGGCACACCACTCATCGCCCGGATCAATGCTGTGCACTGGCTGCGGCTGGTGGTTCCGACTTGGGGACATCCGGTTCTTGTGGATTACCGCAACGCGGAAGGAGTCCCTGTCTTTGGTATCGCTGGTCTGCATACTATCTGGATATGACTCAGTGTAGGGGGGCTGAATCGCCCGCACGTCCCTGTGAGGCTGGTGGAATTGTTGGGAGTTGGCAGGTTGAGCTGCTCGACAGCAGGCAGCATAGTGGCCCATCCTGCCACAGCGGAGGCATTGCCGCGCTTTGGCCGGACATTGCCGCTTTCAATGGGCGGAGCCACAGTTGTCGTGACGTCATGGCGTTCGTTGCGTTCGTTGCGCCACCGCGCATGCGCGGTGCGGTCCTGCGTAGAGTGCGCCTGCGCATCACGTCCCTCTGCGTCAATGTCCCCTCTTTTGGCGCGTATAAACGCGGGAGGCCTCGTAAAGCGCGCGAAATGGCCGCGCTCGTCCGGGCCGCGGGCCGGGAGGAACTCGATCGACTGGATCCGCTCTGCTTCGTAGGACCCGTGCCGTGCCGTTTCGGCCGCCTGGATTTTGGAGTACCGGCTGGTCGCGTTCTCATGGAGGACGCAGGTTTCGATGGCAGTCGCTAGGGTGAGGCGCTTTATTTTAAGGAGCTGCTGGCGTAGGGTGTCCGAGATGACCCCAAAAACTATCTGATCCCGTATCATGGAGTCGGAGGTGGCCTCATAGCCGCAGGACTGCGCGAGGATTCGGAGGTGTGTCAAGTAAGATTGAAAAGGCTCTTCCTTACCCTGCAGGCGCTGCTGGAATAGGTACCTCTCGAAGCTCTCATTGACTTCCACGCTGAAGTGTTCATCGAACTTTAGAAGCACCGTTTTATATTTAGTCTTGTCCTCACCTTCCGCGAATGCCAGGGAGTTATGGATGTGGATGGCGTGTTACTCCGCCGTGGAGAGGAGGAGGGCGATCTTCATGGTGTCCGATGCATTCTCCCTGTCTGTGGCTTCTAGGAAGAGCTGGAAGCGCTGTTTAAATAGCTTCCAGTTTACGCCAAGATTATCAGCGATTCGGAGCGGCTGCGGCGGGCTGATGTTTTCCATGGAGCAGGATGGCGGATTTCTGAAAGGGTGCAGATAGGTCTCACAGTTGCTGGTTAGCTTCCACTACTGGTATCATGTCATGTTGAGTGTTCTGATGCACAAATGATCCAACACGGCTGTAGATGGTACAACTCTGTTTTATTGTCTAAACAACGGTAACAACCAACTGCTGGCTTGGGTACGTGCTTCACCAGCTAACCTGTGGACCCAGCCCTATCACTATCTTAGTGAGGCACTCAGCACATGGTCTATGTCTGTGCTCTGAGCTATCTCTTGGTAGAATGAGCGGGAACTGTGGTGTTCCCTGATTTATAGTGTGTGTGCTCTCACTGGTGATTGGCTGCGATGTTATGTGTGTGCTGGTTGGTCCAACTGCCTGTCCATCAGTGTGTGTGTGATTGCACCATGATATGCTGATCTGGATATCATGACAGTACTTACCTTTGTTGTGGGAAAATTCAACCACTTCAAGAGTCAGACTTGCTGTGATCAGATAAATGCAGTTTCATTGTTACACAAAGCTTTGGGAGAAAGCGTATGTACCCTGCGGTACAGCAGCCAGCCTTTCTCCCGGTTTGAATGGCAGTCATTCATTCATTCATATAATCTTTCTGTGTGCTTGGTTGCAGAACTGTTCTACACTTTCCGAGTACACGGATCCTTCGCTCGCGGTCTCCTCCTGTGTTTGGGGAAAGCAATCGGAGTAGTTCATTCATGTTCAGGTTGATACAATTTGAGCTGGGTCCCGTGTTTCCATGTTCCCTTCCCGCTTATGTCAATACAGGCACAGGTGTCTCCACTAATTATCACTTCATATGGCCCATTCCATTTTGGGGCAAATCCTGGCTGAACAGGTAGTGTTTTTATTCGGACGCGACTCCCCGCTGTTGGGACATCAGGGAATATTTCAAGCTCCCTTTGTGTGTCTTTTTGTTCCTGATTGTCTTTTATGAATTTGCGCATCCCTTTTAGCTGGATGCTCAGTTCCGAAACACATCTCCTGATTCTGTTTTTTAGCGGACCTGCATTGGTCCCACCTGTTATGATGCTCTCTGGTAATTGCATCGCCCTTTCTGTCATTAGCTCATAAGGGGTTAATCCGGTTGTCCGGTTTGTAGTAGCTCTTAGCCTCATTAGTATAGTGGGCAACACCTCTGTCCACATTTTTCCCAATGTTTGCATGGCTTTAGCTAATGTATTCTTAAGTGTTTTATTCATACGTTCCACCATCCCAGAACTCTGTGGATGATAGGGGATATGGAATTTTTGTTTTATCCCCATCAGCTTACATACTGTTTTCATCACTTTCCCATGAAGCGTGTCCCTGGTCCGAATCAATTTGTAGGGGCACTCCCCATCTAGGGATTACTTCCTCTGCCAATATTCTGGCTACTGTGGTAGCAGTACAATTTCTGGTAGGGAATGCTTCTACCCACCGGGTGAATTGGTCTATGATGACCAGACAATAAGTTTTTCCATGGGATTGTGGTAGTGGCCCTGTGAAATCCATTTGCAGGTGTTCGCAGGGTCCCTTGGATCTAGGTTGGTGTCCCATTTTAATTTTGATGGGTTTACCAGTGTTGTGTTGTGCACATATCACGCATCGGTGGCAGTGTCGGGCTACGTCTCTTCCCATCCCTTTCCACCACCATTCTCTTCCTAAGCTGGTTATCATGGCCTCTCTACCCACATGCGAGAGCCCTTGGTGTAATTCCAATAGGGTGTTCTGTATGCATTCGGTGCTATCACCTTATCCTCCCGTCTCCAAACATTATCAGCCCCTTTGGCTGCACCCTGCGCTTCTCACCTCTCTCTCTCCTCACTTGGGGTGTTCTCCTGTAATTCCCTAATATCTATATCGTCTTCTACTGGTTCTGTAGCTGCTATTGGTAGCTGGCTAACCGTTTTTTGTTCTAGAGCCAGTTGTGCTGCTGCATCAGCTACTTGGTTTCCTTTGAAATTCAACCAATCCAGGTTGTCTCTTCCTGGCTCCTTCTGGTGCGCTTTAATTTTGATTACTGCGGCTTCTCGGGGTTTCTCACTGGCTTTTAATAGCGCCTTAATTCTTTGCTGATGTTTGATAGGAGTTCTGCCAGTGGTTATGAACCCTCTCCTTCCCCATATTGTCATGTAATCATGTATAATTCCAAATGCATATCGGCTAACATAGAACATAGAACGATACAGCGCAGTACAGGTCCTTCGGCCCACGATGTTGCACCGAAACAAAAGTCATCTAACCTACACTATGCCATTATCATCCATATTCTTATCCAATAAACTTTTAAATGCCCTCAATGTTGGCGAGTTCACTATTGTTGCCGGTAGGGCATTCCACGGCCTCACCACTCTTTGCGTAAAGAACCTATCTCTGACCTCTGTCCTATATCTATTACCCCTCAGTTTAAAGCCATGTCCCCTCGTGCCAGCCATTTCCATCCGCGGGAGAAGGCTCTCACTGTCCACCCTATCTAACCCCCTGATCATTTTGTATGCCTCTATTAAGTCTCCTCTTAACCTTCTTCTCTCCAACGAAAACAACCTCAAGTCCATCAGCCTTTCCTCATAGGATTTTCCCTCCATATCAGGCAACATCCTGGTAAATCTCCTCTGCACCCACTCCAAAGCCTCCACGTCCTTCCTATAATGCGGTGACCAGAACTGTACGCAATACTCCAAATGCGGCCGTAGCAGAGTTTTGTACAGCTGCAAACATGACCTCCTGACTCCGGAACTCAATCCCTCTACCAATAAAGGCCAACACTCCATAGGCCTTCTTCACAACCCTATCAACCCGGGTGGCAACTTTCAGGGATCTATGTACATGGACACCTAGATCCCTCTGCTCATCCACACTTCCAAGAACTTTACCATTAGCCAAATATTCTGCATACGTGTTATTCCCTCCAAAGTGAATCACCTCACACTTCTCTACATTAAACTCCATTTGCCACCTCTCAGCCCAGCTCTGCAGCTTATCTATGTCCCTCTGTAACCTGCTACATCCTTCCTCACTGTCGACAACACCACCGACTTTAGTGTCGTCTGCAAATTTACTCACCCACCCTTCTGCGCCTTCCTCTAGGTCATTGATAAAAATGACAAACAGCAACGGCCCCAGAACAGATCCTTGTGGTACGCCACTTGTAACTGAACTCCATTCTGAACATTTCCCATCAACTACCACCCTCTGTCTTCTTTCAGCTAGCCAATTTCTGATCCATATCTCTAAATCACCCTCAATCCCCAGCCTCCGTATTTTCTGCAATAGCCTACCGTGGGGAACCTTATCAAACGCTTTACTGAAATCCATATACACCACATCAACTGCTCTACCCTCGTCTACCTGTTCAGTCACCTTCTCAAAGAATTCGATAAGGTTTGTGAGGCATGACCTACTCTTTACAAAGCCATGCTGACTATCTCTGATCATATTATCCCTATCTAGATGATTATAAATCTTGTCTCTTATAATCCCCTCCAAGACTTTACCCACTACATACGTGAGGCTCACCGGTCAATAGTTGCCGGGGTTGTCTCTGCTCCCCTTTTTGAACAAAGGGACCACATTTGCTATCCTCCAGTCCTCTGGCACTATTCCTGTAGCCTATGATGACATAAAAATCAAAGCCAAAGGTTCAGCAACCTCTTCCCTGGCCTCCCAGAGAATCCTAGGATAAATCCCATCAGGCCCCGGGGACTTATCTATTTTCAGCCTGTCCAGAATTGCCAACACCTCTTCCCTACGTACCTCAATGCCATCTATTCTAATAGTCTGGGTCTCAGCATTCTCCTCCACAACATTCTCTTTTTCCTGAGTGAATACTGACAAAAAGTATTCATTTAGTATCTCGCCTATGTCTTCAGACTCCACACATAACTTCCCATCCCTGTCCTTGACTGGTCCTACTCTTACCCTAGTCATTCTTTTATTCCTGACATACCACAGAAAGCTTTTGGGTTTTCCTTGATCCTACCTGCCAAATACTTCTCATGTCCCCTCCTTGCTCATTTTAGCTCTCTCTTTAGATCCTTCCTCGCTACCTTGTAACTATCCATCGCCCCAACTGAAACTTCACACCTCATCTTCACATAGGCCTCCTTCTTCCTCTTAACAAGAGATTCCACTTCTTTGGTAAACCACGGTTCCCTCGCTCTAAGCCTTCCTCCCTGCCTGACCGGTACGTACTTATCAAGAACACGCAGTAGCTGATCCTTGAACAAGCTCCACTTATCCAGTGTGCCCAACACTTGCAGTCTACTTCTCCAACCTATCCCCCCCAAGTCACGTCTAATGGCATCATAATTGCCCTTCCCCCAGCTATAACTCTTGCCCTGCGGTGTATACTTATCCCTTTCCATCACTAGCGTAAACGTCACCGAATTGTGGTCACTGTCCCCAAAGTGCTCTCCTACCTCCAAATCCAACACCTGGCCTGGTTCATTACCCAAAACCAAATCCAACGTGGCCTCGCCTCTTGTTGGCCTGTCAACATATTGTGTCAGGAAACCCTCCTGCACACACTGTACAAAAAACGACCCATCTAATGTACTCGAACTATATCTTTTCCAGTCAATATTTGGAAAGTTAAAGTCTCCCATAATAACTACCCTGTTACTTTCGCTCTTATCCAGGATCATCCTCGCCATCCTTTCCTCTACATCCCTAGAACTATTTGGAGGCCTATAGAAAACTCCCAACAGGGTGACCTCTCCTTTCCTGTTTCTAACCTCAGCCCATACTACCTCGGTAGATGAATCCCCATCTAGCATCCTCTCCGCCACCGTAATACTGCTCTTGACTAGCAGCGCCACACCTCCCCCTCTTTTGCCTCCTTCTCTGAGCTTACTAAAACACCTAAACCCCGGAACTTGCAACATCCATTCCTGTCCCTGGCCCTGGCCCTGGCCACAACATCAAAGTCCCAGGTACCAACCCATGCTGCCAGTTCCCCTACTTTATTTTGTATACTCCTGGCATTGAAGTAGACACACTTCAAACCACCTACCTGCACACTGGCCCCCTCCTGCGACGTCAAATCTGTGCTCCTGACCTCTATACTCTCATTCTCCCTTACCCTAAAACTACAATCCAGGTTCCCATGCCCCCCCTGCTGCATTAGTTTAAACCCCCCCAGAGCTATCCGTGTATATGTTCACGGTTTTTCCCTCAGATAACTCTGGTGCCTGTGTGAGCGCCACTAGTTCAGCTACTTGCGCGGATTGACCTCCGTCAATCCTTCCTGACCTTATGGTTTCTAACTTATCATTCACTACTGCCCACCCTGTCCGGGGTGATCCTTCCACATATTTTTGTGACCCATCTACAAAGAGGGTCTCCTCAGCTGTTGTTAATGATGTGTCTTTTATTCTACCTTCTCCTTCATCTCTGTTTACATCTCCACAGGTGTGTGGCTCTCCTGTATCTAAAATCCCTTCTGCTGGATTCTCCCCTATATCTCTTACTATTACTATGGACTTGCTTGGGGGGTAGGAGGACATCTTCCCACGTGGCCCTCCTTTTTACCCTTGTGAGTGGGGGCTGCAGACAGTCAGCCCTGCTGACCTCGGAGGTTCCGTGATTCCTCCGGTTCTGTGGTGGACCTGGATCGGGTCGGGGGTCTCCCATGCCTCTCCCAACACACCGCCTCTGAGTGTCCATACTTATTACAGTGGCTGCAATGCTTCCCACTGTCTCCTGGTCTGTCTCCTTTCTGTGGGGCCCTGCAATCCCTCGCATAGTGCCCTTGCCGGCCACAATTGTGGCAGGTCAGTTTCGGCTTGGCCCAGTTCCCGTTACTGGGGTTGCTACTCTTTCTGGTCTTGCTCTGACCTGGGATGTCTCCTCTACCTGTACACCGCAAGCCCACTCTACCAACTCGTCGTAATCCTGGGACATAATCACTCCCATTTTTAGGATAGCCTGGTGGGCACTAGAGAGTCCATCTTTAAAAGCTTGGATGAACGCCCGATCCCCACGGCATGGGTTCCCTTGCCCTGAGCACTCTTGGTACACGTGGAACAATCGTTCCCCGTATTCAGAAGCTCCTTCCCCTTTCTGCTGTCTTGTGGTAGTGATCTTGCTCCAGTTAGTGGGAGCGTTCCCTAACACTCTCTGGATTTCCGTTTTAAATTGGGCGAAGGGGTCCTGCTGTGCATCTATCTCTGCTGTTAAAGCGACGGCATGTGTCCACCGTCCCCCGTTATAATCCTGGGCTGCAGGAGTGGCGGGTCCGCCAGCTACCTGCCTCCACTTATCTGCTGGACAGGCTGCCCTGACCAGCTGGTGTACGTCTCTTCGGTGTAACTGGTGTCCTACCCAGATTGTGTCTCATTCTTCCCAGAATTTGGTGTTTGCGCTTCTAGGTTGTAATTTGCCCAGGGAAGCCATGATCTGCTGTCTCTCACCTGGGGTAAAGGGTTTATAATTCGCTTTTGGCTGCACCTCTGTTCCCCCTCGGGTTACTGGAGCTAAATGGTATTCTACCGCACCCCACCCTGCCGGAGGGGTGGTTGGCCCCTGCTGTGTGGGCTCGTAAGGGGGTAGGGGATCAGTTTCCACGCTCCCTTGTTGTTCTCTCAACACGTGGTTGTGTTTCTCCAGTTCCCTTGCTCTAGATTCTAATTCCCTGATCTTCTCTTTGTCTTCCTTCCACTTTTCAGTAGAGGTGCCTACTTATTCAATTAGTCCTGCTAACTGATGTACTAACATTATTCCTATCTTTTTAGTCTTGTTTCAGCCGTCTTTCTTCATCTTTTTTATCAACACTTGTCTGTCTGTCATATATGTCTCGATAAGAGAACCTGCAGATCCCCTTTTTATACCATTGCCTGCCATCTCGCAGACTTCAATACCCCCGGTTACTATGAGTAAAGTGTGCTCTCTACTGGAGGGACTTCACTACCCCCCAGCTACTATTACTACCCTAGCACCGTCTGTACGGCCGCAGCTGCCTCCTAGCAAAGTGCGCTCTCTACTGAAGGGACTTCACTAACCCCCAGCCACTATTACTATTCCAGCGCCGCGCTATCGCTACCGTCTCTCAGGGTTTAACTTATACTCACAGTGTCCACTATTACCACCTCGGCAACGTGCTTCTCCACCGGAGTTCGGCTCTAGGTCAGAGTTGATCAGCTCCTTTTCCGCACCGCTAATAAGACATTGGACAGCCCAGTACCCAACTTATGCTCTACTGTCTTCCTTTGTCCTGGATCTGTTCCTATCTGTCCTACTGGCACCCCGCTGGACTCCAGGCATCAGTTATGTCTGCTTTATTCCCTGCGTCTCCATCTTGTGTGTCAGGCAGCCATCTTCTGTGCCAAGTGCCCTTTTGACCATTTCCCACTTCACCTTCATTTCCTGTACTGAGGAGCTCCAATCGCTAGTGCAGGAAGCGTCCCAATCTCTTGATCCCCCAATGTGAACCTTGTACCCTCCCAATGCACCTGTTGGGGGGTCTTGAGCCCTCCGCATCCCACCTGATAAGAACAGGGCATCCCCCGGCCCGATACCTGGCAAAATGCTTCCTTGGCACCATGGCAATGCCAGCCTGGCACATGGCAGTTCCCCTGCCAGCTTGTGCCACTTGGGCACCTTGGTAGTGCCAAAGTGCCCAGGTGGCATCAGCAGTGCCAGGGTGCCACCGTGCCCAGAGGCCGACCACCTAGGGGGCTCCGATTGCCTGGGAGAACTCCCCAAGTGCCGTTCCGCCTGGTCCCCATTTGTGGAGACCAATACTAAATAGCGCCCAGCTGGGGCCTCCTTAGCGAGTGTATATTCAAATGTGCCTAACTGCACACTTAAATATGCAAATTTAGGTCTCACTTATTGGGGACGGGATCCAGATCGCAACATCTTGCGAGATCCCATTAGATTTCACAAGGTGCAGCAAGCCGGGTAAATCTCGCGAGCCACGTTGTGTCCAGAGTCAGATGCAGTGCAGCTGTTAGATTTTGGCCTAGGTCTTTAGCATTCTCTATCCACCTCGAGACTGATGCTAGCTCTGGGTCATGTGCCATTTTACAACACTGTGTGGGCAGTACTTTACTCAGTGTCACACTAACCTTTTATGTACCAGGCCCCACAACTACAGTTGTTAGGCAGTTTTTTATGCAGGCTATTTTTACCACCTGGAACAGCTACTGATTGTGTAATGAGGACAGATTTGTTACGATGGTTCTAAAAAAACTGGAAGAATTTCTGGGAACAATAATATAGCACAATCTTAACCTAATGAGATAGGAACAAGCCAACATACAAAGTGGATGGTGAGGGGTGAATTTTCCGAAATTGTGCTTCTGTCTATGGACTCTAGATGTGGTACTTGGTGACTAGACCGACTGCACTCATACTCTCGATACTTGCTTAACGCTTGTTTATTAGTACTACATCTAAACAAGTTACAGAGAAGCTATTTTGCTCACAGGCATGATGCTCCAATCTATCTTACGGTATCTCTCTGTCTCTCAAGTCTAACACATGACTGACTGATGTCAGTGCGACATCGTCATTTATGTCATACATTAGCATATCTCATCTGGTGACATAGTGGTATTGTCGCTGGACTAGTAATCCAGAGACCCAGGATGATGATCTGGGGACCCAGGTTCAAATCCCACCATGGCAGGTGATGGAATTTAAACTTAATAAAATATCTGGAATTCAAAGTCTATTGATAACTATGAAACCATTGTCTCACCGGCAGGACAGACCCAGCAGAGGTGGTGGCACAGTGATATACAGTCGGGAGGAATTGTCCTGTGTCATGGGCCAGGGTTTAGAGAACCCCAAAATGTATCATGGAGTTCATTTAACCCACATCTGTTCATCGATTGTGGTATGGGGAGCACACTGCCCAATCTACAGGTGTGGTACAGCAGAAATGGAAAAGTATTTTTTAAAGCAAAACAATGTTTATTCTATGAACTCAAGTTAACCTTTTTAAAACACAGTGAACATCTTAGCAACGATCAATTCAAATACGACCCCCAAAGAATACAACACTAAGTAATAAGTAATAACTTCCCAAACAACATCCAGCCAAAAGAAACGCCTTTTGCCGGAAGCACATCAGGTTAAAGTCACTACTGTTATTAGTTTTAAATCACCAGGATAGATTTACAGTCTTTAGATTACAGAGAGAGATTCGTACACCTGGCTGTGACTGCAGCTATCCAGCTCTGAAAACGAAACTAAAACACACCTGCAGCCTGCTCAAAAACAAAAGTAAAAATCTGACAGACAGCCCAGCTCCACCCACTCTCTGACATCACTGCAGTGGTAAACACCCATTTCTTAAAGGTACTCTCACTGCAGATATTTATATACACACCATTTATAAACACCCATTTCTTAAAGGTACTCTTACATGACACCTCCCCCCAAGAAAAAAAAAAGAACCATCAACTTCAAGATGGTTTCATTTAACACCTTTTCACTATTCTTTAAGAAATGCACACAGTAAATATACTTTATCGTTTCAAAAAACAACACATGCTAACAGGTATAATAATATCGTTCATTTTTGTTCTTCTTCCTCCAACTGAAATTCTTCCCAATTGACAATCTCTTTGAACAAGAAGGTCTCTACACGATCCAACCATTTCTCTACGCCTTGGCATGTCTCTTTAAAGTCAGATACTTCAGTTCAGTCTGATCACAGAGTCCCATGTAATTCTGCAACACAGGAGCATTGGTTATCACAGCTTTCAGGCAGTCAAATGCATGTTGAAACTCCGCTGTCCACAGAAATTTTCGACGTTTCTTCAGCAAGTCATTCAGTGGAGCAATTAGGCTACAAAACCTTTGCCCAAATGTTCAATCAAATCCTGTCATGCCAAGAAATTGCATTATTTCCCTTCGTCTTGAGGGTATCGCAAACTCCTCAAGGAAGGTGACTTGGGCCTTTCCAAATTCACTTTTGGCTAGGTTTATCACCAAACCCACCTCCTGAAGTTGATCGAATAACTCCATCAGATGTTTCAAATGTTCTGTCCATGTCTGGCTGAAAATTACCAGATTGTCGATGTATACCGCACAAGTGGGTAATCCACTTTGTTAGTTAACCGTTGAAATGTGGCTGGGGCGTTTTCATGCAAAATGGCATAACTTTGAATTGGTATATACCATCTGGAGTCACAAAAGCTGAAATCTCCTTCGCCCCTTCGGATAAAGATACCTGCCAGTAACCTTTAAGTAAATCCAGTTTGGAAATAAAAACTGATTGTCCCACTTTCTCAATGCAATCCTCCAAACGTGGGATAGGATAAGAGTCTGTTCTCGTAACTGCATTAACCTTTCTGTAGTTCACACACAACCATTGGGTACCGTCTGGTTTTGGTACTATCACTATGGGTGAGCTCCATTGGCTGCAACCCACTTCAATTATGCCATTTCTAAGCATACTCTCAATCTTTTTGTTAACCTGTGCCAATTTTAAAGGGTTAAGTCTGTATGGATGTTGTTTGATTGGAACAGTATTTCCCACATCTACCTCATGTAGAGCCATTTTAGTACTGCCCAATTTATCTCCACAAATATGCCCATGAGATATCAATAACTCTTTCAGGTCAGTCCATTTTTCCTCTGGAAGGTAACTCAACAATTTATCCCAATTTTTAAGAACATCCTAATTTTCCAATTTAATTTGAGGTATGTCAAATTCACAGTCATCTGGGTTTTGTTCGTCACTTTGAGTTAGAATCATTAACCTCCTCCTTTTTCTCTCCTTCCCTTTCAAAATACTTTTTAAGCATATTCACACAGCACACTCGGTGAGTCTTCCTTCTATCTGGTGTTTATAACCACATATTTCACCTCATTTAATTTCCTTTCAATCTGATACGGTCCACAAAACCTTGCTTTTAAAGGTTCACCTACCACTGGTAACAATACTAAAACTTTATCTCCAATGGCAAAACTATGAACTTTGGATTTCTTGTCTGCTACCCGTTTCATCACATTTTGTGCAACTTTTAAATGTTGTCTAGCCAATTCACCTGCTCTATTTAATCGTTCCCTAAAATTTGACACGTAATCCAATAATATAATTTCCGATTTCATACTCACCAATTTTTCCTTAATCAATTTAAGTGGTCCTCTTACCTCATGACCAAAAATTACTTCAAAAGGACTAAATTTGGTTGATTCATTCGCTGCATCCATAATTGCAAACAATACGAATGGAATTCCTTTATCCCAATCCTCTGGATAATCGTGGCAATAAGCCCTCAACATTGTCTTTAATGTCTGATGCCACCTTTCTAATGCTCCCTGCAATTCTGGATGGTCTGTAGTTGATTTAAATTGTTTTATTCCTAAGCTATCCATAACTGCTTTGAATAATCTGGAGGTAAAATTTGATCCTTGATCCGATTGTATTTCTGTGGGTAGTCCATATCTAGTAATGAATTTAAGTAACTCCTCCACAATCTTTTTAGCTGTAATATTAGGTACTGGAATAGCCTCTGGAAATCTAGTAGACACATCCATTATCGTTAAAAGATATTGATTTCCACTCTTTGTTTTAGGAAGTGGTCCTACGCAATCAATTAGGACCCTTGTAAAAGGTTCCTCAAATGCTGGAATGGGTATTAAGGGCGCTGGTTCTATCACTGCTTGAGGTTTCCCGATCACTTGACATGTGTGACATGATTGTCAAAATTTAACTACATCTTTATGTAGCCCAGGCCAATAAAAATGTTTCTGGTTTTTAGCCTTAGTTTCCTTATTCCCAAATGACCTCCCACTGGTACCTCATGTGCAACTCGCAACACCTCCTTTCTATACCCTACAGGCAATACTACTTGATGAACTTCTGCCCACTTTTCATCCGCCTGCATTTGTAAAGGTCTCCATTTTCTCATCAAGACATCACTTTTACGGTAATAACAGTCTGGTATATACTCAGATTCTTCTTCCGTATATGCTTTCTGATACATCCGTTTTATTTCTATATCTTTCTGTTGTAACTCTGCCAATTTTCCTAAAAATATCAGCCTCATCCTCCACCTATTCTTGGTCTTTTTCAACCACCCGATCAAAAATCGTTTCTGATAATTGCACTTCAACGTCATCTTCACTCTTTGATTTCTCCTCTTGTCTTGACCTGTGACTTTGCGACCTTGTTCCTACACAATCCGTAAAAATCCCAGGATATTTGTCCTTCAACCCTTCAGTTGTCTGATTTTCCACTGGCTTATCAACCACAGTAGGCATCACTCCCACCTATATCATTACCCAAGATAAACTGTATTCCTGGACAAGATAGTTTCTCTATCACTCCTACTACCACTTCACCACTCTTCACTGGACTTTCCAACCTTACCTTATATAATTGAACACTACTCTCACCCTGAATTCCACATATTACCACCTTTTCTGGCAACATTCTTCCCAAACTACATAACTCCTCATCTCTTACCGTTAAAGATTGACTAGCTCCCGTATCTCTTAAAATTGTGACTTCTTCACCTGCTCCTCCTGATACACATAAGTAAACTTTACCCACACAAGTACATTCTTTAAAGAGATCTGGCATCTTCTTATCAATTACCTCTTGATTAGGCTGTACAATCTTTTGCACCTCCTTCACTTCACTTGCGCTTTCCTTGACCACTTTAACAAACCCTACTATCTTATCCTGTTTTACCACATCAGCCTTCCCAGTGCTTTTCTTCAACCATCAACACTGTGACTTTACATGGCCTGGTTTATTACATGGAAAACATTTGAAACTTTTCATTTCTTTTCCACCCTCCTGGATTCCTTTTTTAATCTGAGGTACACTCTCATTATCTCCCATCAGATCACATTTACCGTTACCACTTGAGTATTTCCAATGTCCCCAGTTTCTATCCCTCACAGGCTGAAACTGATGTCGGAAACCAAGCTTCGATTTATGAACTAATTCATAATAATCTGCCATTTCTGCTGCTAATCTTGCAGTTTTAACCCTCTGTTCTTCCACATGAGTTCTCACTACATCAGGAATTGAATTTCTAAACTCCTTCAAAAGTATAATTTATCTGAGAGCTTCAAACCTTTGGTCTATTTTCAAAGCCGTTATCCACCTATCAAAATTACTCTGTTTGATCATTTCAAACTCCATGTATGTTTGACCAAATTCTTTCCTTAAATTTCTAAACCTTTGTCTGTAGGCTTCAGACACTAGTTCATATGCACCTAAGATGGATTTTTTCACCTCCTCATACGTCCCAGATACCTCCTCCGGTAGTGATGCAAACACTTCACTAGCCCTACCTATCAGCTTTGTTTGAATCAGTAATACCCACATGTCCTGTGGCCATTTCATTTGTTTAGCTACCTTCTCAAATGAAATCTAAAAGGCTTCCACTTCCTTCTCGTCAAACCTTGGCAATGCTTGGACATATTTAAATAGATCCCCACCAAGTCTTCGACTGTGGCGCTCTTTTTCACTCTCCTCATCACTATCATCCAACTGCACGTTTCCCTTATGCCTGCCAATTTTAACTGACTGTCATGTTTCATGGCCATTTTCTGAAGTTCAAACTCTCTCTCTTTATCTTTTTCCCTGATCTGTATCTCTCTCTCTCTCTTTCCTTTTCCTCTCTATCTCTTTCATACTCAAGCTGCTTTAATTCTTTCTCATGTTCCGTTTGTTTCAGTTGTAACTGAATTTTTGCCATTTCCAATACGTCAAACTGTATCTCAGGCAACTTTAAATGCTTAGCCACCACCATAATTACCTCATCTTTTCACATTTTGTCAGGTAATGTTAACTGCAATGTTTTTGCCAAATCTAACAGTCTGCTTTTAGTCTCTGTCCGTAAGGTACTGCGTGTGACCGTCTCCACCCCCAAACACGTCTGAGCCTCTGAAAGAGCCATTGTCCACAACACACTCCCCGCTTAAACTAGAATACCGCACCTGAAAAGCAATCACAATATGCTCACCCCTCACTGTCTTTAAGTTCACAAAGCCAATCCAGTAGATAGATTTTTATCCCCCTCAAGCCCCCAATTTGTTATGGACCAGGGTTTAGAGAACCCCAAAGTGTAACATGGAGTTCACATGACCCACAACATTTAATAGATTGTGGTATGGGATGCACAGGGCCCACTCTACAGGTGTGCAGAAATGGAAAACAATATTTATTCTATGAACTCAAGTTAACCTTTTTAAAACAAACAGCGGACATCTTAGCAACCATCAATTTAAATACAACCCCCAAAGAATACAACACTAAGTAATAATTAATAACTTCCCAAACAACATCCAGACAAAAGAAACACCTCTTACCAGAAGCACATCAGGTTAAAGTCACTACTGTTATTAGTTTTAAATCACCAGGATTGATTGACAGTCTTTAGATTACAGAGAGAGATTCATACACCTTCTGGCTGTGACTGCAGCGATCCAGCTCTAAAAACGAAACTAAAACACACCTTGCAGCCTGCTCAAAAACAAAAGTAAAAAGCTGACAGACAGCCCAGCTCCACCCACTCTGACATCACTGCAGTGGCAAACACCCATTTCTTAAAGGTACTCTCACTACAGATATTTATATACACACCCATGTATAAACACCCATTTCGTAAAGGTAGTCTCACATGACACCTGGGAGTCCTGAACATCGACTCAGGACCCCATGAAGTCTCACGGCTTCAGGGTAAACATGGGCAAGGAAACCTCCTGCTGGTTCCCACGTACCGACCACTGGCATGTGGTAATGAATCAGTAATTCTCCATTTTTAACACCACTCGGAGGAAGCACTGAGGGTGGCACAAGGGCAGACTGTGCTCTGGGTGGGGGACTTCAATGTCCATCACCAAGATTGGCTTGGTAGCACCACCGCTGATTGAGCTGGCTGGGCCCTAAAGGACACAGCTGCTAGGCTGGGGCGGCAGCAGGTGGTGAGGGAACCAACAAGAGGGAAAACCAAACTTCACCTCATCCTCACCAACCTGCCTGCTGCAGATGCATCTGTCCATGACAGTGTCGGTAGAAGTGACCACCGCATAGTCCTTGTGGAGAAAAAGTTCCGTCTTCACATTGAGGATACCCTCCATTGTGTTGTGTGGCAATACTACAGAGGGTCGAACAACTCAAGACTAGGCATCCATGAGGCGCTGTGGGCCATCAGCAGCAGCAGAATTATATTCAATCACATTCTGTAACCTCAGGCCTGGCATTTCCCCCACTCTACCATTACCACCAAAATAGGGATCAACCCTGGGTCAATGGAGAGTGCAGGACTGCATGCGAGGAGCAACATCAGGCACACCGAAAATGAGGTGTCAACCTGGTGTTGCTAACTTTTGGTTGGCTCTTAATTTGTTGCCCGTTGGGTCTTTACTGAATTTGCTCTGTTTCTATAACCTTTTCTCTAGAGTCGCCAGGTATCTTTATGATACCGCCACGAGGTTCAAGTTCAAGTACTGATCAATAACTCAACATACCAATTCGTAAGATTCAAATCAAAACACATTTATTATACACAGTAAATCACTACTTATGCATAAACTCTACTTTCTAGTCTATTCTCTATCACTAAAAGGCCTACACTTAGCTTCGGACTGGCCCGCCAGGTATGGGGAACAAATGGCCTTTCATTCGATCTGAGTCTGCAGGATTCAAAAGCTGGTATGGACTGGTAGCTAGGAGCGCCTATCTCGTAGCGAGCATTGACTGGAGACTTACTTGGTTGATGCAACAGCTTAGACGGTTCACTCTCAAGGGTTGATTCGAGTTGCTGAGTGACCCTGCCAAGAAGACCGATTTGAACTTGGGGGCTCTACTTTATAGTCCCCAGGGGCTTCGCGCCATTCGGGGCGGACCCCGTATCTGGTTCCAAGTGATTGGACTATGTTCCGATCACTTGGATCGATTTCTCCAATACTGGAGTTGTTTCCTGATCGCTGGGCGGTCCCTGAGTGTCCGTTGGCCTTCCTTTGTCTTGGCTCCTGCTGGCGCCGAGGAGTCTGGTTTGGCCTTATTCAGCTTAAATGTTTTGATTGTTCCCTGGGATCGCTCATTAGTATGCAGATGGCTGTGAGTTGCAGTGCTGTCTGGGCTTTTGCAAGTTCTAATACACAGGATTTCTGCACTTGCTAGTTTTTGCCTGTGTTGGCTGAATTTCCCTGTAGTCTTTGCGGACCTCCATTTTATGTCGGGAAGTGGCCAACCCAGGTGGCTGCACTGGTGAAGCTACAACACAGGACTACCTGTATGCCAAAAAGCATAAGCAGCAAGTAATAGACAGAGCTAAGCAATTCCACAACAAAAACAACAGATCTAAACTCTGCAGTCCTGCCACATCCAGCCATGAGTGGTGGTGGCCAATTCAACAGCTCATTGGACAAGGAAGCTCCACAATGATGGAGGAGCCCAGTACATGTGTGCAAAAGACAAGGTTGAGGCATTTGCAACAATATTCAGCCAGACGTGTGAAGAGAATGATCCATTTCGGTCTCCTCCGCTGGTCCCCAACACCACAGATGTCAGTCTTCAGCCAATATGATTCACTCTACGTGATATCAAGAAATGGCTGAAGGCACTGGATATTGCAAAGGCTATGGGCCCTGACAATATTCCGGCAATAGTACTGAAGACTTGTGCTCCAGAACTTGCCGCACCCCGAGCCAAGCTGTTCCAGTACAGCTACAACATTGTCATCTACCCAGCAATGTGGAAAATTGCCCAGGTGTGTCCTGTACACAAGAAATAGGACAAATCCAACCCAGCCAATTACTGCCCTATCAGTCTACTCTCCATCATCAGCAAAGTGATGGAAGGAGTCATCAACGGTGCTATCAAATGGCACTTACTCAACAATAACCTGCTCATGGACGCTTAGTTTGGATTCCGCCAGGGTCACTCAGCTCCTGACCTCATTACAGCCTTGGTTCAAACATGGACAAAAGAGCTGAATGCCAGAGGTCAGGCATGAGTGACTGCCCTTGACATCAAGGCAGCATTTAACCGAATATGGCATCAAGGAGCCTGAGTAAAACTGAGTCAATGGGAATCAGGGGGAAAACCCTCCACTGGTTGGAGTCACACCTGGCACAAAGGAAGATGGTTGTGGTGGAAATCACTGCAGGAGGTCCTCAAGGTAGTATCCTGGTCCCAACCATCTTCAGCTGCTTCATCAATGATCTCCCTTCCATTGTAGGGCCAGAAGTGGGGATGTTTGCGGATCACAGCACAACATCCAGCACCATTCGCGACTCCTCAGAAAATGAAGCACTGCATGTCCAAATGCAGCAAGACCTGGACAATATCCAGGCTTGGGCTGACAAGTGGCAAGTTACATTTACGCCACACAAGGGACAGGCAATGACCATCTCCTACTAGAGAGGATCTAACCATGGTCTCTTGACATTCAATGGTATTACCATCGCTGAATCTCACACAATCAATAGCCTGGGATTACCATTGATCAGAAGCTGAACTGGACTAGCCATATTAATACTGTAGCTACCAGGGCAGGTCAGAGGTGAGGAATCCTACGGTGAATAATTTACCTCCTGACTCCCCAAAGTCTGTCCACAATCTACAAGGCACAAGTCAGGAGTGCAATGGAATACTCACCATTTGCCTTGATGAATGCAGCTCCAACATCACTCAAGAAGGTTGACACCATTCAGAACAAAGCAGCCTGCTGGATTGTTTCACCTCCCACAAATATGCAAACAATCCACCACCGACAAACAGTGGCAGCCATGTCTACCAGCTACAAGATGCACTGCAGAACTCACCAAGGTTACTGAGACAGCACCTTCCAAACCCACGACCACTACCATCGACAAAGACAAGAGCAGCAGATAGCTGGGAACTCCACCACCTGGAGGTACCCACTCCAAGTCACTCACCAACAACCTGACTTGGAAATATATTGTTGTTCCTTCACTATCACTGGGGCAACATCCTGAACTCTCTCCCTAACAGCATAGCGGGTGCACCTACATAGCAAGGACCACACGGTTCAAGAAGGCAACTCACCACCACCTTCTGAAGGACAACTAGAAATGGGCAATAAATGCTGGCCTAACCAGCGACGCCCACATCCCCAAAGTATATTATCTCATTTTCAACAACACTTGGAAATCTTTAACTATTTATATTGTATTGCTGTTACTCCCTTTTTACAACAGCAATAGTGATCGGGGATTCATTAGTCTGGGGAATGGATAGGTGTTTCTGTGGCTGTAGATGTGACTCCAGGATGGTATGTTCCCTGGTGCCAGGGTCAAGGATGTCGCAAAGCGGCTGCAGGACATTCTGCTGGGGGGGGGGGGTGGGTAAACAGCCAGATTGTGACATTATCTTAAATGTAAAGAACTGCAAGGGTTAATGTACTGCCTAAATCAATCACTAGAGGGAGCTAGATGTACAACTATATAAGGCATCGATGCTGAGCCTTGTGGGTGAGAGGTTGAGGAGAAAGCTAGAGGACAGACTGAAGGAAAGATAGTGTGAGTGAGAGCAGATCATAGTTATGTCATAGTGTTGAGATTAGTAGTAGATGAGTGTAGATTATATGTTTATTATCAACTGTATTATATGGGAGTAAGTGTCGAATCCAATTAAGTAGTGATAATAAATTTATAGCTTTGTTCAATTTAAAAGCTATTAACAAAGAAACAAAGAACAAAGAAATGTACAGCACAGGAACAGGCCCTTCGGCCCTCCAAGCCCGCGCCGACCATACTGCCCGACTAAACTACAATCTTCTACACTTCCTGGGTCCGTATCCTTCTATTCCCATCCTATTCATATATTTGTCAAGATGCCCCTTAAATGTCCCTATCGTCCCTGCCTCCACTACCTCCTCCGGTAGTGAGTTCCAGGCACCCACTACCCTCTGCGTAAAAAACTTGCCTCGTACATCTACTCTAAACTTTGCCCCTCTCACCTTAAACCTATGCCCCCTAGTAATTGACCCCTCTACCCTGGGGAAAAGCCTCTGACTATCCACTCTGTCTATGCCCCTCATAATTTTGTATTGGTGGTCGTTGTGAACATTACGCCGACCATCCTAAAATTAGCAACACAAAGAACACTACACAGATGTTGTGGCCCATGTCGGTACAAATGACTTAGGTAGGAAGGGGGATGGGGTCCTCCAATCAGAATTTGGGAGCTGGGTAGATAGTTGGCAAGTAGGACCTCAAATGTAGTAACTTCCGGATTACACCCAGCGCCATGTGCAAATGAGTCCTGAAATAGGAGGATAAGGCAGATGAATGTGTGGCTGGAAAGGTGGTGCAGGAGGGAGGGCTTTAAATTCCTGGGATCAGTGCATGCTGGTTAGATCGCAGGAGTGGTCGGAATTGGGATCCGCGCTAGGCACCGATCAGTTGCCGATCTAACCAGCCCGCTCCCATTGGCGGGTTCTGGATCCCACCTGGATGTGGCGAGACACCAATTGTCATCAATTAAGGGCAAGCTCCATCTCATTAATGAGATGAACACCCTATCTAATGGCCACCCGGGACCTAACCTGCTCCTGTGCGAGAGGTCACGCGGGTGCCATTTATTTAGCATTCGTACATTAAAAGAGGAACCGAGTGCAATGGCTGCTGTGGGGATCGGAGGAGGTGAGTAGCCATTTTTGTTTTTGGACATGCAGCCCAGGGGCATAGGGAGATAAGGGAGCCCCAGGGGGGATGGGCCTGGTTGAGGGGCTGGGCGCCATCTGACGGGGGTCACTGCTGGGCTGGGAGGTTGAGGGGCTTAGCACCTGTGGGTCCTACAAGCCATACCTCAAACTGTGTATATCTATAACAGGGGCAACTACAGCAGCGGCCTGTCTGTCCCACCAAACACATCCAGCCCTGTGCAGGATTATATGGTAAAGGTCACTTTAACTCCCTCTGACTGTGAACAGCCTCTGACTCCACAGCTGAAGGCTATTGCTAATAAGGAATTTGCATTGTTAGTCAAGTGAGAACTTCACAGCTGCAGGTTGTGTTTGCTGCTTGTTCATGCTGGTGGCAATTAGGCCTGGAGGCTGCTGTTTCCTTCCTTTTCTGTAGCCGGAAAGAAGGACAATTTTTCTCAGATACCATGGGCGAAATTCTCCTGAAACGGCGCGATGTCCGCCAACTGGCGCCCAAAACGGCACCAATCAGACGGGCATCGCGCCGCCCCAAAGGTGCGGAATGCTCCGCATCTTTGGGGGCCGAGCCCCAACATTGAGGGGCTAGGCCGGCGGCGGACGAATTTCCGCCCCGCCAGCTGGCGGAAACGGCCTTTGTTGCCCCGCCAGCTGGCGCGGAAATGACATCTCCGGGCGGCGCATGCGCGGGAGCATCAGCGGCCGCTGACAGTTTCCCACGCATGCGCAGTGGAGGGAGTCTCTTCCACCTCCGCCATGGTGGAGACCGTGGCGGAGGCGGAAGGGAAAGAGTGCCCCCACGGCACAGGCCTGCCCGCGGATCGGTGGGCCCCGATCGCGGGCCAGGCCACCGTGGGGGCACCCCCCGGGGCCAGATCACACTGCGCCCCCCCCAGGACCCCGAAGCCCGCCCACGCCGCCTTGTCCCGCCGTTCAAAAGGTGGTTTAATCCACGCCGGCGGGACAGGCAATTTATCGACGGGACTTCGGCCCATCTGGGCTGGAGAATCCAGCGGGGGGGCCCGCCAACCGGTGTGGCCCGATTCCCGCCCCCGCCGAATATCCGGTGCCGGAGACTTCGGCAACCGGCGGGGGCGGGATTCACGCCAGCCCCCGGCGATTCTCCGACCCAGCGGGGGGTCGGAGAATGACGCCCCTGGTTCCTGGAACACTGTTTCAGGGTGACATATGAATCCAGAAGGCAATCGGGTTTGAAGAAAGATGACGCTACAGGACCTGGTGGGTGACATTGATCCAAATGGGCTACCTGATGATGCTGTTGACAAAATGCTTTTGCAGATTGCTGATGTTTTTGTTGCTGGTATGGTGAGTGCTGCATGTAACTGGCACGTCACCACAGGTTAAGCACGCTGGAAGTTAAGGATGTTCAACTGCACCTTGAGCACCAGTGTAATATGCAGATGCCAGAATTTGATTTCGGTGAGATTGGGCCGTGTGGGAGGGCCTGCACAACTGTGGCTCCTGGATGGAGAATGGCACTGATACGTGGAACGAGTAACACATTGATGGACAGATCATTTCAACGACAAAGTTCTGGACATGAGAACACATTCTCAGGCTTATCCTCCATTTGTCTTGAGGAACCTGTGCGGGGTGATACCGTTAGCTTTTTTGTGAAACTGAGCTGATATAACTTTGTATTGGTACCAATATGGAATGGTAACATTTCCTTGTTCCTTAATGATTAGTGTGATATGTGGAATGTTATGTAGTTTATTTTCAAATTGTTACTGTTGACCATTTACTAAACAAAACATTCTCATGGGTACAAGTGCCATGTCTCAGACGAGTGTTATTGCCTTGCATTCCAATCAAACCGTGAGGCCTGGAGCTTTGCCTGAACCATGCATCACAGAGGCAGCAGCCAACAATCAAACACTCTAGAGCTGGGCTTCAGCACTGGAGATTTCCCCACAGCCAGAGGGTGAGTAAGTGGATCGGGAGGGCCCTGGAGCACGGTCCCTCTAATGGTGCTGGCAGAGGTCTGGGGTTCAGGGTCTAGAGGCTCCTACTGTGGCCGGGGGTGCGTGAGGGGCGGAGTCTCCCAGCACAACCGTCTTGGTAGATAGCAGTCTTGAGAGATGGCGGAACACATAAGGGTGGGGGAGGCTTGGGGGATTTGAGGATCCCGGGGTTGAAGCCCTAACTGATTGTTGGTCTTTCTCCCGCTCCAATTCTTTACAGATATAACAATATAGATGGTGTTGTCGACACCGCAGTCGCAGCCCTTGTGGTGCTGGTGGCAGCTCAGACGGCCAGTTGCTGGAGAAGATGGCAGCACGTCAACGCAGGCTCAAGGCGGCACCCAAAGTGTCGGGGACCGCCGCACAGCCTGCAGACCCAGCACGCATGTCACCTTGATGGCACGCATGTCATCTTGCGTTCACCAGGGCCATAAGGAGCGCCCTTCATTATCAGAAATGTCCAACCTATGGATTGGTGGCGCAGTGGTTAGCACTGCTGCCTCATGGAGCCATGGTCCCAGGTTCGATCCCGGCTCTGGGTCACTGTCCGTGTGGAGTTTGCACATTCTTCCCGTGTTTGCGTGGGTTTCGCCCCCACAACCCAAAGATGTGCGGGGTAGGTGGATTGGCCACGCTAAATTGCCCCTTAATTGGAAAAAATGAATTGGGTACCCTAAATTTAAAAAAAAAAGGAATGTCCAACTGATGTGCGACCACCACTATGGAACATGCACGTGTGTGCGTACTTCCCAAGGAGTATGCACGGCAGCTATATCCTGGGACACTTGGAGATTCCCGGCACCTTTGAGGAGGGCCCCAGTATGGCGGGTTGGCTCTTGGGGGATAAGGGGTACCCGCTGAGGATTGGATTGCATTTGATTTTTTTGTCATGTGTACCGAGGTACAGTGAAAAGTATCATTCTGTGTACAGTCGATTCACCGGTACTGCGCTGTCCAGCCTCCCGCTAACAAGGTCAAACAGCATTTAAGCAGCACTTACTCAGCCAACACTAGCCAGCTCGCAACAATGGCGCCCAGGAGACTTGCCCCAAGATTTGGGGATGCAGATCTGGAGAGCCTTCTAGACACAGTGGAGGCCAAGAGAGATGTCCTGTTCCCACGAGGGACCCGGAGCGTCAGCGACAGGGCAGCCGTGTCTGGGATGAGGTGGCAGCGGCTCTGAGGGCTGCGAATGTGACCAGGAGGATTGGCCCCCAGGGCCGGAAAAATTCAACTCACTCGTGCTACACCAGGCAGCACGAGTGAATAGGCACCAATGGCCACCCCCGCCCCGAGATCTTTCCGCTCCCACATGAGCTTCCAACCCCACCCCCACCCAACTCTCCATGTGACCCCCAATCCTCCGTACTGGCGTCATTAGCCAGGTTATCAGCAGGTACTCCTTATCCCCAAGAGCCAGCCGCCCATCCTGGGGTTGTCCTCGCAGAGCCCAGGGGTGACAGACTGCCCCAGGATGTAGCAGTTGCAGATGCTCCCACGTGCATGATCTTCATGTGATGGTCTCACACGAGCTGTATGTTGAGGGAGTGAAACCCCTTTCTGTTAATGCCGGGCACTCACAGATGGCCCGGTGAGTGCAGGGCAAAATGTGTGCCATCTGTTAACCCCTGGAGCTGGGACATCCTGCCGATGGTGATGAAACCTGCTGCCCGGGCATATTTCTGGGCTTGCTCTATGTCAAAGATGAAGTAGTTTTCTGCCTGGGGATACAGGGCATCCATGACCTGTCGGATGCACCTGTGGGTTGTGGCCTGCAAGATGCCACACAAGTTCCCAGTCGAGCCCTGGGATGATCCTGAGGCATAAAAATTCAGAATTGCGATGATCTTGACGGCCACCGGGAACGGATGTCCTCCTCCTCCACGTGGTGCCAAGTTCGCAAGGACATGGCACAGATGCCGCACTATCTCCTTGTTGTCCGTCATTGTTCAACTGACCAGCGACACTTCTAGACCCTGGGCCGTCGTGGGACAACCCCTCTGGGTCCCTCTCTGGCCTGATCGGTTGCCGGGTCATCAAGATGGGGCGGGTCCCTGCACATGGGCCGCTGCCTCAAGCACCTGCAAACGCATCTGCTCCGCCGTCTCTGGCATCTGGCAGCCCAGCCTAGCAACAGCACAACTAGGGCAAGTTCTGGGTCCAAAATCTCTGCCATAGCGTTCAACATTTATAAGGCATTGGGAGAAGGTGTTAGACTGACAAACAGTGGTGGCTCCCACCCTTGGACCCTCCATTCTCCTCACCCGGCTTGCTCTGCCCATGCAACCCCGGCCGCAACGGGCCCCCTCACTGGACCCCAGACTCTGTATTCCGGACACCTGCTCATAACATCACCTGGACCTGCTCTGGTCCCTTCCCCGTGTCACTCATCCACCCTTCAGTCATGGCCATGTCCTCGGAGCTGTGTTCCATCCCATGGATGTTAGCTTCTGCATGTGTGGTTGAAAGATTATTGATTTGTTGATTCATTGATTTATTTGGTGTCTTTAAGGATTATCGAATGTATAACTAGAGCAGCGTTTTAACATTTTTTTTCCAGTTACTGATTTTTACCAACTGGCCAACCGTTTGGACCCACGCCAGCTGACCTTCGCGACCCATGCCAGCCGACCTTCGTGACCCACGCCAGCCGACCTTCGCGACCGACGCCGTCCGACATTCACGACTCACCATTTTCTCTTATCTTTAATGCGCGAGGTGAGCCTACTTTGTCCTCATGATCTCACTCCAATCAGGTTTACAGGAAGAGACGGCTATGCACATATGGGGTGCAGGATTCAGCCGTTTCCTTTGTACCGTCTTCATCTTTGTGAGGACGGAAAATCCAAGCTCGCACATGTAGGTCGTTGTGAAGGGCAAAGCAACAAAATGCTTGTTTTACTCGGCTCTGGATACTCCTCAGAGGCGCTCCTCCAGAATGCTGACAGCCTCATTGACTTGTGCCGTGTTTTTAATATGCTGTCACAGCTGAGGCGCAGAAGCTCAATTTCTTCATTTGGAGTCAGCTGCAAGTTAAGAACTGATTCTGGGGTCTCAAACTCAAAGGAATTTTTCACCCACCTCTTCTCTCTCAAAATCCTAAACTTATCCTCTGGAAAGTAGCGACCAAAATTGTTGATCAGAGCAGCCAGATGCAACTGAATAAGGCTTGCCAATCCATTTACAGTCTCCTTACTAATGCTGTTTTCTTCAATTGGCCAATGATAAATTGCCCTTAATGTCCAAATTGCCCTTGGTGTTGGGTGGAGGTGTTGAGTTTGGGTAGGGTGCTCTTTCCAAGAGCTGGTGCAGACTCGGGGGGCCGAATGGCCTCCTTCTGCACTGTAAATTCAATGATAATCTATGATTAATCTAGGACAAAGGTTCGGCACAACATCGTGGGCCGAAGGGCCTGTTCTGTGCTGTATTTTCTATGTTCTATGTTCTATGTGTTGAAGCAGTGTGGGAAACATTTAGTAATTTCGGCTTTGCACTCGCAATTGCCAAACTTTCAATGTCTTTTTGGAAAGCTTCTATTTCTTCACAGTATTGAAAGCAATCATCATCCTTCCCTTGCAATTTGAGGTTCAGTTCATTAGAATTGAAAAGATGTCTGCAAGGTAAGACATATTTAGCATCCAAGTTTCATCAGCAAACGAATCAGCCAGAGGGGACAATTTCTCGAGGAGGAAAGCGTGGATTTCGTACCTCAGTTCGTAAACTTTGAGTAGCACCTGACCCCTTGACAGCCAGCGTACTTCTGTGTGGAACAATAAATGTGTGGGCTCAGCCCACATATCAGAACACAGAATGTCAAAAAGTCTGGTATTCAGGTGGGCTGCGTTTAATGAAATTCACAACTTTCACAATTCCTTTCAACACCACTTCAAGATCAGATGGAATTCCTTTCGATGCCAGTGCCTCACGGTGAATAAAACAATGATTCCAAACAATGTCCTGACCAGCTGCCTCCTTAATCCTTTCTATAACACCGCTGTTTTTCCCAGTCATGTTGACTGCTCCATCACTTGTAATTCCTCTGCAACAAACCCATGCGAGCCCACACTTTCCAACCACAAAATTATTCAAAGCTTCAAAATTATTCAATCTTCCACAAATTCATTGTGCCCCATACCTAACATAAACTAGCAAGATTGCACAATCTGAAACGTCTGTAATTTCATCCAGTTGTATTGAGAATGCCTGCGCTGATTTTAAATGAGAAATAAACTGGGCTTCTAAATTCTCAGCAACATCACATGTTCGGTGAGCCACTGTTATCGCTACGTGGGATGCATTTCACTTTTTCAACGAACCTCTCATCTATGACCGGATGAACTATATCTAATGCTGCAAGGAGAATTAGTCTCTCTGCTACAGTGTGGGGCATTTTCTCTTTAGCTACACGGTAAGCTACCATGTAAGAGGCTAATTGTACTTTGTCATTGTGGTAAACCACGTTATTGCATTATATGTATTGTATTGTATTGTGCATCCTTGTGCATGCCTGGGCTTGTCCAGGCTGGCTCCGCCTGTGGCTCCTTCCCTCAGGCTTATGTATAAAGGTGGCAAGTCTCCGTCTCCGACCCAGTTTGGGTCCAGAGGCAGGAGGCTTGCTGTTTAATGTATTAAAGCCTCAGTTACGTCCATCACTCGTCGTGTGTTATTGATGGTGTATCAATTTAATACACTAAACTCCTAAAGATGAACTCATCACTCAAGCCTGATCGCTTGGAGCTGGACCCACAGGTAGCCGATGCTACAGAAACGTTTGAACACTGGCTAAGCTGCTTCGAGGCGTATCTTGCATCCTTCAACGAAGACCTCACAGATCTCCAGAAGAAGCAGGTCCTCCACGCACGGGTGAGCCCAAGAGTCTTTCTCCTCATCAGAGACAAAATCGCTCGCAGTTTCCTGCGTGCCTTGCGCATCCTCTGCCGGAACTGTGATTGCTGGGCGATATCGGCTACCCAGCACGTGGAGCTGCTGATCAGGGACGCTTATGTCGCAGGCATGAACTCTAACTATATCCGCCAGCGATTACTGGAAGGGGGCACACTCGGCCTCCCAGAGACAGTAGCAACTCTCCAACTCACTGGAGGTGGCCTCCCAGAACATGGGGGCCTACGCCTCCGACCACGCGGCACCCTCGTGGGCGCAGCCATCAACTGACCCGGGTGCGATACAAGCCTGTGCCGCGCAGCGGCCCGCCAACGCCGGAGGCCCGAGGTGCTACTTCTGCGGCCAGGGTAATCACCCCCGACAACGCTGCCCGGCACGGAAAGCAACTTGTAACGGCTGTGGTAAGAAGGGCCACTTTGCAAAAGCCTGCCATGCCCGATCCACCCTAAAAAACATCTAGGCCCAGCAGCGCTGCCTGCTGCCTGTCGGGGCCGCCCACAGCTGCCGCGCCACCCGCCATGTGCGACCCATGGGCGTCGCCATGTTTAATTTCGGCCGACATGTGCGACCCACGGTGGCCGCCATCTTGGACGCCATCGCCGCTGACACCCGCCACGCGCGACCCATGGGGGCCGCCATCTTGGACGCCATTGAAGATGCCACGCACGACTCATGGGGTCCGCCATCTTGGGACCACTCTGCAGCCTCCCGGGAGCCCAGCTCACCCGACCGTACGCTGGCCGCCGCCACCTCCGACCGGCCTACCGACCACCTTCCGACACTCGCCTCGGTCACACTCGATCAGTCCCGGCCGCACCACCTCGCGAAGTCCACGATGACCGTCCGGATCAACGGGCACGAGACGGCCTGCCTTTTTGACTCCAGGAACACAGACAGCTTCATACACCCAGATACGGAAATACAGATACGGAAATTCACCTCCGGGGTCTCGCTTCCGTCCTGGTTGACAGTCCCGGGGCCCGTCCTTCTCCGGATGTATGCGAGGAGCCATAAAACCGATCCCCTCGTCGAGAAGGTCCTGCTCCTCCATGCAAACCCCCAATATGCCAACGTGGCACACTAGGACGGGCCGCAGGACACAGTCTCCCTTCGGGATTTGGCACCAGCAAGTTCCCTGGCGACCATCACCACCACCCCCCACCGCACACCGTCTTCCCCCACCCCTGCCCACCTCCCTCACGAGCTGGCACCCACAGGCCCACCGGTGACAAGCACCACCACCTCCGCCCATACACCGCCGCCCCCCCCCCCCCCCTTCGCCGACTCAACATCTGGGTGAAGAAGAAGAAGACAGCACGCTCTCAGATGCGCAGGTCTCGACACTGGCGCCCCAGCCGGGACTGAGGCGATCACGGCGGAAGGTCAAGGCCCCCGACAGACTTGTCCTTTAAGACCACTTCACCCCCGCCGGACTCTTTTTTTAAACAGGGGGTGAATGTGGTAAACCATGTTATTGCATTATATGTATTGTATTGTATTGTGCATGCTTGTGCATGCCTGGGCTTGTCCAGGCTGGCTCTGCCTGTGGCTGCTCCCTCGGGCTTATGTATAAAGGTGGCAAGTCTCCGTCTCCGACCCAGTTCGGGTCCAGAGGCGGGAGGCTTGCTGTTTAGTGTATTAAAGCCTCAGTTACGTTCATCACTCGTCGTGGGTTATTGATGGTGTATCAGTCGTTCAATGTAACATTTCTGCTGAGGACTTCAGCTGACGATTTAAGTTCTCGTTGCATCCGTTAGAAAACATGTTGTGGACTCTCGTGAACAGCTCACACCAAAACTGTTTTGTCCTGCTGTGGATTTTCCTGAGCTACTTTCTCCAGCAGGTTTAGTTGTGAGATCCTGGCCTGTTTGTGTCTCTGGCCCTCTCTTCCTTATAACAAAATGATCCATTTAAAATTTTACTTGTTTGCTGTTGACAAAATGGAGGAATCACAATCTCGCCCAAAGTTCATGACATCAGCGTCCGGGGCGCATGCCCTGCTCTCTGCCTCGCTTCAGGCAGGAAGATTACAATGAATTGAAAATCTTCTCCTGGGTCAGCGTGCTGACATCAGGAGGAGGTGGTGCTTCTTGTTTGGTTCTGCGCATGCAGATTTTTAAAATCTGGTTACGCCCGTCATTTTCAAAGCCGCTCGCAGGCGGCATTGTTAAAAGCTGGGTGCTGCGGCTGTTGCGTGTGAATTCACGCGATCGGTAACGCTGTGGTGGACGGCTCCGCGACCCCCCTGACAGCCGCCTGCGACCCACCCTTCGATCGACCCCCACTTTGAAACTGCCTGAGCTAGTTCAAAACACTCTTGGCCGGATTTTCCAATTTTGAGGCTAAGCCCCCACGTCGGTGTGGGAACAGTGGCGTTTTACAGCAGAGAAAATGGCCACCAATCCTCCGTTTGGCTGGGGGCTAGCTTCAAGGCAGCGTAGAGCACCCCGCTCTAGCTGTTGATAGGGCCCGGAGAATTTCCGGGTCCGTGGCCGTACAACATGGCGCCGGTCGCTCTCGACCTGGCCTGCAAAATAGTACCCCCCTTTGGCCAGCTCACATGCCCCAAACCACACCCCAATAATGCCCCCAGTCCCTAGGAAAGTCCCCCCTGCCCACAGATCAGCCCTCCCTCGACTGTGGCGGCGCTGGACTGAGTCCACAGCCGCCTCGCCGAGTTTCTGATGGATGAGACCACACGCGACCGACGCCGTTGGGATCTCGGCCAGTAGGGGCGGAGCATCGGGGGGCGGGCCTCAGACAACAACCTGAGGCCATCGATACGTCGCACAGCGTACTTTCCGAGTACGCCGCTTTGGAGGGGGTGGAGCATCTCGAAAGCGACCCCGCCCCCGATTTGGTCGGAACCTTTGACTCTCCGGCCGATCGCTGAATGTGATTTTGTCATCGGCGACCGGAGAATCCCGCCCCCTGTCTGCAAAAGCATAGTCACTGTTTCAGATAATGAATTGAACTTTGGTGCCATGTCTGCAGAAATTCAGACATTGGGCTGGGTTCTCCATTTGCCAACGCCAAAATAGTGAAACGCGATTGGGCGGAGAATAGCTTCCGACTCCAAAATTGAGGTAGGCGCTGGTTTAACGCCAAATCGGGATGCTCCGGCACCCCCAAAATGGCGTAAATGTGGCGCTCGCCGCGGAGGCTGAAAATACAGTAGGCATATCACTAGCAGGCCTGACACCCGATGCTCCGGGGCCTCCACGATTCATACCCTCTGATGGGCCGATTTCCCGATGTCGTGGTTCACTTGTGCTCGCACAATAGTGAAGCTGGTGTCCTGGCTGCTGAGCGAGAGAGCAGCGGAAGCAAATGGCGTGGAGTTACTGCGGGCTGCTGGCCCAGACACCGACCGTGCTGGCTGCAGCGGGGAGGGGGGGGGCGGCGGCGGACCCTGCCAGGGCCGGGTGAGGGGAGGGAGGGGGGAACAGGCTGGGAAGCCGGGGTGCCCCCCCCCAGGCACCGACCACTATCCTGGCATGTGGTTCTACACAGTGGCACCAGCCGTATGAGTGTCCCCCACCCGCCACATGCCACCTGGCACCGAACACCAATTGTTTGAGATCGATCAGGGTAATCGGGCCCTGATTGATCTATTGGATATCTACCTGGGACCGCCCGAAAGCGCGCACAACCTGCAAGGGACAAAAGGTGCTGCGCAGCCCACCACCCACTCACTCGACCACCGATGACAACAACGGTAATACCTGCACCAGCCGGTGGGGCACCATCCACGCCATCCACAGAGAGACCAGAGCTGAGGACACCGACGACCAGCAGCAGACATCCAGCGCTGCCAGACGACGGATTACAGATGAGGCCATATCTGCTCTGCACATGCCAGTCACCTGGAAGTTAAGTTGGTCTTTCGTATGTGTTAGTTTGGAATCCAACCTGCATGTGTGTGTGATTGAGTAATATTAACTCTGTGTGTGTATTGACCTAGTATTATTGCATGCAACTTGTGTGGTCATTTGTCCATCGTATATGGGTTGGGGATACACTGTGGTTCAGAATATACAACAAATCTGGCGACCCAGGTGCTATTTGGCTGGGAGTTACAATTGTTGTTCCGAAAGATCCCACAGGGCAGTCTTGGAGATTCCGCCCGCGCCCCTGGCTAAGGTAGACAATCGACCCACGTAACAGCCAATGATCCACGTTCATCGAAATGGAATATAGGGTGATCCAATACCAACCACACACCTCGTCCTGTCATCAGTCCATGGACACCCAATATATCACCAACCTGTTCTTGCTGGTCTATCCAGACCTAGGGAGTAGCCCCTTCCTAGGGATACACACTCGTCCTGTTCTTCAACACACTCAGATAGCGGAGTAACGGCATTTCCCCCCCCCCCTACCCTGGGACCCCATATATTCTTCACCCGCCGTGGATCATACGCAGCTATCTCACCCCGAACCCCTCCTTCCCTCTGATCCCCACTATCCGGAATGGCTACTTACAGCACCAAACACTTGGGCAGGTCTCAAACCAAAACCATTGCCCCTCAACCAACCGTTTGGTTGTGGGACGAAAAATGTATTCAGTGACTCAGGTCACAACTCATCCTCTTCTTCACTCTTCCACAGAGGTCCCTTTGGACCAACCCCACATGCTATTTACGCTTAGCAACCCTATGGTGATTGCTCCTATGAGGAAACCGGGCTGCCCTACAATTTGCCCCCCCCCCCCCCCCCCCCCCCCCCCTCAGGTCAGACCTCTGAGCTCCTGGGACGAAACCGTATACAGCTGGCCGCCCTGGCGTTTGGCTGCTTAAGCCAGACCTCAATCAGTAAATGGTCGAGTTAAGAAGGGGATGGTCGAATACTGAATCCGACCACTCCACGCCTCGGCCAAGAGAAGGCTGCGTTGGGTTCAAACATGTTTGGATGAAATGCGGAAATTGAGGTGGGGGGGGGGGGGGGGTGCACGGATGGTGACAGTATGATAGAATGAACTGTGGCGCTGCTCTCCTTGCAGCCATCTTGTTGACTGGGACGGTCTGTGTGGGGGGGGTGGATCGTTTAAGTGCGGCTGTGGCGTGTGAGCCTCATGTGCGCCAATCACGGACCCGATGAATCCGGCGCCGATTCACATGGAACGGGTTGCGTTCCATGTGACGATGGTGCTGGCCCATTTAGAGTTGCTGAATCGGTGCAGCTGTTGTGTCGTTTTTGCTGTCGTAAAACACCGCTGTTCCCACGCACACGATGTCAGCGCTTAGTCTCAAAATCAGAGAAGCCGGCCCACTATTTCATAAAATGTTTCATTTAATGAATAGACTATTGTATTCAAATACCTTTAGTCATGAGAACGTATCAAATAATTAACAACAGCAAGGTTAATGGCTAGCGTGACATGGGCACCTTATCCTTGTAAGGTGGCGCACGTAGACACTGAATTAATTTTGATGAGCATTAATAAAATTAAGTAATGGCCAATGTTTAATTAATAAATCATTTAAAAAAATAAATTTAGAGTACCCAATTATTTTTTTCCAATTAAGGGGCAATGTAGCATAGCCGATTCACCTAACTTGCATATCTTTAGGTTGTGGGGCTGAAATTCACACAGACACGGGGAGAAAGTGCAAACTACACACACTGATCCGGGGCTGGGATCGAACCAATAAATCATCTTCTAAGTGACAGACATTTATTTGAATAAATCAGGAGGTCTCAGCTGAGAATTACAAACTAATAAGAGTGAATGAGGGATTAGACCATCGATAAGGATTTCCTTGAGAGTAAGACCTCGTAGTTAAGGGTTTTTTCCGAATTATTGCTTTCATGAATTTTTGAATCATATATCGATTTATTTTGTTTTGAAGTACTTTTCTTCATACTTTTCTTATGCTTTTTGTTTTATACTTTTTTTTCTTATGTTTTGTTTTATACTTTTTGCTATGTTCTGACCGGTTTATGTATTATTTTGATCAATGTTTTTGATTCACTTTTTATGCAATTGTATTAAAGTAAATAATTAGCAAATAAAAGTTGTATCAATTGGACTTTTGACTCTTATTAGAAGATAGAGTAAAAGATCCTATAGTGGTGTTGCCTCCCGCAATGTTCAGGCACAGTGTCACGTATCACAATTTGTTTGGAATGCTGGACAATGACTCCCACATGCTACCTGGCCCACCCACCGACAGGAATCCGCTTGGGTTGTGTGAAGTGTTCACTTAACCATGATTGCCAATAGCCTCAGCCACACGGCCGGAGCCCTCGGCAGTCAGTGGGGGATATGGGTGGATGGTGGAGCAGGCGGGCAGGGAGAAGGGTTGCCCCCGGAACGGATATGCATGATCCAGGGATTGACATGGTGGTGCCACATTGCCCCTCCGGTTGACCCTCCCCCCCCCCAGCGCCTCTCCCCCACCCTCCCATGGTGGTCCACCCCATGCGGAAGGTGCCCCACCCTCAGACGAGGAACCCCACACTCCCCGCCGAGCATTGGGGTGGCAAGTTTAATGCCCCAGGCTCTTTGCCTGTGAGCAAAGATGGCTACTCACCTCCTCAGCTCCCCACAGAAGCTCGCCATCAGCTTTACGTTTTTAAGAAGGAGTACTCATCGGCGCCAGAGTGAGCACTTGCTGGGGAGGCCACTGGATGATGGGAGGCCCTATTAATTGTATGTAAAAAGGGCTTAAGTGGTGATAATTGGTTTCTCACCACACTACGGTAAGATCCTGATTTCGCCTAGGGGAGAGGGCCAGTTGAATCGCAAACTGTTTGGCGCCTGGCGCGAATCTCGTTTTTGGCCTTTCCCGCTATTCACCAGTTTCGCTTTGCTCATGCGAGAGTATAATGAGGCCAGAGAATTGCACCCTGTACGTGTATAAATATATATATTGTACATGTACAAACCCATTTCTGAGATTGTGCTAGTCGCAGAGTCGACCTATTGCCCATTAGCTGCACATTTTCGGACATTGTGAGCATAATGCCTGATATCATCAGTTCATTCAAATTAACGTTGATGACACAAAGTTGGAAATTCAATCCTATAGTATACACCAGCCATTTTGAGCACCTGGTGCAGTACCTAGTTCATTAAAGTCTACTCCAAAATACATTTTGAAATTTACACTCTTTCTGGCATCCAATTCGTCATTTAGAATTATCAATACACACAGGGAAACTAATTGATCATGGACACCAACATTTATTGAGGTCTCCTCAGTATAAGTAAAATATGCTGTGGGGAAACTATTGAATAAGGAATATTAATTTTTTTTCCGAACTTGTAGTTCAGTTAGGGAAATGCTTACGAGGTGATCAAGTTTTGTTAATTCTTGGTAGTATTCCGAGCGGTTTGCAAACGAGAATTTATGCTTGTAACTAAAAAGATGGATTGTTACTCTGAAGGTCAATGCAAAGAACAGGGAAAACATCCTTCCTTCGATGCATCAGGATTAAACAACCCTGAGGTGACCTGAAATAATTTTGCTTCCACCCATTTCGAGCTATCACCGGCTGTGGAGTTGTGAGTTATGCATCTTATTTTGTGTTTGACACAAGTGCAGGAGGTAACAGCATTTCCCATTTCCAAACTCCATTAGGGAAATGTTTTTGCAGTTCTGGAACAAAGTCAATCGTTACTATTTTGTTTTTCCATTCCTAACTGGAAATAACAATGATTGAGGGCTGCCAACCAATAATGAATCGCGTGCCATTAAAACCTCTTACTGCAACACAAAGGCTAATATCATAAAATTACAAGATAGAAAGTTTAGAAAGGAAACTATTATACAAAAGTAATTTCTTTAACAAATTCTCACCTTGTGTTCCTCCCTTCCGTTTTCTCGATGTGAGCAGTACCAGTGTTCCAAGCAGATTTTGACCTAATTATTGTACAGGTCCCATGCTTGTCATCGGTTTCAAGAGTTCTAAATCTGTGCTTACTTTGCCCCTTCCGGTTCACATCCCTATTACTCATTTGACTTTGTGTCCCTTGTAGAATAAAGGGTTAATATCAGAAGCATACATGATGCTCGTGTGATAATGATGCCACAGGACATGACTGAGAAATAAGAGCGATCTGGAAAGGGAAGAACTTTTCAACCTTCTGTAGAGGTCCAAATGTGCAAAAACTTGCTGTAAATACAGAGTAATGGTTTTGAGAAAGTACAAATTCAAGCAGCACACCCTGTCTAGATCTCTGCCACACAATCTTTGTGCTGACCACTGTTATGGGCCAGGGATTAGAGAACCCCAAAGTGTATCATGGAGTTCACCTGACCCACATCTTTTACTGGTTTGTGGTATGGGGAGCACATGGCCCACTCTACAGGTGTGGTAGAGCAGAAATGGAAAAGTATTTTTCAAAGCAAAACAATGTTTATTCTATGAACTCAAGTTAACCTTTTTAAAACATACAGTGAACATACATCTGAGCAGCCATTAATTCAAATACAACCCCCAAAGAATACAACACTAAGTAATCCTTTAAGCTTTCCTTTTAACATCCATAAGACCTTTTACCAGAAGCACATCAGTGTCATGATATCCATATTAACATATCATGGTGCAATCAGACACACACACAGATGGACAGGTAGACAGACCAATCAACACACACACAACATCACAGCCAATCACTAGTGAGAGCGCACGCACTATAAAACAGGGAACACCACAGTTCCCGCTGATTCTACCAGGAGATAGCTCAGAGCACAGAGCTCACAGCGTGCCACTCAGACATACACCATGTGCTGAGTGCCTCTCTAAGATAGTGCTAGGGCTAGGTCCGCAGGTTAACTGGTGAAGTACGAACCACAGCCAGAAGTTAACAGTTGTTATTGTACAGAATAATAAAACAGAGTTGTACCATCTACAACTGTGTTGGTTCGTTTGTGTATCAGAACACCCAACACGACATGATACCAGGATTAGAAACTCGCCAGCGACTGTGAGACCTACCTGCACCTCTTCAGAGATCTGCCATCCTGCGCCATGGACACCATCAGCCCGCCGCAGCCGCTCCAAATCGCTGGAAATCTCGGTGTAAACTGGAAGCTGTTTAAACAGCGTTTCCAGCTCTTCTTAGAAGCCACAGACAGGGAGAATGCATCGGACACCAGGAAGATCGCCGTCCTCCTCTCCACGTCGGGGCAACACACCATCCACATCTACAACTCCCTGGCATTCGTGGAAGGCGAGGACAAGACAAAGTACAAGACGGTCCTTCTAAAATTTGAGCAACACTTCAGCATCGAAGTGAATGAGAGCTTCAAGAGGTACCTCTTCCAGCAGCGCCTGCAGGGTAAGGATGAGCCTTTTCAATCTTTTTTGGCACACCTCCTTATCCTCGCGCAGTCCTGCGGCTATGAGGCCACCTCCGATTCCATGATCCGGGATCCGATAGTTTTTGGGGTCACCTCGGACACACTACGCCAGCAGCTCCTCAGAATAAAGCGCCTCACCCTAGTCACCGCCATTGAAACCTCCGTCCTCCACGAAAACGCGACAAGCCGGTACTCCCAATTCCAGGCGACCAAATCGGCATGGCAGGGGTCCTACGAGGCCGAGCGAGTCCAGTCGATCGAGTTCCTCCCGGCCCGCGGCCCGGACGAGGGCGGCCATTTCGCGCTCTTTCCGAGGCCTCCCGCGCTTGTACGCGCCAAAAGAGGGGACGTCGACGCAGAGGGACGTGATGCGCAGGCGCGCTCTATGCAGGACCGCACCACGCATGCGCGGTGGCGCAACGAACGCCATGACATCACGATGTGCGGCAACTGTGGATCCGCACACTTAAAGCGGCAATGTCCAGCCAAAACTCGACAATGCCTCCGCTGTGGCAGGATGGGCCACTACGCTGCCTGCTGTCGAGCAGCTCAACCTGCCAATGCTCCGCAATTCCGCCAGCCTCGCAGGGACGTACGGGCCATTCAGCCTCCATGCACCGAGTCATACCCTGACGACGTACAGACCGGTGGTACCGACGACTGGGAACCCTTCCGCGTTGCGGTAACAGACAGAAATCGGATGTCCCCAAGTAGGACCCACCAGCCGATGCCAGTGCACACCGTTATCCGAGCGATGAATGGTGTGCCACCCTAACGGTCAACCGATCACCAATCACATTCCGCTTAGACACTGGTACCTCTGCCAATCTCATTGCATGGTCAGCCTTCCACACCTTGAAGGTCAAACCACCGATTCGGCCATCCCGCTGTCAGTTGGTCGATTACAACGGGAACGTTATCCCGGCCATGGGGTCCTGCCAGCTCGAGGTCGCACACAATTCATACACAGCCACACTGTCTTTTGAGATAGTTGGATCCTCGAAGGACTCTCTGCTAGGTGCACAGGCGTGCAAGATCCTCCACCTCGTTCAGCGGGTGCACTCTGTCTCCAGAAGGCACGTCCGATTTCCCGGATGCAGACTTTAGGGCGCAGCTCCACTCGCTCCTCGCCCACAACCAGGAGGTTTTCGAGGGCATGGGCACACTGCCCTACACTTACAGAATACGGCTCAAACCGGACGCCACCCCGGTCATTCACGCACCTCGTAGAGTCCCAGCACCACTCAGGGACCGCCTCAAGCAGCAGCTGCAGGATCTGCAGGACCAAGGAGTGCTTTCCCGGGTCACGGAGCCTATGCCATGGGTCAGCTCCATGGTGTGCGTAAAAAAGCCTTCTGGCGAGCTCCGGATCTGCATCGACCTGAAAGATCTGAACAATAACATCATGAGGGACCACCACCCCATACCCAAACGGGAAGAAATCACGAGCGAAATGGCCCGGGCTACAATTTTTACCAAGCTTGATGCCTCAAAGGGCTTTTGGCAGATTCAGCGGGATCAGTCCAGCAGGAAGCTGTGCACTTTCAACACTCCCTTTGACAGATACTGCTACAATAGGATGCCATTTGGCATCATCTCGGCATCCAAGGTGTTTAATCGAATCATGGAACAGATGATGGGGTGCGCGTCTATGTTGACGACGTCATCATCTGGTCCACCACACCACAGGAGCACATCAGTCGTCTCCAGCGTGTCTTTGCTCGGATACGAGATCACGGCCTGCGCCTCAACTGAGCCAAGTGTTCTTTTGGCCAAACTGAGCTAAAGTTTCTGGGGGACCACATATCCCGGTCAGGGGTGCGTCCGGATGCCGACAAAGTGGCAGCTATTGCAGCCATGCCCCAGCCGGCAGACAAGAAGGTAGTGCTATGCTTTCTCAGGATGGTCAACTTTCAAGGGAAGTTTATTCCCAACCTTGCCTCGCACACAACGGCTCTTCGCCACCTGGTAAAGAAGACTCCGGAGTTTCAGTGGCTGCGCGCACACCAGAAGGAATGGGAGGAGCTCAAGTTCAAGCTCACCACCACCCCGGTATTGGCGTTCTTCGACACTACTCGAGACACAAAGATCTTGACTGATGCCAGCCAGTCCGGCATTGGAGCGGTACTCCTGCAACGGGACGACACTGCATCATGGGTCCTGGTATGCCTCGCGGGCCATGACCCCCACGGAACAGCGCTATGCGCAGATTGAGAAGGAGTGCCTGGGTTTGTTAACCGGCATCGACAAATTCGACGACTATGTGTATGGTCTTCCGCAGTTCACCGTGGAGACCGACCATCGCCCCCTGGTCGGCATCATACAAAAGGACCTCAATGAGATGACCCCTCGCCTCCAGCGCATTCTGCTCAATCTCCGGAGGTACGACTTCCAACTTGTCTACACCCCGGGAAAGGACCTCATCATCGCGGATGCCCTGTCCAGAGCAATGAGCACATCGGGGGGGTTTGTTTGTCAGGTCGACGCACAAGTAGCCTTCACATTGGCCAATCTGCCGGCTACTGATGCAAGTCTGGCCCACATTCGCCGTGAGACTGCGGCTGACCCCCTTCTACAACGTGTGATGCGCCACATGACGGAAGGGTGGCTCAAGGGGCAGTGCCCACAATTCTACAATGTCCGGGACGACTTGGCCGTCATTGATGGTGTCCTCCTAAAGTTCGACCAGATTGTGATCCCACACAGCATGCACCGGCTTGTCCTCGAACAATTGCACAAAGGCCATCTCGGGGTTGAAAAGTGCAGGCGGAGGGCCCGAGAAGCTGTGTACTGGCCGAGCATCAGCGACGACATAGCCAACATAAATGAAAATCACTTATTGTCACAAGTAGGCTTCAAATGAAGTTACTGTGAAAAGCCCCTAGTCGACACATTCCCACGCCTGTTCGGGGAGGCTGATACGGGAACATGGTGCTCAACTGCCTCACCTGCCAAAGGTTTCAGCCGGCGCAACCCCCTGAGACACTTCAGCCCCATGAGTTGGTTACGTCCCCCTGGGCAAAGGTGGTTGTGGACCTTTTTCATGCGCTCGGCAGGGTCTACGTCATTATGATTGACTATTTTTCCAATTATCCGGAGGTCATACACCTGCACGACTTGACATCATCAGCTGTAATCAGAGCATGTAAAGAAACCTTCGCTCACCATGGAATTCCGCTCACCGTCATGTTGGACAATGGGCCCTGTTTTGCGAGCCAAGAATAGTCTTCTTTTGCCGCTTCATACGGCTTCACACATGTGACGTCCAGCCCTTTGCATCTCCAGTCGAATGGCAAGGCGGAAAAGGGCGTCCATATCATGAAGCGGCTCCTCTGCAAGGCTGTTGATGCCGGATCTGACTTCTGTTTAGCCCTGCTGGCCTATCGTGCGGCCCCACTGTCCACAGGCCTCTCACCAGCCCAGCTGTTGATGGGTCGCACCCTCAGGACCACTGTGCCATCCATTCATGTTCCTAAACCCGACCATTCTCCAGTATTACAAAGGATGCGACAGCAGCGTGCTCAGCAGAAGGTGGCACATGACACTCGGGCAACTGATCTTCCTACCCTGGCGCCTGGAGACAACGTCCGCATACACCTACCAGAGGGTGGCTGGTCGGCAACTGCCGAGGTTCTCCGCCGCGTGGCTCCCCGCTCGTTCCTGGTTTGCATGCCTGATGGCTCCATTCGCCGGCGTAATTGGTGGGCCGTTCGGCTGCTTCCGAGCTCGCTACGTGATCATGCACCGGTGCCAGGCCCTCCTGTTGTCCCTGATGTCGACTTTCTGGAGCTTCCTGCCACTCTGCCTATTCCTCTATCGCCCATGGCCAGGCCCGTTCCTCAGCCGGTGGATCCTGACCCACCCTTGAGGCGGTCAACCCGAATTCTTCGCCCACCTACTAGACTGGACTTAGGAGCCTGTTTACACATTGGACTCACTGAATTGTTGTGCAATAATGTTAACGTGTTTTTTTTTCTTTGTCGTTCCAGGAATTCTCTTTCGATATTTGATGATTGCACTTGTTTTGTTATTGGTACAACCTCGTTGCTCTGTTGCACCTGACACCTTCCTATGTATATAGTTTAGCCTCATGTACATGTTGTAAATATTGCACACACATACTCAGCCGCACTCAGTACACGCCAATATTTATTACCATGTAGGCACATATCCTTGTGAAAAGGGGAGATGTCATGATATCCATATTAACATATCATGGTGCAATCTCACACACACTGATGGACAGGCAGTTGGACCAATCAACACACACACAACATCACAGCCAATCACCAGTGAGAGCACACGCACTGTAAAACAGGGAACACCACAGTTTCCGCTGATTCTCCCAGGAGATAGTTCAGAGCACAGAGCTCACAGCGTGCCACTCAGACATACACCATGTGCTGAGTGCCTCTCTAAGATAGTGCTAGGGCTAGGTCTGCAGGTTAACTGGTGAAGTACGAACCACAGCCAGAAGTTAACAGTTGTTATTGTACAGAATAATAAAACAGAGTTGTACCATCTACAACCGTGTTGGTTCATTTGTGTATCGGAACACCCAACACGACAATCAGGTTAAAGTCACTGCTGTTATTAGTTTTAAATCAGCAGGATCGATTTATAGTCTTTAGATTACAGAGAGAGACTCTAATACACCTTCTGGCTGTGACTGCAGCTATCCAGCTTTGAAAACGAAACTAAAACACATCCTGCAGCAAACAGCCTAAAATAAAAGTAAAAAGCTGACAGACAGCTCAGCTCCACCCACTCTCTGACATCACTGCAGTAATAAACACCCATTTCTTGAAGTTACTCTCACTACAGATACTTATATACACACCCATTTATAAACACCCATTTCTTAAAGGTACTCTCACTACAGATACTTATATACACACCCATTTATAAACACCCATTTCTTAAAGGTACTCTCACATGACACCACTTTTATAATGCCATTCTGTTCTTCTTCTTTCATTAAACTGCCCTTTGGGGTAGCAGTCCCTTCAGACCGGAAAACAATGGTCAGAATTCTCCGACCATTGAGATTCACTTTTCCCATTAGCAGCACACCCCTGCCCGTGGGTTTCCTGGCACCGTGATGTGGCTTCAATGGGAAATCCCATTGACAAGTGGCAACATGACAGAATCCCGCTGCCAGCGAACAGCACGCTGCCGAGAAACACGCAGCTGGGTAAGCGGAGAATCTAGCCCAATGTCTCACACTCCAGATGTATGGAAGGATTAACTTGCCATACGGATAACATAGTTATACATGGCTCCATGAGAAATGATTTTGAACTGTTATGCTGTGAACAGCCAGCAACAAAAGGTTTTCTGGCCGTTGTTGCCGGCGGGATCTTCCAGTCCCGCTGACAATGAACCCCTGCCATGGGTTTCCCAGCAGCAGGGCGGGGGGGTCATTCATAGAACAGAAAGTGGGGGGGGGGGGGCATTCATAGAACAGAAAACCCAGTTGACAGTGCCGGGATCATCTGATCCTGGTGTGCGTCGCCTCCCCCACCCTAAAAAACTCTGTGGGAGGCATGGAAAATCCCACCCAATATCACCGAGGTCAACCACAGGAGAGTAAAACAGTGTAAGGAAGAACCGAGAAACCAGACTTGGAACTGAAATCACAAGCGTATATTCAATCATTGAATGGGAGTTCATTCAATGATTGTGCCTTCTTTCGGTTGGTCTGAGACCCACACTCACTCCCCAGGTTCAGAACCGGTAAGTCACCAGTTCTGAACCTGGGGAGTGAGTGTGGGTCTGAGACCAACCGAAAGAAGGCACAATCATTGAATGAACTCCACAACCAAGATCATACAGGGTTGAGACCGCCAAGCTATCGTAAGGAAGAACTGACTTAATATCCTTGCGAAAACCCCAATTGAAACTTGGGCTTACAACTCATACCCTGATGAAGTAGAGGTTCTACAGCTACCCAGGAGAAGAACACTCACATTATAGGGGAGTATTGAATATCCTTGACCTCAAAAAGGAGATCAGAACAAGATCGGGGTGTTTGGTCAAAGCACCTCAGAGACTAACCCTGTGAAATCTCAGACTTTGGGGGCAGATGGTAGGGGGATGTAAATATGATAGGGATAAAGACTTGGGGGAAATGTAGAGCAAAAGTTTAACATCAAAAGTGTACATGATACTTTTAAAATTATTTCATGTGATGTGGTCATTGCTGGAATGGCAATTGTTGCCCATTCCTAATTGTCCCTGAACTGAATGGCTGGCTAGACCATTTTGGAGGGCAATTTTGGAACAGCCACACTCTTGTGGGCCTGGAGTCACATGTGAGCCAGACTGGGTAAGGATGGCAAATTTCCTTGCCCGAAGGACATCAGTGAACTTGTTGGATTTAACAAAAATCAAACATATTGATGAATCATATTGACTCGCTTTATAATTCCAGATTTATTCATTGAATCTAAATTTCAGCAGCTGCTGTGGTGGGATTTGAACCTTTTTCCCCAGAGCATTAACCTAGGCCTCATGAATACTGGGCGGGATTCTCTGATCCTGAGGCTAAGTGTTGACACCGTCATAAACACCGTTGCATTTCTCGACGGCGTCAACATGGCCTCAGGAGCAGCAATTCTGACCCCTTCAGGGGGCCAGCACGTCACTGGAGCGACCCTCGCCGCTCCAGCTGCCGATCCCCGGTGCCAGATGGGTGCCACGGGTCTGCGCATGCGCAGTGGGAACGGCGCCAGTGCACGCATGCGCAGTGGGACCGGCGTCAATGCGCGGTGGCTCCCTTCTCCGTGCCGACCCCGACGCAACATGGCGTAGGGCTACAGGGGCCGGCACGGAACAAAAGAGGCCCTCAGCCCGAGAGGCCGGCCCGCCGATCGGTAGGCCCTGATTGCGGGCTAGGCCACAGTGGAGGCCCTCCCCGGGGTCAGACCCCCCTCCCCCCTCATCATGCCGCCCCCAGATGCATCCACGCCGAGGTCCCGCTGGGTAAGAGCAGGTGTGAATGGCGCCAGCGGGACTCGACTTTTTTAGCGTGGCCGCTCGGCCCACCCCGGGCCGAGAATTGCCGGGGGGCCCGGTAGAGCGGCCCCTGACCAGCGGCGCGCTGACTGCGCCGACACCAATGGTGCCGATTCTCCACTCGCTGGAGAATCGGCGGACTGGTGTCGAGGCGGCGTGGCACGATTTCCGGCGATTCTCTGGCTGGGCAACGTGGTGAGAGAGTTCCGCCCACTAGATCAGCAACATTACCACGACACCACCGTCTCCCCGATTGCTGATGTAACAATAATGTCAGATTACATGACTGAGAAGTACGCAAGATCTGAAGGATGGAAAATCTTTAACTTTGTGTCGAGGTCCAAATGTGTAAACATTTCTGTAAATAAAGTGTAATAGTTTTCAGAAACTTCAGACTTAAGAACATAAGAACATAAGAACTAGGAGCAGGAGTAGGCCATCTGGCCCCTCGAGCCTGCTCCACCATTCAATGAGATCATGGCTGATCTTTTGTGGACTCAGCTCCACTTTCCGGCCCGAACACCATAACTCTTAATCCCTTTATTCTTCAAAAAACTATCTATCTTTATCTTAAAAACATTTAATGAAGGAGCCTCTACTGCTTCACTGGGCAAGGAATTCCATAGATTCACAAGCCTTTGGGTAAAGAAGTTCCTCCTAAACTCAGTCCTAAATCTACTTCCCCTTATTTTGAGGCTATGCCCCCTAGTTCTGCTTTCACCCGCCAGTGGAAACAACCTGCCCGCATCTATCCTATCTATTCCCTTCATAATCTTATATGTTTCTATAAGATCCCCCCTCATCCTTCTAAATTCCAATGAGTACAGTCCCAGTCTACTCAACCTCTCCTCGTAATCCAACCCCTTCAGCTCTGGGATTAACCTAGTGAATCTCCTCTGCACACCCTCCAGTGCCAGTAGTCCTTTCTCAAGTAAGGAGACCAAAACTGAACACAATACTCCAGGTGTGGCCTCACTAACACCTTATACAATTGCAGCAGAACCTCCCTAGTCTTAAACTCCATCCCTCTAGCAATGAAGGACAAAATTCCATTTGCCTTCTTAATCACTTGTTGCACCTGAAAACCAACTTTCTGCGACTCATGCACTAGCACACCCAGGTCTCTCTGCACAGCAGCATGTTTTAATATTTTATCATTTAAATAATAATCCCTTTTGCTGTTATTCCTACCAAAATGGATAACCTCACATTTGTCAACATTGTATTCCATCTGCCAGACCCTAGCCCATTCACTTAGCCGATCCAAATCCCTCTGCAGACCTCCAGTATCCTCTGCACTTTTTGCTTTACCACTTATCTTAGTGTCGTCTGCAAACTTGGACACATTGCCCTTGGTCCCCAACTCCAAATCATCGATGTAAATTGTGAACAGTTGTGGGCCCAACACTGATCCCTGAGGGACACCACTAGCTAATGATTGCCAACCAGAGAAACACCCATTAATCCCCACTCTTTGCTTTCTATTAATTAACCAATCCTCTATCCATGCTACTACTTTCCCCTTAATGCCATGCATCTTTATTTTATGCAACAACCTTTTGTGTGGCACCTTGTCAAAGGCTTTCTGGAAATCCAGATATACCACATCCATTGGCTCCCCGTTATCTACCGCACTGTTAATGTCCTCAAAAAATTCCACTAAATTAGTTAGGCATGACCTGCCCTTTATGAACCCATGCTGCGTCTGTCCAATGGGACAATTTCCATCCAGATGCCTTGCTATTTCTTCCTTGATAATAGATTCCAGCATCTTGCCTACTACCGAAGTTAAGCTCACTGGCCTATAATTACCCACTTTCTGCCTCCCTCCTTTTTTAAACAGTGGTGTCACGTTTGCTAATTTCCAATCCGCCGGGACCACCCCAGAGTCTAGTGAATTTTGGTAAATTATCACTAGTGCATTTGCAATTTCCCTAGCCATCTCTTTTAGCACTCTGGGATGCATTCCATCAGGGCCAGGAGACTTGTTTACCTTTAGCCCCATTAGCTTGCCCATCACTACCTCCTTGGTGATATCAATCCTCTCAAGGTCCTCACCTGTCATAGCCTCATTTCCATCAGTCACTGGCATGTTATTTGTGTCTTCCACTGTGAAGACCGACCCAAAAAACCTGTTCAGTTCCTCAACCATTTCCTCATCTCCCATTATTAAATCTCCCTTCTCATCCTCTAAAGGACCAATATTTACCTTAGCCACTCTTTTTTGTTTTATGTATTTGTCGAAACTTTTACTATCTGTTTTTATATTCTGAGCAAGTTTACTCTCATAATCTATCTTACTCTTCTTTATAGCTTTTTTAGTAGCTTTCTGTTGCCCCCTAAAGATTTCCTAGTCCTCTAGTCTCCCACTGATCTTTGCTACTTTGTATGTTTTTTCCTTCAATTTGATACTCTCCCTTATTTCCTTAGATATCCACGGTCCATTTTCACTCTTTTTACCGTCCTTCCTTTTTGTTGGTATAAACCTTTGCTGGGCACTGTGAAAAATCACTTGGAAGGTTCTCCACTGTTCCTCAACTGTTTCACCATAAAGTCTTTGCTCCCAGTCTACCTTAGCTAGTTCTTCTCTCATCCATTGTAATCTCCTTTGTTTAAGCACAAAACACTAGTGCTTGATTTTACCTTCTCACCCTCCATCTGTATTTGAAATTCCACCATATTGTGATCGCTCGTTCCGAGAGGATCCCTAACTATGAGATCCTGAATCAATCCTGTCTCATTACACAGGACCAGATCTAGGACCGCTTGTTCCCTCGTAGGTTCCATTACATACTGTTCGAGGAAACTATCGCGGATACATTCTATAAACTCCTCCTCAAGGCTGCCTTGACCGACCTGGTAAAACCAATCAACATGTAGATTAATATCCCCCATGATAACTGCTGTACCATTTATACATGCATCTGTAGCAGCTTGAGCAGCATACTTTGGGGGAACAGCCAATTGTCAAACCCTGTCTAGACCCCTACCACATAATGAAACATCTCTTGCCTCACCAAGAATCGATGTAACTCATCACTACTGAAAGCAGATTACATCAAATTTGCCACAATTTTGTCCATTCACTTAATGTATCAATAGCTCTATCTAATTCTATCTTTCCATCTACACTGCTTACAAGGCCATCTCTCTTTGTGCCGTCAGCGACTGTAGCATATCCCCATCATTTAAGTTCTTAAGGAATACAGTGAATAATTGTGCCCCACAAAAGACACTGTCATATCCTGCCAATTAGCATACCTGCTCATTATCCATACTCTCCATCTCCTGATCCTCAGCCAATTGCTTGTCCAGGTTAATAATTGGCTTTCAACTTTAGCTAACAATCTCTTCTGAGGAACTTTATCAAATGACTTCTGGAAGCTCAAATAAACGACATCCATAGACATTCTCCCAACTTTTGCCAATTATTCACAAGATCCAATCAGATTCGTCAGGAATTAATCCATGCCAGCTTTCTCTGATCAACTGAAAACTATTAAGATGTTCAATCACCCTGTGGTTAATAATAGCCTGGCAACAAATGTTAGGCTAACTAGCTTATCATTCTGTTTTCCCTCTCCCACCTTTCTTAAATAGTGAAATTAAATGCACAGTACTTCAATCTAAAGGAACAGTTCCCAAATCAAGAGAACTTTGCAAGATTATAATTAGGTCACCTGAAATTTTCTCACCTACTTCCTTTCAAACCCTGAAATGGAAACCATCTCATTCTGGGGATTTGCCACTCTATCTTCATTACAATTATTTTGGTTGTTAATTTGGGTGAGTCTGTGACCTTGGTTCAATCTTTAATTTCATTTGGATGTCTGGCAAGCTAACTTCTTCCTCTGCTGTAAATAGACACAAAAGTATTTATTCAGTATGTGTGCCATTTCCATATTTTCATTGACAACAGCACTATTATCAATTGTCAAGAGAACCACATTGCTGCAGAGCATCCTTTTTTCTGATTTTGATATCCCTTGCAGGTTTGTTTTTGTCCTATTTATTTGTAGCTTCGACTATCAGTTTTGTACATTTGCCACAATTTGTTCTTCTCTTGCTTTTTTTTTTAGTTTTGTGTTGTCTCTGACCTTTTTAGGAGTTGATTTTTTGGGCAAATGGAGCTTATGCCCCTTACAGGAACTGGTTCTGTATCACACTAAATTCTTTATTGAATTCCTCCCATTCATCTTCTGGAATTTTATCCATTCACAGATTTGCCCTGATTACTGTGGACAGCCTTTGTCTGATCCGACTGAAGTCAGCCTCGCCTAAATCTAGGATCTTAAGCTGTTTTGCACTTCTCCCTTTCAAACACTAAGTTGAACTTAATCATATTCTGATTACTATTAGATAAATGTTCATAGACAGTTAAGCTATTAATTAAATTTGGTTCATTGCTCATTACTAAATCTAATATGCCAAGCCCTCTTGTCAGCCCCTGGAGATGTTGCTGCAGAAAATTATCCTGGATACACTCACAAAATTTCCTGCCTTACTGACATATTATGGACCAGTGGTTCCAAACTGAGATGTGCACTCCCTGGCAATAGAGTAGATGTCTCGAGGGCAGTGCTGGCAACCTAGGCTTGTGAGTGGGCCGCATGTGTGGCTCTCCTTCATCTCAGTGGGTCGCAAGATTGAAGTTGGACTTGTTCACTAATTGTGACCCCATGAATAAGATAAATAAGACTTCATAATGAGTTTTAGAAAATGTTCAATAATTTATATATTACTAGAACTCTCATCAACTTAAAATGGTAAAAACAAAATAAAATATTTACACTTTGGACGCAGAGAGAGCACACAGCAGTTCAGAGGCAGTTGTTGCAATCAGCACATACCTCACTTCACGTGTGTATTATTTCAGTCAAACCGATGGGGAAAAAAACTACACAGATGGAAATCAGTGAAATGTGGCAACCCTGCGCATGGGAGACGGTTAACAAAATATTTCCTGGGTTGCACTCAGAACCCAGATGCGGCACAAGTCGAACCCCCCGCCCCTCGCCACAGCTCGAGTGGGTATTTAACAGAAATTGTGTAATGACAGATTTTGTTTCAATGTTTTGCTTTCATTTATTGATGTATCCATTAGCTAGCAAATGTTTTCACAGAATACTGATCATGTGTTTGTAATTAGTTTCTCATAGTATTGTTAAAAAATATAACTAGAGTATTTAATTTATTTTCAAAAGTACCAGTATGACAGCAATTGCAGTACAAAAAAAATTCTGTGCACTGTTAGCATACACATGGGCCGGGTTTCTCCAAAATCCCGGCTAAGTGTTGACGTCAACGGGCCTCTTGGCCCAGCGATTCAGTGGCCCACAGGGGGCCAGAACAGTGCCGGAGTGCTCCGCGCAGCTCCAGTGGCGATACGCGGCCCTGCACTGCCGGCGCCGTGTCGACCGCGCGCACGTGATTGGTGCCGATTCTCCGGTTGCCAGAGAATGGCGTCCCGGCGTCGGAGCGGCATGGTGGGAATTTTCAGCATCAATACCGTTTCTCTGACCCGGCACGGGCTCAGAGAATCCCAGCCATGGTGTCAAACTGTTTGCCGCTATTAGAGTATTTTACAGTTGTAACGTTTCCACTTGTATCAGGTAAAAGAAGTACATGAGAACATAATCGCTAAAAACAGGAAGTGTTCAAAAAAACTATGAGATTGAAAGTGATTACACTGCTATGACTACTGTGGATATTGCAGAAGCAACTAATGATTCCAGGTGTGAACTGCCCTGGACTTACGAAGTGAAACAATAACTGACATAAAACAGGAAGTGCATCAATGAAATATACCTATGACGAAAAATACATTAAGATTGGATTCACTTGGACTGCCCCTGATGATGATCCTCAACCACAAAGCGCACAATGCTTTCATTTAAACAGTTTAAAACCATCACTTTAAGCAGATATTTGAAAATGAAACATGAGCAATACAAAGACAAACCACAAGAATATTTTGAATGAGCACTGTCACAACTTTTGGCTAGCAAGAAAGTTTTACACTTTGTTTTGGCAGATGCCAATGCCTTTGAAGCACCATACCTGGAAAGTTAAAGAGTGACAAAGTCAGGGAAGCCTCATACCATAACCGAGGAACTAATGCTAAATTGAAGCCACAAATATGGGTTGGCACCATAATTGGGGGAAAGCTAGAAATGTCATTCAAATTGTACCATTGTCAGGCAATGCTGTGATTGGGTGCAATGATCACAGAGTTTTATGACCCTAAAGTAAACACATGGTGTGAAAAACTGGGCTGTTGCCTAGTAACAGAAAGTCATGGGGGAACAGAACGCAGTTTTAGATCAGTTGAAATAACTAAGGAACTTTTCACAAAATCTGCACAAACTGCCATAAATTATAGGATTATAGAATTTACAATGCAGAAAGAGGCCATTAGGCCCATCGAGTCTACACTGGACCTTGGAAAGAGCACCCTACTTAACCCACACCTCCACCTTATCCCCGCAACCCAGTAACACCACCTAACCTTTTTTATCATGGCCAATCCACATAACGTGCACACCTTTGGGCTGTGGGAGGAAACTGGAGCACCCGGATTAAACCCACGCAGACACGGGGAGAAAGTGCAAACCCCACTCAGACAGTCACCTGAGGCTGGAATTGAACTTGGGACCTGGAGCTGTGAGGCAGCAGTGCGTAGAGAGTAGGTCTCAAACTAAAGAACAGAAAGGCCTCAAAACCAGGAAGAGGGAAGGAAGGCAGTCCCAAGAGGACCTTCTAGTCAAAGGGAATCAACATGATTCTGGAAAAAAGATTCTGTTCAGTGAAGTGAAGAGTGAGGAGCAAACAGAGACTCTGAAAAAGACACCTTCAGGAAGCAGAGGTAAAGCAAAGTGGGCTATCAAAATGCCAGAGATCCTAAGTGACCATCAGGTTGGTGACTCTTTACTATGGACCTGTGAAGCAGTGGTGTTCTGTTGGCACTTCTGAGTATCTGAGAGTTTGTGTGGAAGGCGGAGCTTCAATCCATGTGGTGATCCAGGGGAGAGGAATACTGGAACGAGGGATGAAACCTATGAGGTGGATCCCTGGTGAAGACATCAGAATAATAGTGTTATTTGAGTGAAGATTCTTTGAGAGCAGAGCTTGGGAACATTTGTATAAAGACAGATTTCCAATTAGACCAATGGTCGCACAGTGTGATAAGCATCTGCTGGAATTTATGACAAATTTGTAGAAGTTATTTGGGTGGCATCTGTCATTTGGTTTTAGAGAGTGGGATGTCTGAACACAGCTTGCCTATTGGTTTACATGGACTGTCTATGTACGGTGAACATTAGAGTATAAGGCAGATTTTGTAATTTGTGTTATCCTAACGAAGCTGTACATATCTGTAAAGGTATAGTTGGGTGAAGGTATAGTGTAATGTAGTTAATATTTTCTTGTTTGATAAATGTTCTATTCTTTTGTTATCAGCTGACCCCTATGACTCTGTTCAATAGCTGCACTTGTGTTCTAAACAAAAAATAAAAGTTTGAATCTATCAAGCCCAGTTCCATTCTAAGTTCTGACTTGTCCAGTAGTATCAGTATCAAAAGGAAGTGAAAGAGGACATGAAGGCAAAACCTAGGGCATACCATACTGAAAAAGCTAGTGGTAAGCTGGAGGATTGTGAGATCTTTAAGGTTCACCAAAAAGCTACTAAAATCAAATCAAAAAAGTGAAGATGAATGATGAAAGGAAACTAGCAGAAAACATAAACACCGATACCAAAAGCTTCTATAAATATAGAAAGAGGAAGAGAATAGCTAAAGTAAATGCTGGCCCTTTAGAGGACAAAACTGGTGAGATAATAGTGGGGGACACAGAGATGGCAGGGGCACTGAATAATATATTGCCTTTGTCTTCACAGTAGAGGATAAATACAATTTTGCAAAAACTGCAGTTAATGCAGAAGAACTTGGTGCAATAGTCATCACTAGGGAGACAAATGGATGAAAGGCAGATAAATCTCCAGGACCTGATGGCCTGCTCCCTAGGGTGTTGAAGGAGGTGGCAGCAGAGAAAGTGAATGCATTGGCTCTGATATTTCAAAATTCCCTGGATTCTGGAAAGGTCCCATTGAATTAGTAACACGCTAATGTGACGCTCCTATTTATAAAGGGAGATAGGCAATAAGTAGGAAACTATAGACCGGTTAGCTTCAGCTCTGTGTTGGGCAGTTGCTGGAATCAATCATTAAGGAGGAGATGACTCAATATTTGGAAAGACAAGTCAATCCACCATTTTCAGGGTGGTTTCATTCTTGACAAACTTGCTTGAGTTCTTTTGAGGATGTAACCAACAAGATGGATAATGGGGAACCTGTGGATGTGGTATATCTAGACTTCCAGATGTGTTTGACAAATTGATCCAGAAGGTGAGATTGCAAGGGATTGGAGGTAGAGTACTAAATCGGATTGTGGATTGGCTGACTGACAGAAAGCAGAGAGTTGGGATAAATGGGGCCTATCTCTGGCTGGCGAACTGTAACTAGCGGGGTGCCGCAGGGGTCAGTCCTCGGACTTCAACTGTTTACAATGTATTTAAATGATCTGCAAGCGGGGACAGCAAAATTTGTGGATGAGACTAAAATTGGTCCGAAATCAGGCAGCGAAGAGGAGATAAAGAGTTTACATACGGATATACTTAGGCTAGGAGAATGGTCCAAAACGTGGCAGATTGAAGTTTAATGTGGATAAGTGTGAGGGTAACCATTTTGGCCAAAAAAATGGAAAGGCAAATTATTATCTAAAAGGAAAGCCGATTCAAAATGCACTCGGGCAGCGGGATCTGTGTGTATTTGTTCATGAATCGCAGAAAGTTGGTATGCAGGTACAGCATGAAATAAAAAAGGCAAGTGGAATGCCACAAGTCCCAAAAACCATGCTTAATAATAATAATCTTTATTAGTGTCACAAGTAAGCTTACATCAACACTGCAATGAAGTTTCTGTGAAAGGCCCGCAGTCGCCACACTCCGACACTGAAGGAGAATTCAGAATGTCCAATTCACCTAACAGCACATATTTTGGTACTTGTGGGAGGAAACTGGAGTGCCCGGAGGGAAACCCACTCAGACACGGGGAGAGCATGCAGACTCCGCACAGACAGTGACCCAAACTGGGAATCGAACCTGGGACCCTGGCGCTGTGAAGCAACAGTGCTAACCACTGTGTTACCGTGCCGCCCTCTGTGCTACCGTGCCACCTGTGCTGCCTTTGGACATTCTGAATTCTCACTCAGTGGACCCGAACAGACGTAGGAGTGGCGACTAGGGGATTTTCACAATAACTTCATTGCAGTGTTAATGTAAACCTACTTGTGACAATAATAAAGATTCTTATTACTATATTATTATTGCGAAAGGACTGGAGTATAAAAGTAGAGAAGTTGTTGCAATTGTATAGGGTGTTTGTCCGACAATATCTGGAGTATTGTGTCCAGTTTTGGTCTCCCCATTTGAGGAAGGATGTGGTGGCATTGGAGGCAATTCAGAGGAGGTTCACCAGATTGATTCCGGGGATGAAAGGGTTGACGTATGAGGAGAGATTAAACAGTTTGATTTATGCTCGCTAGAGTTTAGAAGAATGAGTGGGGATCTGATCGAGGCATATAAAATATGAAAAGGTATTGATAAAGTAAACGTAGATGAAATGTTCCCCCTTGTGAGGCAATCTAGAAGAAGAGATCACAGATATAGGTTGAGAGGTGGCAGATTTAGAACTGAGATGAAGAGGCACTACTTCTCGCAGAGGGTGGTGAATTCGTGGAACTCGCTGCTCCATAGTGCGGTGGAGTCCGAATCGTTGAATGATTTCAAGAAGGAAATAGACATATTTCTGATAACCTGGTTAAAGGGATTGGAGAACAGGCAGGGAGGCCGATCTGCGACCAGGAAGAGATCAGCTAAGATCTGATTAAATGGCAGAGCAGACTCACTTGCTGTTTAAAAATCTCATCCAAAACACATCTCCATCAGTGCAGCAGATCCTCAGTTCTGCATTGGAGTGTCAGTTTAATTGCAATATTAAGTCTCTGGACTGACACTCAAACCCACAATCTTCTGACGCGGAGGCAATAGTTCCACAACTGAATCACAATTTACTTGGCCCTTGCTTCTCTATTAATGGCTTGTCTACATAATTGGTACTTGTGAATTCAGTATTGCTTGGTTCTAAGTTCTCGATTTGAACTCAGCCAATCAAGAAGCAGAGAGAAAAGAAAAGACAAGTGTGAATTTGTCTGTGAGACCCTTTTGACACAACTCTCCTGCACTAAAAAAAAGGCAGATTTTTTTTTCATAATCCTAACTTTCCCCCGGTAATTATGTTTGCACACATCACGGGTTGACGTTTCCCCTGCCAAGATAAACTATCTGTTTCCACGCTCGTATTGGCCACTTCAAAGTCATAGTGAGGCGGCCTCTCTTTTTAATTGAACAATGCATTTGGAGAGCACGCTACTTCTGGGCACTTGTCTGAAGGCGTTCTGCTCTACTGCATTGTGCCATTTGCTGATTGCTTTTATGTGTGTCACTGTGTGTGCTTGTGTGCGTTTTGCCCCCTTATTTTTGCAATTAATAAATAAGGTCCAAGCCAAAAGCTATCACTTATTCTTTTCAACCTCCTGAGGCAAGTTTTAAAAAAAAAAAAACCTCTTTATCTTCCCATATTTCACATGCCGTTCTTTCCCCCCAATATGCCTATCGGATGATGGATTGAACCTTTATTCAATAGTGGAGAAGGGAGTTGTGTTAACTGATTTCAAAGCTCCTGGGATCCCAATCCGTCCAATGTCAGAATGACTTCTGAAATGCGTAAAACTCAGCGGTTGTGTTAAGTGGTTTGGCCAGACTTCAGTGGCAAGAGTTCGCGCTGCAATTCCTGTCCCATATTGATGCATAACTCTATTGCTTTGATTGGCAGAGGCTCGCAGCTTTTCCTTGTGTCTCTCCAGTGTAATAACACGCAAGGCTGCCTGCAATGCACAAATGCACATCAAGCATCAGGCAGCCTCTTGTTTTCTCATCCTGGCCGTGGGTTGCAAGGATTGGGTTTGGAAGTTTTAAACCTCAGCACCTATCTTAAAATCAGTATTAAGCGTTGACCAGACCTTATTTATACAGCAATTTGTACATCCACACACCTACCACTGAGCCAACTCTATGCATGCATGCTTATATGTAGTCTCTAGTCTCTGTTGATATGAAGTAGATATTCTGAATGCACAATGAGAGCTGTATACACCTTTAACAGTTTATAAAATGCTCACGGTGTCCAACGGCGTTCTGAACACTTGCAAAATATTCATGTTGACATTTTACTTGTTATGTTCTTTTTATTCTTTCACATGATGTGGGTGTCGTTGGCTAGGCCAGCATTTGTTTGCACATCCCTAATGGCCCTTGACAAGGTAATGACAACCACTGCAGTCCTTGTGGTGTAGGTACACCCACATGCTGTTAGGGAGGCAGTTCAAGGATTTTGGCCCAGAGATGGTGAAGGAATGGAAATATAGTTCCAAGTCAGGATGGTGTGGTTTGGAGGAGAGCTTGCAGGTGTTACCAACCATTTGCATTTATACAGTGTATTTCACCTTTACGGGACTTCCAAAAGACTTTGCAACCAATTAAATAATTCTGACAAGGTAATTATAAAATGGGAAACGTGGCAGTCAATTTGTACACCATGTCCCAGAAACAACAATACGACTAACAATGAGATAATTTGTTTTAATCAGTGATGTTGATTGTGGAACTAAATAGTGCTGTTAAGAATTGGGGAAAATTAAGATTCAAAAAATAAATTGGGATAAACTAAAATAAAAGAGGGTGTTGATAAGGGCAGCTGTCTGAAGGTATTTTGATATGTGAATAGCATATCAGTGAGAAAAGCAAATATTTACTTATGTATGGGGTTTCGAAGAGGTAATTTGAAAGTGGAGAGATAAGAAAATTGACACGGAAAACTAAAAATTGGATCCACAGGGTGGGTAACATCAAAAGGAAAGAATGATATATCCATAGCAAAATAACAGGAGAAAGGGACACAGTGGCAGCTCATCATAGCCTCAACCAGCTGCAGAAAACAAGGTATTGTTAAATGGACAGCCGGTTAAGATCCAAAACCCAAATTGGAAAGAATTCACCTTTGCTGAAACTGAAGATGATTTTCCCAAACGTGACTAAATATTATTTGGAAACAAAGGAGTGTCTCAGAGTTCAGGAAACGCAGGTAGTTGGGAACCAAGGAATAACCTCATGTAATACTGTGTGTGGGTGTGTGTGTGTGTGGTGTGGCTGTCCGGGTAATTAAATGTTGTTGTGTATTATAGTCCTTCTTGTGTGTGGTTTACTTTTAAGTTAATAAATATTATTTATTAATTTATCACAAATTGACTGGGCTATTCCTCCCAGGTTTGCATATCTTTTCTCACATTATACTAAATTGAAAATAGACGCCATTAAAAATCGGTGTTCCAAGTTATTCTTCTGGCTTTTGGACACCTTCGCCTTTAATATTAGTGGGGTTCTTAACAAAAATTAGGGGCTCTCTTGGCAGTAATTTGAAAAGCATAATTTCTTGGGTGGAAGGGAATTTGTGACTTTTAAATGTAACTTGAATGAGGAAACTGTGGAACCGAGTGAGGAGGTGTGTGACTTAGAATAAGGTGACTGCACCATGACCCTTGTTTGGGAGTGGAAATATAACATTGGAAAGTTTGAAAAATTTACTTGAAGCTAAATTGATGGAATTGGCGAATACGCTACAATTAGGATTACCTACTGGGGCTAAGAAAGCTGAGGTAATTGAAAGAATAACAAAGCATTTAAATGTAGAAGAGATGGCAGATAGACCAAGTATTTCAAAAAGTGAGGAAATTTAATTTGCTAAAATTCAAATGAAACAATTAGAAATGCAGGAAAAGGAAAAAGAAAAAAAATACAAATGAAAAAACTTGAACGAGAGACGCAGGAAAAGCATACAGAAACAGAGAGAGAGAGCATATAAAAAAGAAAGTGAAATGAGGAAATATGACATGGAAATGGAAAGATTAGCAAGGGAAGACAAGGGAAAGGAGAAAGAGTGAGTATTTCAACTTATTATACTGGAAGTTAAAGCAGAGACTCTAGAGCAGGGTGAGGAAGGAAGTAGTTCTGGACATGAACCAAGTGGGGAGCTGATATGATTTGTACAGGCACTTCCAAAATTTGACGAAAAGGATGTTTGGGCATTTTTTAATGAATTTGAGAAAATAGCGAGACAAATGAAATGGTTGCAAGATATTTGGACACTACTTTTACAGAATAAGTCTGCAGATAGTGTTGTGATATACACCAGTATATCATGGTGCAGATACACACACACTGATGGACACACAGCGGGACCAATCAACACACACACCGCAGCCAATCCCCAGTTAGAGCACACTCACTATAAAGACAGGGGGCATCAGAGTTCCTGCTCATTCGGGATGCAGCCTCCTACAAGGACAGAGCTTACAGCACAGGTCCTCACCAAGTGCTGAGTGCATAGACTGGTTCGGACAGTCATAGGTCTTTAGTTTAATCTAACATCATGTTAACCCACAGTGAATGTTCAACAGTTTCTAACTTAATAAAATAATGTTGCACTATTTTAAGTGTTGGTGGCCTGTATGTGTTCCACGGATCCAGAACACCCAACACATCATGATACCAGGAGTTGAGGGATATTAGAACTTCTTAGACCTACCTGCAAGTGATCTGCCTTCCAGTAACATACAGTCATCCTGCAAAATGGACAGCGTCCACCCGCCGCCGCCGCTCTGCATCACTGGCAACCTGGGGGCCAACTGGAAGATATTCAGACAACGCTTCCAGCTCTACCTGGAAGCCACAGGCTGGGAAGATGCCTCGGACACCAAGAAGATCGGTCTCTTCCTATCCACGGCCGGGGAACATGCCATCCACATTTTCAATTCTCTCACCTTTGCTGATGGTGAAGATAAATCAAAATTCAAGACGGTCCTCCTCAAGTTTGACACTCACTGCAACATAGAGGTGAATGAAAGTTTTGAGCGCTATGTATTCCAACAGCGTTTGCAGGGTAAGGATGAATCTTTCCAGTCCTTTCTCACTCACCTCCGCATCCTTGCGCAGTCCTGTAATTACGGGCCCACCTCCGACTCCATGATCCGCGACCAGATCGTTTTCGGTGTTCAGTCGGACCCCCTACGCCAGCAGCTCCTCAAGGTACAGCAGTTCACCCTAGCGACCGCCGTCGAGACCTGCGTGCTACACGAACACGCCACTAGTCGGTATTCCCACATCCAAGCGGCTGAAACGGCGCGGCAAGGTCCCCACGAGGCAGAACGGGTTCAAGCAATCGAGCAACTCCAGGGCCTCAGCCTGGATGAGGGCGGCCATTTTGCACGCTTTTCGCGGACTCCCGCGCTTGTGTGCACCGAATGAGGGGACTGCAATGTCGACGAACGTACTGCGCGGGCGCGCACCACGTATGGCCGCACCACGCATGCACGGCGGCGCAACAAATGTACTGCCGCTACAACGTGCGGCAACTGTGGCTCCGCCCACTTAAAGCGGCAATGCCCTGCCAAATCCCGACAATGCCTGAGATGTGGCAAACCTGGACACTATGCTGCTTTATGCAAATCAGCTCGGCCTGCCAATTCGTATCGCTCCGGCCAGACTCGCAGGGTGTCCGGGCCATTCAACCCACGGTCACAGAGTCCGATTCGGACCTACTACCCGATATTGACACCGAGGACCGAAGACACCTTTTTGAATCAGTGTCATTACAAAAAACAGGGTGTCCCCGAAGCAAATAATCCAGCCCCTATCGGTATACAGCATCGATCCGGATGATGAGTGGTGTGCCACCCTTACGGTCAACCGGTCCCAAATACGATTCCGCCTGGACACTGGTGCCTCCGCCAATTTCATTGCGCAGTCTGACCTCCAAAGCCTTTGTGTCAAACCAGCCATCCTCCCATCAGCCTGCCAGCTATTAGATTATAATGGCAATGCCATTGCTGCCAGCGGCTCGAGTCAGCTCGAAGTGACACACAAGTCACGCAAAGCCAACCTTCCCTTTGAAACCGTGGGCTCCTCGAAAGCCTCCCTGCTTGGCACACAGGCATTCAAGCTGTTGAACCTAGTTCAGAGAGTTCACTTTCTCTCTGCTGCTGACGCGTCTGCCTTTCAGGACACCGACTTCAGGGCGCAACTCAACGCCATTATCAACCAGTACCACAAAGTCTTCGAGGGCATGGGCATGCTCCCGTACACCTACAAGATTTTATTAAAACTGAATGCCACGCCTGTGGTGCACGCACCTCGCAGGGTCCCAGCACCCCTTAAGGACCGCCTCAAGCAGCAGCTGCAGGACCTCAAGAACGAAGGAGTGATTTCCAAAGTCACGGAACCGACCGACTGGGTCAGTTCCATGGTATGTGTAAAAACGCCTTCCCGGCGAATTGAGAATTTGCATTGATCTCAAGGATCTAAATCGCAATATCATGAGGGAGCATTATCCAATTCCCAAGCGTGAAGAGCTCACATGTGAGATGGCTCGCGCCAAGCTCTTCACCAAACTCAACGCCTCAAAAGGATTCTGGCAAATCCAGCTTGATGTATCCAGCAGGAAACTTTGCACATTTAAACCCCCTTTGGCAGATATTGTTACAACAGGATGCCGTTCGGGATCAGGGGTGAAATTCTCCGGTATCGGCGCGATGTCCGCCGACTGGCGCCAAAAACGGCGCAAATCAGTCGGGCATCGCGCCGCCCCAAAGGTGCGGAATCCTCCGCATCTTGGGGGGCCGAGCCTTAACCTTGAGGGGCTAGACCTGCGCCGGACTGATTTCTGCTCCGCCAGCTGGCGGAAATGCCCCGCCAGTGGTGCGGAAATGACATTGCCGGGCGGCGCATGCGCGGGAGCGTTAGCGGCCGCTCACGGCATCCCCGCGCATGTGCTGTGGAGGGAGTCTCTTTTGCCTCCGCCATGGTGGAGACCGTGGCGAAGGCGGAAGGAAAAGAGTGCCCCCACGGCACAGGCCCGCCCGCGGATCGGTGGGCCCCGATCGCGGGCCAGGCCACCGTGGGGGCACCCCCGGGGCTAGATCGCCCCGCTCCCCCCCCCCCCATGATCCCGGAGCCCGCCCGCGCCGCGTTGTCCCGCCGGTAAGGTAGGTGGTTTAATCCACGCCGGTGGGACAGGCATTCTAGCAGCGTGACTTCGGCCCATCCGGGCAGGAGAATCGCGGGGGGGGGGGGGCCGCCAACCGGCGCGGCACGATTCCCGCGCCCGCCGAATCTCCGGTGCCGGAGAATTCGGCAACCGGCGGGGGCGGGATTCACGCCAGCCCCCGGCGATTCTCCGACCCGGCGGGGGGTCAGCGAATCTTGCCCCATATCTGCATCAGAATTGTTCCATAGGATTATGGAACAAATGATGGAAGGCATTGAAGGTGTTCGCGTCTATGACATAATCATTTAGTCCACCACCCCGCAGGAGCATGTTAGTCGCCTCCAGCGCATATTCAGATGTATACAGGAGCATGGCCTCCGCCTCAACAGAGCCAAATGCTCTTTTGGTCAGACAGAACTCAAGTTCCTCAGGGACCACATCTCCCAATTGGGTGTGCAGCCGGATGCAGAAAAGGTAGCTGCCATCACAGCTATGAAAACACCAGAGGGCAAGAAGGCGGTCCTCCGATTTCTGGGCATGGTCAATTTTTTAGGGAAATTTATCCCTAACCTCGCCTCTCATACCACGGCTCTCAGGAACCTGGTCAGGAAGACGACAGACTTCCAATGGCTCCCTACCCATGAGCGCGAATGGAGAAAGCTAAAAGCAAAACTGACCACGGCCCCGGTCTTAGCTTTCTTTGATCCAGCAAAGGAGACCAAAATTTTGACCGATGCCAGTCAATCCGGCATTGGGGCAGTGCTCCTTCAACGTGATGAGGCCTCATAATGGGCCCCCGTTGCATATGCGTCACGTGTGATGCCCCCCAGGGAGCAGCACTACGCGAAGATAGAAAAGGAGTGCCCGGGCCTTCTGACCGGTGTGGTTAAGTTTCACGATTATGTCTACGGACTTCCTCAATTCACCGTCGAGACCGACCATCGGCCACTGGTCAATATAATACAGAAAGACTTGAACGATAGGACGCCTCGCCTCCAGCGTATTCTTCTCAAGCTCCGGCGATATGACTTCCAGCTGGTATACACCCCAGACAAAGACCTCATCATTGCTGACGCTCTCTCCAGGGTAGTCAACGCTCCATGTGACCCAGCGGGATTTGTCTGCCAGGTTGACGCCCATGTGGCATTCGCGGCCTCCAATCTACCTGCCACGGATGAACGCCGCATCCAAATTCGCCACGAGACGGCGGCTGACTCCTTGGTACAGCGTGTCATGCGCCACCTAACAGACGGGTGGCTCAAGGGCCAATGCCCTTAATTCTATAATGTTAGAGATGATCTGGCGGTAGTCGACAGGGTTCTTCTAAAACTGGACCGCATTGTCATCCCGCATAGCATGCGCCAACTTGTCCTGGAACAACTACACGAGGGCCACCTTGGTTTGGAAAAGTGCCGCCGACGGGCCCGAGAGGCAGTGTACTGGCCCGGCATTAATGAGGACATAGCCAACACAGTACTCAACTACCCCACTTGTCAGCGCTTCCAGCCGCCCCAACCACGTGAGACCCTGCAGCCCCATGAGTTGGTCACGTCACCATGGACCAAGGTGGGCATCGACCTGTTCCACGTGCTGGGTAGAGACTATGTCCTGATCGTGGACTACTTTTCGAATTGCCCGGAGGTGATACAGTTGCAAGACATCACCTTGTCTGCAGTCATTCGTGCATGTAAATAAACCTTTGCTCTACAGGGCATCCCGCTCACGGTTATGTCGGACAATGGCCCCTGCTTCGCCAGCCAGGAATGGTCCAACTTTGCCAGGCGGTACAATTTTGCCCATGTGACATCCAGTCCCCTGTACCCCCAATCCAACGGCAAAGCGGAGAAGGAAGTACATATAGTCAAACGGCTCCTATGCAAGGCTGCCGATGCTGGGTCCGATTTCCACATTGCCTTGCTGGCCTATCGCTCCGCCCCACTGTCCATTGGCCTGTCGCCAGCCCAATTACTCATGGGTCGTACCCTGAGGACGACGGTGCCGTCCATCCATGTCCCAGGCGTCAATCACGTTCCGGTCCTTCGCCGGATGCAGCTGTCTCGTGCACAGCACAAGGCGACTCATGGCTCCGGTGCAGCTGATCTCCCTGCTCTGACTCCAGATGACAACGTCCGCGTCCATCTTCCGGATGGGGGCTGGTCTGCGATCGCTGTTGTCCTTCGGCAGGTGGCCCCCCCGCTCATTCCTGGTTCGTCTACCGGATGGCTCTATTCTGCGCCGCAATCGACGTGCCCTTTGTCTCGTTCCACGCTCGCCATGTGATCTTCCAGTGTCGCCTTGCCCTCCTGCTGACCCTGCCACGGACTATGCAGAGCTCCCTGTCACTCTGCCTCCCTCTGACTCTGACGCAGTCCAACCCGCTCCTGAACCGGCAGCTCTCGACCCACCCTTGAGGCGGTCAACCAGAATTCGTCGCCCACCTCAGAGACTTAATTTATGAACTTTTCGGACTTATAGACTCTCTGAATTGTTTTGTTGCTTTGTTTGATCGTTTCCCTGGCTTGTATATAGTGTTGATCTTGTTATTCTTGTTGCAGACTGCTTCTCTGCACCAGACACCTTCCCATGTAAATAGCTTAGTTTTCATGTACATTGTCCTGTAAATATGTCTTCGCACCCCACACGTAGTTAGGAACATTCTCACCATACATTATTTATAGCCACACACATACATTCTTTTATAAAAGGGGGGATGTCATGATATACACCAGTATATCATGGTGCAGACACACACTGATGGACACACAGCAAGACCAATCAACACACACAACACCGCAACTGATGGACACACAGCAAGACCAATCAACACACACAACACCGCAGCCAATCACCAGTTAGAACACACTCACTGTAAAGACAGGGGGCATCAGAGTTCCCGCTCATTCGGGATGCAGCCTCCTACAAGGACAGAGCTTACAGCTTACAGCACAGGTCCTCACCATGTGCTGAGTGCATAGACTGGTTCAGACAGGCATAGGTCTTTAGTTTAATCTAACATCGTGTTAACCCACAGTGAAAGTATGTTCAACAGTTTATAATTTAATAAAATAGTGTTGCACTATTTTAAGTGTTGGTCTGAATGTGTTCCACGGATCCAGAACACCCAACACATCAGATAGTGCTAATGAAGTCTATTCATCTTTGTCAGAGGAAAGATTTGGGGAATATGATCCAGTGAAGAAAGCTATATTGAGTGCTGATGAGTTAGTGGCAGAGGCTTACAGACAAAAGTTCAAAATGTAAGAAAACCGTCTAAACATACTTATATTGAATTTGAAACAGTTAAACAAAGTAATTTTGATGGGAGAGAGCATTAAAATAGAAGTTAAAAGCAAATTACTGCGGATGTTGGAATCTGAAACCAAAAAGAAAATGCTGGAAAATCTCAGCAGGTCTAGCAGCATCTGTAGGGAGAGAAAAGAGCTAATGTTTCGAGTCCAGATGACCATTTGTCAAGCTTTGCTGTGGTAATTGTGGTCCCCTGCACGGCACGCCTCACTGGTTTCCCCATTGTTTTTCTTCCCTTTGATTAAGGTTGTTGTTACTCCTGCCCCTTGTGTCTCCTGGTCCCTTTGTTGGGCTTGGCTGAACACAGTTTTACTGGCTGGGACTGCATAAAGATGTAGTTAAATTTTGTCAAACAAATCATACATGTCAAGTAATAGGGAAACCATAAGCTGCAATAAAGCAAGCAACTTTGATCTCTTCTAGCTTCCAAAGAACCTTGCACAAGAATTCTAGTTGACTGTGCTGGAACACTTTCGAAAACATGAAATGGAATTCATGTTAACTATTATGGATATATCCACTAGATTTCCCGAAGCCATACCATTAAGAAACATCACCGTCAAGAGAGTGGTAGAGGAATTAACCACGTTCTTTACTAGATATGACTTACCAAAAGAGGTACAATCAGATCAAGGATCAAATTTGATGTCAGGATTATTCAAAGAGGTCATAAACAGTCTGGAAATAAGACAATATCATCCAGAGTCACAAGGAGCATTAGAGAGGTGGCCTCAAACTTTGAAGACCATATAGTGAAGATTACTCTCATGATTGGGGCAAAGGGATTCCATGTTTATTATTCGCTATGAGGGTTGCACCAAATGATTCTATAAGATTTAAACCTTTTGAATTAGTTTATGGACATGACGTTGGAGCACCACTGAAATTAACCCAAGAAAAATTCTGAAGTAAGAAATCAAATTTTGGACATGTGTCAAATTTCAGAAAATATTGAATGGGATTTGTGAGTCGTGTAGGAAGCATTTGAAGATAGCACAGCAGAGAATGAAAGTAATGGCTGATAGGAGGGCATAGACTCATGGGAGCAGGGGGAAAGCTCTAATATTAGTACCTGTGTCAGGCAAACTATTGAAAACTAGATTTAGTGGACCGTATCAGATTGAAAGAAAACTGAGTGAAGTAAATTATCTGGTACGCATATCGGACAGCTGTAAATCTCACAGAGTCTCTCGTTTTAATATCATAGAATTTACATAGCAGAAGGAGGCCATTCGGCCCATCGAGTCTGCACCGGCTCTTGGAAAGAGCACCCTACCCAAGGTCAACACCGCCACCCTATCCCCATAACCCAGCAACCCCACCCAACACTAAGGGCAATTTTGGACACTAAGGGCAATTTATCATGGCCAATCCACCTAACCTGCACATCTTTGGACTGTGGGAGGAAACTGGAGCACCCAGAGGAAACCCACGCACACACGGGGAGGATGTGCAGACTCCGCACAGACAGTGACCCAAGCTGGAATCGAACCTGGGACCCTGGAGCTGTGAAGCAATTATGCTATCCACAAGGCTACCGTGCTGCCCCTAATATGTTTAAGAAGTACTGGGATAGAGGAGATGAGGGGCGGGATTCTCCCCTACCCGGCGGGGCGGGGGGGGTCCCGGCGCCGAGGAGTGGCGTGAACCACTCTGGCGTCGGGCTGCCCCAAAGGTGCGGAATCCTTCGCACCTTCAGGGGCTAGGCCTGCCCCTAAGTGGTTTGCGCCCCGCCGGCCGGTGGCGAAGGGGCTTGACGCCACGCCAACCAGCGCCGAAGAACCTCCGCCAGCCAGCGCGAGTTGGTGCATGCGCAGGAGCGCCAGCGTGTGCTGGTGTCATCGCGGCGCATGCGCGGGAGGGTTCGTCTCCGCATCGGCCATGGCGGAGGACCACAGCGGCCGATGCGGAGGAATAGCGTGCCCCCACGGCACAGGCCCGCCCGCGGATCGGTGGGCCCCGTTCGCGGGCCAGGCCACCGTGGGGGCACTCCCCGGGGCCAGATCGCCCCTCGCCCCCCTGAGGACCCCGGAGGCCGCCCACGGAGCTGGGTCCTGCCGGTAGGGACCAACCTTGATTTACGCCGGCGGGACCCTCATTAAACGGGCGGGACTTCGGCCCATCGTAGCCTGGAGAATTTGGGCCCATTGCGTCGCGCCGGTCCCCGCCATTCTCCGAGGCGGGGGGCGCGATTCACGCAATGGCAATTTTTGGGGGGCCGGAGAATTCGGAGGACGGCGGGGGTGGGATTCACGCCGACCCCCAGCGATTCTCCCACCCGGTGGGGGGTCGGAGAATCCTGCCCCACGTCTAGGTAGTCATGAAACAGGGTTAAGAGGAAGGATTAAATTCTGAGAGTGACTTTCTTCTAATTCATTTAGGTTATGAGGAAATTCCAACAACTGGTTTAGTTATCTTCCAGATAAGAGCGGAGGCGTGTTGGAAGAATTACTGCAGTCTTACAAATGTTTTTGTGGAATAAATTAGGTAGAAAAGAGATATCGATGCATGATGTAGATGTCGAGGAAAATACATTTTTATAAGGTGTGGGAGTTAAACAGGAGAGTATATAAGAAGTACAAACTCTAACTATTTGCACCATGATAGGTTTTGATTATTTAATGAAATACAGCGCAGTTACCCCTTCCTTTTCTTTTATTCCTTCCTTACCGTGTTTGCCATGGTAATTGTGGTCCCCTGCACTACGCTCCTCACTGGCTTTCCCTTTGATTTTCTTCCCTATGATTAAGGTGGTTGTTGCCCCTGCCCCGCCCCTTATGTCTCCTGGTCCCTTTGTTGGACTTGGCTAAATTCCTTGTTCCCTGATGCCCCCCCCCCCCTCCCCCCCCCCCCCCCGGCTTCCTTACTGCGTCATGGCTACCCTCCTCCTGATCTTTGGCTTCCTACAAACAGGTCTTAAACCAACCTGGTGAATTGTTCCCACATTTTGTTGAATCCTTCTTCCGACCCTCGGGTGGCGAATTTAATTTTCTCCATTTGGAGAAATTCCGATAGATCAACAGCCAGTTTGCAGTTTTGGGTGGTGCTGCTGACCGCCAGCCAAGCAGGATTCTCCGGTGGGCGATTAGGGAGGCAAAGGCAAGGGCATCCGCCCTCCTCCCCATGAAGAGATCTGGCTGTTCTGATACCCTGAAGACCACCATCTCCCGGGCATGGCTCTACACTCATCCCCGCCACTTTGGACATTGCCTCAAAGAATGCTGTCCAGTACCCAGCAAGTCTGGGGCAAGATCAAAACATGTGGGCATGGTTGGCTGGGCCTCCTTGGCACCATTTGCATCTGTCCTCCACCTCCGAGACGAGCTTGCTCATTTGGGTTCTGGATAAGTGGGCTCTGTGTACCACTTTTAGCTGCATTAGGTTTAGTCTTGCACATCTGGAGCTGGAGTTGACCCTGTGCAATGCTTCGCTCCAGAGACCCACCCTATTTCAAACCTCAAGTTTTCCTCCCACTTTTCCCGTGTCTCGTCCAGTTGAGGCCCCCTTAGCAGTCGTCCTTACATGTCACCACAGTTCCCTTTTCCGAAGATGTCCGTGCCCAGCAGGTCCCCTAGCAGTGAATGTCGTGGTGGTCGTGGGTACGTCCTTATTTCTTTTCATAGGAAGTTTTTGAGTTGCAGGTACTTAGGTTCGTTGCCCCCCATCAGCTGGAATCTTTCTGTCAGCTCTTCGAGCGTTGTTAACCTGTTGTTGGTGCACAGGTCCCTAACTTTCAGCATCCCCCGTCATGCCTCCACCTTTTGAAGGAGACGTCCATGGTCGCCGGGGTGAACCTGTGGTTATTGCAGATGGGGGCTTTGTCGGACATCTCGATTAGGCCGAAATGCTGTTGCAGTTGGTTCCACAACTGGAGTGTTGCTACCACCACTGGGCTTGTTGAATATTTATTAGGTGGGGATGGGAGTGCCGCCGTGGCTAGGGCCCAGAGGGAGGTCCCTCTGGAGGAACCCTCCTCCATAAGCACCCACTCAGCTTCTGGCTCCTTTTCCACCCCTTTACTCTCGCTGTGGTCCCCTGCCTAGTGGTAATATTGCAGGTTTGGGAGGGCTAGGGCCCCCATGCATCTCGTTCTCTGCAGCGCTCTCTTTGGGATCCTTGCATTCTCTTCCCCCCCCCCATATAAACGGCATACTCAGTTTGTCCAGTGAGTTGAAAAAAGGCCTTGGCGAAAGAGATCGGGATAAATCTGAATAGGAAGAGGATGTTGGGCAGTACGTTCATTTTCATCATCTGCACCTTCCCCGCCAGGGAGAGTGGGAGTGTATTCCATCAGTGTATTGCTCTGTCAGGCTGGTCAGGTTCCACTTGTGGATTCCTGTCCAGTCTTGAACGATTTGGATCCCCATGTGGCGGAATTTGTGTGGGGTTTGTTCAAAACGCAGCCGCACATCTGTCCCTCCCCCTTGCGGGTTCACCGCGAAGTGCTTGCTTTTGCTCAGGTTAAGTTTGTAGCCCGAGATGGCTCCAAACTCTTGATCGCCATGATTCCTTCCATGCTGCTTTGCGGGTCTGAGATGTAGAGGAGCAGGTCATCCGCATGGAGTGAGACTCTGTGCTCTCTATCTCCTCTGGATCCCTTTCCAATTCTTTTCCGCATTGAGCGCGACCTCCAGTGACTCAATCGCTTGGGCGAACAGCAGCAGGGATAACGGGCATCCCTCCCCTATGCAGCTGGAAGTACTTAGAGCTGGTGGTGTTTGTCCGTACACTCGCTGTGGGAGCGTTGTACAGACGTTTCACTCAGGAGGTGAACCCTGTTCCAAGCCCGAACCACTCCAGTACCTCTGAGGTACTGCCACTCAACACTGTTGAAAGCCTTTTCAGCGTCCAGCAGGCTCCTGATGTTCGAAGTTAGCTGTCTACCCTTGACAAAGCCCGCCTATTCTTCCGCAACACCCTCTGGTACGCAGTCCTCCAGCCTTTTGGCTAGGATCTTGGCCAGTATGTTTGTGTCTACGTTTAGCAGCGATGGGTCTGTTGGAAACGCATTCTGTTGGGTCTTTGTCTATTTTAGGTACCAGCGAGATTGACGCTTGTGGTAGCGTAGGCGGCAGTGCGCCCCTCGCCAGCGAGCCTCTGAACATCCCTTGCAAGTGCAGGGCCAGTGCTGTCACAAATCTTTGTAGAGGTTTGCCAGGAAACCACCTGGTCCTGGTGCCTTCCCCGCCTGCATGGAGCTAATAGTCTCCATGACCTCGCCCAGTTCTAAATGGTGCTTCCAGGCCCCGTTTCCTGTCCTTCCCCACAATTGGCCTGCCCAGTCCATCAAGGAACTGCTTCAACCCGAAGTCCCCTGCTGGGGGCTCCAGGGTGTACTGCCCCTGGTAAAGGTCTCAAAGGCCTTGTTGATCTTGTCCGGTTCCGCTACTAATTTGCCTCTGTTGTCCCTGATCCGTGCTTTTCCCTCGTGGCTGCCAGCTTTCTCAGCTGGTGAGCTAGCAGGCGGCTGGGCTTGTCTCCGTGCTCGTACAGGGTCCCCCATGCCTGGCGGAGTTGGTGTACTGCTTTCCTTGTGGGCAGCAGATCAATGTCCATCTGTAGCTTTTTCCTCTCCGCCAGGAGCTCTACGTTCCGGGCCTTGGGAATATCGCCGGTCTATGTCCAGTGTGGAGCCACCCAGCTGTAGCCTAGCTGCCCACTCTTCCCTGTCTCTTCCTGCTTTAAAAGTGATAATTTCTCCCCTGATCACAGCCTTCAGCACCTCCCAGAACGTGGAGGGTGAGACCTCCCCATTCTGGTTGTTCGTAATATTCTTATCTATGGCCTGTGATATTTTCTCGCAAAAAGCCTTTTCGGCCAGAGGGGCCATGTCCAATCTCCATGGGGGGCGTTGGGCATGGCCCATCTCCAACCTCACATCTCCACATGCATGCAATGTGGAGCATGGCCAGAGGTTATGATTGCGAAGTATTGCGCCCTAACCAGCCCTGGAAGCACCGGTTTTCCCTCAAAGATTTTGTGCGGACTACAGAAAAGTGAATGTTACCCCCAAGAGAATTTTGTTTCCATACCACAGTTGGAGGATTGCATTGAAAAAGTTGGACAGTCTAAATTCATCACAAAATAGACTTGCGAAAGGGATATTGGCAAATGCCTTTGTCAGAGAACGCAAAGGATATGAAAATGAATGAAATGAAAATCGCTTATTGTCACAAGTAGGCTTCAAATGAAGTTACTGTGAAAAGTCCCTAGTCGCCACATTCCGGCGCCTGTTCGGGGAGGCTGGTACGGGAATTGAACCGTGCTGTTGGCCTGCCTTGGTCTACTTTAAAAGCCAGCGATTTAGCCCAGTGTGCTAATCCAGCCCCTTTCAGCATTTTCAGCATTCGTGACGTCAAATAGACTTTACCAATGTAAAGCTATGCAGTTTGGGATGAAGAATGGATCTCCAGCATTTCAGAGACTAACAAATAAAGTTATTCAAAGACTGAGCCACTGTGCAGTGTGCATTGACTATTTAATGGTGTTCAGTCGAAGTTGGAAAGAGATCCTGCAACACTTAAAAGAACTGTTTGAACGGTTAAAAGAAGCTAATCTAGTCATGAATTTGGCAAAAAGCAAATTTGCCAAAGCTCAAAATTCATATTAGGAACATATCATGGGACGTGGTTAAATGGCTCCATGACATGCAAAAATGCAGGCCGTTTGGAATTTTCCCAGAACCTACAACAAGAGTTAATATTTCTGGGAATGAATCGGTTTTATCGTAAATCGTGCCAAACTTCAGCAGTGTGGTAGCACCACTAACAGAACTCTTGAAGAAACACAAGAGGTTTAACTGGATGGAGGATTGCCAAACTGCATTCCAACATTTAAAACTTGTGTTGACAGCAGCACCAGTGTTAGCCGCACAAAATTATGACAAACAGTTTAAACTGGCGGTGGATGCTGCTGACATTGGTGTGGGGGCTATGTTGTTCCAGGAAGAGGAACTTCGAATTGGCCTGTGGGATATTTCTCAAGGAAATGATTTCCTCATCAACAGAAGTATTCTGCAATTGAAAAAGATATTTATGTTGCCAGTAATTCAGCAGAAACAATCATACGTACAGAATATAATCCCTTAAACTTTCTGGAGATGCTTTGAAATCGGAACATTAGGTTATTTAGATGGAATTTGTTACCATTTAATTCAAAAATCATTAATGTGGCTAGGAGAGAAGACAGTGTTGATGCCTTGTCACAAGTGTAAAAGAAATTATTCGGAACGGTGTGTAAATATTTTGGGGTATAGTTTATGTTAATACATTTTTTTCAATTTTTGTAATGATTGATAAGTTAGAACTGATAGGATATGATTGAGAAATTGAAATCATGTTTCAAATTAGGACATTTCATTTTTAAAAAGAGGAAATGTGATAACAATGGGGAAAAATTAAGATTAAAAAAAATGAATTTGGGACAAAATAAAATAGAGGGAGTTGATAAGGGCAGCTGTCTGAAGGGATTTTGATATGCGAATTGGCATATCAGTGAGAAAATAAAATGTTTACCTATCTGACTCGGGTAAAACAATACGGTATAGAAGAGGTAACTTCAAAGTGGAGAGATAAGTAAATTGACATGTACATGATAAAAGCCAGATCCACAGGGTGGGTAACATCAAAGGGAAAGAATTCTATATCCGTAGCACAACAACTGGTAAAAGCGACCACCACAGCGCCACACACAAAAACAGGCCGGTGCTAAATTGACAGCTGGTTAAGATCCAAAACTCAAACCGAGAAGGTTTTGCCTTTGCTGAAACTGAAGACGGGTTTCCCAAACAGGGCTAAATAACCTGTATGTGATAATTGTCTGCTGGATTTAGCTCATGGAGTTACATAATATTGGATGTTGTTTGGAAACAAAGGGCTGCCTCAGAGTACAGGAAACGTAGGTAGTTGGGAACCAAGGGATAACTTCATGTAATGCTGTGTGTAATAGGTATCAGTGTAATTTAAATGTTGTAGTGTATTATAGTCCTGCTTGTTGTGTATTTTTTTATTTTAAGTTAAGAAATATTCTTTAATAGTTGATCAGACAACAACTGGGCTATTCCTCCTTGGTTTGCATATAGCAAATTGAAAATATACGCCACTAAGATCTGGTGTTCCAAATTACTGTGTTTCGGGATACCCTCGCATGTAACATCAGCGGAATTCTTAACAATGCCCAGCGTGGAAAAGTAATTGGCTCTTTGTGCAATCTTTGACTTATGTCTGAGAGGACAGTCAGAATCTCAGTACTGTACTGGAATATCTTTTTGAAATTCATACATGGGATGGCTTCAACTGAATGTATTGCTCAGCCATTTCAGAGGGCATTTAAGAGTCAACCACATTGCTATGGATCTGGAGTCACATGTAGGCCAGACCAGGTGAGGACAGTACATTTCTTTCCCTAAAGGATATTAGCGACATCAGTTTCACAGCAATTGGCAATCATTAGACTTTTAATTCCAGATTTATATCGAATTCAACTTCACCATCTGCCATGATTCAAACCCAGGTACCAGAACTTTGCATTACTAGTCCAGAGACAATACCACTGCCATTGCCTCCCTCATCCTTTATATATGTTCAAGTCTCTGAAGAGGGCTTGAACCCATGACCTTCTCACTCAGAGGTAAGCATGTCACCTGACTTGATATGTCAAACCAAAACAATGAGAGATGGTCTCTGTCATGATATGCAAACATGCAACCAATGAACACTCAGAATAGGACACAACCAATGGGCAGTCAGTACACTCAGAGGTGGCATCACTACAAGGGGGCATGACATAAATATTATAAAAGGGATGAGGCACTCACACCTTGCCTCTTTCCACAGACAGACATCTAGAGAGTTAGACAGGGTTGATCAGCAGCATCACACCCCGGCACATGGCTTAGAGCAAGCTGGTACAGTTAGACTGAGTTACTACAGTTAGATTAGCAGAGAGTCAAACTCATTTGAGAACTGTGTTAATAGTTCAATAAACACGTTGAACTCATTTCAGAGTCTGGAGCATCCTTTAGTTAAGACTGCATCAAGTAGCAGCCTGTGTTATCCAAAGCAGCATAACACAACATGATACCAGGAGTGACTGTTCAATCTATTTAGTTAAACTCTGCAAGATCCGTGACAACCAGCTACTACATACAGGCACAATGGACAAGATTCAGGCTCCTCATCAGCTCAGGACCACCGGCAATCTTAGTGCCAACTGCCGATCATTCAAGCAGAAATTTCAACTATACGTGGAAGCATCCGACCTCAATGGCGCGACCAATGCGTGGAAGAGAGCTCTTCTACTCACCACTGCGGGTGACCATGCAATAGAGATCTTCAACTCCTTTCACTTTTCCGAAGGGCAGGACAAAACAAAGTACCAAACCATCCTGGACAAATTCGACAGCCACTGCGAGGTGAACACCAACGAAATCTTTGAGCGCTACATCTTCAAGCAGAGGATGCAAGGTAAAGACGAATCCTTCAACTCCTATCTAACTAACCTTAGACTGCTGGCGCAATCCTGCAACTTTGGTGATATCACTGACTCCATGATCAGAGAACAAATCATTTTTGGAGTCCACTCTGATCCTCTGCAAGAGCAATTGTTGAAAATCAAGCACATGACCCTGCCAGTCACGATTGAAACGTGTACTGTGCATGAGCACTCTAAAAATCGCTATTCACAGGACAAAACGGCAGAAAGTGAAAAACAAGCCTCCCACGAGGTGGAGAGTGTTCAGGCCATCTCCCGGATGCAGCGCCTCCACATTGACGAAAGCGGCCATTTCACGCGCTCTTCCCGGGGCCCGAAGCATGCGCAATTCGATCGGGAACACGAAACGGCCGAAAACCACACTGCACAGGTGCAGACGTCCAAGAACCGCACCGTGCATGCGCTCATGACGTGTGCGAACTGCGGCACTGCCCATTTTTTTTTAAAAAACTGCCCTGCAAGAGGCAAACACTGTTTAAACTGTGGGAAACCAAAACACTATGCAGCCCTCTGCAGATCTGCACCACTAGTCAGGAGCCAGCGCTCCCAATTCCGACAGCGGCGCATCATAAGTGTGCAACACCGAATGCATGACTCTGATCCAGGCAGTGCGACGGATCCAGATGATGAATACCTGGACAACACTTACCGAGTGGGCATTATTATGAAGTGTGAATACGCCACACCGGACACATTGCAAGTCCAATCAATCCTGGCCGTGGATTCAGAGGACGAATGGCATGCAGTGATGAAGGTCAACCACTGCCCCATCCAGTTCAGACTGGACACAGGTGCCTCCGCCAACCTGATTTCGCAGGTGGTCTTCAAGAGAATCAAGAAGCCCCCCACAATCCTTCCAGCTGCCTGCAAACTCCTGGACTACAACGGAAACGCAATCAAGGCACTGGGATCCTGCCATCTGCAGGTCTCCAGCCGACACACACAAGCAAGCTTACGCATTGAGATTGTTAAACCAGACAGGGCGTCCCTGCTAGGTGCGCACGCCTGCAAGCAACTGAACCTCATTCAAAGGGTCTACACCACGACGCTGTCCCCTTCAGATCTTCAGGCCAGCATTGATGACATCCTAACCCAGTACCCAGATGTATTTAGCGGGATGGGCACGCTGCCGTACGAGCACAAGATTCTACTGCGGCCTGGTGCCAAACCAGTGGTCCACGCACCATGACGAGTCCCTGCTCCTCTGAGAGAGCGCCTGAAGGCAGAGCTCACGAGTCTACAACAAAAAGGCATCATCTCCAAGGTCACTGAACCGACTGACTGGGTCAGCTCGATGGTGTGCATAAAGAAGCCTTTGGGGACCTACGCATCTTCATTGACCCCAAGGATCTGAACAAAAACATTATGCGGGAACATTACCTCATCCCGAAGAGGGAAGAAATCACGAGTGAGATGGCACAAGCGCGCTTCTTCACAAAATTGGACGCATTCCAAGATTATTGGCAAAACCAGCTTGAAGAATCCAGCAGAAGGCTCTGCACCTTCAACATGTCTTTTGGCAGATTCTGCTACAACCGAATGCCGTTTGGCATCATCTCGGCATCAGAGATTTTCCATCGCATCATGGAACAGATGATGGAGGGAATAGAAGGGGTTCGTGTCTACGTTGACGATATCATAATCTGGTCCACAACCCCAGAGGAACATGTATGGTGACTCAAGAAAGTATTCTGACGCATACATGAACATGGCCTCAAGCTAAACAGGTCCAAGTGCTGTTTTGGGACATCCACGCTGAAGTTCCTGGGTGATCAGATTTCACAACACGGTGTGCGCCCGGACACAGCCAAAATTAAAGCCACCGAGACAATGAAAGTTCCTGAGGACAAGAAGACAGTACTGCGTTTCCTGGGAATGGTCAATTTCCTTGGCAAGTTCATCCCTAATTTAGCCACACACACCATGACCCTACGCAACCTGGTGAAAAAAGTCAACCGCCTTTGAGTGGAAGGCGGAGCACCGACAGAGTGACTGGAGCTGAAAGCCAAGCTCACTACTGCACCCCTCCTTGCATTCTTTGACCCAGACCGAGAGACCAAGATATCCACAGATGCGAGTCAGGATGACATTGGGACGGTGTTGCTTCAAAGAGACGATACATCATCCTGGGTACCAGTAGCATTTGCGTCACGGGCAATGACACCCACTGAGACCAGATATGCGCAGATTGAGAAGGAGTGTTTAGGTCTTCTCACCGGCATCATCAAATTTCCTGATTATATCTATGGCTTGCCAACATTTACTGTTGAGACAGATCATAGACCTCTGGTCCACATCATCCAAAAGGACCTGAATGACATGACGCCTCGTTTGCAGAGAATTCTGCTCAAACTCCGGAGGTATGATTTCAATTTGGTGTACACACCTGGCAAGAAACTCATCATCGCCGATGCATTGTCCCGCTCTGTCAACTCACCCAGTGAACCACTGGAGATCATCCAGCACATTGAATTGCAGGCACAACTGTGTGCAAGCACTCTCCCAGCAACAGATGAGAAGATCGTTCTCATTCTAGAAGAGACGGCCAAAGACCCCCTGTTGCAGGAATCATCCACAACCTCTGCAATGGCTGGCAGAAAGGGCAATGCCCTCAATTCTATAACGTCAAGGATGACCTGACGCTGATCGATGGCATCCTGCTCAAGCTGGACAGGATAGACATCCCGCTATGGCTGCAGAGCATGGTGCTGCGGCAGATTCATGAGGGACACCTGGGCGTAGTAAAGTGCAGACGCAGGGCCCGGCAAGCTGTCTACTGGCCCGGCATCAACCAGGACATCACAGACATGGTCCTGAACTGCGAAACTTGTTAGAGGTTCCAACCAGCGCAGAGCAAGGAGACGCTCCAACCACATGACCTAGAGACCTCTCCGTGGTCCAAGGTTGGCATTGACCTATTCCACGCGAATGGTCGCGACTATATCTTAATCATCGATTACTTTTCGAACTATCCTGAGGTGCTGAAGCTGCCAGACCTCACCTCACGGACCGTCATCAAAGTGTGTAAAGAGACATCCTCACGGCATGGCATCCCGAACACCGTTATGAGCGACAATGGCCCGTGCTTCCACAGTCGAGAATGTTCCACGTTTGCCAAGAGCTACAATTTCAGGCATGTCACCTCCAGTCCGCACTATCCGCAGTCCAATAGCAAAATCGAAAAAGGGGTGCACATAGTTAACCAACTCATCCGCAAGGCCTCGGACTCCGCTTCCAACATACACCTTGCACTACTTGCGTACCGGGCGACTCCCTTGTCCACTGGCTTGTCGCCAGCTTAACTCCTGATGAACAGAGACCTGCGGATGATGCTTCCAGCCATACACCTGCCCAACCTTGATCACCTCCCGGTGCTGCAGAAGATGCAGCAGCTTCGCGACAGCCAGAAGCAGGGCTATGATGCACATGCCACTGATTTGGACGTGCTATCCCTGGCTGACACGGTCAGGATCAAGATACCGGATGGTGGGTGATCTGCTCCGGCTGTCGTTGTTCGACAGGCCGCGCCCAGATCCTATGTCATACGTATGGCTGATGGCTCCATTGTGCGAAGGAATCGAAGGGCACTGCGAAAGGTTGCTTGCCCACAACCACTTTCTCCTCCATTTCCATATGTCGAATTGCCACCTCCAGACACCTTGAACCACGAGGCCAGCAGTCGTGCCTCCCACTCGCCTGTCAAGACACTGTCATCCCCTCCACCACCTCTCCGGCGGTTGACGAGGATCAGACGCAAGCCTCAGAGACTGGACTTATGAGCATTTGTTTTTTTTGTTCTGTTCTGTATTCCTCAGTCAGTCACATTAGACAGACACATTCACATGTATATACATCTTTAAAAAAAAAAGGGGAGATGTCATGACATGCAAACATGCAACCAATGAACATTCGGAATAGGTCTCAACCAATGGGGAGTCAGGACACTCAGAGGTGGCATCACAACAAGGGGGCATGACATAAACACTATAAAAGGGATGAGGCACTCACACCTTGCCTCTTTCCACAGACAGACATCTAGAGAGTTCGACAGGGTTGATCAGCAGCATCACACCCCAGCACGTCGCTTAGAGCAAGCTGGTACAGTTAGACTGAGTTACTGCAGTTAGATTAGCAGAGAGTCAAATTCATTTGAGAACTGTTATAGTTCAATAAACACGTTGAACTCATTTCAGAGCCTGGAGCGTCCTTTAGTTAATACTGCATCAAGTAGCAACCTGTGTTATCCGAAGCAGCATAACACAACAGTCTCAATGCTTGACACTGAAGTGACCATAAAACTGCACCTGATTATAACTCTGCTTCTGGTTTATTTTTTTCTTAGCCCTGCTACCTTAGCTCAAAGAGCAACATCTCAACAAGGTGCACTGGTACTTGCTTCTGACATTGTCATGCTGTCATCGACAGGAGTGTCCTAGCAAAAGAGAAAGGTGACCGATGAAGGGATGACAGTATCAAGTTCATGATTGTGCCTAGTGACAGAACAAAAATGCATACTGAAATAAAAATGTATTCCCTGCTCCTTCCCCCTGCTCCCCACCCTATCCTCAAGGTGCTGACTAATACTGGGATGTGGTCTCACAGATAATGCCTGTATTTCAGTACCTTGCTTCTCTAATTGATCTTCATGCTTGAGCCCAGATGGTGAATGTTGACCATTGGTCTAGGATTTTATTAAAACTAAGATGTGAGAAAGATGCAAAAGGAAATGCAAAGGATTATGGACAGGATAAGTGATTGACCAAGACCATGGCAGATGGAGTATAATATGAGGAAATGCAAAACCATCTGCTTTGGGAGGTCAAGCAGTATATTTTAAATAGATACGAGGTTAGTAAACATAGGCTTTCAGAGGGATTTGGATGCCTTCGTTTATGCACTGTGGCTCATTTTGTGTCATCTGCAAGATTCAGAAACTCAGCAATTCTTGTTCAGCACCACCTTCCGAATCTGGCTTCTACTGCCTAGAAGGACAAGGGCAGCAGGCACATGAGAACACTATCACCTGCAGGATCGCCTCCAAGTCACACTTTATCCTGAAGAGGAAATGGTGATGTATGATTGTTTTCGGACTGGGGGATGGGAAACGGTAAAGTTGTCCAGGGCCATTGATTTTCTTGACTTGCTAGGCTCGGGTGTAAAGGGTGCAACTTAAACATTTAAACACTCAATGCATTCTATACTCGGTTCGAGCAGGTAACCAACAATCCGCTGTCGAGTGCCCCAGCAGCCCGTAACTCACCCATACCCACCATCACAGCTTCCAAAGTCAGATCGGCCTTCCTGAAAGTGAACCCTCGGAAGGCGACGGGCCCGGATGGGATCTCTGGTCGTGCACTCAGATCCTTCGCGGACCAGCTGGCAGAGGTATTCACGGACATCTTTAACCTGTCCCTACTCCACTCCGAGGTCTCCACCTGCTTCAAGAAGACCACCATTATACCGGTACCAAAGAAGAACCAGGCAACGTGTCTAAATGACTACCGACTGGTGGCCCTGACTTCAGTCGTAATGAAGTACTTCGAGAGGTTGATCGTGAAGCGCACCACCTCCATACTCCCAGAACCTTTATCCACTGCAATTCGAATACCGTCGCAACCGGTCCACAGTAGACACCATTTCCCTGACCCTAAGGAAAGGGAATTCATTGAATGTTTACAGGAGGGCTTTTTGGAACAGCTTGTGATGGAGCCCACGAGGGGACAGGCCATTCTGGACTTAGTGTTATGTAATGAGCCAGACTTGATTAAAGATCTTAAAGTAAGGGAACACTTAGGAGGCAGTGATCAAAATATGGTCGAATTCAATCTCTAATTTGAAAGAAAGAAGCTAGAATCAGATGTAAAGGTGTTACAGTTAAATAAAGGTAACTACAGGGGCATGAGGGAGGAACTGATGAAAATCGACTGGGAGCAGAGCCTAGTGGGAAAGACAGTAGAACAGCAATGGCAGGAGTTTCTGGGAGTAATTGAGGACACAGTACAGAGGTTCATCCCAAAGAAAAGAAAGGTTATCAGAGGGGGGATTAGGCAGCCATGGCTGACAAAGGAAGTTAGGGAATGCATCAAAGCAAAAGAGAAAGCCTATAATGTGGCAAAGAGTAGTGGGAAGTCAGAAGATTGGGAAGGCTACAAAAACAAACAGAGGATAACAAAGAGAGAAATAAGGAAAGAGAGGACCAATTATGAAGGTAGGCTAGCCAGTAACATTAGGAATGATAGTAAAAGTTTATTTAAATACATTAAAAACAAACGGGAGGCAAAAGTAGACATTGGGCCGCTCCAAAATGACGTTGGTAATCTAGTGATGGGAGACAAGGAAATAGCTGAGGAACTAAATAAGTACTTTGCGTCAGTCTTCACAGTAGAAGACATGAGTAATATCCCAACAATTCAGGAGAGTCAGGGGGCAGAGTTGAATATGGTAGCCATCACAAAGGAGAAAGTGCTAGAGAAACTAAGAGGTCTAAAAATTGATAAATCTCCGGGCCCAGATGGGCTACATCCTAGAGTTCTAAAGGAGATAGCTGAAGAAATAGTGGAGGCGTTAGTTATGATCTTTCAAAAGTCGCTGGAGTCAGGGAAAGTCCCAGAGGATTGGAAAATTGCTGTTGTAACCCCCCTGTTCAAGAAGGGAACAAGGAAAAAGATGGAAAATTATTGGCCTATTAGCCTAACCTCGGTTGTTGGCAAGATTCTAGAATCCATTATTAAGGATGAGATTTCTAAATTCTTGGAAGTGCAGGGTCGGATTAGGACAAGTCAGCATGGATTTAGTAAGGGGAGGTCGTGCCTGACAAACCTGTTAGAGTTCTTTGAAGAGATAACAAATAGGTTAGTCCAAGGAGAGCCAATGGATGTTATCTATCTTGACTTCCAAAAGGCCTTTGATAAGGTGCCTCACGGGAGACTGCTGAGTTAAATAAGGGCCCATGGTATTCGAGGCAAGGTACTAACATGGATTGACGATTGGCTGTCAGGCAGAAGGCAGAGAGTTGGGATAAAAGGTTCTTTTTCGGAATGGCAACCGGTGACGAGTGGTGTCCCGCAGGGTTCAGTGTTGGGGCCACAGCTGTTCTCTTTATATATTAACGATCTAGATGACGGGACTGGGGCATTCTGGCTAAGTTTGCCGATGATACAAAGATAGGTGGAGGGGCAGGTAGTATGGAGGAGGTGGGGAGGCTGCAGAAAGATTTCGACAGTTTAGGAGAGTGGTCCAAGAAATGGCTGATGAAATTCAACGTGGGCAAGTGCGAAGTCATGCACTTTGGAAAAAAGAATAGAGGCATGGACTATTTTCTAAACGGTGACAAAATTCACAATGCTGAAGTGCAAAGGGACTTGGGAGTCCTAGTCCAGGATTCTCTAAAGGTAAACTTGCAGGTTGAGTCCGTAATTCAGAAAGCAAATGCAATGTTGTCATTCATCTCAAGAGGCTTGGAATATAAAAGCAGGGATGTACTTCTGAAGCTTTATAAAGCATTAGTTAGGCCCCATTTAGAATACTGTGAGCAATTTTGGGCCCCACACCTCAGGAAGGACATACTGGCTCTGGAGTGGGTCCAGCGGAGATTCACATGGATGATCCCAGGAATGGTAGGCCTAACATACGATGAACGTCTGAGGATCCTGGGATTATATTCATTGGAGTTTAGGAGATTGAGGGGAGATCTAATAGAAACTTACAAGATAATGAATGGCTTAGATAGGGTGGACGTAGGGAAGTTGTTTCCATTAGCAGGGGAGACTAGGACCCGGGGGCACAGCCTTAGAATAAAAGGGAGTCACTTTAGAACAGAGATGAGGAGAAATTTCTTCAGCCAGAGAGTGGTGGGTCTGTGGAATTCATTGCCACAGAGGGCGGTGGAGGCCGGGACGTTGAGTGTCTTTAAGACAGAAGTTGATAAATTCTTGATTTCTTGAGGAATTAAGGGCTATGGAGAGAGAGCGGGTAAATGGAGTTGAAATCAGCCATGATTGAATGGTGGAGTGGACTCGATGGGCCGAATGGCCTTACTTCCGCTCCTATGTCTCATGGTCTTATACTCATCCCTAGGGCACCTCGACAACAAAGACTCCTACATCAGACTCCTATTTATTGACTACAGCTCCACCTTCAACACCATAATCCCAGCCAAGCTTATATCAAAGCTCCAAAACCTAGGGCTTGGCTCCCCACTCTTAAAACTGGATCCTCGATTTTCTGACCAACAGACCACAATCAGTAAGAATGAACAACAACACCTCCTCCACAATAGTCCTCAATACTGGGGCCCCGCAAGGCTGCGTACTTAGCCCCCTACTCTACTCCCTGTACACACACGACTGCGTGGCAACATTTGGTTCCAACTCCATCTACAAGTTTGCTGACGATACGACCATAGTGGGCTGGATCTCGAATAACGACGAGTCAGAATACAGAAGGGAGATAGAGAACCTTGTGAGTGGTGCAGCGACAACAATCTCTCCCTCAATGCCAGCAGAGCTGGTCATTGACTTCAGGAAGCAAAGAACTGTACACACCCCTGTCAGCATCAATGGGGCCGATGGTTAGCAATTTGAAATTCCTAGGGGTACACATATCCAAAAATCTGTCCTGGTCCACCCACATCGACGCTACCACCAAGAAAGCACAATACCCTATACTTCCTCAGGAAACTAATGAAATTCGGCATGTCCACATTAACCCTTACCAACTTTTACAGATGCACCATAGAAAGCATCCTATCTGGCTGCATCACAACCTGGTATGGCAACTGCTCGGCCCAGGACTGTAAGAAACTTCAGAGAGTCGTGAACACCGCCCAGTCCATCACACAAACCTGCCTCCCATCCATTGACTCCATTTACACCTCCCGCTGCCTGGGGAAAGCGGGCAGCATAACCAAAGACCCCTCCCACCCGGCTTACTCACTCTACCAACTTCTTCCATTGAGCAGGAGATACAGAAGTCTGAGAACACGCACGAACAGACTCAAATACAGCTTCTTCCCCGCTGTTACCAGACTCTGAAATGACCCTCTTACGGACTGACCTCATTAGCACTACACCCTGTATGCTTCATCCAATGCCGGTGCTTATGTAGTTACATTGTATATGTTGTGTTGCCCTATTATGTATTTTCTTTTCTTCCCTTTTCTTCCCATACTTAATGATCTGTTGAGCTGCTCGCAGAAAAATACTTTTCACTGTACCTCGGTACACGTGACAATAAACAAATCCAATCCATTTTCAGGTGACTCAAAACTTGAAAGCATGTGAACTATGAGGATGATAGTGATAGGCTTCAAGATGACATCAGCGGGTTGGTGGATACACAGCAGATAAAATTAAATGCAGCGACGAATGAGGCAATGTACTTTTCACAGGAAGATTGAGGAGAGGCACTGTAAACTAAAGAATTAAATTCTAAGGAAGTGCAGGAACAGAGAAAGCTGGAGGTATTTATGCACAAATTATTGAAATGGCATGGTGGGCAGAGAAAATGGTTAAAAAGGCATATGGGAACCTGGTCCTGAATTTTATGCTCCCTCTTGGCAAGCTTTGAGGCAGTGTGTGTGGGGGGGGGGGGGGGGGGGGTGGTTCTTGCCGGGTCTTGCCCACCCCAACCTGGTCAGGATTTTGCAGTGGGGTGGGCAATGTCTCGGATGGGATGCCCACCCTTTCCCCTATTAAGGCCCTTAAGGCAGGTGCCATAAAGCTCAGGTACGAAATAGGAAACATTTCAATCTTCAACCTCAGGTGGGAAGGTGGGTGGGGCGTCACCATTGGAACCCTCATTTTGACTGGAGGTGCAATCCCCTCGAGGACTGGGCACCTCCAGACCTCCACCTCCCAAAGCTTATTCTCTGATAACCCAATCGCCCACCTCCCCTCCCCGGGATCCATACCACTTACCTGGCCTCCATGTCCCAACACTTAATCCCAGGCATGTCACTGCAGTGCCTCTTCTAGCCACTGCAGCACTATGCCTGGGTGAACTGGGGAACTGTGGCCAATCTGATTATTCCGCAGCTCTCCAAGGTGGGAATTTCTTTCCAGTGGGAACAAAAGTCCCATCTGCTGCCAATCAATCTTCTGAGAGCATAAAATAGCTGGCTTGTCAGAGTCAGCAGGAAACAAACCCACTGACTCTCTGGATGGCAAGGGTTGAGCCCTCAACACCCAAAACATTCAGGCCCAGGGCTTTATAAATGAAGGTATAGTGTAGAAAAGCAAGGAGGTCATGATGAAACTTGGTAAAACATTGGTTTGGCTTCAACTGGAGTATTTTAACTAGTTCTGGGCACAACACTTTAGGAAGGATGTGAAGGCTTTCAAAAGATTGCAGAAAGGATTTATGAAAATGGTTCTGGGGATAGTTTATGTGGATAGATTGGAGAAGCTGGAATTGTTCTCTTTACAGAAGAGAAGGTTGAAGGGAAATTTGACAGGTGGCATGGGGGCCTGAGGGACAGGGACAGACTGTTTCCATTGGCAAAACGGTCAAGAACCAAAGGACACCACTTTAAGCTGACTGGGAAAAGAATTAGTAGCACAATAAGGAAAAATGTTTTATCATAGAGTGTATTTGGAATCTGGAGTAAGATTCAGTCCAGTTTTTCAAAAGGGAATTTGATCACCACCTCAGGAAAAGGGCAGCGAAATTAAACAAGTTGAGATGAACTTGCAGAGAACCAGAACAGACACAATGGACTGAATGGCCTCCTTCTATGTTTGTAACCATTCTGTGATGATACTTCACCAAATCATCAATCTAATTAGCATTTACATGAATGCAGAATTGACCCTTGGTCTGTGCACTGACCTTATCTTGGTTTTGATGATAGTTGGGCCACTTCAACTAGTCCAGCGCTACTTGCTTAAGGAGGAAAGGTATTGCAAAAATGCACTTTCACAGACTTTGTTAGTGAAAACAAAAGATATTTAGTAATAAAAATTGTATTGCAGCCTCATAGCTGTATCGAGCTCCGAAAATGTCATTTTGCCGAGGAGCCTCTCTCACCATGGGGTGATTCTGCACCCTGAGTCCCAATTAGTCTCACAAGCCAGGTGACTCTTTCTCTGCTGTGTTCCCCTTACAGGGACAATCACCACATCCCTCCTTCTTTAAGTCCTTTATACAATCTTCAATAACTAATTCACTCAGTCTTAAATATTAACTCAACATTATGTACATGAGTTGGACAATTATAAATCGAGTCTTTGAGGGAGATTTCTGATTCTTGAAGAGCGGCGTAATTCTGTAGTCTGAGCTGTTTCCACAAGATTGATGTTAACTGAAACTGCAATAATGGGTACCTCTTCTGGCACAGTCAATTCATAACTATTTACTTCCATGGAGACATCTGTCAGATTGATAACAGGGCGATCAGGTATTTTACTTCTTACTGGTTTGAAAACAAGATGGCAACACTGACTGCTGGAGCGTCTCTCTATTCCTCAAGTGGTCCATGTGTTTATGAACGATTTGTCCCTCCATGTTAACTTGGTGTGAAAGGAGTCCAGTCTTAGAGACAGTACTTGCGAAGATCCAAGTTGATCCACTCCTGAGGTTTCTCACATATACGGCTTCAATTACCATAAATGATCAGCTGTACTATGTGAATCATGGCCTACTTTCTGATTGCATTGTCTCACTTTTACCCTCACTCCAAATTTGGAAACACGAGGCTCAATCTCATTCTGACATGATGCTTTATCAGCAGTTCTGATGGTGGAACTCCCGTTGTTGCATGTGGAGTGGTACGATAGCTGAGGAGCAATTGAGATTTTGGTCTCCAAGGTTCCTCCTGACAGTTTCTTTGGGTCAGACTTGAACGTTTCGATGGCTCTCTCAGTTTGTCTGCTGGATGATAGACGGTAAGACACAGTTCTATCGTTGGTAATTCTGTTGGAGAGTGGTGAAGTTTTGAAACTCAGCACATGTGAATATGGTTCCATTGTCCGATACCATGACTTCACGTCATCCGTGAGTTGAAAATCATTGAAATTTTTAAAAAAATAAATGAAAATCGCTTATTGTCACAAGTAGGCTTCAAATGAAGTTACTGTGAAAAGCCCCTAGTCGCCACATTTCGGCGCCTCGGGGAGGCTGGTATGGGAAATTGGTGTAATCATTTGATGGTAGCATGTGATGGAGGTGACTTCACCTCAAAAATGTCCATCCATTTAGAGTATGCATCAATCACAAGCAAAACATTGTGCTCAGGAATGGACCACCATAATCAATATGGATTTGTACCCATGAGCTGACAGGCTATTTCCAAGGGCGATGTGGGCTGTAGCAGACAGCCTTTGTTGCATTGGCACTGTTGACAGTGTTTGACTAGCTTCTCAGTATCAGCATCAATATCAGGCTACCATACACAACTACTGGCAAGCATCTTCATCTTAGAGATGCCAGGATGAGTGCTGTGTAATTCAGTTAGGAGCAGCTTTCTACCTGGGATAGGAATGACTACTCTTGCTTCCCAGAGTATGATGCCATTCTGACAACTCAATTCATTCTTGCGGGTAAAGAATGGCTCATTTACCCATCATATAAGTATTTTGTCTCTCACTTTGGACAGAAGTGGATCTCAATTGGTCCAGTTCATGATCTGCTTCGTTGAGACTGGCAATGTGTCTAAATAATTTAATGCCATGATGATCTCTTGTGGTATTGGAGAACACCTGATACTTTCTTTCAATTGGAGGTGGCTAAGAGCATCCACATTCGCTATGTGTGTTCCAGGTCGGTGTTTGAAAGTATATTCATAGACGGATAGAATTAATGGCTAGTGTTGAATTCTTGCCAAGGTGATTGGCGGGATAGCGCTGTCCTTGTGGAAGAGACCCAAGAGCGGTTTGTGGTCAGAAACAATGTAAGTACCGGTGGAATTTATTGACGCCAAAGAGAATCCTTCCTTCTCGGCTTGTGAGTAGCCTTTTTTGGCCTCTGAGAGGGTTCTTGACACACAACCTATCGGCCTTTCAGAGCCGTCGTCCACCTCATGGGACATCACCGCACCAACACCATATGAAGAAATGTCGCAGGTCAATATCAATTCTTTAGATGGGTTGAATGTATAACCAGTGTGAGGAATGCAGCAATTGCTTCACTCTGTTGAAAACTTCCTCCTGGGGAGCCTTACAAGACTGACAATGGTGCTTCTTTTACCGAATATGCAAGGGGATCAATACCATTGATAAGTTTGGTCAAAAAAAGGTCCATAGTAGTTCTCAATCCCCAAAAATCGATTTTGAGTTCTGTTGTGTTTGTGGGGACCTTTATCGCCTTAAACTTGTCTCCATAGGGTGTAATCCTTGTGCATCTACACTGTATCCAAGGTAGGTTAATCAGTGGTTTGAAACCAGAAATTCTCTTTCTTGAGGTGAACACCAGCCTCCTGAAATCTCTTTAACACCTCTTATAAGTTTGCTTGATGCTCGACCTCTGTCGATCCCTTTATAATGACATCATCACGTTATACTACAACCTGCAATAGTCCCTGTAGCATACTCTCCATTGTCCTTTGGAATATTGCACATACTGAAGACATACCAAAGGGCAGGTGCATGTGCTGGAATAGTCCTTTGTGTGTGTTATTGGGACATACCCCCGGGAAGCATCATCTAATTCGAGTTGGTGATACGTGGTGGCTCATATCCAGCTTTGTGTAAGATTGACCTCCTGCCAGTTTTGCATACAGGTCTTCAGTTCTCAGCATTTGTTATTTATTTAGCTTGGGAACCTGTTAGCTTATAATTGCCATAAATGCGGATGGTCTTGGCCTGTTTCAATACGGGGACTATAGCTGCTGCCCATTCCGAGAATTGAACTGGCTGGATAATGGCGCGTTATTCTAGTTTGTTTCACTCAGTATCTACTTTCTCTCATAAGGCATATGGTACCAGTCTTGCTCTAAAGAATCGGTGAGTCGCCTCTGGATCCATATAAATCTGGGGTAGCCCTTTGATTTTGTCTAATTCATCACAGAAGATGCTCTCATATTTTCTTATTAGTTTAGGCAGTCCCCCTTCATGCACCAAAAACCTTGATCCAATTCAACTTTATTTCTTCAAGCCAATCGCAGCCGAGAGGACTTGGTCCTTCACCCGTCACGATTATCACTGAGAGCTGGGTAGGCTGTTGTCCTTAGCTTACAGATACAATTGTGGAGCCTTTTATTTGTATTGCTTCTACTGTAGAAGTCTTCAACTTGGCAGAAGTGCTCTTCAGGTTCAATGATTGGACTCCCTCTCTTCGGCACTGAAATATATGCTCATTCATCACAGTGGCTGATGCCCCTTATCCACTTCCAACTTAAGAGACTTCCCATTTACCTGGAGCATTACAGTAATAGGGTCTATCTTACATGTTACTTGTAACATCTTGGTTGTTTGATTAATCTGCAATCTTGACTTAGCTCTGCATTGTTTTATCAAATGTCCTCTTTTGTGACAATAAAAACACTCCGCTTCCTTAAACCGACATGATTTAGGAATGTGGTAACCTTCCACTTTGAGTAATATTGATTGAATGCCTATTCTGTACCTTTTTGTTTTGTTGGAGGTTGGAATAGTTTCCTGTTGTTTGGCAGTTTTGGCACCATGTATGGCTGCAGATACCTGCCCTAATCGGTGAACTGTGCCATTTTATGCTCCCTGCAGCTCTTGTGTTTCAGTATTTTCCATGGTCAGCTCTATCTTCATTGCTGTCAATCTCTGCAAGCAATCTGTGTTGAAAAGTATTGTTGGTCACACCTATCCTGTAACATATCGTTTAGGTTGGCTCCAAAATTACAATACCCCAATAATTGCTTCAGTTTAGTAATGTGTTGCAATCAATTCGCCTCGGGCTCGTCCCTCGATTAAATTTGCATATCTGGAGTATGACAGATGGTTGAGTTTCCAATTGAGCCTTCACTAAATCCATGAGCTCCCTATAAGATTTGGAGTCAGGTGCACTTGGGCTGTAAGACTGTGAATAAAGTTATAAGGTCTGAGTTCCACAAACACTTGGTAGAATTGGTTTATGTTTCGCCTCCTCCCCTATTTTGCTTGCTTGGAAATAACACCCAAGGTGCTCACCACATTGTGTCCAGTCCTCTGTAGAGGAGTCAAATGGGTCTATTTACCCAAAGGGAGGCATTCTGGTGACTATTTTCTTTTAAAAGACTTTGATTAAAACAGGATACTCACAGGTGTTGGTTCAGAGGCAGGGTGAGTGGTGCAGGGGTGAATGAGGCAACTGGGGGCGGGGTGTCAGGTCGGGGCTCGTGGGTGGGGATTCAGCACATGCCAGGTCCCGGAGGGAGACTGTGTCCTGGCGCCCGTCAGGGTGCGCCACGAAGGCGTACTGCGGGTTCGCGTGTAGGAGGTGGACTTTTTCGACCAAGGGGTCGGACTTATGGGTCCGCACATGCTTGCGAAAGAGGATGGGTCCAGGAACTGTCAGTCATGTTGGGAGCGAGACCCCGGAGGTGGACTTCCTGGGGAAGGCAAACACAGGTTCGTGAGGGGTCTCGTTGGTCGCGGTGCAGAGGAGCGACGGATGGAGTGGAGCGCGTCGGGGAGGACCTCCTTCCAGCGGGAGACCGGGAGATTTGATCTTGCCCCGCTGCGTATTATTAAACATAAAGGCAACCGACCGTTGGTCAGTGAGGAGAGTGAATCTCCTGCCGGCCAGGTAATGCCTCCAATGTCGCACAGCTTCCACAATGGCGTGGGCCTCCTTTTCGACAGAGGAATGCCGAATTTCGGAGGCATGGAGGGTACGGGAAAAGAAGGCCACGGGCCTGCCCGCCTGGTTGAGGGTGGCGGCCAGAGCTACGTCCGATGCATCGCTCTCCACCTGGAAGGAGAGGGACTCGTCGACCGCGTGCATCGTGGCCTTGGCGATGTCTGCCTTGAAACGGTTGAAGGCCTGGCGGGCCTCAGCCATCAGGGCAAAAACTGTGGACTGAATGAGCGGACGGGCCTTGTCCACATAATTACGGACCCACTGAGCATTGTAGGAGAACAATCCCAGGCATCGTTTCAGGGCCTTGGGGCAGTGGGGGAGGGGAAGTTCCAGGAGGGGGCGCATGCGTTCGGGGTCGGGCCCTTGGACTCCATTTTCCACCACATAGCCAAGGATGGCTAAGCGGTTGGTGCGGAACATGCAATTCTCCTTCTTGTATGTGAGATTAAGGAGTTTGGCGGTCTGGAGGAATTTTTGGAGGTTTGCGTCATGGTCCTGCTGATCGTGGCCGCAGATGGTGACGTTATCTAGGTACGGGAAGGTGGCCCGCAGTCCGTACCGGTCAGCCATTCGGTTCATCTCTCGCTGGAAGACTGAGACCCCATTAGTGACGCCGAAAGGAATCCTAAGGAAGTGATAGAGGCGGCCATCTGCTTCGAACGGAGCGGATGGGGAGCTGGTGGTAGGCGGACTTCAGGTCCATTGTGGAAAAGACTCAATACTGCGCAATCTGATTGACCATGTCAGATATGCGTGGGAGGGGGTACGCATCGAGCTGCGTGTACCGATTGATGGTCTGACTGGAGTCAATGACCATCCTGTGCTTCTCCCCAGTCTTTACTGCTACCACTTGAGCTCTCCAGGGGCTGTTGCTGGTCTCAGTGACCCCTTCCCGCAGAAGCCTTTGGACCCTCCGACTTGATGAAGGTCCTGTCCTGGGCACTGTACCGTCTGCTCCTAGTGGCGATGGGTTTGCAATCCGGGGTGAGATTCGCAAACAGGGAAGGTGGATCGACCTTAAGGGTTGTGAGGCCGCATACGGTGAGTGGGGGGTAGGGGTCCGCCGAATTTTAAGGTTAGGCTTTGGAGATGGCACTGAAAGTCCAGGCCGAGTAACAGGGCAGCGCAGAGAGGGGGAGGACGTAGAGCCAGAAGTTACTGAACTCTACGCCCTGGACGGTGAGGGTCGCGATGCAGTATCCCCGGATTTCCACGGAATGGGATCCGGAGGCCAGGGAGATTTTCTGGGTGACGGGGTGTACCGGGAGGGAGCAGCGCCTCACCGTAGTGGGGTGGATGAAGCTCTCTTTGCTCCCGGAGTCAAAAAGGCAGGTCGTCTCGTGCCCATCGAGCTTCACCGTCGTCAGCACGGTCGAGGTTGCGGGGCCGGGACTGATCCAGGGTGATGGAGGCGAGCTGCGGCAGATGCTGGGAGGTCCCGTGCTGGTCAGCGGTGGTGGAGGTAGCGGCAGGCAATGAACCGCAAGACGAGCAAGGGTCCTGAGACGCCGTCCAAAATGGCGCCGAAGATGGCAGCGCCCCCGGGCTGCACGTGGCTTGCGGTGAAGAAGATGGCGGTGCCCACGGGCCGCACGTGACTTGCGAAGAGGAAAATGGCAACGCCCGTGGGTCGCACATGGGGTGTGTAGGAATGCCGGGCCTGGAAACAGCGGCGACCAACTGGGCCTGGCAAACAGAAACAAAGTGTCCCTTCTTCCCACAGCCGTTGCAGGTCGCGCTTCGCGCTGCGCATCGCTGCCTGGGGTGTTTGTTTTGCCCGCAGAAATAGCACTTGGGCCCCCCAGAGTTGGCTGGCTGCCTCGCGGTGCATGCTTGCAGTGGGCTGGAGTCGGCAGCTGTTGGGGCCCACAATGCCCATGAGGGTGCCGCGCGGTCGGGGGCGTAGGACTGGATGTTACGGGAGGCCACTTGTAATGAATTAGCGAGCTGCCTAGTTCCCGCAAGAACAAGCGTACCCCCTTCCAGTAGCCGCAGGCGGACGTACGCAGACTTCATGCCCGTAACGTAAGCATGTCGAATTAAACGTTTGGTGTGCTGGACTGCCGAAACTGCTTGGCAGTCACAGTGCCTACCTAGGATGTGCAGGGCACGCCAGAGATCATCCAGAGACTCCCCGGGGAGTTGCTGTCTCGTGGCCAGGAGGTGCCTGGGTATACTTGATTGACTGGTCAAATGTAATGTCCCTTCAGGAGCTCCATCGCTTCGGAGTAAGTGGGTGCAACCCGGATGAGAGGAAAAATGTCAGGGCTCACCCGTGAATAGAGGACTTGGAGCTTCTGCGAGTCCGAGGGTTCCTCAGCGGATGTTCGGAGGTAGCTTTCGAAGCAGGCTAGCCAGTGGTCAAAGGCGGACATAGTGTTGGATGCTTGACGGCTCAGCTGCAGGCGATCAGGCTTGATGCGGAGATCCATCATTCAAAAAAAATTTTGCTCAATAAATTAATGCACTATCAATTACCACAAAGACGAGAGTAGTGGAATAATCGAGGCTTTATTGAGCAAAGATGTTGTGCCTCCTGTAGCTGGAACCAGAATGGTTGCAGCACCGGCGAGCACTCGCATTTATACGCCACCTACTGGGCGGAGCCAGCAGGCAGGGATTTACCCATGTACCTCTACTATACGGGCAGTGCCGTAATACATGTAATACAACTCGTGGTGACTACCACAACATGGAAAGTAGGACTGGAGAGAAAGTGGAGAGCTGGGGAATTTCAATGGGGGATTATTAGCTAGAAGGGAGAAGGGAGCGGCTCTGCCTGTCAATAATATTGCAATTGAAATGGTTGCCCCCAGACTAACAACAGAAAAATCCTTTTCCTATTCTTCAAAATTTTGCCCTACATTCCACCCCCTTTCTCTCTACTCCACTCTTGTAGTTAATAGCAACTCTTTTTCTGTAATTTTCAATTCCTAACTCTGTACATACTGCTTTGCCTCTGTTACCACCTGAAAAATTCATCACTGAATGATGCACTAAGCGTCAAGAACCACAAAGACATGTGAGACTTTAACCAAGGCTTTAATACATTACATAGGAAGCTTACCCGACACAGACGACCCCAGACAAAATGGGTCCGGTCTCAGAAGTTGGGTCTTATACTTAACTCCCGGGGGAGTGGCCAAGGCGGAGCTCTCCGTGGCCAGGTCAGGTTACATACAGGTGACCGAACCTCTACAGAGCTACAGTACAATACACAGTACCATACACAGGAATACAGGGCCACGTTACACACAACTATTATATAACTATGTACAATGCTAGGGAAGTACAGTGGTGTATCACCACATTCACCCCTTGGTTAGAAAGAAGTCCGGGGTGAAAATATGGAGCAGCAAACACAGTGAACAAACAGGGAGTAACGAACAGAGTCCATCAGGAGGTTCCGTGTCGTCAGAGGTCGAGACGAACGATGGGTTAGGTCGATCTCTTTGAACGTCGGAGCTGCGGCGCTGAGGTAGTGTCCGGCGGTATCCGTGCAGTCGGTGGTGCTGGTTCGCGAGGCGGCATGACGTCCCCCACCGCTTCGGCTGGATCGAGGCGAAACTGCGGGATGACAGCGGCTGGCACGGAGTAGTAACAGGCCGAGGAATCAACGGGAGCAGAGAGGGAGCGGGGTGGAGATTGCGGGGCGGGGGCGGCAGGGGCCCCAGAGTGGGCCAGGTCCTTGATGGAGACGGTCTCCTCACACCCGTCGGGGTACGCTATGTACGTGTACTGTGGGTGGGCGTGGAGGAGACGGACTCGCTCCACCAGGGGCTCCGCCTTAGAGGTCCGCACGTGCTTGCGGAGCAGGACGTCTCCTGGGGATAGGAGCCAGGACGGAAGCGATGTTACGGATGCCGATCTCCTGGATAAAAGAAACATCCGCTCATGAGGGGTAGCATTCGTTGCAGTACACAAAAGGGACCGGATGGAGTGGAGTGCGGCGGGGAGGGCCTCCTGCCAACAGGAGACTGGTAGGCCTTTGGACTTGAGGGCTAGCAGCACGGCCTTCCAAACTGTCGCGTTCTCCCTCTCCACCTGTCCGTTCCCCCGGGGGTTGTAACTGGTCGTCCTGCTCGAGGCAACGCCCCTGGCGAGCAGGTACCGACGCAGCTCCTCGCTCATGAAGGAGGAGCCCCGGTCACTGTGAATGTAATTGGGATAACCGAACAGCATGAAGAGGTCGTGCAACGCTTTGATGACGGTGGAGGAGGTCGTGTCGGGGCAGGGAATGGCGAAGGGGAACCGCGAGTACTCGTCGATGACATTGAGGAAGTACGTGTTGCGGTTGTGGGTGGGGAGGGGCCCTTTGAAGTCAATGCTGAGACGTTCAAAGGGGCGGGTAGCCTTGATTAGGTGCGCCTTGTCTGGCTTGTAGAATTGCGGCTTGCACTCCGCACAGACTTGGCAGTCCCTAGTCATGGCCTTGACCTCCTCGACTGAGAAGGGCAGGTTGTGGCCCTTGGTGTAGTGGTAGAAATGATAAGATATTACGGTGGAGGATCGAACTCTCCACCTACAATTATAGTATCTTATACCGGCCAGGTAAGCTCAATGATCCGCCTGATGCCCGGGTGACAGAGGTCATTATGTAGTGCCCGCAGTCGGTCATCCTGTGTGTTGGCACAAGTACTACGGGACAGGGCATCAGGAGGATCATTGAGCTTACCTGGCCGGTATAAGATACTATAATTGTAAGTGGAGAGTTCGATCCTCCACCGTAATATCTTATCATTTTTGATTTTACCTCGTTGTTTGTTGTCGAACATGAACGCAACTGATCGTTGGTCAGTAACGAGGGTAAATGGTTTTCCGGCCAGGTAGTGCCTCCAGTGCCGGATGGCTTCCACTATGGCCTGTGCCTCCTTCTCAAAAGAGGAGTGGCGGATCTCGGTGCCATGGAGTGTGCGGGAAAAAAAGGCGATGGGCCTGCCCGCCTGGTTGAGGGTGGCACCCAGGGCAAAGTCGGAGGCATCGCTCTCGACTTGGAATGGTGCAGACTCGTCTACCACATGCAAGGCGGCTTTGGCGATAGCGGTTTTTAGGAGGTGGAAGGCCTGGCAGGCCTCGGGTGGGAGGGGGAAGGAGGGGGAACGGAGGAGGGGTCGGGCCTTGTCAGCGTACTCGGACACCCACTGGGTATAGTAGGCAAAGAACCCGAGGCATCGCCTCAGTTCTTTGGGGCAGGTGGGAATGGGGAGTTCGAGAAGGGGGCGCAGACGGTCGGGATCGGGGCCGAGGACACCGTTCTCCACCACGTAGCCGAGTATGGCGAGGCGGGTGGTGCCGAAAACACATTTTGCCTCGTTGTACGTGAGATTGAGGCGTTTGTCAGTTTGGAGGAATTTAGTGAGGTTGATGTCATGGTCCTGCTGGTTGTGGCCGCAGATGGTGACGTTGTCCAGATACGGGAAGGTAGCCCGCAGTCTGTTCTGGTCCACCATTCGGTCCATCTCCCGTTGGAAGACCGAGACTCCATTGGTGACGCCAAAGGGTACCCTAAGAAAGTGGTAGAGGCGGCCGTCCGCCTCGAAGGCCGTGAAGTTACGGTCCTCCGGGCGGATAGGGAGCTGGTGGTAGGCGGATTTCAAGTCTATGGTGGAGAACACCCGGTACTGTGCAATCCGGTTGACCATGTCAGATATGCGAGGGAGGGGATACGCATCAAGCAGCGTGTACCGGTTGATGGTCTGACTGTAGTCAATGACCATGCAGTGTTTCTCGGTAGACTTGACTACCACCACTTGGGCTCGCCAGGGGCTGGTGCTGTGAGCAATGATCTTTTCCGAGAGAAGGTGCTTAATCTCCGCTCGAATGAATTGGCGGTCCCCGAAACTGTAACGCCGACTTTTAGTAGCCACGGGCTTGCAGTCGGGGGTGAGATTAGCAAACAGTGAAGGGGGGGGATCCTGAGCGTGGAGAGACTACAGGTGGGACCCGGGGGGGATCAGGGAAGAACTGGGGGTTGGAGACCGTGAGCGGGGGGAGGGGGCCGTTAAAATGCAAGGTGAGGCTGCGCAGGTGGCATTGGAAGTCCAGGCCGAGGATCGCGGCGGCGCAGAGGTGAGGCAGGACCATGAATTTGAAATCCTGGAACACCGCGCCGTTCACTGAGAGGGTGACGACGCAGTAGCCCGAAACCTCGACCGACTGGGAGTTGGAGGCCATGGAAATATGCCTGCGCGTGGGTAGTACCTTGAGGGAGCAGCGGCGCACGGTGTCCGGGTGGAGGAAGCTCTCCGTGCTGCCGCTGTCGAAGAGGCAGGTAACAGTGAAACAATTTACCTGAACCTCCATGGTGGTTCTGGCGAGCTGATGCGGTCGGTCCTGGTCGAGGACGATGGATGCGATGGTGGAGCTGTTGGAGAAGGGTGCCGGATCCGGGGAGCGGCCTGTGGAAGAAGGTGGCGGCGCCCAGGCGTCGTAGGCTGCTGTTGGAGGCCAGGTTGCTGTCGTTGGCTGCATCTCAGTTGTTTGCAGCATTTCGGTCGAGTGCGCAGGACCGGAAGTGACGACCGGCGGCGGGGCGGACCCGGAAGCGACGATCGGCAGCGGACCGGAAGTGACGTGCGGCGGACTGGAAGTGAAGGAAGCCGGGCCGGGGATAATCAAAAATGGCGGGGCCCCTGCGTCGCACATGTCGAATAGCGAGCCGGGAACGGAGGATGGCGGCACCCTGGAGTAGCAGGCCGCGGTGTTGGACCCCGAGGCAGCGGTGGAGCGGCAGACATTTGCAAAATGGCATTTCTTGCCAGAGGCCGAACAGGTAGCATCTCTAGCAGGGCAGCGTTTCCTGGGGTGTTTTGCCTGGCCACAAAAGTAACACTGGGGCCCAGGCATTATTTTTATTGCTGGTGTGGCTGGGTGGGCCGTGACTTGCAGGGGTTGTTGCTGGGCGGGCGGCAGGGAGGTAGCGGCCACGTAGGGAACGTGGGCAGGCGCATAGGAAGTTTGGGCAGGCATGTAGGACGCATTATTGTCATAGGCTGCCTGTTGGGCCTCTGCCATAGTGACTGCCGTGTCCAGAGTCAGGGTAGTTTGTGCCAGTCAGAGTTGGCGAATTGGGATGGAAGCGATGCCATCTACAAAGGCATCGAGCGCCAGGGCCTCAGTGTTCTGCTCAGCGGAGACTGCTGGCACGTTGCAGGTGAGCGCGAGGGCACGGAGGTTCCGAACGAACACGGATAGGGGTTCACCCGGCTGCTGGTGCCGGGAGGCGAGGCGGTGGCGGGCGTAAATAGAATTAACAGTTCGTGCATACCGGCTTTTGAGCGTCACGATGGCATCGGCGTAGGTCGTTGTTCCCGTGATGAGGTCGAAAAGCCCGTAGTCGAGCCGTGAGCACAGGAGGTTGAGTCGGTCAGGGTCCGTTTTGGCGAAGGCGGAGGATGCTTCCAGGTAGGCCTCGAAACACCGGAGCCAGCAGTTGAAAAGGTGATCCGCGCGTGGAGCGTGGGGGTCGAGCGAGAGCTTGTCGGGTTTCAGAGCAGCCTCCATTATAACTGTAGTGTATTAAATTGATGCACTAAGCGTCAAGAACCACAAAGACATGTGAGGCTTTAACCAAGGCTTTAATACACTACATAGGAAGCTTACCCGACACAGACGACCCCAGACAAAGTGGGTCCGGTCTCAGAAGTTGGGTCTTATACTTAACTCCCGGGGGAGTGGCCAAGGCGGAGCTCTCCGTGGCCAGGTCAGGTTACATACAGGTGACTGAACCTCTACAGAGCTACAGTACAATACACAGGACCATACACAGGATTACAGGGCCACGTTACACACAACTATTATATAACTATGTACAATGCTAGGGAAGTACAGTGGTGTATCACCACACTGAAAATATCTTTTAAGTGATCTTTCAGTTTCCCCCGGCTAACTTCTCTCCCCTGTATGTCCTACTCCTTATTTTGCAAAGCACCTTGGGATATGAATGGTGCCATGACACACATACCACTGTTTTCAAGACTGACTTTGTTTGGGGAGGGGGCAATGAATTATTCATGTTATTGGGTTATTGATAGGTGTGTAACAAATGGACTGCTAGTTATTTGTCTGTGGAGACCATGCTTCTTTAAGACAGTAGCATTTTTAAGTGAAAAAATGTCCGCCTATTGTATTTTGATAATTTTGGTCATTGAGACTGCAGCATGGGTCAAAAAGGCACTTGGTCTGTTTTGAAGTTGTTGCCAATCCAAATCCTCTGCTGCTGAACTGAAACACGATTGTATTCAATTTGGCTTGAAGTGTTTTCGCCATGATATCTGTCGCATAACCGTGTTCTCAGACAGTTAGTAACAATGTAAAGCCCCTTTTCTCATGTTTACATCCTAAATGCTCTTTTGATCTCAGCTTATCTACTCCTCTATGTATTTTTTGTTTTCTTCGCCAGGTGATCAGCTTGATCTTAAACCTTTTGAGGTAAAACCGACATATTTTCAATTTGGAACCAGCAACAAAACAAAATACACAAGATAGCAAATGACCTGGCAGTTCACTCCAAAAACAGCCTTGTAATCCCTTACTACCAGTCATGCAATCTGATATCATGTATTTACTTAATCAGAAACACTTGTAATATGCACTCATTGACGTCACTTGGCTGTGCTTTTCAGTGCATAAAACTAAGGCAGATCGGAGACTAGAAATGCCACTGGGAATTGTAAACTTTCAGCACAGAAAATCAGATTTGTGCTTACAATGTTATAAAAATAATAGATATCCTGAGCCAGTTAAAGACAGTGACAGAATCTCAGGGTTCAGATACTCTGTTCAAACAACTGGATTGTTCTCATGGTCTGACCCTCTTAATTGGGCCATTGCCTTGCAACTCTTCATTTTCTACGCAATAGCACCCTGGGTGGCCCAACAACATTTGCTCAGAAAGATCCGTTCATAACCTACAAGGCCAGGCTCCTTGGATAACCTATCACCAGCATCTCCCTACGGAAAGGTTACCACTTTTTGCCATGTCTAAACATGGACTTGAAAGATCCAATGGCATTATTTCAAAGCAGGGCAGGGCCATTTTCCCTGCTGTCTGCACAATATTTCTCCCTCAAACCAACAATAAATAACAAATCATTTGGTCCTTATCATATTGCTATTTGTGGGACTTTGCTGTGCTTTAATTGGCTGATGTGTTCTCATCACATTAGCACTTTTAAACATACTTCATTGGCAGTAAAGTGCTTTGAGCCATCCTGATGCAGTATAGAATGGGTGTTCATCTGTCTCTAATCCTTATCTGCATTTTGACATCTGTTTTGCTGAAACCACAAAGCAAAGCTTGTCAATCTAGGAAGTTGGCACCCCCAGTGGCTCAGTAAGTGTATCTCAGTGAGTGGTTGGGCCATGGCAACCAGAAAGGTCTCAGATGTGATCACTGTGCTGTGCTGAGGTAACTAATTTCAGGAGTAGGTGAGGCACATCTTAGCAACAGCTAATGGGAAAATAAGCCAGACATGGCAGCATGGTGACACAGTGGTTAGCACTGCTGCCTCACGGTGCTGAGGACCCGGGTCCGATCCTGGCCCCGGGTCACTGGCCGTGTGGAGTTTTCACATTCTCCCTGTGTCTGTGTGGGTCTCACCCCCACACCCCAAAAAGGTGAATTGGCCACGCTAAATTGCCCCTTCATTGAAAAAAAAAGAATTGGGTACTTTAAATTTATAAAAAAGCAAAAGAAAAATAAATTGTTCTTCACTGAATTTATAAGAAAAAAAAATCTGCCAGACTTCCCAGTCCAGATAACTGTTCCGAAACCTGTGCTGCAAGTGTCTATGCGGATGTCAAGTGCAGACAGCATAAAACTTAGCCTACACTATTTGAGCTAAAGACAATAACACATTGGCCACATCCATGAGGTTGAGCACAGTGTTTCTCAGCATGAGACCTCCAGACTCCTGGGGGAGGGTAGGGATTTTTCAGTCAAGTAATAAGCAAATGAATATGGCTGGAGCCAGGCCTGTAGTGCTGATGGGGCCATGAAAATCACCAGTTGCATTTACAAAGACTGATGGTTGGCACCAGGTGAATTTCATAGAATCATAGAATCCCTACAGTGCAGAAGGGGGACATTCAATCCATCAAGTCTGCACCAACCCTCTGAAAGAGCTCCCTACCTAGACCCAATCCCCATCCTATCCCCGTAACCCAACCTAGGGGCAATTTATCATGGCAATCCACGTAACCTGCACACCTTTGAACTCTGGGAGGAAACTGGAGCACCCGAAGGAAACCCATGCTGACATGGGAAGAACGTGCAAACTCCACACAGACATTCGCCCGAGGTTGGAATCAAACCCAGGTCGCTGGCTCTTTGAGGCAGCAGTGCTAACCACTGTGTCACCGTGCTACCTTGTGGATTTGTCTATTATCACATGTACCGAGGTGTAGTGAAAAGTATTTTTCTATGCGCAGCTCAAACAGATCATTTAGTACATGAAAAGAAAATACGTAATAGGACAACACAAGGTACACAATGTAAATACATAGATACCAGCATCGGTACAGGAGTGTAGTATTAATCAGATCAGTCCATAAGAGGGTGGTTTAGGAGTCTGGTAACAGTGGGGAAGTAGCTGTTTTTGAATCTGATCGTGCATGTTTCAGACTTTTGTATCTCCTGCTCAATGGAAGAAGTTGGAAGAGGGAGTAAGCCAGGTGGAAGGTGTCTTTGATTATGCTTCCCGCTTTCCCAAGGCAGCAGGAGGTGTAGGTAGAGTCAATGGATGGGAGGTGGGTTCGTGTGACCGACTGGGCGGTGTTCACGACTCTATGAAGTTTCTTGCGGTCTTGGTGTGTGTACAGTACTTTGCTTTCTGAAGTCAATGACCAGCTCTTTAGTTTTGCTGGCATTGAGGGAGAGATTGTTGTCGTTACACTACCCCACTAGGTTCTCTATCTCCCTCCTGTATTCTGAATCATCGTTGTTCGAGATCCGACTGACTATGGTTGCGTCATCAGCAAACTTGTAGATGGGGCTGGAGCCAAACTTGTAGATGGGGCTGGAGCCAAATTTTGCCATGCAGTCGTATGTGTATAGGGAGTATAGTAGGGGGCTAAGCACGCAGCTTTGTTGGGACCCGGTAATGAGGACTATCATGGAGGAGGTGTTGTTGTTTATCCTTTCTGATTGTGGTCTATGAGTCAGAAAGTCGAGTTGCAGGTTGAGGAGTCAAATCCTAGGTTTTGGAGCTTTGATATGAGCTTGGCTGGGATTATGGTGTTGAAGGCAGAGCTGTAGTCGATTAAATAGGGGTCTGATGTAGGAGTGCTTCTTGTCGAGATGCTCCAGGAATGAGTGTAGGGCCAGGGAGATGGCGTCTGCTGTAGACCGGTTGCAGCGGTATGCGAATTGCAGTGGATCTAGGCATTCTGGGAGTATGGAGTTGATGTACCTCATGACCAACCTCTCGAAGCACTTCATTATGATCGATGTCAGGGCCACCGGATGGTAGTCATCGAGGCACGTTGCCTCGGTCTTTTATGGCACCAGTATGATGGTGGTCTTCGTGAAGCAGGTGGGGACCTTGGAACGGAGTTGGGAGAGGTTGAAGATGTCCGCGAACACATCTGCCAGCTGGTCCGCGCAGGATCTGAGTGCACAACCAGGGACCCCATCCGGATCTGTCGTCTTCCGAGGGTTCACTTTCAGGAAGGCCAATCTGACTTCGGAAGCTGTGACGGTGGGTATGGGTGTGTCTGGAGCTGCTGGGACACTCAACAGCGGTTTGATGGTATCCTGCTCGAACCGAGCATGGAATGCATTGAGTTCATTGGAGAAGGGTGTGCTGCTGCCGGAGATAGTGATCGGCTTCGCTTTGTAGCCCAAGCAGTCATGTAGGAGTTCTTCTGTTTCCTCGGACCAGCACTGCACGACCTTCTTAAGCGGATTCCCCCACTTAAGTTCCTGCTTGTATGCCGGGAGAAGGAGCACCGTCTTATGGTCTGATTTTCCAAAGTGTGGTCGGGGAATGGAATGATAGGCACCCATGATTTTTGTGTAGCAGTGGTAGGAAATATTGTCGCCCCTGATGGGACAGGAGATGCGTTAGTAGAGTTTTAACAGTACACTCTTGAGGTTGGTCTTGTTGAAGCTCCCGGCCACTATGAACAAGGCCTCTGGGTGTTCTGTTTCATTGTTGTTTATACCTGTGTACAGTTCGTCCAGCACCTTCTTCACCTCTGCCTGGGGTGGGATGTAGGCTGCAGTGATAATGGCTGAAATAAACCCACGTGGAAGGTAGTACGAGGAAAGTTATTTTAAATATTGGTGCTAAATATTGCTTAAACTCAAAGAAAGATGACAAAAATATGAGTTCACGCAGGTATTATGAATTAGTCTGTATCCAAATGCAGCACAACCTGGCCAATATCCAGGCTTAGGCTGACGAGGGCAATTAACATTCATGCCATTCAAGTGCCAGGCCATGACCATTTCCAACAAGAGCGAATCTAACCATCGCCCCTTGATATTCAAAGACATTACCATCACTGAATCCCCCACTATCAACATCTTGGGCAATGCCGTTGACCAGAAACTGAACTAGACTAACCATATAAATACTGTGCCTACAAAGGCAAGTCAGAGGCTAGCAATCCTGCAGCGAGTAACTCGCCTCCTGACTTGCCAACGCACAGGTCAGGATTGATGGAATACTTTCCACTTGCCTCAATGAGTACAATTCCAATAATGCTCAAGAAGCTTGATATAATCCAGGACAAAGCAATCTGCTTGATTGGCACTCCATTCACAAACATTGACTTCCTCCACCAACGTTGCACAATGGCAGCTGTGTATACCATCTACAAGTAGCATGCAGGAACACACCAACACTCCTTAGACAGCATCTTCCAAACCCACGATCCCTACCATCTTGAAGGTCAAGAACAACAACCACATGGGAACAGTACTGTTATAACTGGCATTAGACCTACGGGGTAGAAACAATTAGCCTCCTGCTGAGTCTCGTTGAGTATGAGCTCTCCCACTGAGGGGTGGGAAGTCCATGGGATTCTACTAGCCTGTAAAATAAAGGTCGGCCTGGTTTGGAACTGACACCTCAGATCCGGCTGGAACCTGGAGAGTATTGTAAGTACTATTACTCTGTAATAAAACTAGTTTCTCTTATCCACCTGCCTTGGGCCCGTCTGTGGCCACTAAAACCACCATTTGGAGGTTCTCCTCCAAGCCACACACCATCCTGACTTGGAAATATTTCACCATTCCTTCACTGGAACCTGGAACTCACTTCCTAACAGCACTGTAGGTGTACCTACACCACATGGTAGGTGGCCATGGTGTGAGTGGTCACACACAGGACAGCTCCTGTTTAAAGGTACAGAAAAGAGCTCTTTTTACCCGGAACTTTGATGAAAAGGCGTAGGTGAATGTTGGAGGAGTAGTTTCCTCCGGGAGTGGTATGTCTGTTGGCTGTCAGACCCGGCAGAAAACAGTGAGAGAACAGGCTGAAGAGATCTCCACGGTGGATCTTAAGTCCGCCTACCACCAGCTCCCCATCCGCACTAGTGACCGCAAATACACTGCCTTCGAGGCAGACGGGCGGCTCTATCAATTTTTAAGGGTTCCCTTCGGTGTCACCAACGGGGTCTCGGTCTTCCAGCGCGGGAAGGACCAAATGGTTGACCGGTACGGTTTACGGGCAACATTCCCGTATCTCGATAATGTCACCATCTGCGGCCACGACCAGCAGGACCACGGCACCAACCTCCGAAAATTCCTCCAGACCGCAAAGATCCTTAACCTTAACCTTACATATAACAAGGATAAATGCGAGTTTAGCACCGACCGCCTAGCCATCCTCAGCTACGTAGTGTGAAATGGAGTTATAGGCCCCGACCATGAACACATGCGCCCCCTCATGGAGTTCCCCCTCCCTCACTTCTCCAAGGCCCTGAAGCGCTGCCTAGGGTTTTTTTCTTACTATGCCCAGTGGGTCCCCAACTATGGGGACAAGGCCCGTCCCCTGATCCAATCCACAGCTTTTCTCCTGTCGATAGAGGCCTGCCAGGCCTTCAGCCACATCAAAGCAGACATTGCAAAGGCCACGATGCATGCCATCGACGAGTCCCTCCCCTTCCAGGTCGTGAACGATGCGTCTGACGTAGCTCTGGCGGCCACCCTCAACTAAGATGGCAGACCCGTGGCCTTCTTCTCACATACCCTCCATGCTTCCGAAATCCACCACTCAGTCGAAAAGGAGGCCCAGGCCGTAGTGGAAGCTGTGCGACATTGGAGGCATTACCTGGCCGGTAGGAGATTCACTCTCCTCACTGACCAACGGTCGGTGGCCTTCATGTTCGATAATGCACAGCAGGGCAAGATAAAAAACGATAAGATCTTGCGGTGGAGGATCGAACTCCCCACCTACAACTACGAGATCTTGTATCGTCCCGGGAAGCTAAACGAGCCTCCTGATGCCCTGTCCCACAGCACATGTGCCAACGCACAAGTGGACCGCCTCCGAGCCCTCCACGAGGACCTCTACCACCCGGCGGTCACTCGCTTTTTCCACTTTATCAAGACAAGCAACCTGCCCTACTCCATCGAGGAGGTCAGGACTGCCACCAGGGACTGCCAAATCTGCGCGGAGTGCAAACCGCACTTCTACCGACCAGAGAAAGCGCACCTGATAAAGGCTTCCCGTCCCTTTGAACGCCTCAGCATGGACTTCAAAGGCCCCCTCCCTTCCACCGACCGCAACACGTACTTCCTGAATGTGATTGACGAGTACTCCCAGTTCCAATTCGCCACCCCCTGCCCCGACATGACCGCAACTGCCGTCATCAAGGCTCTCCAGGTCTCCCTACGAGACCTGGCGCCCGCTGGAGCCCCATGCACACCCCAGCCACCAGTCCCACCCTCCCTCCCACCAGTGCACCTTACAGGAGGATCGGTCCTTCCGCCGGCCCCGTCTAGGCCCCCCCATCCACCAACGCACCCCGCAGACGTTCCCTTCCCAGGTCAACCGTTTTCTCCACCAGCGCCGTCTAGGGGTGTCGAAGCTGCCACAGAGATCGAGGCCACGCTCCCGGAGTCACAGACGCCCGAGCCTCCACCGGAGTCACCACCGAAGCTTAGACGATCACCGAGGACAACCAGGGCCCCCGATCGACTGATTGCTTCATTTTACAGTGTATAGTTAATTATGAATCATAAATTGTAAATAGTAAATAGAATTGTAAATAGTTACAAAACGCTGTACGGAGGTATTACGGCACCTCCATAAGTATAATTGCTACCACGTTACCATGTTGTAATATCAGGCCACCACCCCCGCCGGACTCTTTTTTAACAGGGGGTGAATGTGGTAGTCTGTGTAGAGGTATTACGGTACCTGGTAATGCTGGAACACCATTGGTAGATATTGTATGTTTCCTATTGGTCAAGCTGTATGGGAGCTCCGCCCTGCAAGGTGGGGTATAAGAGCCCGTGCCGCCTCAGCAGCCTTCATTCTGTACCTGAGCTGCTGGGGGAACCATCTAGCTTATTAAAGCCTTCAGTTGGACTACAACCTCGCTTTAGTGGTCATTGATCGTGCATAAAACGCCAAGGCGGTGCTGTACCGGTGGCAAATCAGGTTTGGGGTGCTCTACCCAGCGAAATTATGGGTGATGTTCAGAGGCCGGGAGAAGCGGTTGAAGACTTCATTACGGAGCATAAACTGGGGGTGAACTGAGCGGACAATGCTTGGGAACCGGGGTGCTGGCACTTTGTAATTATTGGGAGCATGTTTGAAGTGGGGGTAGGGATTGGAGGATTTTGGCCTTTTTTTGGGGGGGGGGTTGCTGTTTACTGTTGAGGTTGTAAGGAGTTGTAGGAGCTGTAAGGGGTTGTAGGGGTGAAGAGTTTGTGTGGGGGTGGATGTTCACATCCCCCCTCCTGTTTTATGGGACTGTTTGTGTTTAACATTTGTTTGTTTGCTTTGGAGAAGGCTGCCTGGAGTTCAGGAGAAGTCCTTGTTTGGGTGTTTGGGTGGGGGATGGTAAGGCCAGCAGGAAGCCTTCCTCCTTGAGCTGAGGAGTGGGGGTGGGGGGGGGGAGTTCATTGGGAGGTGCCTTTGGGCAGGGACGGTCTAGCAGGTGATGCTGGTGAAAGGAAGTGAGATGATGGGGAGAAGGCCGAGAGGGGTGTGGGGGGGGGGGGGGGGGGGGAGGGGGGGAGTGTTCCGTTGTTCCGTCAAAGGATTTTGAGAACCACTGGTCTAATGTTGGTGAAACCATATCCCAGACATGTATCATTAGCTTTAACAGAGGGAGTCTGGTAAAATTTGAAGAAATATCAAAGCTCTATAGTGTATGACAAATGTTTTTATATTTATTTCCTAAACTACAACTTTAGGGCTTAGAAATTCAGCATGCTCCTGCGTTTGAATGGTGAGGCCTGACGTACTCCCAATATATGACCTTGAGCCTAATTTCCGTTGGGCTAGCGAACACTTTACAATGAGGCGTAGATTGCTGCCATTACAGTGAACAAGGGGGTTGGTGGGTGATTGGGCTCGGGATGAGGTGGTGATGGGTGATTGGGTGTGGGATGAGGTGGTGATGGGTGATTGGGCTCGGGATGAGGTGGTGATGGGTGATTGGGCTCGGGATGAGGTGGTGGTAGATGGGCAGGAATATGCAGTGTTGGTGATCAAAGATGGGGGAGTAGTAGATGAATATGTGATCGGGGCAGCTGTTCCAGATCCCACATCTTCATCCTGCACAGAAGTATATTCTTATAAATAATCCCCTTCTGTTACAGTCTACCCGGTGGGCCCTTTCAAGGACTGCTGTTTAGGCTACTTGTAGACTTGGCATTTCTCAGACCAGCTGCTTCAGTCATGCAGAGAGGGCTTCATGGAAGTTAGACACCTTTTTAAAATTTGGGCACCAACGCTTTGGTCTTTACTAATGAGGTGTACTTTTGGCTGGCAATGAGATGCAATTTCTGCCCCTGTACTGGGGCTGAGGAGGCCACTTTAGCATCTGATCAGAGAGCATTGTGCAGCACAATTTATGGCTTTGATGTCTGGTTTTAATTTAAAAAATTGTCAAGGATCACCTATAAACTGGATGGTATAGTACAATGTCAAATAAATTGTAACCTTAACAAGCCACAATGTAATTCTACAGTGATATGGATGAGATTCCCCTGCCTTCCTGCTTAAAGGAAGATGAATAAAGTCAACATTCCTGTAGAGTTATTAGGAAAGATGACTAGAATTTAGCAAAGGCTGCACAACAACGTCCATGGAGTCATACAGGCACATCAAGAAACAAATTTGGGTGCACTCTGAGGTGAAGTTGAGCATTGCATTGCAGAGGGCACACAAACCTCCAAAACTCTCATTGACCGAACCCTTCAAGAACCGCCCACCCCACATTTTGAAGAGTCTGCAGATGGCGCACTGGACATGTCAGCTATCTCAGAACACGTCAAACCATTCACTCCCTCCACCACTGAGACACAGTGGCAGCAGTGTATATCATATCCAAGATACCCACGACTTCTAACACTTATAAAGACAAGGGTAGCAGATACATGGGAACACCACTACCTGCAAGCTCCCCTCCAAGTCACTCACCATACTGACTTGGAACTATATTGCCATTCCTTCACTCTCACCGAGTCAAAATCCTGCAACTCCTTCCTTAACAGCGCTATATAGCCACATTTCTGGCTTTAGTGTCTGGTTTTAATTTTTAAATTTCGGCAAGGACCACCTACAAACTGGATGGTATAGTACAATATCAGACAGGTTGTAACCTGGACAAACTACAATGGAATGATGCAGTCTGTCACAACTGCATGGATCCCATAGGTGTCCCGACATCACATGGACTGCAGTGGTTCAAGAAGGCAGCTCACCGCCACCTTCTAAATGGCAAAGAGGGATGGACAATAAATGCTGGCCTAACCAGTGATCCATGCTGGCCCATCCTGTGAACAAATAAATACAAAAAAAACGAGTAGATCAATTCATCCTTGATTCCGAGGGACTGTCTAAAAAGAAGAGTTGTATACTATGTCAGGCTTCAGATCATCCTATCCTATTCTATTATTGGAATGGAGTGAAAATGTAGCCAACAAATATTACAGCTTCGCTTCTGCCCTGCCATTAAACATAGCAAAGAGGACAATTACAGATCTGTCCAACCCCCCCCCCCCCCCCCCCCCCCCCACCCCTCCCCAGCCCAAATGCAACATGTTTTCTTGCTCTGTCTTGGATACCGTAGTTAGCGGAGATCAACAAGGTCAGGAGAAGGGGCTGAGGAGGGAGCCAGAAGATGCAGGGTTAGGAGCAGTAATCAGGAGGATGGTTAAGTGTGTGGTTAGCAAGAGCAGGATTCATTTTTGAGGAGGTCAGTTGGATTATTTGTTGTAGGTGATCCCAGGACTTGTTTCCCTGAATACAGCCCACAATGGTTCTTAGCTGTTCCAGGTCAGAAGGGACCTAAAGCAGACATCAGTCCCTGGAAGCAAAGGAGCTAGTGGCTTCTTTAGGGGTGGATAAAGACCTCTTGTTTGTATCTATCCAAACTGATGAGCAGCGCATTTGCTGTCGGAAATATATGCGTGCTATTGCCTGCTCACCACTGAAGTTTTTCGAGTGCTGTCCGATTTCTAGGCTGTGTACCCTTAATGAAGCATCAATAAATTGTGTAAATAAAAGCAGAAAAATGCTGTAAATAAACCGCAAGTTAGTCAGCATCTGTAAAGGAGAAAGTAGGTTACTGTCATTTTGGGTACACAAGCAGGTTAGATCCTTCCCCCACATAACTTGCTTATATTCGTTAACTGTACTTCCAAACTGATTTCTCTGTCGTAAAGTGTTTGTTTCTTTAATAGCAATAAGGAATCTCACCTATTTTTACCTTCCAAATGGCCTACTGTGCACTTCCAGAATTTTCTGTTTACATTTCACATTTTCAGCACTCCGCGGTTTCTTTTATCTCATTAAACTTTCTAGCTGTTTTCCATGGGGATAAGACCCCGTGGTCATTTAACACCAGCGGCTAGAAACCGTTGAACAACAGAACTCCAGCTATCCTTTTGAAGGTCGAACCTCAAAGCTCCGTGAAATGTTAGCCTGTTCCTGTGGAGGAACAAAATGATGGCTGAATCTAGTTGGCCATCCGCAAACTAGGCCGAAGGTCACCGAGTTAAGCGGGTCACTGTCAGCCAGGTTGTTGTTCTCAAAAGCAACATTGTTCCGGAGGGTTTTAACACTTGTGGAATTGATAATGAATCATGCACGTCCAGTAACTTTCACCAAACTGGAATTATTTCTAAGAACCATTAAATTGTTTGAGGAAGCAAAGGGAGCACTCCAGTTGTGAGGTTCCCCATAGGGACTATATACCGCAGATTTTCAGTCATTTGTGGATGGAACGTGCTGCGCAAATATATTAAATGATAAGTTATGTAGTTCAAGGGATCCATTTTAGGAAAAGTATTTCCCTCAACGGATGCAATAAACTTAATGTCCTTATAATTGCCCGAGTGCACACATCAGAAAAAAACATACAGCATCCTAAAAAGAAATATTCCAGTTTTGAGGACTTTGAATCAACTATTCATTTTTCAGCACCCTAATACAAATGCTCGAATCCACACTCCAGGAGTGTGGATTCTCAAAGTGGTTTTACACAATGAGTGTAATTGAAGGCAGACACGCAGTTCTCTGACTTTGAGCTCAGCCCCAATATGTAACAACAGTGAGAACGTACATTTATATAGCACTTTTAACCTAATGAAACCTTCCAAGGCGCTTCACAGGAGTATTATAAAAGTATGACACCGGGTCATACAATGAGATATTTGATCAGATGAACATAAGCTTGGTCAAAGGTTAAGATTTTAAGGAGTGTCTTAAAGAAAAAACATGAGGTGGAGTTGCCAACTCTGGCTGGATGTCACGGAAAGTCAGTGATGTGGCTCCAGTGGGTTTTAGGTTTATGAGTTGGCTGTATGATCAGAGATACAGAAATACAAATCCTACTCTACCTCCTCTTACTGCTGTCCATGAGCAATAACTGGGGGTAGTGCTGGGAACATCAGCAACAAGAAAATCTCAATCTCAACTGATCTGCTACTTATGCCTGGTCACAGCCGTATCCAACCACGACTCTTGGCCTTCACCTCAACTTCTGACGTTTCACTTGACAAGTCACATCACCACCATTTCTCTCGGCAACAGTGTCCTCAGGGAGCTGCAGCCTGCTCTCCACCCAGTTCCTCACTTTTCCTCATCAGGGATAGAGAAAATACCTTTCCCAGCCAGTGCCACAGGACCCTCCTTCCTGGTTTGTGAGGGTGATGATGCTTGTGGACCAAAGTGGCCAAACTTACTTAATGGCATCAAGGAAATGTTGTTCGACAATCTCCGGGAAGGCTTTAGTTGGCCATCTGGAGACTGATGCCAATTCCAGGAGACTCCCAGCCATTCTAGGAGGGTTGACAACGCTAATGCGAGGTCGAGAGTCGATGACGTGAAGGGAGAGAATTCTCGAGCTCGCTACCAAGGCAGCAGAAAGCATGACCATCAATTGTGGAGTAAGCAATATTGGGGATTTACAAGAGGCCAGAATTAGTGGTGTGCCTATATCACAGAGGGTTGTGCGCTGGACATGGCCAGCAGAGTTATTGATGACCTCAAGTCAGTGGGGGGTAAAGGGAGGTGTAGAATATGGGAGACCAGCTGGGAATGCATTGGAATAGTCCAGTTCAGAGGTTGCAAAGTCAAAATTAAGGCTTCAGCAACAGATGCACTGAAACAGGAGCGAAGTTGAACAGTGTTACGGATGTGGAAATGGTGTTCCTAGTGATGGCATGACGATGATTCAGAAGCTCATTTTGTTTCCATTCTTTCATGGCATGTGAGCATCATTGGTAAAACCAGCATTTGTTGCCCATACCTAATTGCCTTTGAGAAATGGTGATGAGCTGCCTTCTTGAACTGCTGCAGTCCATCTGGTGTAGGCACATCCACAGTGCTGTTCGGAAGGGAGTTCCAGGATTTTGACATTGTGACAGTGAAGGGATGGCAATATACTTACAAGTCAGGATGGTGTGCGGCTTGGAGGGAACTTGCAGGAGATGGTTTGTCCATGGCTTTGCTGCTCTTGTTCTCGATCATAGTGGTCACGGATTTGAATGGGCTATCGAAATGGCCTTGGCAAGTTGTAGCAGGCCATTTTGTAAATGGAACACACTGCTGCCACTCCGCGTCCGTGGTGGAGGGAGTGAATGTTGAAGGTGGTGGATGAGGTGCCGACCATATAGGTTGCTTTGTCCCGGATGCTGTTGAACCTTTTGAGTATTGTTGGCACTGCACTTGTCCAGGCAACTGGAGAGTATTCCATCACATTCCTGCCCTGCGTCTGTTAGATGGAGGACATGCTTTGGGAAGTCAGAAAGTGAGTTACTTACTGCTGAATTCCGAGCCTCTGACTTGCTCTTGTAGCTACAGTATTTATATGACTGGCCTAATTCAGTTTCTGGTCAATGGTAGCCCCCAGGATGTTGACAGTGAGGGATTCAACAATTCTAATGCTGAGGGAAGGTTGGGGGAAATGGTTAGATTCTCCGTTGTTGGAGATGTTCATTGCCTGTGTTCTATTCTCTGAATGCCGCAAAAAGAAAAGGTATGGAGGTGCCACAATACGATACAAAGTTTATTAGGAGATGTTGCTCATACAAAGTAAGATGGTAAGCCGAAGGCCTGCGCAAGCACTCTGCTGATGTCACTACACATCATGTGATTTTCCACCAGCAGCTGGGATGTATTCCCAGATACATAATCGTCTGGCACTTGTATAGCATGGACTTCTTCAGTATTTAAGAAAGTGTGAATGGAATAGAAGACTTTGCAATCATCAGCAAACACCCAGATATTTTATTGAGTTTAAATTCCACCACCAGAATGGGCGGGATTCAAACCCAGGTCTCCATATCATTATCCTGGGTCTCTGGATTACTAGTCCTGTGGCAATACCACTACGGTCCCACATTCCCAGTCAGCAGACGGCCACCACTTTGAACCATATGATGGAGGGAAAGTCATTATTCATGAAACAGCTGAAATTGATTGGGCCTAGGATTTAACCCTGAGTTTTAATGTTAAATTTGAGTTGGCATGAAATGCATGCTTTTATTTGGTAATTAAGCATAGCTGAGCCAATTAGAAAAGGATTAAGAAACCATTTGGGTGTTTTTTAGAAAATATTTTATTGAGGCATTTATAATTTTAACACTTTTCAACAACAACATCCATCAGAGACAGAACCCACACCAAAATAATCATCACCCACCCCCACCCCCCCGCCCCCCCCGAACACAAACCCCAACCAACATGGCTTATAAAAATACACCGCCAGCCCTACCCGGCCATCCCGCCATTGGTTTTCCTACCCTTATTCGTCACTTCCTCCCCCCCACCCCCCCCCCCCCACGACAATCTAATTTTTCTCGAAGAAGTCGATGAACAGCTGCCATCTCCGAGCGAACCCTGTAACGAACCCCTCAAGGCGAATTTAATTTTCTCAAGCCTGAGAAATCCCATTATGTCGCTAACCCAAACCCCCGACTTCAGAGGCTCCGAGTCCCTCCATCCCTGTAAAATCCGTCTCCGGGCCACCAGGGAAGCAAAGGCCAAAGATTGGCCTCTCCTTCTCTGGGCTCCCGGGTACTCCGAAACTCCAAGGATCACCACCACTGGTATCAGAGCCACCCTCCCTTACAGGACCTCTGACATGACATCCGCAAATCCCTGCCAAAAGCCCTTCAGCCCTGGACACGCACAGAACATGTGTACATGATTCGCAGGACTTCCCCCACATCGCCCACACCTGTCCTCCACCTCCTCAAAGAACCTGCTCATCCGGGCCACGAGTCATATTGTCCCTGTGGACCACCTTGAATTGGATCAGGCTGAGCCTGGCACACTTCGAGGACGCGTTAACTCTCCGCAGGGCCTCCTCCCATAACCCAGCCTCCAAACCCCCCCCCCCCCCCCGCCCCCCTCCCCAACTCTTCTTCCCACTTTCTCTTCACCTCCCCTATTGGGGCTCTCTCCTACTTCATCAGCTCCCTATAGATCTCTGAGACCTTCCCCCTCCCCAACTGCTGTTCTCAACATCACCTTATCTTGTAACCACCTTTTGCAGGAGGCGTGGAAAGCACGTGATCTGCCTCCGTACAAGATCCCTCACTTGCAGGTACCGGGATCCATTCCCACCTGGCAACTCAAACTCCCCCTCCAGCTTCTCCAGACTCGGAAAACCCCCATGAATAAAGACATCCCCAAATCTCTCGATCCCTGTCCGCTGCCACCTCCAAAAGCCCCCATCCAGCCCCACCCCACCCCCCCCCCCCCCCCCCCCCCCCCGGAACAAACCTCCAAACCCATGTGTTGCCGCCACTGTTCCCACACCCTCAGGGCTGCCATTACTATCGGGCTTGTGGAGAGCGGAGCCGGCGAGAATGCTAGAAGTGCCGTTAACAATACGCTCAAACACGTGCCCTTACAGGATGCCACCTCCACCCGCTCCCACATTGACCCCTCCCCCACTACCCACTTCCTGACCATCGATATATTCATCGCCCAGTAATAGTTAATAAGGTTTGGAAGAGCCAATCCCACCCCCTCCCCACACCCCCGCTCCAGCAGCACCTTCCTCACCCGCGGCGTTTTCGAGGTCCAAATAAATCCCAAAATTACCGCATTCAACTCCCTAAAAATGCCTTGGGGATAAAAATTGGGAGACACTGAAAAACAAACAACAACCTCATGTGGACTGTCATTTTCACAGTCTGTACCTCCCCGCCAGAGACAGCGGGAGCGTGTCCCTCTTCCAGGAATCCCTCTTCATCTGCTCTACTAGCTTACCCAGATTCAATTTGTGGAGGTGCCCCATTCCCGTGCCACCTGGATACCCAAGTACCTAAAGCTCCCTTCCACCACCTTGACTGGCATCTCCCTCAATCTCCTCTCCTGCCCCCTTGCCTGGATCGCAAAAACTTCACTTTTACCCATATTCAATTTATACCCCGAGAACAGGCCGAATTCCTCTCGTATCCTCATAATCCCTCCAATCCCCCCAACGGGTCTGATATATACAAGAACAAATCACCGCATAGAGTGAGACTCTATGTTCCAACCTACCCCCACCCTCATACTAGCCCCTGCCAAACCTTTGAAGCTTGCAGCACCATTGCCAAAAGCTCTATGGCCAGGGCAAACAGCAGTGGGGAGAGTGCACATCCCTGCCTCGTCACCCCGTACGGCCTAAAATACTCGGACCTCACCCGATCCGTCCGCACGTTTGCCACCGGTGCCTGATAAAACAACTGGGCCCAGTCCACAAATCCCTGCCCAAACCCAAACCCTCCCAGAACCTCCCATAAGTACTCCCACTCCACCCGATCAAAGGCCTTCTCTACGTCGATAACCGCTACCACCTCAACCTCGCGCCCCCCTGTAGGCATCATGATAACGTTCACGAGCCTCCTAATATTGATCGGCAGGTGTCGCCCCTTAACAAACCCCGTCTGATCTTCCCCTATTACCCTTGGAGCACAGTCCTCGATCCGTGTGACTAGAATCTTTGCCAACAGTTTGGCATCCACATTCAATAAGGAGATTGGTCTATATGACCCACAGTTTTCCGGTCCTTGTCCCACTTCAAAATGAGAGAGATCGACGCCTGCGACAACGTCGGGGGAAGCACTCCCAGCTCCTTTGCTTCATTAAACGCCCTTACCAACAACGGCCCCAGCACCCTCGAAAGCTTCTTATAAAATTCCACTAGGTATCCGTCCAGTCCTGGGGCCTTACCCGATTGCATTGCCTCCAGCCCCTCTTTACCTCCCCAAGCCCAATTGGGGCCCTCAGGCTCTCCACCAGCTCCTCATCCACCTTCGGGAACTCCGGCCCTTCCAAAAATAGCCCCAAACCCTCTTCTCCTGCTCGGGGCTCCAATTTATACAGCTTGCTGTAGAAATCTCGAAACAATCCATTCACCCCCGCCGGATCCAAGACCACCTTCCCACTTGTATCCCTCACTTTCCTAATCTCTCTCGCCGCCTCCTGCTTCCTCAACTGATGTGCCAGCATCCTGCTCGATTTTTCCCCATACTGATACACCGCCCCTCTCTCCCTCCTCAGCTGTCCCACCGTCTTGCCCGTGGATAGGAGATCAAATTCCAATTGCAGCCTCTGGCACTTCTTCAAAAGCCATTCCTCTGGGGTCTCTGCTTACCTCCTGTCCACTTGTACGATTTCTCCCACCAACCTCGCTATCTTCACCCGCTCTGCCTTCTCCTTGTGTGCCCAAATGGAAATAAACTCCCCCCTGATAACTGCCTTCAGTGCCTCCCAGTACCTGCCGATACCTCCGCCATATCGTTAATCTTTATATACCCCCAGATAGCTTCCCTCACCCGCTCACACACCTCCTCCTCTACTAACAGTCCCACATCCAACCTCCATTGTGGGTGCTGGGCCCTTCCTTTGCTCACTCGTAGGTTAGCCAATGAGGGCCGTGGTCCGACACCCCTATTGCTGAATATTCAGCATCTATCACCTCTGCCAGCAGTGTTTTATCCAGCACAAAGAAATCAATTCGGGAGTACACCTTGTGCACATGGGAATAGAACGAAAATTCTTTCCCCCTCAGTCTCCCAAATCTCCACGGATCGACCCCCTCCCCCCCACCCCACCATGTGCTCCATGAACCCTCGGAGCTCCTTAGCCATAGCTGATACCTTTCCCGACCTAGGGCTTGACCGGTCCACTCTTGGATCCAGAACCGTGTAGAAGTCTCCCCCCATAATCAGCTGATGAGAATCCAGGTCCAGAATCCTCCCCAGCACCTGCCTCATGAATTACACATCACCTCAGTTTGGGGCATAAATATCCGCCAGCACTACCGGCATTAGCTCCAGTTTCCCACTAACTGTGACCTATCTCCACCCCCCCCAGTTCCGCCTCTATATTCCCCACTTCGAACGCCACCTGCTTAGTGACCAAAATCGCCACCCCATTCGTTTTAATGTCCAACCCTGAATGAAATACTTGCCCAGCCAATCCCTTCCTCAACCTGATCCCCCACCTTCAGGTGTGTCTCTTGCAGCATGGCCACATCCGCCTTCAGTCGCCTCAAGTGTGCAAAAACATGGGCCTCTTGACTGGCCCATTCAAACCCCCCCACCGCCCCCCCCACCCTGTCGATCAACCATATCCCCTTTTGGGCCAGCCTCCGATCCATGCCCCGCACCTCCCTTGGCCCGCCCTTGGGAGCCCACCATCATCAACTCTCCTCCTCTTCCATTTTAAAGGCCCCACAGATGTCAGCAGTACTACCCCCCCAATCCCCCCTCCCCTTGCTAACCTTCAGCTCACCCCCCACCCCCACTGTGAACTAGCCCACCCAGCTAGCCTGGCAGCTCCCACCCCTGGCGCCCAGAATCCTACCCCCCACTGATCCCCCTCCTCTCCCACTCAAACATTAGTGCAATCAACAGAAACAGAAAAAAGAAACCAACCCCCCATCCATTGACAAAGAATAAAAAGCAAGCCTGAAGCCGAAACCAGAGAGAAAAAAAAGAAATGGCCCCAAATAAAAGTTTTACAGCAGCATCACAACTCCTCCACCAAAGTTGAAAGTCAACCTTCTCCTGCCAGTCCATTGTCTCTCGTAAACTCCGCTGCCTTCTCCGAAGATCCAAAGTACAGCTCCCGGCCCCCATAGGTCACCCATAGACGTGCCGAGTACAATAGACAGAATTTCACTCCCTTTTTGTAGATGGCCGCCTTGACCTTATTGAAACTTGCCCTCCTCTTGGCCAGCTCTGCACCCAGGTTCTGGTACACACAAATCTCACTGCCCTCCCAAGTGCAATGCCTCGTCTGCCTGGCCCAGCTCATGATTCGCTCCTTATCAAGGAACCGGTGCAGCCGCACCACCATCACCCTCGGCAGCTCGTTCCCCTGGGACTTTCTTATCAATGCCCTGAGAGCTCGATCTACCTCCAACGATCAGTCAAACGCACCTTCACCGAGCAGCTTCTCCAAGTCCTCTACTTTCTCCTGCAACCACTTCTGGTGGTCTCACATCAGCCCCATCTCTGCTGCCATCGAGGCAAACTGCCCATCGTCCTCCCCCGTCAACTTCTCCAACTTCTTCATTGCCTGACCCTGGGCTGCCAGCCTCGTCTCCATGCGGTCAACCACCGCCTTAATCGAGTCCACCGCCTAGGACAGGTCCTCCAGACTCTCCTTCCGTTGCTGGGTGAACTTCTCATTCAAGAAGCTCACCAGTTACTCCATTGACCATTGAGCTGGCAGGGCTGCTCCCTGCCCCTCTGCCATCTCCATTTGTGGAGTAACACCCATTCCGATCGACTTATTCTTTCTATTTCGGGCACTTCTGGTCCTCAGCTCTATAACATAGAGGGTCAATCTCCTCCATTCACACTCCTACACCTTTTTCCATCTCACTTCCAACTTCAAACTGGGAAAAAGGCCCACGAGTGGGAGCTACCAAATGTGCGACCACTCACTCCATGGCCGCCACCGGAAGTCTAAGGAATCATTTGTAAGGATAGATAAACCAGTTCAATCTAATTGTTGGGAGGAAACTAGAGAGTTGGCAACTTTTCTTTCTGGCTGGGCAATGAACCTGGTTTAATAAACCACCAGGATAGTTCCAGATCGTTCTCCTTCAATATGGGCGTGATCCAGCGGCCACGCTGCACCTGAAAAGCAACTCGATGTGGCGCAGTGTGGCCGATAAAAGCTGGGAGATCTATCCGTTCGCAACGTCTCGAGATCAAATACGATCTCACAAGACATTGAGATATGAATCAGTTAAGTCTCACTCTAACGTGCAGATTCCCGAGGTACCTGAGGCTTTGGGATTCATCCCCTTCACCTTGGCAACCTCGGGCAAGGGCTGGTCAGTACTGGTCTCCACAAATGGGGATCAGACGGAATGGCACTTGTCAGGGGTCTCCCAAGAGATCGGAGGTGCCCAGGTGCATGCCTCTTGGGCAGGATGGTGCCCTGGCATTGCCTGCCTGGCACACTAGCAGTGCCTGCATGACACCCTGGCAGTGCCACCAGGTGCCAGCCTGCCAGTGCCAAGCTAGCATTTTGTGCACACATGCGGTTCAACCGGGGTGCCCATCGTGGGTTTTGAGGGTGGGGCCGGAGACCGTCCCATAGTGCATTCGGGCAGGTTGGGTCGGGGATTGCTTTGGAGATTGGGATGCCATGGTGCCCCGATCTCTCTCTACATTAGGGGAGTTCTGGTGAGTGGAGGTCCCCAGTGTACACAATGGGGCTATGTGTGGCCTCGGTGGCTGACCACTCAAGTTGCGTTGAATAGCCATATGTTTCTCGGCGCTGCCAGCGCCGGGAAATACGTTGCTAAATGTACTCGCGATGGGACTTTGTTCCCATTTAGTTGAATCGAGCCCTCTATGTTTATTGGAATTAACACTCAGATTTCTGCAGCGCACAATTTCAACTGGTGGGGGAGTATTCTCTCGATTCCCATTGACTTTTGCATCTCAAGAAGAAGCAGGCAATTTTGGAGAACCCACTACATTATAGGACATGTGGGTAAATGGCTGGAAAATCTGACTGTGTCGTACTTGTATTTCCAGTGTTAAAGGCCACGTTGCCATTTTGGTTCCAATGTGGTGTCACACTCTCCTTTTGTAATTCTGCTGAGGCATTATCGAATCGCATTTGGGTGAGGCCATTAGGAATGTCTGCTGGAAGTGTACAGTGCAGATAAATTGGGATATTGCTTGGTGTGTAACCTGTTTACCTCAGTGCTGCTATTATTGACCTCACAGAAGTTGATGTCCTCTATCTTACCCATTCATAGCTTGTAAGTGAGGGGAGATTGTGAAAAAAAGAATTTCATGGTCTTCTGCCTCAACTCTGACTTCCGGCACGATTCTCTTGATTCCCATGGTATCTCAGTCTTTAATATATTCATTCAATAACTGAATGGTCATAGCCTTCCACGGTAGAGAAACCCAACGATTCACAACCATTTGAAGGAAGATATTTCTCTTCATTTCAATTCTAAATGGTAAGAATGTGACCCCTTTAGTTCTTCTTCAACCAGAAGAAATATTCTTCTAACCTGTCAAAGAATTCTATATATTTCCATTGGATTAGAACATAGAACAAACAGTGCAGAAGGAGGCCATTCGGTCCATCAAGTCTGCACCGACCCAGAGAAGCCCTCACTTCCACCCTATCCATTAACCCAATAACCCCTCCTAACATTTTTTGGTCACTAAGGGCAATTTATCGTGGTCAATCCACCCAACTTGCACGTCTTTGGACTGTGGGAGGAAACCCGGAGGAAACCCACGCAGACATGGGGAGAACGTGCAGACTCCGCACAGTGATCCAGCAGGGAATCAAACCTGCCGCTGTGAAGCCACAGTGCTAATCACTTGTGCTACTGGGCTTTCCCCTCTCAGTCTTTTAAATTCTTGAGAATATGTGCATAGTCTCTTCAATATGTCCTTGCAGGAGAATCCCCTGATCCCAGCAAAAGTCCAATGAACCATTGCACAAGCAAATACCTTCCTTTAGGTAGGAGACCCAACACTGTACATAATGCTCCAGGTGTGATCTTGCCTCACTCCTGTATAATTGTACTGAAACTTTTCACTTACAACCCAATTCCTTTATAAATAAAAAGGCTAATGTAAGGGGCAGCATGGTAGCACAAGTGGATAGAACTGTGGCTTCACAGCGCCAGGGTCTCAGGTTTTTGTACTTGCGTCTGAAGTGGGCCTGCTTCCACATTGTCCCTTTTTAAAGCGAGCTCAAATTGCATCACGCACTTCACATCCAGCCCATTCTGCAACTTGCAGACGTGAAGCCCAGGAGTCAAAATTTAATGCCTCAATCAAGTTGAAGTTGGAAAATGCAATGTGCTGATTTTACTTTTGGGTTCCCCCCACGAGTTGCCACCACTTGGATTCACAAACACGAGGGCCATTAAATCAAGGGCAAAGATTAATGAGCACTTGGAACAGTATGGATTAATAAATGAAAGGCAGTGTGAAACTGCTAAAGGCAAATCGCGTTTGACCAACAAGTTCCTTTGAGAAAGTAACAGGGTTGATATGGAAAATATGGTTGAAGTTGCGGCTGTGGACTTTCAAAAGACATTTGATAAAGTGCTACAGAATAGGCTTATGAGCAAAATTGAAACCGGTTGAATTATCGGGACAAAGATACTGGTGAGCAGTCATTGTTCAGCTAGGAGGATGGTGCTCCCAGGAAATGGTATTAGGATACTGCTCCTTTGGAAATATATTAATGGGTTGGACTAAGTTTACACAAAGCTCAGAAATGTAATAAACAGAGAGGACAATTGGAAAAGACTTTGGACATAAACTGATGGTTGGCGGATATGTGCAAGATGAAATTTAATGCAGAGCAACATGAAATGACACATTTTGGTAGGAAGCATAAAAAAAAGTCAACATAAACAAGATTATACAATCTTAGAGGGGGTGCAGGAGGTCAGACTTTAGGGCATGTGTATACAAGGTTTTGAAGGTGGTAGAAGTTGAGAAAACTGTTAAAGTCATATGAACAAACAAATTAGGAGCAGGAATAGGCCAAGCAGTCCTTTGAGTCTGCAAAGCCATTCAATAGGATTACGGCTAATCTGATTTTAACCCCAACTCCACATTCACCCCTTCCCCCGATAGCCTTCCAGCCCCTTGCTACTCAAGAATCTATCTACCACTGCCTTAAAAATATTCGACCCCTTTTTAAGGAAGAGAACTCCAAAGACTCAATCCTCAGAGAATAAATTCTACTCATCTGTGTCCTAAATGGGTGACCCTTCATTTATAAACAGTGGCCCCCTAGTACTAGATTCTCCCACAAGAAGAAACATCCTCTTCATATCGAACCTGTCAAGACCCCCTCAGGGTGTTGCGTGTTTCAATCATGTTGCCTTTCCCTCTTAGAACTCTAGTGGAAACAAGCCTAGCTTGTCCAACATTTCCTCATAAAACAACCCACCCAATCTCGATATTCAACTAGTAAACCTTCTCTGAACCGCTTCCAATGCATTTACAGCTTCCTTAATTAAGGAGACCAATACTGTACATAATGCTGCAAATGTGGGCTCACCGATATTCTATAAAACTGAAGCATAACCACCCTACTTTTGTATTTAAATCCCCTGGCAATAAATGATTACATTCTATTAGCTTTCCTTTTCAAAAATATATATATTTTATTCAAGATTTTTGGCCAAACATAACAGTACGTAGTGTTTCTTTTACACAACAATAAAGCAATATAAATAACAGTGGCCAGTTTTAAACAAATAAATAAATAATATATAAACAGAAACAAAAACAAAACTGAATGGCAACTGCCTTGTCCAAAATAAATACTCTCCAAAAATACAATCCAACAATCCAATATACAATTACCTATAACAAATACCTATACATATTATACATATACAATAACATCTCTGAGAGTCCGTTCGATTCCTCCCCCCCCCCCCCCCCCGGGTTGCTGCTGTTGTCTACTTCTTTTCCATTCCCTCTATCTTTCTGTGAGGTAATCGACGAACGGTTGCCACCGCCTGGTGAACCCCTGAGCCGAACTCCTTAACATGAACTTAATCCGTTCTAACTTTATAAGCCCTGCCATGTCGTTTATCCAGGTCTCCACACCCGGGGGTTCTATTAGCTTTCCTAATTACATGGTGTACCTGGACACCTAGAGGACTCAGCAATCTTGCACTATTTCGATAATAAGCTTCTTTTTATTCTTCCTGCCAAAATGCACTATTGCCCACTTTCCCCCATTATACTCCATTTGACAGTTCTTTGTCCACTCGCTTAACCTATCTATACCCCTTTGTAGCTTCCTTGTGACCCCTTCACATCTTACTACATCACCTATCATTGTGTCACCAGCATACCTTCAGTCCCTTCACCTATGCCAATCATATAAATTGTAAAATGTTGAGGCCCCAGCACTGATCCTTGTGGCACTCGACTCGTTGTATCTTGCCAACTAAAAAAGGGCCCATTTGTGCCCACTTTATGTTTTCTGTTAGCTAGCTAATCTTCTACCCATACAAATATGTTACCCCCCTGAACCATAAGCTTTTATTTTCATATCAGATACTCACCAAACAGCTTGCTCCTTTCCCTGTCGTAGAGTAAGAACCAATTCCTGCTCTGAAAAAGGTAGAAAAAGCAAAAGGAAAGGAATACCACCTTCCCCTCCTTTCCGAGCTGCCCCCCTCACCAAACTCCCATGCATGCACTTGGTTCCAAAGCTGTAATCGTTTGCCTCAGCTGAACTAAGGAACTGAATGTATAATAAACTGGAGTGCAGCATGAGAACACTGATTGTACCACTTTGCTCATTAATTACTCCGCTCTCTCAGCAGAGTGTGTTTACCCTGCCTTAGTCTGGGAGAAAGAAAGACATATGGGGCGATTCTCCGATTGCGGACTAAGTGCCCACGCCGTTGAGAACGGCGTCGCGTTTCACGATGGCGCGAACATGCCCCCGCCGTGACCAATTCAGTGGCAGAAAAGGGGCCAGCAGAGACACTGAGAAACGCGGTGGGCGTGGTGAAAGACCAGTGGCATCATCGCACGACGCCAGGATGACGCCACGCTGTGTAATAGGAAGTGCGCGGATCGGCACACAGACACCGAGGTCGGAGATGGATGAGCCCCTGGAGGCACTTTGAGACGCTGTGGAGGAACGCCGGGCCATCCCCTTCCCCAGACGTGGACACCGACAGCCGTGCAGCACCGTGAGGCGGGGATTGGCAAGAGGTCGGGATGGCGGTCAGCGCTGTGGGGCACATCCCCCGCACGGGACATCAGTGCAGGAATAAACTGCACGACCCCTGCCCACGCCGGGGGGGCGGGGGGAGGGGGCTGGGGCCCCACGATGCACCCGGGACACATGTGGAACACCCCACCCCACCCTGTGGGCGGGTGCCATGGCGTGGGTCCCAGTGTCCCCACCTAGTGATAATGGTGCTTACATGTGTGCGTCCTGCTAGTGACCACCTAGCCCTTAGTCTCATCCCCCCAAGGGCAAGACAGCTCACAATCAGAGGGAGCATTCAAGAACTGGAGGGGGGTCACCTGAGCTGCACCCCCTGACCGTCTACAAGCAAAGGACTCTGGACCTTGCTGGGGGAGCTGCCAGCAGGGAGGTAGCGCCATGCCAGATTGGAGGCGAAGCACCAAGTGAGAATCCGCTGTCTGCATGCAGGCCCTCAGCCCATCAGTACCCCCACCCCCCCTCACACACCACCCCCACAGACCCCACCGCCTGACACTGCACCACCCCCACAGTCCACACCCTCACACCCCGCCGCCTGACACTGCACCACACCCACAGTCCACACCCTCACACCCCACCGTCTGACCCTGCACCACCCCCACAGTCCACACCCTCACACCCCACCGCCTGACCCTGCACCAACCCCACAGTCCACACCCTCACACCCCACCGCCTGACACTGCACCACCCCCACAGTCCACACCCTCACACCCCACCGCCTGACCCTGCACCACCCCCACAGTCCACACCCTCACACCCCACCGCCTGACCCTGCTCCACCCCCTCACACCCCACCGCCTGACACTGCACCACCCCCACAGTTCACACCCTCACACTGCCCCCTCCACCCCCTCACATACAACCCCGCTTGCCTAACGAAACGTGCCTGATTGTGTTCTCCAGGGCCAGAGGAGCACCGCCGTGGAACTGCTCGGTCACCCCGCCGCCATCCAACTCCAACCTCTTCCGGCCACAGGGACGCACGGGACAGAGGGGAAGGATCATGGGCAGGAGGGCCCTCCTCTGAGGCCGGGCCACTGAAGGGCAACGCACAGAGGGCAGACAGAGACGTCAGGACGGACAGTCATGACACAGATGACAGTGAGACGGACGAGGAGGGTAGAGCAAGCCAGGACAGTGACGGCGACAGGAAAGCCCCTCAGGACAGTGACGGCGACAGGAAAGCCCCTCAGGACAGTGACGGCGACAGGAAAGCCCCTCAGGACAGTGACGCACAGAGGACGTTGCGACAGACGAAGGACAGGGGCACGGCACCTGGCATGGGCTATGGGCTGAATGCACCGGGCCAAGGTTCCAGCCAGGAGAGCCCAGACCTGGGTAGAGATGAGGACCTAGCGGCCGCGGCACTGCTGTCACCCACCACTTCAGCCATCGCAGATACACTCACCTCGGTTGGGCAAGTAAGTGACGAGGCTTCTGGGTCACAGACTGGTGCGCACCACACAGCCGACCTAGTGCTGCAGGTGGAGGTAGGAGCAGCCGAGGGGCTGGATGGGCGGAGGGCAGGCCAGGCCCAGCACCCAGCTGCTGCTCAGACGGTTCCCGGATTCCTGGACTTGCTAGACCCACCCACAGACCCGATGCATTTGCAACCCCAGGGACCAGACAACGGGATGACGGCTGTCTTCCGGCAACTGCAGACGCAGCTGGAGGAGTCCATCCGCGTCCACGAGCAGGGAGTGGTGCCGGTCATGGCTGCCACCCAGGCCGACACCGCACGGATGGTGTCCGCGATGGAGGCAATGGGGGAAACGGTCTCGGCCATGGGTCAGGTTCTTCAAGGCCTGGGGCTTAGTGTGCATGCGTCATGTGTGGCCCACGACAGGGCTGCCCTCGCACAGGCAGCCATGCACCAGAGACAGCTGGACAATGCCGCCGCACTCCGGGGTCTGGCCCAGTCTCAGCAGGCCATGGCCCTGACCCAGCAGGCCATCGTTGAGAGCATCGGCGGCCTTGCCCATGTGATGGATGGCTTCGCACAATCCCAGCGTGAGGTAGCACAGTCCCTGACAGGGATCTCGCACTCCCTGAGCTCCATCGCCGGGAACGTTCAGACCCTGGTCGATTCCACAGCGGACCTCCAGGACTGGCAGCACCAGGTGTCGGTGGTGCAAAGGGTCTTGCCTCCGCGTGCACCACCATCCCATAGAGAGGCCCGGGGTCCACCGGGCTCCCCGAGGGAGGAGGAGGTCCCGGTGCCTGTCCCAGGTACACCAGCAAGGGAGGGATCGGAACACTCGCACTCCCCCCGTCCTGTCCCTGGTGCATCTGGTGGGCAGCGGGCAGAGGAGGGTGGCACCACGCCATCCAGCATGCCCGCCGAGCAGCCTGGCCCATCCAGGCCGGGCCGCCCCAGGAAGGGTGCGCTGGGTGGTGCCTTTGCGTGCGGTCAATGGTGCGAGTGCCCTGCACAACGATGCCCTCCCCCTAGTGTGCGAAACGTGCGGCGATCAACGCCTCGCGTGCTCGCTGTCCCATTGGCGTCGTGCAGCCTCCCAGCCATATCCCGCACCCCTGTAGTGTCTGTGCCCCGCCGCCCTCCCATCCTCGCCTCTTCATCCTCCACCTCCTCCTCATCCTCATTCTCATCCTCATGTTCAGAGTCGATGCCCTCATCGGGCGCACCTGCTTCTTCCTCCGCCATTACATCGCCCCTCTGTTGGACGCAGCATGCGACAAAGATTCTTCCGACCCTGTCGGGGTGGTACTGCAGAGCGCCTCCAGAGCAGTCTATGCACCGGAATCTCATTTTAAGGAGGCTGAAGCACCTCTCCACGACACCCCTGGTTGCTGCATGGGCCTCATTGTACCGGGTCTCCGCGTTGGTCTGTGGCCTCCATATAAGTCATCAGCCACGGCCGCAACGGATAACCCCTGTCGCCCAGCAACCAGCCCCTCATCCGGGGGGGTGACCCTCGAAAATTGCGGGGATGAAGGACTGCGCCAGTATAAAGATTCATGCATGCTGCCTGGGTATTGGGCGCACACATGCATTATTGCATTCTGTGGTCGCATACCACCTGGACGTTCATTGAGTATGTCCCCTTCATTGAGTATGATGTGGAGATGCCGGCGTTGGACTGGGGTGAGCACAGTAAGAAGTCTTACAACACCAGGTTAAAGTCCAACAGGTTTGTTTCGATGTCACTAGCTTTCGGAGCGCTGCTCCTTCCTCAGGTGAATGAAGAGGTATGTTCCAGAAACATATATATAGACAGATTCAAAGATGCCAGACAATGCTTAGAATGTGAGCATTAGCAGGTGATTATCCATCTCAGGATCTGTAAAGATTTAATCACCTGCTAATGCTCGCATTCCAAGCATTGTCTGGCATCTTTGAATTTGTCTATATATATGTTTCTGGAACATACCTCTTCATTCACCTGAGGAAGGAGCAGCGCTCCGAAAGCTGGTGACATCGAAACAAACCTGTTGGACTTTAACCTGGTGTTGTAAGACTTCTTACTGTGTTCATTGAGTATGTTCAGGACGACGTCCCTGTTCCGCGGTGGTGCAGGCAGGTTGACGTGCACCCCATCAACGATGCCTTGGACCATCGGGATCCCGGCCACTGAGGCGAATTGCGCTGCCCTGGCAGCCTGGTGTGCGTGATCCTCCGGGATATCGATGTATCGTCCCACAACGGCATATAGGCCGTTGGTAACGGCCTGGATGCACCGGTGCACCGATGCCTGAGAGATTCCACAAAGGGTCCCGCTCGGCGACTGGAAGGAGCCGGTCGCGAAAAAATTGAGGGTGACCGTGACCTTCACTCTCACGGGGATGGCATGTCCTCAACCTGTTACACGAGGTGCCAGGTGCACCATTAGGTGGCATATATGGCCCACCATGTCACGGCTCAATCTGAGTCTCCTCCTGCATGCCGCTTCCGTAAGGTCCTCAAAAGAAATGCAGTCCCGGTAGACACATGGGATGCCTCCACCGCCTTGGCACGACCACCTGCTCATGCTCCTCCCCTTAGGGGCAGCACGGTAGCCTTGTGGATAGCACAATTGCTTCACAGCTCCAGGGTCCCAGGTTCGATTCCAGCTTGGGTCACTGTCTGTGCGGAGTCTGCACATCCTCCCCATGTCTGCGTGGGTTTCCTCCGGGTGCTCCGGTTTCCTCCCACAGTCCAAAGATGTACAGGTTAGGTGGATTGGCCATGATAAATTGTCCTTAGTGTCCAAAATTGCCCTTGGTGTTGGGTGGGGTTACTGGGTTATGGGGACAGGGTGGCGGTGTTGACCTTGGGTAGGGTGCTCTTTCCAAATGCCGGTGCAGACTCGATGGGCCGAATGGCCTCCTTCTGCACTGTAAATTCTATGATAATCTATGGTGCCCCATCATGATCGGGGTCGTCGCCCTCTTCCTGGCCGACAACGTGGAGGTGATTCGCACCCTCTGCCTCCTCTTGGACCTGTCTGGCGTGATGGCCTGCAGCAGGAGCGCCTGGCACGGGGCCCTCTGCTGCATCCGCCTCTGCAGCAGCTTCACTGAGCTGCCTGGCTCGCCTGCGCCGAATGCAAATCTGCATGACTGCCGTTGCCGCCACTGCGGCAAACATCAATGGCTGCTGTGAAAACATTATGAACTTGAAGGGGGGGGGGGGGTATTTGGGAGGGAGAGGCAATGAAATTTGTCAGGAGGGTGCTTTGGCAGGTAGGCAGCCAGGGGTCTTTCGATGAATGGGTGCCCCGGCTGCCTGGTCACGGTTCATTTGCGCACCACCGTTACACCTGCCCATGGTATCTGTTTCCCACCCAGTTCACCCCGTCCCTCCTCATTGCAGCGCCAGCGGCCACAGCCCTTCACCATGCCCTCGAATCGCAAGGGTATCTTCGCTACCTTCCTGCCATGGCACTCCAGCTGAGGTCTCGGTCCCGCGGCCAACCGTGGAGGTCCCCCCCCCCCACAATCCGACAGGATGGTGACATAATTTGCACCACCCCTTCCTTCCTCCCCCTTCTCATTCCCCCACCCCTTCCCCCTTCTCCTACCCCATCCCCCTTCCCTCTACTCCTTTCCAAAACCCATCCTCCTTAACCATGTCATCACCCATCCCAACCACCCTACCCCCGCCCCCCCCTTCCCCCTCCCCCCAATCCCCTCGCCCCAGCCCCTTCCCCCTCCCCCCAGCCCCCTCCCCCCCCCCAACCCCTTCCCCCTCTACTGGGGGGAATCGCCTCTACTGCCTGCTCGACAGATTCTCTGGCATGTGCGGCACCGACCTCGAAGATGCCGTTCTCGCCGGTTGGGAGAATGGCGGAACAGCATCGGACCGGCATCGCGAGAAAAAATGGCGTGCACAGCGATTCTCCCAGACAGTGCGGCATGGGAGAATCGCCCCTATAGTCTACTAACACATTACATTCTAGTTACTGCTAATCACAGATTAAACTAGATTTTTAAACAACCAGATTAACATTTTAAACTCCCCCACTCCCCAAACTCCCAAGTGTGCACACCGTTCCAAAGCTGCACTCGTCCACAGTATATATGTATATAGAGATCTGCTGTACAAGGGAGGTAAGCTAAACCTTTAGAAAATACTGGTTAGGCTCCAGCTGAAGTAGTGTATCCAACTTTGGGCACCAGACTTAAAAGAAGGGAGGTTGAAGAAGTGATTTACTTGAATTTACCAGGGATAAAAGACTTCAGTTGTGTTGAAAGACTGAAGTCCTCCTTAGAGCAGAGGAGGTTAAGTGGAGACTTAACAGAGGTGTTCAAAACCATGAAGCAATGCGATAGAATAAATAAGGGGAACATTTTTCCAATGATTGGTAACCAGAGGACAGAGATTTAAGGCAAAGGCAAATGAACCAGAAGCGACAGGAGAAAAAAGTACGCTGCGAGCTATGATGATTTGGGTGCACTCCCTTGAAGGATGATGGGCAACAGCAAGGGAGTGGAGTTAATTGAATAGGTCTATTAAATAATTCACGTAAATATGATGAGCTGAATGACCTCTGGGTGTGCTCTTTATCATTCTATGATTCCAACAGAACTACTCTTCGGATGATTAGTTCAGCTGCTGACTGAAATAATCCTCCAAGTAATTGAGACCAACTTTACAAGCTAGGAAAAGGAACACCTCCTACCCCTCCTCGCCGAATTCCACCACTCACCGAATTCCCACATATATACTCCAGTTCCAGAGCTGCAGTCGTTTGCCTAAGCTCAACTAAAGAACTGGAATTTATAGTGAACTGAATTGGCGCGAGAGGACCCTGAGGACCCTGATTCAACGAGTCCCTGCAGGTCATCGGATCCTGCGCTGTGAACAAGGTAAATTCAGGACAGCCTGGGGAAGATCACGTGCTGCATCACTGCCTCTGCAAAACAACATTCTACTGCATCATTAAACATGCTGTACAAATGCAAGTTGTTGCTGTCAAGATAAATCAAATGAAGATTCAGAACCATACAAGGGATTGTGAAGGTGGCAGGGTGGGGGGGAGGGGGGGTGATGCGGTGCGATATATCCAAATTGGACAAGGATTCAGGGATTACTTTAGGCTGCCAGAAACATCTGTGAGAGCAGCACCTTTTGTTTGTTCTGCCTGATATAACATTTACCGCTGATCTAAATGACAAACAAATTATTTTTATAAAAAAAGTACAGAAAACACTTGCAACACTGGCACCCTCAAAATGAGAAAAGTTATCAGGTGTGCTTCAGAAGAAGAGCATGAAATAAATTCTGAACAGAACTTCCTTCACCACATGCATATTGATCCAAAGCGCCTGACTGTCAGCTACAGCTTCATTTACAAGGTGATACTTAAAATAAAAGCCAACATCTGTGAACTTCAATCAAAAGAAAGAAAGTTTCTCTTGGGGGGGGGGGGGGGGGGGAGAAAAGTCTAAATAAAAATTCTACCCGGACAAAACATTGTCTCAATAGAAGGAACTCTTGTAGTTGTTTGCATAAGAATGTTGACCTGAATTCCATTAGGGCAACAGGAATTGACCCAGAAAAGAAAGACAGCGAGATGGGATAAATAGACTGCAGTGACATACTACAGACAAGGTTAGCAAATAGAATAAACATGGATATTTTGGTGAAGAAGGGCACCTGCATGTAGCTAAAAAATGCAATTTTATATTAGGTTACCCAATTGGCTAAAAATCTAATTGAAGGTCTAATCTCGAGGCTGCATGTTTACTGAGCTGACTTTAGGTAAACATAACATTTTCCGCAAATGATCACACTGCAAGTTTAAAATAGTTACTGAATTCTTACTGTTCTATGTTCTATGTAATGGCGTTGAGGGAGGGGGGGGGGTTGATTTTTTTTGTGTGGTGGTCAGCATCTTGAAAATGTCACATCCTGCATTTCAATAAGAAAACAAAAAAAAGGTGGTGTTGGGGGGGCGGGGGGGGGGGGGGAAGTTCACTGCAGTTGCCAAAGAAATACCAGGATTGCAGTCACCATGAAATCAGAAAGTGGATGCCAAATATATGCCTTCGATGCTTGCTGGCGCTTCGAGCAGAAAAACTTCTAAATATGGGATAACGGTATACTTCATGGGACGAACAGTATTTGCAGACAGAAAGCAGAATTTCTCCTTTCTTATCCCAATGTTGCTACAAGGTCCAGCACATTCCTTTGTTATCCATGACCTCTTGGCAGACACACTCGGCATGGAAATGGTAAATATTTGCCTGTGACCATTGAACTGAAATTGGGGACTTTCACTTTTTAAACGTCTCACTTATGGGATGTGTGTTTTTCTTGCACTGTGAGCTTCTGACCTTCTTTGCTATAAACAGCTCTGTGTACTGTGAAATCGGATGCAAAATCCCTCAAGTTGCTTTGGGTTTTAGTATGAAAATATTGACTTAAGTTTGAAAAAAAATTCACCTAAAATGACATTGTGTCCTTTTTGCCGAGGGATTTCTGCCAGTGCTGCTGCAAACCTCACTGAGCTTGCAATTGGTTTGGATGACAAATCAAATGTAATCATCTGGGGAAATTGTATTTGAGTTATTTCCCCCATTAAGAGACAATAATAGTTGAAATCATGATACTGATTTTTTTGAGTAATCCCGAACTACGTCAGAGATTGGGTTATGACCCATATCTACGTTCAGGAAACAAATCTGCTATCACAACTTCAGCAAGGAATCATAGAATCATGGAATTTACAGTGCAGAAGGAGGCCATTCAGCCCATCGAATCTGCTCCGGCCCTTGGAAAGCCACCCCACCGAAGACCACAGCTCCAACCTATCCCAGCAACCCCACCTAAACGTTTAGATACTAAGGGCAATTTATCATGGCCAATCCACCCAACCTGCACCTGCTCATCTTTGGACTGTGGGAGGAAACCGGAGTGTCGTGTTATTCACCCTGGGTTAACTGGATACAGTTGTACTTGAAAGTAGACTCCAAACTGTGATGTTGGTTCAATATGCTTTATTGAACTTGTTAAGCAGTGCACACAGTTCGCTGTGGGATTGACACTCTACTAATCTAAGCGTGCTTGTTATAACTAACTAGACCAGACTAGCTCTGAGCCACGTGGAGAAGGTGCTAACTGATATATACACCCTGACTGTCACTACAGTTGTCACCAGTGGAAAGAGGCAGATTGCTGATGCTTTGTGTGTTTTATAGTGGGAGACCCCCCTCTAGTGTTCTGCCTGGTGATTGGTTGTGTTCTGTCCTGTGTGTTGATTGGCTGTACTGGGTGTCTGTCACTGCCTCTCTGTATCTCATTATGTGCATGAGTGCATATCATGACACGGAGCACCCGGTGGAAATCCAAGCAGACACCGGGAGAACGTGCAGACTCCGCACAGACAGTGACCCAAGCCAGGAATCGAACCTGGGAACCTGGTGCTGTGAAGCATCAGTGCTAACCACTGTGCTACCGTGCCTTTGACTTCTCTGTTTTACAAAGAAAGTGTGGGATTAATTCTGCGACTATTTTCAGGCAGGTTTGTGGCCACAAGCAAGGAGGACCCTGCCAGTGGCTGTGAAATGACAGTGGCTATGGTCTTCACCATATCAGGATTGTTCCAGGCTCGAGCCTGGCAACCACATCTGCAGTGAGTGTCTGCATCTCAAAGAACTTCGGCCCATGGTTGATGAGCTGGAGTCAGAGGTACAGACACTGCGATGCACCGGGGAGGGAGGTGGGAGTTAGCTTTTGTTCCAGGAGGCAGTCACACCCCTTAAGCTAGGTACTTCAGATTTGGTCTGCAATCGGGAATAGGAGGGTTTGACTGTGAGTGAGGCAGTTTTGGGGACCCAGAAGGTAGCAACGGAGGAGCCTCAGCCCTTATTATTGTCTAACAGCTTTGATAATCTTGCAGCTTGTGTGGATGAGAGCAGAGACTGCAAGGGACAATGAACAAACTGACCATGGCACTGTGGTGCAGGGGATCATTCAAATGGGGGGGAGTGAAAAGGAATGCATTTGTGGTAGGGACAGTATAGCTAGGAAGATGGACACTGTTCACTGCGACCAAATTTTGATTCCTGAGAGCCGTGTTGCCTGTTGACTGCCAGGGCTAAGGACATCTCCTCAGAACTGGAGAGAAACCTGGAGTGAGAGGGGAAGAATCCAGTTGTCGTGGTCCACCTGAGTAGGACTGAAAGAGATGCTGCTGAGGGAGTATGACCACCTCAGGACTAAATTGAAAAGTAGAACTAATTAAGTAAATCAGATCAGAAACTGTACAGTTTTGGTCTCCTTACTTAAAGACGGATGAATGAAAATGAAAGTTGCCGTAGTCCCAGTGGTGGCTCTCCACTTTTTGAGGGGAGAGCTGACTGGCGGTGATTTAACTTGAGGATCACCGCACCTCAGGTGATGACAAGGTTCTGCCGGTACAGCAATGAACATGCACTTTTGGCGTCTCTCCGCATCACAAACCAGCCGTGCAGCCAACTGAGCTGACAGAACCACTTAAAGAGCGGATACACTTGCATTGGAAGCAATTCAGAGAAAGCTCATTGATTCCTGGCATAAAGGTTTTACCTTATGAGGGAACTTTGAGCAGGTTGGGCCTATACTCAGTAAAGCTTGGAAGAATAAGAGGTGACCTTATTGAAACTGCTAAGAATCTGAGGCAGGCCTGGCAGCGTAGGTACTGAGAGGATGCTCGTGGGGGAATCTAGAACCAGGGGTCACAGTTTAAAAATAAATGGTCTTACATTTAAGGCTAAAAGGAATTTCCTCTCTGAGGGTCCTTTAGTTTTTGAGAGCAGTGGAGTCTGGGTTACTGAATATATTCAAGGCTGAGTTGGACAGATATTTGGCTTACAACAGAGTCAAGGGTAAGCTGCTGTTGCCTGCAGTTATGTGCCACCTTGTCTTACAGGAGAGTGGGAAAAGTGTCAGTGAGTATCATGCAATGTGTTTGAGTGATGCTGCTGTCATGGTCGTGTGTGCAAGCTGTGAGATGTGGCTGGGAGACTTGCATAGTGATAAGCTATATGCCATCTCAGCGTTTGTCTGGAAGGCCTCCTGGGCCCCGATGGATAAAAGGCCTCCCTCTCCTGGAAACGGCTGCACCAAGACCTCCAGAGCAGAGAACACCGAAGCTCGCCTTCCTGCCATTTTCTGCCAGTTCTGCCTCTTTCTCAGGTCAAACTGACTGCTAGAATGATTTCCAGCACCTGCTCCAGCCAAAATGTACCTCCCTTTATGAGGCACAGGGTGGCTTTGTAGCGTAGACTAGCTTGAACTTATGGTACCCTTTCACAATTTTGCAGCCCATTCTCTGGTGTGCAGCCATTCAGCGGTGCATTTAGCTTTGGCTGTACCCCACAATCATTTAAAAGAGCAGTCAGCATGAAACTTGTGTGCTGCCGGTATCGGAAGGAACATTTGCAGGTTCATTGTCCATTGAGATCCCCACGCCTGTTTTTAGGTTCTGATGAATATCATTCACTATCTGATGGAAATGACCACAAAATTCAACGGCCCCTTCCGGCAAAAAGAAATCTGCCACAAAAGATGCAACATTTTTAAAAATGTATACAGTCATGTACGTCAGCCTGGTATGAATCTTACATGACGATATAACTGATTATAAAGGACACAAATTGGTTAATTTCACAGTGTTCAACCCCATTGCTGGTAAAGATAATCCTTATCTTTGCTTTTTGTGTGTTATGTTATTGAAAGTTGCTTTTCAGCTGAGTTTCCCATAATATGCTATTCCTTTCACCAACCCAGGCTATCGCAATCCAGGCGAGCAGAAGTGGTCCAATATCAATTCCACTGACTTTCTGGTGTTTTGCAAGTTAAGAGAGCTCGTACATGGGAGTATGATCTGCTCCATGAAATTAACAGTCAGGCAATGTACATGAAAAACTATTATTTTTAATCCTTTTATTCTCCTCATTTTTCACATTTTCATCAAATATGCAACAGAAGAAATCTAACAATAACAAATACAGTACCAATCCCCCAAACAGCATCCCCTTCAATGTACAAACTCAAACATCACCCGTACATTCCAAGTAAAAAAACAAAAGAAAATTAACAATGATCCCGTAAGCAATGTGCTCAAAACCAACAATAACGCCCCTTTCTCTGCCCCCCCCCCGTAATGTTCGATGGCAACCAATTCTTGAAAGTGCAGGATAAACAATCCCCATGAATTGTAGAACCCGTCCTTCATCCCCCTCAGCTCAAACTTCATTTTCTCGAGAGTCAAAATTTCAGTAGCCCCCCACTGCCACGCCGAGGCACAAGGCTCCAAGCTCACGTGTACTACCCCTGAGATTACACTGAAAACCTCTCTCCGATACTTCTCCGGCTTCGGACAGGACCAAAACATTTGGACATGGTTTGTGGGGCCCCTCCCACAGCCCTCACATACGGCCTCCACTCACTCAAAGAGCTGGCTCATCCTCGCCCTCGTGAAGTGCGCCCTATAAACGATTTTCAGCTGTATCAGCCCCAACTTCGTGCACGAGGTTGAGGCACTCGCCCTCGGGGGCAGCTCACACCACAGACCATCTTCCATATCCTCTCCCAACCCCTCCGCCCATTTGGCTTGAACCCCTTCCAAGGACACCCCGTCCTCCCCCATAATCCTCCCGTGGATCACCAACACCACTCTCTTCTCCATTCCCCTGCCGTCAATACCTCTTCCAACAACGAGGGAGCCGGTGCTATCGGGAAGCTCTGAACCTCCTTCCGAGCAAAGTCCCGTAAGTGCAGGTACCTAAACCCCCGCCCCCAGTACATATTTCTCCCCCAACTCCTCCAGCCTCGCAAAAGGACCTCCCAGGAACAGGTCTTTCAGTACCCTGATCTCCCTCTCCTCCCATCTCCTCAACCTCCCGTCCAACTTCCCTGGCTCAAACCAATGGTTCCCCCTAATCGGCAACTCCCCTGACCCTGCCCACAGCTTAAAGTGCTGCCTCAACTGCCTCCAAACCTTCATTGTTGCCACCACCATCGGGCTCCCAGATTATTTACCCGGAGCCATCGGGAGCAGTGCTGTTGACAATGCCCTCCGCCTCGAACCCCTGCACAGACTCTACTCCATTCTCACCCACTGGAACTAACCCCCCCACTGTAGCGCACAAAGACTCCGAGAGACGAATAGAGTGAAGTCGATGAGGCTTTATTAAGCGTGACTGTTTCCCCTGCAGTTCGGTAGTAGACTGCCTGCGGGGGAGGACTCCAGGTACTTATACTCCGCCTTCAGGGCGGAGCTAGAGGTCAACATCCAACCAGGACCCGGGATCTGTCAGCCAATGACATCATGGCTTCACAGTCCCACATGACCCCTAATGCATACTACCACATTCACCCCTTGTTAAAAATGAACCCGGCGGGGTGATGCTTCGCATGGTGGTAAGGGTTTACAAGGCTGGTCCTGGGAGGAAAACTTTCACATGTTATAACAGTATGTACAAGGTTTTTTTTTGTTTCAAACTATTTACAGTAATCGTCAGGAAAAGACAAAATGTTCTCGTTAAAAGTCCACAAAGTCCACATTGTACTGTTAGATCGACGCCACGAGTCGGTCGGGCGGTCTGGTCGTCCGTGTCGATCGCCTCGGCCCCGGTGGTGGTGGTGGTGCTTGTTTCGGTGTTGTCTTCTCCGGGAGCCTTACGGTTTCAGCTTGGGCTTCATTCCTGGTCGGGCCTGGGAGGAGGACTGATCCTCCTGGGAAGGGGGCGGTCGCGGGGTGCGGCGGTGGCAGGAGGGGGGGGGGTTGGGTGATTGGTGTCGGGGGGGTGTGTGTGTTGCCGGCGGGCGCCAGATCTCGCAGAGAGACCGTGTCCTGTCGGCCGTCGGGGTACTCCACGTAAGCGTACTGCGGGTTCGCGTGAAGGAGGTGAACCCTTTCGACCAACGGGTCCGACTTGTGCGCCCGCACGTGCTTTCGGAGCAAGATGGGTCCTGGGGCCGCCAGCCAGTTCGGCAGCGACGTTCCAGAGGAGGACTTCCTGGGGAAGACAAGGAGGCGCTCATGAGGCGTTTGGTTAGTACTAGTACACAGTAGTGATCGGATGGAGTGGAGGGCGTCCGGAAGGACCTCCTGCCACCGTGAAACTGGGAGGTCCCTGGACCGTAGGGCCAGTAGGACGGTCTTCCAGACCGTGCCGTTCTCCCTCTCTACTTGCCCGTTTCCCCGGGGGTTGTAGCTGGTCGTCCTGCTCGAGGCTATCCCGTTGCTGAGCAGGAACTGGCGCAGCTCGTCACTCATGAAGGAGGACTCCCTGTCGCTGTGGACGTATGCGGGGCAACCGAACAGTGTGAATATGGTGTTCAGGGCTTTAATGACTGTGGCCGCGGTCATGTCAGAACAGGGGATGGCGAATGGGAAGCGGGAGTACTCGTCCACCACATTAAGGAAGTATATGTTGCGGTCGGTGGAGGGGAGGGGTCCTTTGAAATCCAGACTAACGCGTTCAAAGGGGCGGGAAGCCTTAATCAGGTGCGCACCATCCGGCCTGAAAAAATGCGGTTTGCACTCTGCGCAGATGTGGCAGTTCCTTGTGACTGTACGGACCTCCTCTAAGGAGTATGGGAGATTGCGGGACTTGATAAAGTGGTAAAACTGAGTGACACCCAGGTGGCAGAGGTCCTCGTGGAGGGTTTGGAGGAGGTTAATTTGTGCGTTGGCACATGTGCCGCGGGATAGGGCATCGGACGGCTCGTTCAGCTTTCCGGGACGATCCAAGATCTCGTAGTTGAAGGTGGAGAGCTCGATCCTCCACCTTAAGATCTTGTCGTTTTTGATTTTGCCCCTCTGTGCATTATCGAACATGAAGGCTACCGTCCGTTGGTCCGTGAGGAGAGTGAATCTCCTGCCGGCCAGGTAATGCCTCCAATGTCGCACAGCTTCCACTATGGCTTGGGCTTCCTTTTCCACTGAGGAGTGGCGGATTTCTGAAGCATGGAGGGTTCGGGAGAAAAAGGCCACGGGTCTGCCCGCTTGGTTAAGGGTGGCCGCTAGAGCTACGTCGGAGGCGTCGCTCTCGACCTGGAAGGGGAGGGACTCGTCGATGGCGCGCATCGTGACCTTTGCGATATCCGCTTTGATGCGGCTGAAGGCCTGGCAAGCCTCTGTCGACAGAGGGAAGGTCGTGGTCTGTATTAGGGGGCGGGCCTTGTCTGCGTACTGGGGGACCCACTGGGCATAGTATGAAAAAAACCCCAGGCAGCGTTTCAGGGCAGTGCGTGAGGGGAAATGAGCAGTGCGTGAGGGGAAATTCCATGAGGGCGCGCATACGTTCGGGGTCGGGGCCTATTATCCCATTGCGCACTACGTAGCCCAGGATGGCTAGCCGGTTGGTGCTAAAAACGCACTTTTCCTCGTTGTACGTGAGGTTCAAGGCTTTAGCGGTCTGGAGGAATTTTTGGAGGTTGGCATCGTGGTCCTGCTGATCGTGGCCGGAGATGGTTACATTGTCGAGATACGGGAACGTGGCCCGCAACCCGTGTTGATCAACCATTCGGTCCATCTCTCGTTGGAAGACCGAGACCCCGTTTGTGACGCCAAATGGGACCCTTAGGAAATGGTATAATCGCCCGTCTGCCTCGAAGGCTGTGTACTTGCGGTCACTTGGGCGGATGGGGAGCTGATGGTAGGCGGACTTGAGGTCCACGGTGGAGAAGACTTTATATCGGGCAATCCGATTGACCATGTCGGATATGCGGGGGAGAGGGTACGCGTCTAGTTGTGTGTACCTGTTGATGGTCTGGCTATAGTCTATGACCATCCTTTGCTTCTCCCCTGTCTTTCCTACTACCACCTGTGCTCTCCAGGGACTATTGCTGGCCTGGATTATGCCTTCCTTTAGTAGCCGCTGGACTTCGGACCGAATGAAGGTCCGGCCCTGGGCGCTGTACCGTCTGCTCCTAGTGGCGATGGGTTTGCAATCCGGGGTGAGGTTTGCAAACAAGGACGGGGGTTGCACCTTGAGGGTTGCGAGGCCGCAGATAGTGAGTGGGGGTATTGGGCCGCCGAATTTGAAGGTAAGGCTCTGTAGATTGCACTGGAAGTCTAATCCCAGTAATGTGGGGGCGCAGAGTTGGGGAAGGACGTAGAGCCTGTAGTTTTTGAACTCCCTCCCCAGCACCGTTAGGGTAACTATGCAGAAGCCTTTGATCTGTACGGAGTGGGATCCTGCAGCTCGGGAAATCTTTTGTGAGCTGGGATGGGTGGTCAAAGAACAGCGCCTTACCGTGTCGGGGTGGATAAAGCTCTCCGTGCTCCCGGAGTCGACTAGGCATGGTGTCTCGTGCCCGTTTATCAGCACCGTTGTCGTCGTCGTCTGGAGTGTCCGGGGCCGAGCTTGGTCCAGCGTTATTGAAGCGAGATGTGGTTGTAGTAGTTGAGCGTCTTCTTCGAACCCCGTGGAGCCGTCGACACTGGGGTCCGTTGTTGCCGTCCAAGATGGCGTCGGGGTTGAACAAAATGGCTGCCCCCATGCATCGCACATGGCTGGGGGGTCACAAGATGGCGGCGGGGTGGACAAAATGGCCACCCCCATGCGTCGTACAGGTCTGGGGTGGTCCAAGATGGCGGCGCCCTCCCTCCACTCGTGGTGGCCGGGACCCAAAATGGCTGCGCCTGCGGGTCGCACATGGGGCGCTGGGGGGGTTGGGGAGCGTTAGGAACGCGCGGGGCTCCCTCATCTCTGGGGACAGTGGTGGTCGGGACCCAAATTGGTAGCGCCGGCGGGTCATACATGGGGCGCGGGGGGGGGGTTTGGGGGGCGTTAGAGCCGCGCAGAACTCCCTCTTCTCCGGGGAGAGCGGTGGTCGGGACCCAAAGTGGTAGCGCCGGCGGGTCATACATGGGGCGCGGGTGGGGGGTTGGGGAGCGTAAGCAGCGTGCAGGGCTCCCTGTTCTCCCGGGACCGCGGTGGTCGGGACCCAGAGTGGCTGCACCTGCGGGTCGTACATGGGGCGCAGGGGGGGTTGGGGAGCGTAAGCGGCGTGCAGGGCTCCCTGTTCTCCCGGGACAGCGGCGACCTCGCGGGACCGGCACACAACCGCAAAATGGCCCTTTTTCCCGCAGCTCTTGCAGATCGCTGCGCGGGCCGGGCAGCGCTGCCGGGGGTGTTTCGCCTGGCCGCAGAAATAGCAGCGGGCGCCCCCGGTGCGACTTGGTGTTTGGACCGCGCAAGCCTGTGGGGTGTCCGGGGGGAGGGGTAGGTTTGTCGCGACGGGTACGTACGGAGCCCAATGGGCTGCCGCGCGGTCGGGGCCGTAGGCGTGGGTATTTCGCGCGGCCACGTCTAGGGAGGCTGCTAGGGCCCGTGCCTCTGAGAGTCCTAGCGACTCTTTTTCTAGAAGTCTTTGGCGGATTTGGGAGGAGTTCATACCTGCCACAAAAGCATTGCGCATTAACATGTCCGTGTGTTCATTTGCGTTCACCGATGGGCAGCTGCAGGCTCGTCCCAAAATTAGTAGCGCGGCGTAGAATTCATCTATCGATTCTCCGGGACTTTGCCGTCTCGTTGCGAGCTGGTAGCGAGTGTAGATCTGGTTTACTGGGCGGACATAGAGACTTTTTAGTGCTGCGAACGCCGTCTGGAAATCCTCTGCGTCTTCGATGAAAGAGAAAATCTCCGTGCTTAACCTCGAGTGCAGGACCTGTAGTTTTTGGTCTTCTGTGACCCGGCCGGTGGCCGTTCTGAGGTAGGCCTCAAAACAAGTCTGCCAGTGCTTGAAAGCTGCTGCCGTGTTCACTGCGTGGGGGCTGATCCTCAGGCATTCCGGGATGATCCTGAGCTCCATAGTCCTTTTTAGTTACGCTTAATAAATTGTAGCGCACAAAGACTCCGAGAGACGAATAGAGTGAAGTCGATGAGGCTTTATTAAGCGTGACTGTTTCCCCCGCAGTTCGGTAGTAGACTGCCTGCGGGGGAGGACTCCAGGTACTTATACTCCGCCTTCAGGGCGGAGCTAGAGGTCAACGTCCAACCAGGACCCGGGATCTGTCAGCCAATGAGATCATGGCTTCACAGTCCCACATGACCCCTAATGCATACTACCACACCCACCAACCCTATTCCTCACCTTTTCGGTATTCACCGCCCAATAGTAGTACAATAGGTTTGGAAGGCCCAAACCCCCTGCCTGCTGTCCTCTCTGCAGAACTACCTTCCTAACCCTGGCTACCTTCCCCCTACCATCGGCAAAAAGATTGGCAGACACTGAAATAAGCATAAAAATTGCGACAACACATTCATTTCCATCACCAGCACCTGACCTGCCAGTGATGGAGGGAGACTATGCCACCTTGCCAAATCTGCCTTCACCCTCCCCACCAAGCTGGTATGATTGTACCTACGGAGCCCCCCTCCCGGTCCTGCAACACCCACAAATACCTAAAGTGGATTGCCATCCTGTGGATTGGCAGCGCTCCCACCCCCGCCCCCACCCCTGGCCGGGACACTACAAAGTATTCACTTTTGTCCAGGTTTAATTTATACCCCAAAAAGGACCCAAGCATTCAGAGAAGCTTAAGTATACCCCCCATCGATGCCCTCAGCTCTGATACATGCAGTAATATATCATCCGCATACAGAGATGCCCTATGTTCCACCCCCGTCCCCCTATTATTTACTTCTTCAATCCCGAGCTCCTCAACACGATGACCAAAGTCTCAATCGCTAGCGCAAATAACAGAGGGGACATAGGACACCCCTGCCTGATTCCCCGGTGTAGAGCAAAGTATCCCAAAGTCATTGTTTGTGCGCCCATGGTTCCTTATATAACAGCCATACCCACTCCGTGAATCTCGGCTCGTTCCCAAACCTCTCAAGAACTGCAATCAAATACCCCATTCCACTCGATCAAATGCCTTTTCCATGTCCAGCGCAACCACCACCTCTGTCTCCTTTCCCTCAGCCGATGTCATGACTATATTTAGCACCCTCCTAATATTTGAGAATAGCTGCCTCCCTTTCACGAACCCATCTGGTCCTCCGCTATCACATTCAGTAGCGATATAGGCCTGTACGACCCACGCTCCATCGGGTCCTTATCTTTCTTCAGCAACAAGGAGATTGAGGCCTGCCCCAGTGTTTGTGGTAGCACCCCCATCCTTATCGCCTCCTCAAATATCCCCACCATCAGCGGCGCCAACTTGTCCTTAATTTACTTATAATACTCTACTGGGAACCCATCTGGTCCTGCCACCTTCCCCGACTGCATCCTCCCAATTGCCTCCTTTATCTCCTGTTCCCCTACCAACCTCTCCAATGTGGCCCTATCTTCCTCCCCCAACCTCGGGTACTCCAGACCGTCCAGGAACTCCCGCATCCCCTGATCCTTCCCAGTGGCTCCGACCTAAACAAATTCTCATAGAACTCCTCAAACACCCTGTTAATCTGGTCCGGGGCCGTCACCAACTCCCCCGTCCTATCCCGCACCTGAACAATTTCCCATGCCACTGCCACCTCTGAAGTTGGCCTGCCAACATGCGCCCCAGCTTCTCCCCATACTCATAAATCGCTCTCCTTGCCTGCCTCAATTGACACACCACCTTCCCCACGGATAACTGATTAAACTAGCTTGTAACTTCCTCCTTCTGTCTGAAAAGTTGGATCTACATCCCCCGCATACCTCCTGTCAACCTCCAACATCTCATCTATCAACCTTTACTGCTCCACCCTCTCCTCTTTATCCACCTTAGCCAGAAACGATATCACTTGCCACCCATGGCTTACTCAGCCCTTCCTGACCCTCACCTGATCCTTCACCCTCGAATGAGTCTCCTGTAACATAACCACATTGGCCTTTAAACTTTTTAGGTGCACAAGCACCCTCAACCTCTTCACTTGCCCCCCCCAACCCCCTCACATTCCACGTTACTAACCTAACCAGGAGTCTCTCTCTCTCTTCCCCCCCCCCCCCCCCCCCACCCCTCCTATCCACCATCATCATGCCCACTGGGTCTGACCCGTTCCATCCTATTGTTGCCATCAAACCCCTCCCCGCCCTTCCAGAATCCCCCCATCCACTTCCTCTCGAAAACACCTCACCCAGTATCAATCCCCTCCCCCCTTTTCACACCTCGTAGGCCCATCGAAACCTGTTGACCAGGCTCCAATGTCCGCAGCCCTTCCCCCACCACACCTCCATTCACTTGTCGACTTAAGCTTGCTAGTGTGCGGGCCCCTGCCCAGGACCCCCTCCACTCCTCTCCCCTCCACCCGCCCGGTCCCAGGAAAACAACAAGAACATACATATCCCCTTCAAACAGACAAATCCAGTGCAAACATACAAACCCCAGAAAAACCATCGCTGCAAAAGAGAACAAGACTGAAAACCCTCAAACTCTTACATTATCCAAAACAACAACTGTGCCCCATTTAACCCATATAACAGCATGAAATAAAAAATAGAACTATAAACACTCTTACATCTCTCCTCCCCTCAGTCCAAGACCAATCCTCAGTCCCACTTCTCACTTCTGCCCCAGTTCTTCTGCCTTCACAAATGCCTCCGCTGTTTCCACCGTCTCAAAATAAAAGTCTTTGGAGTTGTAGGTCACCCTCAACTCAGCTGACTACACTACGCCGAACAGCACTCTGCTGTTATACAGTGCCGTCTTCACTCTCGGCTGAAGGCCACCCTCCTCCTCACTAACTCCACAGTTAAGTCCTGGTATATATGTATACCAGCTCCAGCCCACTGCACCTCCCGCTTCTGCTTTGCCCAACTCAGGACCTTCTCCTTCACATCGTACCTGTGGAAGTAAACAATCACTGTTCTTGGCAGCTCATTCGTCTTTGGTTTAGGCCTCAATGACCGATGAGCCCAATCCAATTTGTACCGGGAGGGATCTTCCCCCTCCCCCACCAACCCCACCAACAGGGCCTTGGGCCCTCCACCCCTTCGGGCAGGCCCACAATCCTCAAATTTTGCAGCCTCGATCTTTTTTCTGCCTTGGCTCGCCGACCTTTGTTGGCCTCGACCACCCTCTGCAGTTCCTCACCCATCGAAGTGAGCTGATCGCTGTGTTGCGACATGGCTTCCTCCATTCCCTTCATTTTCTCACCCTGCTCCCACAACTCAGCCAATGTCTTCGACACAGCCACCTTCACCGGGGCAATTGCCTCCTCCACCAGCACCTTCAGTACTGCCATCATCTCCTTCCTTGTCACCTCCATTTGATTTGCAAACTGTTTCTCCAGTTCTCAAGCCATCACCTCAGGCATCTTTTCTGCCATAAACAGTTCAAACCCATCCAGCGATCCACCTCTGCCATTTTTCCAGTTGCCGAGCTGACCCTTTTTCTCGATGGCGAACCTTCACTTGACCCCTTCTTCACGGTGGCTTTCTTTAGGTTTTTAGACATCCTCCTCCTTCCTTAAGCCTTCTGCACTCAATTGTCAAAACATTGCCACTGGGACCGGGCATTAAACTCTAAAAAATCAAGCCTCGAGCAGGAGCCACCCAACAATACTCCCTCCTACATGCCGCCACCGGAAGTCTTGTACGTGAACATCTACTGATGCACGTTAATCTTCTTGTACAATCTCGATTCTGTCTGTCCTCTCCTGAATGTTCTAACTTGCATTGTAAGCACAGTCCTGTAGAAACCACAATCGCTTTTAGTAGTCAAGGAGGAGTCCGGAAAGGAGAGTGGTTTATTACCAAAAGTAAACCTTTTACAAGTAACAGTCCCGGTCCCAGATGGGACTGTTACTTGTAAAACTTTACTCTGCAGTTTTGGTCCTACCTGGGCCAGTTTTTAAGGCAAGGAGCTAACTAGCCCACTGATGGGCCTCCGCCCCTGAGCGGGGGAGCTCGTACTCCATGAGGCTCACGGGAAGATTAATTAATTCCTCCTGCCTGAAGTACGTAAGTCCGTCCGAAGAAGGTAGAGCAGGAAGACGTCTGCTGCTCTTTGCCCGTGGCTGCACTTCTGGTGGCTGCGGGGAGGAATGGGGTGGGGGGATGGTGTACGGTGTGTATTACACACAGGTAGGAAAGGAAGAATTGGCCACCATATTCGCGATGAAGAAATTTTGTGTGTGTATGGACGTTGATTCACCATTGTGACAGACACAAGCCATTGCTGGGGCTTTTTAAAGAGGACAAGGTGATCCCACCAAAAGTGATCGGCCCTGTTGCTAGCAGCATACGAGTAAACAGCACGGTAGCACAAGTGTATAGCACTGTGGCTTCACAGCTCCAGAGTCCCAGGTTCGATACCCTGCTGGGTCACTGTCTGTGCGGAGTCTGCACATTCTCCCCGTGTCTGCGTGGGTTTCCTCCGGGTGCTCCGGTTTCCTCCCACAGTCCAATGGCTTGTGTCTGTCACAATGGTGAATCAACGTCCATACACACACAAAATTTCTTCATCGCGAATATGGTGGCCAACTCTTCCTTTCCTACCTGTGTGTAATTGTGCCCCGCAGCAGTCAAAGTCCTTGACGCAAATGCTATCGGCCTTTCTCTTCCATCAGCCATGCAATGGGAAAATACAGGACTGATTCTGTAAGGCGGTGCGTCCATCTCTCCAGAAGAGGCTTGGAGGGGCTGTACTGTGTTGACGTTAGCTGTCACTTCACCCTGACAAAAGTGCTCTCCACACCCATTCATGGTGCTCCTTCAGCAATGTGCACAGTGGGGCAAGGACGGTTGCAAGACCAGGGATAAATTTCCCGTAGCAGTTTACGAGACTCAAGAACGACTGTAGCTTTGTTGCATTTTCTGAAGTGGGGACTTGCCTAATCACCTATATCTTCTCCTCTACTGGGTGTAGTCCATCCCAAATCAAGTATGTAACTTCCTTGGCGGAGAAAACACACTTTCCCCTCTTGAGGCATCTTGGAAAACCAGCAGAGGATTTCCTACAGGTTGCTCAGGTGCTCCCCTCCCATTGATCTGGTGGCCAGGACATCGTCCAAGTTGACCATCACATGTGGTAGATCTCTTAGGATGTTCTCCAAACGCGTTGAAAAATTGCACAAGCTGCCGACAGCAGTCACATGAATTCATAGAAGCCCTGTGGGTATTAATGGTTACGCAACTCCTGGAATCGGCATCCAGCTCCAACTGGAGATAGGTGTTGTTCCTGTCAAGCTGGTAAAAGGATTGACCCCAGCTAACTTTGCCTATAGGTCTTCTATTCAAGACATTGAGGACCTGTCCAGACGAGAGGCCTTGTTGAGGATCAACTTATAATCACCGCACAGACGTATGGTTTTGTCAGATTTTAGTACCGTGACTAGCTGCCCAATCAGCAAACCATACCAACCGGATGAACCGAGGCCTTTCAGTTGGCTGAGTTCGTTCTCGACTCATAGCAGTTCCGTAAGTTCTTAGGCTTGGCCTCAGGATAGACATGTATTTTGGCCACCGTGCCCCTAATTTTGCCCATTCCTTCCTGGAAGGCATATGGATACTTCCCCAAAACCTTGCTCCCCATTGCCAATCCAGAAGATCTGTTGCCAGTCCAACCGGAGGTGCTGTAACAGGTCACGGCCTAGCAGATTCAGTCCGGGGGCCTAAAGGACTGCAGCCATAAATAACCGGGGTCATCATCGTGCCTGCTATGGCTAGGGGTTACCCTGTACAGGTCGCTAGCCTTGCATCAGTGTCCTGCTAACCCAACTGTTGAACTCCAGTGTTGGAAGAGGCCCGCAGAGCGTAACACTGGCATGGGTAGGGCCAGCCGGGGCTGGTTGCGGGCATGCGAGAGGAGGGTGGAGTGGGAACATATAGGGGCTGCAGTGCAGGCTGGGACCACCGTGTAGCCCGGTGGACCTGGTAGGGCAAAGGGGTACGCACCACGTCTCTACATCCTACGGAAGATAAAGAAATTTGGCATGTCTGCATCGACTCTCACAAACTTCTACAGATGTGTGATAGCGAGCATCCAATCTGGCTGCATCACAGCCTGGTATGGCAACTGCTCGGCCCAAGATCGCAAGAAACTGCAGACTGTGGTGAACTCAGCCCAACGCATCACACAAACTTGCCAACCCCCACATTGATTCTGTATACACCTCTCGCTGCCTCAGGAAGGCAGACAGCATTATCAGAGACCCATCCCACCCAGGCATTGCCTTCTTCCAGACCCTTCCTCAGGTAGAAGGTACAGAAGTCTGAAGATCCGCACATCTAGACACAGGAACAGCTTCCTGATGTGTTAAGTAAGTTGGTTCCAGTTCCAGACTTTCCAGTTGGCGCCGAGGTTGCCGGAGATCCGGAATTGCGAAGGAGGCTGGATCCTTTCCATGCCGCTGGATGGCTGCTTGCTGGTCATTGCAGATGCACTCGAGGTAGGTTTGTTAGGATTAATAGCACTCTGGTACCATGATGTGTTCAGTGAGTTTGTTCAACGTTGACTGCAACTGGATGCAGTGAAACTAGAAACAGGCGTCTGACACAGAAGATGGTCCAACACTGTTTTATTGAACTTCCTGATTGCTGTACATAGTCTGCTGTGAGTTGACACTCTATCAATCTAACTGATAACCTCCTACTGGCTTAACCAGACTAACTCTCTACCTCATGGTGATAGTGCTCACTGGCTTGTGCACTCTTACTATCTCAGTAGCTGTGTCCTGTAGAGAAAGGGAGAGTCTTAATGCCCTGTGTACTTTATAGTGGTGGTGTCCTGTCTGGTGATTGGTTGTTATGTGTCGTAAGTGTTCATTGGTTATCCTGTGTGTCAATCACTGTCTGTCTGCATCTCATCATATACATGAGTGGATATTATGACACTTCCTCCCCACAGCTACAAGACTCCTCAACGACTCCCCATCGGACTGATCTGTTCCCTGTAACAACACTATTCACGACGCTCTACACTGCTCTTGCTCATGTATTTGCTTTTTTTGGCCCCTTGTTCCACACTGCAACCAATCACTGTTTATCGATGTACCATTTGTCAATGTTCTCTGTTGACTATTCTCTTTGTCTACTATGTACGTACTGTGTACGTTCCCTCGGCCGCAGGAAAATACTTTTCACTGTCCTTCGGTACATGTGACAATAAATCAAATCAATCAATCAACCATGCTAACATGTCTGCCTTTCACCCCCTGCAGACAATGGACTTCGGAATTCAACCAGCAATGGTTGCCATCATTCAAGCCGCCGGAGCCCTGTGGGATGCACTGAGGCTGTATGAGCTGGAGCTGCTCAGGGAGGACCCTGCAAACCAGGAGCTTGCCCCGGAGGAACAGGAGCTAGCCGGTAAGAATGGAGAGCCGGCCACAGGCCGAGGAGGAGGTGGGAAGGAGGTGCTGCATCAGGCCTCGTGTGTACCGACAGCGCCTGTCATTCGAGGACATGTCAGACCGGGTATGCAGTTGAAGACTCCGGCTGAGCAGGGGGCCTGTACGACATCTGGAACTGCAGGGGTATGGGGGAGGGCACCCGCTCCCAGCGGCTGTCAAGGTGACGGTCGCCCTGAACTCCTGTGGGGTCCTTCGAAGCGCCGAGTGGGGATCTGTCTTGGATCTCACAGACCTCGGTGCACAGGTACAACCGTGCTGTCACGGAGGCTCTATATGCCTGGTCAGCACAATATAAACTACAATGTGGACCAAGCCCTCCAGGATGCCCGGGCAGTGGGGTTTGCGGCCATCGCTGGGATTCCCCAGGGGGTGATTGACGGGATGCATTTCCCCTTGTGAGCACCGGATCATGATGGGCGGTCTTCACAAACTGAGAGAGGTTCCACTCGTTGAACGTGCAGCTGGTGTGTGACCATGAGCTGCACATCATGCACGTCTGCGCCCAATACTCGGGCAGTGTGCATTCATCCTGGCACACTCGACGGTTCCTGACACCATCGAGGCAGACCTCCAGGGGAGAGGTTATCCACTGTGGCCTGTCGGTGGCCACAGACCTATGTGGAAACCGGTTCCAACGACGCCCACGCAGCGACCAGGGCCGTGATCGAGTGGTGCAATTGCGTCCTGAAGATGCGGTTCAGCTGCCTGGACTGCTCTGGAGGGCCATTCAGTATAGCGCGAGGAGAGTCTGCTGCATCGTGGTGACCCGCTACTTCCTCCACAACATCGCGAAGCAGAAGGGCGACATGCTGGAGGCAGAGGATGGACACCAGGCATCATCCGACGAGGAGGATGCAGGAGAGGGCCAGGATGGGCAGGACATGGGGCCCAGGCAGGCATGGGAGACCACACAAGGTGTGTGCCAAGGATGGCGCGCATGGGATACTCTAATCACCTCCAGGTTCACCGACTAGGTGACCTGGCCGACGGCACAAACATTCCATCCCACTACCACACCCCTGCCGACTTCTCCCTAGCCAACTACCCCCTCCCATGACAACCGTCCCTGCAGTCCCCCCCCCCCGCAACCCCCGCTGCGATTCCTACCTGCCTCACTACAGGGGTGCGTGCCCTGGGTTTGCAGTAACAGTGGGTCTGGTCCATGAGATGGAAGATGATGACAACACACTCTGCAATGAGGTCTGTTGCTGCACATAGTTCGATAACGTCTTTCTCCTGCTCACGGTAGCACTTTCCACCGTCCGCCTGGGTGATCCCAGCATGCGAGCTGGCCATTCCATCACACTGTCCCATTGAACCCTTTGGGTGGCAGGGGTGGTGTTGGGCGGGGGGGGGTAGAGAGGGAGGGGGAGGATGAGGGGCTGGGTACAGGTGCTTGGTGTCTGACCTACGGGCCTTGGCCTGTGCCTACCTACAGCCCCGCCCATCTCCCCCACCCTCCATCAGCACGCCCTCTGCAGCCAGCCCATCCCTCCCTTCTGGAAGAGCACTGAGGCAGCTTGGAACCTTTGTGCCCAGGTGTTTATTTTGAACATATGAGGTGAACATCTCTATGATGGTTTGTGCCCTAGTTCCTAACGCTATCCTGTGTGCTGCACCCATGCCAATTTAACTGGTGTGTGCCTTACGGGCCCTAACACTATGTTTAGGTGGATCCCCAGGCAGTACATCAGGCGAGAACGTGGCCTGCAGCGAATCACGCCCTGTGGCATGGGTCCCCTTTGGCGGCCGTCCTCTTGGGCGACTGGCTTGGACGGGCCCGGCAGTCTCCCGAGTGTCCCAGGTGACGTAGTGCCACCCTGTTCTACCCGCTGCCCATCAGATACGTCAGGGACAGGACGGAGTGGGGGGGGGGGCGGAGACCGAGGAGCTGTGGTGTTCCAGCACCTCCCATGCAGGAGTCACCAGCGAGGGCGCAGCACCTCCTCCCCCCTCGTGGTGCCTGATGGCCCCTGCGCCTCGGTCTCCCCCCCCCCCCCCCCCCCCACCCACCCCTGTCCTGTCCCTGACGTATCTGATGGGCAGCGGGCAGAACAGGGTGGCACTACGTCACCTGGGACACTCGGGAGACTGCCGGGCCCGTCCAAGCCGGTCGCCCCAGAGGACGGCCGCCAAAGGGGACCCTGGGCTACTCTTTGGGATGGGCATGCGACCAGAGCAATCTCCTGGGCGTTCCCTTGCCACGTGGTGCAGTCTGTCCTGGAGCCACACCTGCGTCTCAACCAGGGTCTCAATGCTCACGGCTATGGAATACAGGAACTGGGACACCTCCCCCTGTGACTGGCTCACCAGAGCAAATTCCTGGGGCTGTTTCCGCCACGTGTCGCTGTCAGTCCTGGAGGCCCACTCCCGCCTCGACCAGGGTCTCAATGCTCGCAGCCATGGAGCACAGGGACAGGAACAACACTCTCTGGGACTGGTTCAGGTTAGCCAGGACCCGGGCAATGCAGTCGATGCCTTCAGCCATAACCCGTTGTGACTGAGCCAAACTCTGGAGCGTCGCTGCAATGCCCAGGTGGCCCTGTGCATAGCTGCCTGTGACAGGCCTGCCCTGTCCTGTGCCTCTGCCACCAACTGCACAGAGTTCCCCAGGCCTTGGACATGACCGATGGCCGATGCCTTCACCCGCAAGGCCTCACCGCGGACGGCACCCATATGGTGTTGGCCTGGGTGGCATGCATAGTCAGCACCACCTCCTGCCCCTGCAGGCGGTTGGACTCCTCCAGCTGCACTTGCAGGCGTTGGATGGTTACTGACAGCTCCTCATGTTGTCCCGGGCTCTGTGTCTGCAATTCTGTTATTGATGGGATCGGACTTTCCGCAAGACTGAGACTCATCAGGATGGCACTAGTCCCTCGGGTTGGGCCACCCTCCGACCTCGGGGGTTCCTACCTCCACCTGATGTATCGCAGCACGTGTGTGGTGCCACAGGAGCCTTTCGCTAAAGTGCCCAACCGAGGTGAGTGTCTCTGGGATGGTGGGGGATGTTAGAGACAGCTGTGACAGAGATTCAGTGTAGTCCCTGGTCTGGTGCTCCAAGGTGTATCAAGCTGGTATTTGATGGCTCTCTTCGTTGTCCACAGCCGTCTCTTTGCTGGAATCTGCTTGGGGTTGGAGTTGGGGGACACCAGAAGGGCGGCCTTATCGCCAGGTGATCCTGTAAGCCACAAGACATGATGCATGATTGGATCGTGGGTTTGGGTTTGGGTGGTGGGTGATGTGGGGCAGGTGCGGTGGTGTGATGATGGTGTGGGGGTGATGTGGGGGAGGTGGGGTGGGGGTCATGCCACACGTGCCATAGGGACACCACAACTCAGTGGCGACTCACTTGGTTGCCCGATGCCAGCCTCGGCCTCGGTGGCTTCCTTCTCTCTGGGCCCACCGACCAGGTTCTGTGCCCACCGCTCCGTGACGGTGAGGGGCCACAGATCTGGCAGTCCCCCTCAGGACTTGTCTCTCTCTGTTATGTGGCGCCTTCTCTTGTGGGAGGGGACAGAAAGTGCCCAGTGTTAGGTAGTCTGTCACGTGCAGCACACGGGGTTGGCAGCTGGTGGCCTTTGTGGCCAGGGAACCTGGCCACGGGAGGACGGCAGAGGTGCCTGCATGTGCTGCAGGGCGGGGTGCACGCACACTGCCAGTGGGTGGGGTTCCATCATCGTCCGGGTGGGGGCAGGGATTCCTTGGCTATCCTGAGGAGGTTGTGCAACTTCTTCCGGCACTGCTGTCCGGTCCTAGCAGTGGGGCCAATGGCGCTCACGACTTTAGCGCCTGTGCATCAGGCCCAGTGTATGACGACAGGTGGCAGTATTCTTCCCACCCTGGGTGCCCCACCTCTCCTCCATGGTTTCCAGCAGGATGGCAAGCTCTGCATCCTCGATCACGGGTGCCAGTCTTCGTGTTGCCATCTTGTTGACTGGAATGAGTGTGTGTGTGGGGAGTGGAGTGCTGACATGCGGCTGCAGTTTGTCATCCTTTCGAATGGCAATCCCAACCCCATCGAATGGGACACAGCTTTTCATTGGAATAACTCGAGTTCCACGTGGCGCGGATGCTCGCGCATTAACGGATCAAGAATTGCTCTTGTATCCGCGCGAGTTTAGTTGTGGTAAAAGTCCACCAATTCAGTTGCGGCATCAATACTTAGGGCTGGATGCTCTGATCGCTGACACCAAAATCGCATTCGGCGATTGGCCAGAGAATGCGTTTTTACACTGGAATCGGGGGTGGCGCCGTTTTTCCGAAGCTCCGCCCCCTCAAAAACGGCTTACTCGAGGAGTGCTCCCCACGCCGTCGGGACGGCTACAGGACGTCATTTGAGGCCCTCCTCCGATGCTCTGCCCCTGATGGGCTGAGTTCCCGACGGGGTGGGGCGCGTGTCCTCTCACTTTTCGGGGACTTGGCATGGCGGCTGCGGACTGTGTCCAGCGCCACCACAGTCGGTGGGGGGTGTGGGGGGGGGTGGAGCCGTTCCGCTGGCAGGGGGGCTTCAGCAGGGTCTGAGGGGACTGGGGTGGTGGTCCGGTTGTGGCAAGGGAGGTTAAAGGGGGACAGTTTTTGACAGGCCAGGTCCGCCCCTGGCCGGCGGCATGTTGTACGGCACGGCCACTGCAGGCCGCCGCCATGCGCATGCGCGGCCACGGACCTGGCCATTCTGTGGCCGTATCCCGGATTTCACGCAGTCCAGCTGCTAGCCCCCCCACCGGGCGGAGGATTGTTGCGGGGACGGCGCTGACTTTTTGGTCGTAAGACCAGAAGGATCCTGCAGACATAGCCGCAGAATCGGAGAATCCAGCCCTTAGTCTTTGAAACAGAGAATCACGCTGGTTTAGCTCACTGGGCTAAATCGCTGGCTTTTAAAGCAGACCAAGGCAGGCCAACAGCACAGTTCAATTCCCGTACCAGCCTCCCCGAACAGGTGCCGGAATGTGGCGACTAGGGGCTTTTCACAGTAGCTTCATTTGAAGCCTACTTGTGACAATAAGCGATTTTCATTTCATTTTTTCATTTAATTTAGTTCTTGATGCAAAAACCCTCCCTTCCCCTGCTGGGCCAACTCTAACTTGGTCTTAAATTTTGCTACATCTTTGTTGCAATCTCTCCCAGCTCCATCTAATCACTGATCCAGCTATCCTACCCCTCTTATACAGTGTAATAACCAACACATTTTCCCTCTCTTTTCATTCTGAAGAAGAGTAAAACAGACTCAAAACATTGACTCTGTTTTCACTCGTGACTTCAGTTATGATAAAAGACTCCAGAAATATGGGGGAAGGTGTCATAATGTACACCAGTATATTATGGTGCAGACACACACACACTAATGGACATGCAGTGGGACCAAGCAGCATACGCAACACCGCAGCCAATCACCAGTGAGAGCACAGGCACTATAAAGACAGGGGACAGGAGAGTTCCTGCTCATTCTAGTAGCAGCCAGCTCGGAGCACAGAGCTCACAGCCTGCAACACAGACATTCACCATGTGCTGAGTGCATCACCTGGTTAGGACTAGGCAAGGGTCAACAGTTAAAGCTGGTATTGCATTTACCCACAGTTCAAGTATGTGAATATAGTTAACCTTATAATAAAAGAGAGTTGCACCACTTCCAGTGTTGGTGACCTGTTTGTGATCCAGGACACCCAACACATCAGAAGGTTTCCATGTATCTGCCACAGGTGCCCTCTTGGAGTTGGTGGCTGGAGGTGGATTGTGGGGTGGGGAGGGGGTGGGGGGCTTGGTTAGCATTTATTTAAGTCCGTTGACTTGTGGTGCAAATTTTCAGTCCTGTGGTGGGCGTGGTCTGGGAAATCTCGGCCTTAGGAGCTGCAAATCCTGGAATAATTTAGGAAATACAGCTAAATATTGTAATGGTGGTCTGAGATAAGATGGGCTGAATGGCCTTACTCCTTTTATACTTTTACATTTTTCTTACTGCTCTTTACCACCCCTCCATGTTAATTGACATTTTCCATACGACCAATCCCAAGATAGTCTGGAAATGTTAGTGCCTGACAAAGTTTTGTAATTTAAGAAAAACATGCATGCATGCATCACCCAATTTATGTCTTCTTTTATCCTGTTATTCTTTTCCCCTGTTCATTGAATTATGCTGTGTGATCTCGCTGGCTGACTAAGCGCGTGATTCAATTCATAAATAGCTTATAAAAAAATAAGATGTTGGCGTAACGGTTTGCAAAGTTTACACAAGAGAGATCAACTGAGTTGACCTTCATCACAAATGTCAAAGAATAATTAGAAAAAGACTAAATTTACATTTAAATGCTGCTGAAATGTCTCTTTATGCTAAGAATGGCAAAGATTTTTCTTTGGGAAGAGCTTTATGTTCTTACTTCACATCGATGTGGCTGACAATTGTGAGGAGTCATGCTTGTTTTGACTTGATGGCAGGGGATTGTGGGTAAAACTGCAGCGACCTGTTTTCCTTTACGCTTGAGAATGACAGAGGAATATTGATAAGCTTTGCTGACATGTTTCTGGATTTTTTTTCTGAGAGTTTCCCTTTGAAGTAGCTCTTAAGCGGACGTATGAAATAACAGATGGGAAATCTGAAATAATGGATGGGAAATGGCTGAATAGCCAAGGACCCATTGAAAAACAACCTGAAGGGTACAGAGTGTTGAGGGAGAACTCAAACAAGGAGGAGGTCAGAAAAACCCAGCCAATGACCAAGGTCCCGAATGAACAGGTTTTTAGCCAGAGAACTACTGGTAGCCTGTTTGGAATTGTGATGTCTAGAAAACAATAATTTACACCGTCTTGGAGAACAACAGTCACGTTTTTAAAAAAATATGTTGCTGTGCAGATAGAGATGATTTTGCCAGAAGCGACCAGAGGTGGTGCACATGGCATTCCAGAAATGTGTTTTATTTCACCAGCAAATGTCCTTTGATGTTTTAATTAAATATATATTGGTGAAAGGCAAATAAGGAAAATATATGAGAGAATGAAAGGTTTGAAATATGGGTAATTACATAGAACATAGAACATAGAACGATACAGCGCAGTACAGGCCCTTCGGCCCACGATGTTGCACCGAAACAAAAGCCATCTAACCTACACTATGCCATTATCATCCATATGCTTATCCAATAAACTTTTAAATGCACTCAATGTTGGTGAGTTCACTACTGTTGCAGGTAGGGCATTCCACGGCCTCACTACTCTTTGCGTAAAGAACCTACCTCTGACCTCTGTCCTATATCTATTACCCCTCAGTTTAAAGCTATGTCCCCTCGTGCCAGCCATTTTCATCCGCGGGAGGAGGCTCTCACTGTCCACCCTATCTAACCCCCTGATCATTTTGTATGCCTCTATTAAGTCTCCTCTTAACCTTCTTCTCTCCAACGAAAACAACCTCAAGTCCATCAGCCTTTCCTCATAAGATTTTCCCTCCATACCAGGCAACATTCTGGTAAATCTCCTCTGCACCCGCTCCAAAGCCTCCACGTCCTTCCTATAATGCGGTGACCAGAACTGTACGCAATACTCCAAATGCGGCCGTACCAGAGTTTTGTACAGCTGCAACATGACCTCATGACTCCGGAACTCAATCCCTCTACCAATAAAGGCCAACACTCCATAGGCCTTCTTCACAACCCTATCAGCTTGGGTGGCAACTTTCAGGGATCTATGTACATGGACACCTAGATCCCTCTGCTCATCCACACTGCCAAGAATCTTACCATTAGCCAAATATTCCGCATTCCTGTTATTCCTTCCAAAGTGAATCACCTCACACTTCTCTACATTAAACTCCATTTGCCACCTCTCAGCCCAGCTCTGCAGCTTATCTATGTCCCTCTGTAACCTGCTACATCCTTCCGCACTGTCGACAACACCACCGACTTTAGTGTCGTCTGCAAATTTACTCACCCATCCTTCTGCTCCCTCCTCTAGGTCATTGATAAAAATGACAAACAGCAACGGCCCCAGAACAGATCCTTGTGGTACGCCACTTGTAACTGAACTCCATTCTGAACATTTCCCATCAACCACCACCCTCTGTCTTCTTTCAGCTAGCCAATTTCTGATCCGCATCTCTAAATCACCCTCAATCCCCAGCCTCCGTATTTTCTGCAATAGCCTACCGTGGGGAACCTTATCAAACGCTTTACTGAAATCCATATACACCACATCAACTGCTCTACCCTCGTCTACCTGTTCAGTCACCTTCTCAAAGAACTCGATAAGGTTTGTGAGGCATGACCTACCCTTCACAAAGCCATGCTGACTATCCCTGATCATATTATTCCTATCTAGATGATTATAAATCTTGTCTCTTATAATCCCCTCCAAGACTTTACCCACAACAGACGTGAGGCTCACCGGTCTATAGTTGCCGGGGTTGTCTCTACTCCCCTTTTTGAACAAAGGGACCACATTTGCTATCCTCCAGTCCTCTGGCACTATTCCTGTAGCCAATGATGACATAAAAATCAAAGCCAAAGGCCCAGCAATCTCTTCCCTGGCCTCCCAGAGAATCCTAGGATAAATCCCATCAGGCCCCGGGGACCTATCTATTTTCAGCCTGTCCAGAATTGCCAACACCTCTTCCCTACGTACCTCAATGCCATCTATTCTAATAGCCTGGGTCTCAGCATTCTCCTCCACAACATTATCTTTATCCTGAGTGAATACTGATGAAAAATATTCATTTAGTATCTCGCCTATCTCTTCAGACTCCACACACAACTTCCCATCCCTGTCCTTGACTGGCCCTACTCTTACCCTAGTCATTCGCTTATTCCTGACATACCTATAGAAAGCTTTTGGGGTTTCCTTGATCCTACCTGCCAAATACTTCTCATGTCCCCCCTTGCTCGTCTTAGCTCTCTCTTTAGATCCTTCCTCGCTACCTTGTAACTATCCATCGCCCCAACTGAAACTTCACACCTCATCTTCACATAGGCCTCCTTCTTCCTCTTAACAAGAGATTCCACTTCTTTGGTAAACCACGGTTCCCTCGCTCTACGCCTTCCTCCCTGTAATTATTGAAGGTACGCTTCTGGAAGAAAGGTAATTATGAAATCATTCTCATGGCGATATTTTTTCAATTTGTTAATGACCTGACAAGCTCACTGCTGACAAGAAAATATCAATTGTTCACATTGAATCAGAACAATCATGCTTCTCATTAAATTTTATTTAATTGTCCTTGTGGGGCAAGTTCGTGAAGGCAGTGGTTCTTTGAGCTTCTACCTCCTCTGTCCTTACAATGGCTAGGTGACTTTCTCCCTCTCCTGCATTTTACAAGATCAGTGAGTGCTCAGTCCCTTTTCTTCCCTCAATGATAACAGTGGGCGCGATCTCCTGGAAACATTTCCAAGTGCTGTAGTGAGCAGGAATTGCCGGGGATTTCCCGACGCTTGGCCCAGCGAGGCCGGCAACGCTATTCAACATTATTGGTCCATTTAACGATGCCTCACAGACTTCCCGCCCCGAATGCCGGCTCACCAGCTGATTCACCGGGACCGTGCTCACCAGCCCCCTGCTAACAACGCTGAGCAGCACTTAGGCTGCACTTGCTCAGCCAACCCCAGCCAGCTCGCAACAATGGCGCCAAGGAGACCAGCCCCAAGATTCGGGATGCTGACCTGGGGAGTTCCTGGACGCAGTGGAGGCCAGGAGGGATGTCCTGTTCTCTCAAGGATCCCGGAGGGTGAGCCACAAGGCAGCCAGTGCTGCCTGGAATGAGGTGGCGGTAGCAGTCAGCTCGGTGAGTGTGACCAGGACTGGCCTCCAATGCGGAAGAAGGTGAACGACCTACATTGAGCAGCACAAGTGAGTAGGCACCAACTCCCATCCCCCTCCACAAGGGAGCATCCACCCCCCAACTCTCCAAGTGACCCCTGTGGTAAACCACTGTTAGGGTATTATATGTATTGTGGTAAACTGTTACTGTACTACATGTATTGTGGTAAACCACTGCCTGATGGCTCTGCCTCCCCTCGGGCTCGGTATAAAGGTGGCTGACCTCCGGCCCTGCCCCAGTTCGGGATCAGTGGCCAGGAGGTTTTCTGTTCAGCTTATTAAAGCCACAGTTTTGTTCACAATTAACTCGTCTTGTGTTAATTGATGGCACATCAATTTAATAAGCTACATTTTTAAGATGAATTCATCACTCAAGCCTGATCGCCTGGAGCTGGACCCACAAGCAGCCGACGCCACTGCGACATTCGAGCACTGGCTAAGCTGCTTTGAAGCTGACTTCGGATCCTCCACCGACGATGCCACCGACCTCCAAAAGCTTCAAATACACAACGCACGGGTGAGCCTGCAAGTTTTCCTTCTTATCAGAGACGCCCCCTCGTATTCGGAGGCGATAATGCTGCTGAAGGGACAGTACGTAAAGGCAGTAAACGAGGTGTACGCCAGGCACCTCCTTGCCACGAGGCGACAACGCCCTGGAGAATCACAAGCTGAATTCCTGCATGCCTTGCGGGTACTTGGCTGGAACTGTGCTTGCCAGGGGGTATCGGCTGTCCAACACATGTAGCTGCTGATCAGGGATGCCTATGTCGCGGGCATTAAATCCAATTACATCCGCCAGAGCTTGCTAGAAGGGGGTTCACTCGGCCTCACAGAGACAGTGCAGCTCTCAAACTCGCTGGAAGTGGCTTTCCAGAACATGGAGGCCTACACCTCCGACCACGCAGCACCCTCGTGGACGTCGTGGGCGCCGTCATCACCCGACCAGCGTACGGTGCAAGCCAGTGTTGCGCAGCAGCCCGCCAACACCGGAAGCCCGAAATGCTACTTTTGCGGCCAGGGTAAGCACCCCAGACAACGCTGCCCTGCACAGAACGCGATTTGCAACGGGTGTGGGAGGAAGGGCCACTTCGGCAAAGTCTGCCAGGTCCGACCTGTCCCTAAAGTTCCTAGGCCCAGCAGCGCTGCCTGTTGTCTGTCGGAACTGCCCCCATCTGCCGCGCCACCCGCCATGTGCGACCCATGGGACTGCCATCTTTGACCCCACCTTCGATGTCACCCGCCACGTGCGACCCATGGGGGCCGCCATTTTGGAACCACTCCGCCACCTCCCGGGACCCCTGCTCGCCCGGTCGTATGCTGGCCACCGCTACCTCCGACCGACCGACCCACCACCTTCCGAAACTCACCTCCATCACACTCGACCAGTCTCGACTTCATCATCTCACGAAATCCACGATGACCGTCCGGATCAACGGGCACGAGACGACCTGCCTCTTCCACTCCGGGAGCACAGACAGCTTTATCCACCCAGATATGGTAAGGCGCTGCTCCCTCTCAATTTTACCCGCGACCCAGAAAATCTCCCTGGCTTCCGGATCACATTCCGTAGAAATCCAGGGATACTATATCGCGACCCATTCGGTACAAGGCAGTACACTAACTTTAAGCTCTATGTCCTCCCCCATCTCTGCGCTGCCCTCTTACTGGGGCTCGACTTTCAGTGCCACCTCCAAAGCCTTACCTTAAAGTTCGGTGGACCCCTGCCCCCTCTCACCGTCTGTAGCCTCGCGACCCTTAAGGTCGCCCCACCCTTGCTCTTCGCTAACCTCACCCCGGACTGTAAGCCCGTCACCACTAGGAGCAGACGATACAGTGCCCGGGACAAGCCCTTTATCAGGTCGGAGGTCCTGCGACTCCTACAAGAGGGGATCATTGAGGTTAGTACCAGCCCCTGGAGAGACCAAGTGGTGGTCGTCAAGACTGGGGAGAAGCACCGGATGGTCATCGACTACAGTCAGACCATCAACCGGTACACGCAGCTCGATGCATACCCCCTCCCCCGCATATCTGACATGGTCAATCAGATTGCGCAGTATTGAGGCTTCTCCACAGTTGACTTGAAGTCCGCGTACCACCAGCTCCCTATCCGCCCGGAGGACCGCCAATACACTGCCTTCGAGGCAGATGGCCGCCTTTACCACTTCCTCAGGGTTCCATTCGGCGTCACCAATGGGGTTTCGGTCTTCCAGCGAGAAATGGACCGAATGGTTGACCAGTTCGGGCTGCGGGCCACGTTCCCGTACCTAGATAATGTCACCATCTGCGGCCATGACCAGCAGGACCATGGTGCAAACCTCCGGCATTTCCTCCACACTGCTAAGCTCCTTAATGTCACATACAATAAGGAGAAATGTGTTTTCCGCACAACCCATCTAGCCATCCTTGGCTACGTTGTGGAAAACGGAGTCCAAGGGCCCGACCCCGACCGCATGCACCCCCTCCTGGAACTTCCCCTCCCCCACTGCCCCAAGGCCCTGAAGAGATGCCTGGGGTTCTTCTCTTATTATGCCCAGTGGGTCCCCAATTATGCAGACAAGGCCCATCCACTCATTAAATCCACCATTTTTCCCCTGACGGCTGAAGCCCGCCTGGCCTTCAACCGCATCAAGGCAGACATTGCCAAAGCCGCGATGCACGTTGTGGACGAGTCCATTCCGTTCCAGGCGGAGAGCGATGCGTCGGACTTTGCCCTGGCCGCTACTCTCAACCAGGTGGGCAGGCCCGTGACTTTCTTCTCCCGTACCCTCCATGCCGTCGAAAGGGAAGCCACTGTAGAAGCTGTGCGACATTGGAGGCATTACCTGGCCGGCAGGCGATTCACTCCCCTCACTGACCAACGGTCGGTTGCCTTCATGATTAATAATACACAGTGGGGCAAAATCAAGAACGACAAGATTCTGAGGTGGAGGATCGAACTCTCCACCTACAACTATGATATCGTGTACCGACCTGGGAAGCTCAATGAACCCCCAGATGCCCTATCCCGTGGTACATGTGCCAGCGCACAAGTAGACCGACTTCTGGCCCTCCACAATGACCTCTGTCATCCGGGGGTCACCCGTTTTCTTCATTTTATCAAGGCTCGCAACCTGCCTTACTCAATCGAGGAGGTCAGGACCATGACCAGGGACTGCCAGGTCTGCGCGGAGTGCAAAACGCACTTCTATCGGCCAGACAGAGCACACCTGGTAAAGGCCTCCCGCCCCTTTGAGCGCCTCAGCATCGACTTCAAAGGACTCCTCCCCTCCACTGACCGTAACGTGTACTTCCTCAACGTTGTGGACGAGTGCTCACGATTCCCCTTTGCCATCCCGTGCCCTGACATGACCTCTGCCACTGTCATCAAGGGCCTGCACAGTCTCTTCACCTCGTTCGGTTTCCCCACCAACATCCATAGCGATCGGGGTTCCTCCTTCATGAGTGACGAGTTGCGTCAGTTCCTGCTTAGCAAGGGCATCTCCTCAAGCAGGACGACCAGCTACAACCCCCGGGGAAAGACAGGTGGAGAGGGAGAACGCGACGGTCTGGAGTGCCATTCTTCTGACCCTATGGTCTAGAAGCCTCCCAGTTTCCCGCTGGCAGGAGGTCCTTCCCGATGCGCTCCACTCCATCCGGTCGCTCCTGTGCACTGCCACCAATGAGACCCCTCACGAACATATGTTTGCCTTCCCCAGGAAGTCCACCTCAGGGGTCTCGCTCCCATTCTGGCTGACAGTCCCAGGGCCAGTCCTCCTCCGGAAGCATGTGAGGTGTCATAAATCGGATCCCTTCGTCGAGAAGGTCCTGCTCCTCCATGCCAACCCACAATATGCCTACGTGGCACATCATGATGGGCGGCAGGACACAGTCTCCCTCCGGGATTTGGCACCTGCAGGTTCCCCAGCGACCATCACCACCACCCCCGACCCTACACCATCTCCCTCCACCACTACCCGGCTACTTCAAGATTTGGCACCCGCAAGCCCACGGGCGACCATCACCACCACCCCCGCCCCCACACCGCCCCCCCTCCACCGACTCAACTACTGGGCGAAGAAGAAGACAGCACGCTCCTGGACGTGCAGGTCTCGACACCAGTGCACACATCACAGCCAGGACTGAGGCAATCACAGCGGAAGGTCAAAGCCCCCGACAGACTCGACCTTTAAGTTCACTTCACCCCTGCTGGACTCTTTTTTTTTAACAGGGGTGAATGTGGTAAACCACTGTTAGTGTATCATACGTATTGTGGTAAACTGTTACTGTACTACATGTATTGTGGTAAACCACTGCCTGATGGTCCAGGGTCCCAGGTTCGATTCCCTGCTGGGCCACTGTCTGTGCGGAGTCTGCACGTTCTCCCTGTGTGTGCGTGGGTTTCCTCCCGGTGCACCGGTTTCCTCCCACAGTCCAAAGACGTGCAGGTTCGGTGGATTGGCCATGATAAATTGCCCTTAGTGACCAAAAAGGTTAGGAGGGGTTATTGGGTTACGGGGATAGTGAGGGCTTAAGTGGGTTGGTGCAGACTCGATGGGCCCAATGGCCTCCGTCTGCACTCTATGTTCGATGTTAATACAAGCCCTGACCTTTTTTGCCCTTTTGGTTAGGCCTTTGTGACTAATCTCATAACCCAACCCCACCCATGCCACTAACTGAGATACAATAATTCAGCTAAAGATAGAGACCACAGTTAGGATTTGCTTGGTGTGTAAGTTTTATCACCACACTGACATTATCAACAGAGCCATTGAGGCAGCTTGATCCTTGACCCTGTTTTATAGCTGCACTTTACCAAGGTGTGGTAATGTGAAGATTGTTTTGGTTTATTTTTAGAAATATTAGTCAACTAACTAGGTGGCACGAGAATTATGAGAGTCTGTAATCCTAGTTCTGTCTCTGCAATAGCTAACTGACCTCAATTCAAGTTCAGAGAGAGAAACAACTTTGACCAATGCATTTTCTCGGTATACTTTTGAATTGAGGATGAGTTTGGTACTGTGGAATTAAGGTGATCTGTAAGACCATGCAGATTTCATTATGCTGGTAACGGGGGATAGTTCTCAAATTGTTTTCTTTGTTCAAGTCAAAATAATCCTCATTTTCTTTAATGCACGGATCACTAGACAACTTGCTAAACAGTCTGAAAAAGAACGTTTGCATTTAATCTAATACAGGCATGGCGTGTACTTTTCTAGGGTTTCCAAACTGTGAATCCACTTGCCTCTTAGAAATGAAAATCGCTTATTGTCACAAGTCGGCTTCAAATGAAGTTACTGTGAAAAGCCCCTAGTCGCCACATTCCGGCGCCTGTTCGGGGAGGCTGTTATGGGAATTGAACCGTGCTGCTGGCCTGCCTTGGTCTGCTTTCAAAGCCAGCGATTTAGCCCTGTGCTAAACAGCCCCTAGTGTTCCTTTCTCTCAAAATTAAGAACCAGGATTAATAGAATGGATTGGCTAACTCTGCCACTGCATGTGGATACCATTGCCCTCTTTGCCTGATTCCATTGGAGTACCTGACGTCGGGACAATATCCTTCAGCAACTTAGGTTGGAAATCCTAAGTGGTGACTGAAAATGTCTCTCGACTGCATTGGCATCACCTGAATGCTCATGCTTGCATTAGTCCCTCTGCAAAACTGTTTCTTTTCAGTTTGGACTGTGGGCCTCAGCCCTTCATCAAAGTTACCTCTGTCTGAGGCTTGTCCATAATCTCAGTTGTTCACTTGCGAAGGCACTCTGTGTCCAATGCCATATAGACTCGATACTGAAGTTTTATAACTAATATGTTGCAACCAGCGGACAGTTGCAATTATATATTCTTTTTAAAACGATAAGCCTTTGGCAATACCAGTCCTTATGCAGCTGCTGACGCACTCTTATTTTTTTTCTGTTTTCAGAGGAGTGCTGGAAAGTTCTGGAAGTCAAGGCCGAGTGAAGAAATGTATTTTTTCAAGGTCTAATTTCAGAATTGGAGTAAAGACGTTGATCAGAAGGGAGACGTTGATCACATTGTGAGGGAGCCTCCTTTTTAGAAAGAAAATTTCCAAAAGCATTTTTTGAAAAAAGTCAATAAATAGATAAACGGACAAGTGGAATTGTTGGTCATTTATTACTGGAGCAATTCTTGAAATGCCAATTGCTATTTTCTACCGTTAAAGATGATGGAATGATGATAATGATGCCAGAGTTTTATTTACATAGTTCTCTGTGCTCAGTTCGTGCTTACTCTATTTACAATATTTTTATTTGATTTACCTCCTATTACCTTTCCTTTCATCAAGCACTCCGTGCGAGTGAAGACACAACAACTACATTCCAGTCATTACGAGGTCATCATGTACCATAATTACACAACACAATAGGCAGCTGCAGACTCCACACACATCCATATTAAGGACACAATAATACCACTGCTGTGCTGTCTTGTTTTTATAACTTATTTAGGTAAAGCATCCAAAATCTCCCTGGGTGTTTTAATGGAAAGGTTTCTAAGTGTGGTGGCGAGCAAGAACTGCCGTGAGCTTCCCGACGCCGTCACCGGTACCAAACATTTAATTGGTCCACTTAACGAGGCCTCATTGGCTTCACCCCGTAAATGATGGTCCGGCCGACTGATTTGCCGGGACCATGCCTGCCAGCCCCCCGTGAACAAGGAGGAGCAGCATTTAAACCAATCCTGCAGAGCAAACCGCCACCGCTCACAGCCATTGCCACCGAGGAGACCAGCCTATCAATTCGGAGATGCCAACCTGGCCAGGTTGTTGGACGTGGTCGAGGACAGACAGGATGCCCTGTTCCCCCAGGGGACCTTGAAAGGTCAGCCTCAAGGCAGCCAGTACCGCCTGGGAGGAGGTGGCAGTGACTGTCAGCTCGGGGAACCTCACTAGGAGGACCGGCACCTAATGTCGCAAGATCAATGATAACCACCGGGCCGCACGGGTGGGTGACATGGCCCCTGGCACCGGAGATGGCGCCGGCAATGCGTGACACCGAGGCCAACATTGCTCGGATGGTGACCGCAGTGGAGAGCCAGGTGCACAACGCCAGCAGCATGAGTGGAAGCGTCCATGGCATGGCTCAGACAGCGATGACCATGGCTGAGCACCTCAACAGCATGTCCCGCTTGCTGGGAGATGTGGCCCAGTGGCAGGTCAGCATAGCGGAGGTACTGCTGAACATGTCCCAGTCCCACGTGGACCTTGATGATGCGCTGCGGAGCATGTCCCAGTCTAGGTGGGCATTGCTGAGGCACTCCAGAGCCTGTCCCGGTCATTGGGGGAGGCGTCCCAGTCACAGGACGGCATTGCTGGGGTGCTTCAGAGCATGCCCCAGTCGCTGAGGAGGGCTTTGAACCCTTCTGCAGACATTGGGGAGCCTTCAGGGCTGGCAGAGCCAGATGACTGAGGGGCAGCCAGCGGTCAATCCAGCTGCCTCTCCATTCCAAGATGAACACCAGGACCCTATTGGCACCTCTATGGGCACCAGCCAGGAGGTTAGGGCACTACGAGCCAACCAGGAGCCACCCTATGGAGTAGCACCAGCTCCCCCTAGATCCATCCCCCCGGCAACGGCATGTCTCGGCAGGGCATGTGCCAACAGTAGGTGGGCTGGGGCCCTCCATCCCCAGGCCCCCCAGAGGACGCCTGCCAGAAGCATTGAAGGTCATGGGAAGTGCTAGGCAGCAGGCCACCTCCACCTGGGGACACATCTCGATGCAGCGGTAGAGCACAGAAGACTAAGCAGGTTGAGGATCACTGAGAGGGCACTGGGGGGAAGGGAGGTTAGATGGGCGAAGGGATGGGGGGAGGGGGTCAGGAGGCGTGGGTAAGGTGAGATGGCACCATGAGGCAGTTGGGGACACAAAAATACAGCATTAAAAAACATTGGACCCGACAAATATGACGTTTCTGGCACTTACTTCCGCAATGCAGGCCGACCATCAACCCCCTGTCCCAGCCCCCCACCATGGAGGTCCAGGGTTCCCCACCCCATGCACCCCCCCTCCCCCCTGCCCTTACCCAGACACACCGTGGAGTGATGTTACACAGACCCAGGGTGGGGGGAATGTGTTGTGGGGTGGGGGGGCGGGGGGGAGGGGAAAGAGTGAGTCATGGATGGGGGAAGAGTGAGAGGGAAGGGAGAGGGAGTGGGAAGGGGCGAAGGGGATGTGATGACGGACGAGGCTACGTCCTGTGTGACGTGGGCTGGCCCTCCTGGGTCCCCAGACCATTGCCGCTTCCGCCTGTCCTCCATCCTCCCTGGGCTCATCCTCCAGCCCCTCCTTGTCCAGTGCTTCCTTATCCGCCTCCTTGGAGGTGGCCACATGTTCCACCTCATCCACTTCCAGCACATTGCCCTGTTGCTGTGCAAGGTTCTGGAGGGCAGAGCAGACCACCACAAAGCAGGTTACCCTTTGGGGATGTACTCCAGTGCACCACCAGAGTGGCCAAGGCATCGGAACCATATTTTGAGGAGCCCGATGCACCACCCAATTACAGCCCGGGAAGCCGCATGCATTGGTCTCCACATCGGTTACTGGCCTCCAGACAGGTCTCATTACCCAGGTAGCCCTTAACCCCCAAGAGCTAACCGACCATCCTGGGGAGGTCCTCGAAGAGCCGGGATTGACTGGCTGCTCCAGGATGTAGCTGTAATGCACACTCCCTGAGAAGCATGCACCACGTGCATGATCTTCATGTGGTGATCACACATGTGGTGGATGTTCAGGGAGTGGAACCCCTTCCCGTTGATGTAGGGCACTCCCAGACAGCCTGGTGAGCGCAAGGCGACACACATGCCATCTATTACCCCCTGGACTGGGGCATCCTGTCGATGGTGGAGAATCTTTCTGCCCGGGCAACTTGTTGGGCCTGGTCCTTGTCAAAGTTTATATAGTTAGCTGCCCAGGCAAACAGCATCTGTGACCTCAAGAATGCACTTGTGGGCTGAAGCTGCACAAGTGCCCGCTCGAGCCCTGGAATGATCCTGAGCCATACAAGCTTAGGGCAGTGGTGACCTTGATGGCCTCCGAGAGCGAGTATCCTCCTCCTCCTCCATACGGTGCTAAGTACGCGAGGACATGGCACAGGTGCTGCACAGTCTCCTTGTTGAGGCAGAGCCTTGTGTGGCAAACACTGTTGGCATCTGTTTGAAATCCGAGCGATGCCTGCACACCTTGGGCTGTCACCGGCCTCCCACTCTGAGTCCCTCCATGGCCTGATGGGTGGCTGGGTCCTCAGGGTATTGGCAGAGCACTACACATGGGCTGCTGCCTTGAGACTCTGTCGATGCTGCTGCCGCCACCTCCTCCAGCGCCTGGCCGCCTAGCCTGCCAGCAGCACTGTGAAGGCAGCCTCTGCGGGGTCCAAGATATTATCCATCTCATGTAATTCCTATCAGGGGTTGGAGAGGGTGAGAGACTGATGACGAGTGGTGACTTCCTCCCGGGACTCCCTATTCCCCCATTGCTCCCTCTCTCCCCCTGCCCTCGCCCCCCCCCCCCCCCTCCCCACATTGCCTGATATCTTTCATGGCCAGCCCACGCACCTCAGCCACAGCGGGTGTCCGTGGCCGCTGGACCTCACACACTGTACCCCAGACATCCGCGCGTAATGTTACCTGGAGAGGGCTGGTCCCCTCCCCAGTGTACACGTGCATCCTCTGGGTGTGGAGATGTCCCCGGTGCTGGGGCCCTGCCCCTGGGTGTTCGGATGTTGGCTGCTGTGTCTGTGTGTTGCTTTCTGCTGTGGCCAGAGGCCTCCATGGTCAGTGGGAGTTATGGGTAGTCGGTGGGACAGACAGGGCCTGGGGTTGCCCCCGTAATAGGTACACACGACCCAGGGGTGGCGTAGCGGATTCGCAGGTGCTGAGACACCGACACCCCCACCCCCAGCCAGAGCGATCCCCCCCCGCCACTGATGGCAGCCCAACCAACTGAGGCTGCCGCATGGAGGCTCCCCTCCTCCTGCCCGCACCCCTCCCCTCCCCCACTGAGCACCAGGGCAGCAATCCCAGTGCTACTGGGCTAATTGCCTGGGAGCGAAGGTGGCTCCTCATCTCCTCGGATCCCATAGCAGTCAGTCCGCCAGCTTCTTAAGTGTACTAATCGCCGCCTGCGTGACCACTTGCTGAGGAGGCAGTTAGATCACGGGAGACCGTTAGATAGGGGGTTCCCGTTAATTATATAGAGATTGGCCTTCAGTGGTGATTATTGGTTTCATAGAATCACAGAATCATAGAATCTACAGTGCAGAAGGAGGCCATTCAGCCCATCGAGTCTGTACCGGCCCTTACAAAGAGCACCCTACTCAAGCCCGCATATCTACCCTATCCCCATAACCCAGTAACCGTTTCTCACCACACCATGGCTGGTTCCTGATTTCGCCAACAGGAGCGGGCCGGTTAGATCGCAAACCGATCGCCGCCCCGCGTGATTCTCAAGTTTGGCCTCTCCCGTGACCTAATGGCCTCGCCGTGCTCTCGCTCAAGTGCACCGTGGCCAGTACATCGCGCCCCCTAACAAATTATGCCAAATTAAAAAAGGAAACTTAAAAATGAAAATATTCCTCTTTTTAACTTTTCCCCTTCCTCTTTGAATCTTTCTATGGCACGACAGCTTGACCGAGGGAGGTGAGTAATTTTCTCCTGCACTCCAGATATGAACTAGTGAGCCGTCCTTTGATTTATCTCCCTCTTCTCTCCCTTCTGGAGAAAACCCTACCTTCACTCTGTGTTTCTACTTCATCATCAGCCAGAGGTGGATGGGCGGTCGTGGTTTAAATATTTGACCAGTGTCAGCTGCACCACCCTGACTACTGATAACAAAATACTGCACATGTACCACCACTGAGCACATAACATAGAATGACTAGTCTTTCCATCATCTACAAAGCATAAGTCAGGAGTGTGATGGACACCCTCCATTGGCCTGGCTCAGTAGGGCTCGAACAACACTCGAGAAACTCGCCAGCATTAAGGACAATTGCCTGTTGGATCAGCACCCTGTTCATATATTAAACTTTCATGCTCTCTGCCATTGGTGCGGTGGCCTTGTGTACCATCATGGGAAAACTTACCAAAGTCCCTTCGACAGGTCTTCCCAAACCTGCAACGTCTACCACCTCGAAGGACAAAGGCAGCAAGCACATGGGAGTCTCCAGGTTCGTCTTCAAGTCACAGATTATCCTGATTAGAAAATATATCAATGCATCTTCATTGATGCCAGATCAGGTTCTTGGAAGTGCTTACCTAACTGCACTGTGGGAGTACCTACAACACATGGACTGATGCAGATCAAGAATGCAGGACACTGCCTTCTTCACATCAGCAATGAGGCAATACAATTTAGCCTTTCCATTGCCACCCACATTGAATTAATAAAAGTAAAACCATGAAAATAATCAGTGCAGTAGGGAAACTGTGTTAATTGTGTTCAGTGTATGCCAATGGTGGGTCTTAACTAAGGATTCACTTGTGCTATTGTAAAAGTGTCACAAACATGGAATTATGACATTATAGATTTGAAGAATAACTGTTTTTAAAGGTACATTTCTAGTTTTTAAACCTTTATGTTGAATTTAAAAACCTTTTACAAAATGGAAGTATGGACAGACAACATGGCACCTTCCAGTGTTTATTCAAACCTCGTTAGACTCATATCTCTAGAACTGCCTGCAAAGAATCATTAAAATTGCAAAGACCCCTCCAGGAATGTCCACTGAATTTGAAAAGGTATGAAAACCCCTATTACTTCAGAGTGAACAGGAGACAATAGGAACTTCAAAAGAGGACCTCAACATAATTAACTTCTTTCACTGATGGAACAATGTTGAATCAAAATTAACATTGTAGCCATTTCCCTTTTGGTTGTGATCAAGACAGACTGAGAACAGACATTTTATGTGCAGAAACAAAGGAACAACTCTGAGAAACAACATGAGAGAGGGCCCTTGGCCCAGGGAAGACGAAGAGGAAGGTATTAAGAAACCAACTGCTGTTCTGCTGTGATGTACCTTCAATCCACAGAGAGGCAGCGAGAGTGAGTGAACATAAGGCTTTATTAGTAATGAACTTGCCGAGCCAGAGTCAGCAGTACAGATGAATGTAGCCCACAAGAGGCCGGTCTATATATGCCCCGGTGTGGGCGGAGCCAGAGGCAAAGCCATTCCGGGGTTACAGTACAGCACCTGGAAGCAGATCATATCACCACTTCCAGGTCATAGGTCACATGTTATGGTATCATACATGCATTATGGTGAATACATTCACCACATTCAACCCCTGTTAAAAAAATCAAGTCCGGCGGGGTTGACGTGGAGTCATTACATATTCAGTCTATCTGGAGGCCAGATCGTTCTCTTCGAACTCCTCAGCTCTGGCGGTGCGGCAGGCACGGTTGTCGCAGGTGGTGACTGCAGGGGCATTGCGTCTGGAGCTTGAGCCTCAGTCCGGGGTGTTGGACATGGTTGGGGTGTGGGGGTAGGGTGGGGGGTGATGGGTGGTGGCAGTGTCGGCGTGGGACAATACAGGTCCCCAGGGGGCGTATGGGGTGCTGTGAGTGGCAACAGGCAGTGGGGAGGGGGGGATGTAGGCGGGGGGGTGCACGTTGGCGGGGGAACCAGCTGGCGCCAGGTCCCGCAGGGAGACCGTATCTTGCCGTCCGTCCTGGTGCGCGATGTAAGCGTACTGTGGGTTAGCGTGGAGCAGCTGGACCCTCTCGACCAGGGGGTCAGTCTTATGGCTCCTCATGTGCCTCCGGAGAAGGACTGGTCCCGGAGTTTTCAGCCAAGATGGGAGCGAGACCCCGGAGATGGACTTCCTGGGGAAGACAAACACACGATCGTGAGGGGTCTCATTCGTGGCCGTGCAGAGGAGCGATCTGATGGAGTGATGGCGTGGAGGGCATTAGGGAATACCTCCTGCCAGCGGGGAATTGACCTAAGGCCAGAAGAACGGCCTTCCATACCGTCGCATTCTCCCTCTCCACCTGCCCGTTTTCCTGCAGGTTATAGCTCTAGTCCTGCTCGAGGCACTGTTGAGCAGGTACTGATGCAGCTCATCGCTCATGAACAATGTGCCCCGGTCACTGTGGATGTACGCAGGGAAACCAAACAGCGGGAAGATGCTGTGCAGTGCCTTTATTACAGTGACCGAGATCATGTCGGGGCAGGGGACGGCGAAGGGGAAGCGGGAGTACTCATCGATGATGGTGAGGAAATATATATTACGGTTGGTGGAGGGGAGGGGCCCTTTGAAGTCGATGCTTGGGTGCTCAAAGGGCCGGGAGGCCTTTACCAGGTGGGCCTTGTCTGGTCGGTAAAAGTGCGGTTTGCACTCCGCGCAGACTTGGCAGTCCCTGGTCAAGGCCTTGACCTCCTCGGAGGAGAAGGGCAGATTGCTGGCCTTAATGAAGTGGGTAAGCCGGGTGACCCCCGGGTGGCAGAGGTCATTGTGGATAGCCCGAGGTCGGTCATTTTGCGCACTGACGCATGTGTCGCAGGACAGGGCATCTGGGGGCTCGTTGAGCTTCCCAGGACGATACTTGATATCGTAGTTGTAGGTGGAGAGTTTGATCCTCCACCTCAGGATTTTATCATTTTTTATTTTGCCTCGTTGTGCGTTGTCAAACATGAAGGCTACTGATCGTTGGTCGGTGACGAGGGTGAACCTCCTACCAGCTAGGTAGTGCCTCCAGTGCCGCACGGCTTCCACTATGGCTTGTGCTTCCTTCTCGACCGAGGGGTGTCGAATTTCAGAAGCGTGGAGGGTCCTGGAGAAAAATGCTACTGGCCTGCCCGTCTGGTTGAGTGGGGCGGCCAGTGCGACGTCTGACGCATCGCTCTCTACCTGAAAGGGATGGACTCATCCACCGTGTGCATTGCGGCCTTGGTGATGTCGCTCTTGATGCGGCTGAAGGCTGCGCGGGCCTCATCCGTCAGGGGGAAACTGGTGGTTTGAATCAGTGGGTGGGCTTTGTCTGCATAGTTGGGGACCCACTGGGCGTAGTATGAGAACAGCCCCAGGCAGCGTTTTAGGGCCTTGAGGCTGTGGGGAGGGGGGAGTTCTGTGAGGGGGCGGATGCGGTCGTGGTCGGGCCCTAGGACTCCGTTCTCCACGACGTAGCCGAGGATGGCCAGTCGGGTAGTACGGAAGACACACTTTTCTTTGTTGTATGTAGGGTTGAGGGATTGGGCGGTTTGGAGGAACCTCTGAAGGTTGGCGTCATGGTCCTGCTGGTCATGGCCACAGATGGTCACGTTATCCAGGTACGGGTACGTCGCCTGCAAACCGTACTGGTTCACCATTCGGTCCATCGTTCTCTGAAAGACCGAGACCCCATTAGTGATGCCAAAAGGGACTCTGAGGAAGTGGAAGAGTCGGCCGGCTGCTTCAAAGGCAGTGTAGTGGCGCTCTTCTGGCCGGATTGGGAGCTGGTGATAGGCCGCCTTCAGATCGACCGTGGAGAACACACGGTACTGTGTGATCGGGTTGACGATCTCCGTTATGCGGGGGAGGGGATACGCATCCAGTTGCGTGAACCGGTTAATTGTCTGGCTGTAGTCCACAACCATCCGGTTCATTTCCCTGGTCCAGACGACCATGACTTGCGCTCTCCATGGGCTGTTACTGGCCTCTATGATCCCCTCACTCAGCGGTCGCTGGACTTCTGACTTGATAAATACCATGTCTAGCGAGCTGTACCGCTTGCTCCTGGTGGCAATGGGCTTACAGTCTGGAGTGAGGTTCGCAAAGAGTGAAGGGGGGAGACCTTGAGGGTCGCGAGGCTGCATACTGTGAGGGGGGGCAAGGGTCCGCCGAACTGTAAGGTTAGGCTTTGGTGATTACACTGAAAATCCAATCCGAGCAGTAGGGGGGCGCAGAGGTGGGGGAGGACGTAGAGTTTGAAACGGGTATACTCTGCGCCCTGTATCGCGAGGTTGGCGATACAGTACCCCCGGATCTGGACTGAATGAGACCCGGAGGCAAGGGAGATTGTTTGTGAGGCGGGGTAGGTGTGGAGGGAGCAGCGCCTTACCGTGTCAAGGTGGACAAAGCTCTCTGTGCTCCCGGAGTCGACGAGGCAGGGGGTTTCGTGCCCGTTGACCCGGACGACCATCATGGAGTTCCTCAGTGGTTTCGGCTGTGACCGGTCGAGGGTCACCGCGCCCAGCTGTGGGTAGCCTTTGTGGTCGGTGGAGTCGCAAGATGGCAGCCCCCATGTATTGCACGTGTTGGACGGAGTCGAAAATGGCGACCAAGATGGCCGCCCCCATCGGTCGCACGTGTTGGTCGGTGTTGGGGCTGGCGGCCAAGCTGGCGGCCCCCATGAGTCGCACGTGTTGGTCGGTGTTGGGGCCGGCGGCCACGATGGCGGCCCCCACGATTCGCACGATGCCGGCGACGCGCCAGGGGAGGGCATTCCGGGCAGGCACGCAGCCACATTGTGGGGTCTGTGGGACTGTGAGTCCATGGGTCGGGCCTGGTGCGCTTTCGATTTCTGTGCCTTGGATCGGCCCGGACAGACTCTCGCGTAGTGCCCCTTTTTCCCCGCAGTCGCTGCACGTCACCGTGCGGGCTGGGCAGCACTGCCGGGGGTGTTGGCCCTCGCCACAGAAGTAGCATTGCGGTTCTCCGGGCTGGGCTGGCAGACGCGCGGTGCAGGCCTTCGGCGTAAGCGGGTCTGACGGGGGCTGTGACGATAGTGTCCAGGAGGGGGTCGCCGGGCCCAAGCCCGCAGGGAATGCGCTGAGGTTCTGGTAGGCCACCTCGAGCGAGGTAGCTAGCTTTACCGTGTCCCACAGATCAGAGGTCCCGTTTTCCAGCAGGCGCTGCCTGATATAGTTCGAGCAGACCCCCGCCACGTAAGTGTCCCGGATCTGTGAGTTCATATGCTCCTCCTCCGTCACATCTCGATAGCTGCAGTTCCTCGCGAGTAGGGTCAGGGTTTCCAGATACTCGTCGAACGATTCTCCGGCGCGTTGACGGCGAGTAGTGAGGAAGTGCACCTCGTTCACAGGCTTCACGAAATGCGCCGTGAGGGTTGCGACCGCTTCCTCATACGTGACCGCTTTTTCAATCATTACCGAGATTCGATGGCTCACCAGAGCGTGGAGGAGTCGCAGTTTGAGGGTCTCCAAGGGAGCCGTTGCTGAGGAGTCGATGTAGCCCTCGAAGCATCAAAGCCAATGTTCAAATATTTCCTTGGCTTCGGACGCGCGGGCGTCGAGTTCAAGCCTGTCTGGCTTCAGAGCGGCTTCCATGGTGCTGCTTATGACTAATAAATTGATGTACCTTCAATCCACAGAGAGGCAGCGAGAGCGAGTGAACATAAGGCTTTATTAGTCATGAACTTGCCTAGCCAGAGTCAGCAGTACAGATGAATGCCGCCCACAAGAGGCCGGTCTATATATGCCCCGGTGTGGGCGGAGCCAGAGGCGAAGCCATACCGAGGTTACAGTACAGTACCTGGAAGCAGTTCATATCACCACTTCCAGGTCATAGTTCACAGGTTATGGTATCATGCATGCATTATGGTGAATACATTCACCACATGCTGAAAACGTCCAAGCAATATACAGGTGCCATAACTGTAGAATTAGTGAGTAATAGGAAACCTCTCTCTCCTAAAAACCTGCTGACCTGCTAGATCAACCAGAAAAAGACAAACACCAAAAGATCAACAGCTCCTAAACCAAACCTTAAGTTGCAACCACTTCACTTCAGAAAGAAGGAACTCGAGCAGTGGGCCTGCAAAGATATTTCACCGAGACTGATTTGAAATCTCATCTTTTTAAAGTATCTTTTTTTCCCCCTGATCTGCATTTTAATCTATGTAACTGTTATTTTAGTTCATAACTGTGGTGATCCACTGTAATAGGAGATGTAAGGTAGGACCTGCACTACAGGTTCGCCGGTAGCTCCTGCCGGCTGGCTTCGCCCAGGGAGAACTGCATAGATATGCATGACCTCCACTGCCCTGCCATTTCGCCAGCTGCAGCTGGAGACCACGCATCTGAATGTAATAAAGCCACAGTTGTACCCAACTTTAGTCTTTGTGCAATTGATCGTGCATCAATTTATTAGTCAGATTTTCCACAGAATGGATATCCGAATTAAGCCTGATCGCCTGCAGCTGGATTGTCACTCGCCCGACGTCAGGAAAGACTTTCCTCACTGGCTAGCATGTTTTGAGGCTTACATCAACGCGGTGGACCCCACGCCAGAAGATAAACGTCCTGTACTCCAGACTGAGCTCCAGAGTGTTCCCGTTGATCCAAGACGCCACGACTTACACAAAAGCGATGGAACTCCTCAAAGAACACTACACACAGAAGGCGAACATGCTCTTCGCCAGGCATGTACTTGCCACGCGCTCGCAACTACCTGGTGAGTCCATCGAAGACTTCTGGCGGGCCCTAATTCCACTTGTCCGGGACTGTGACTGTCAGGCCATCACGGCCGCCGAACACGCGAATCTCCTCATGCGCGATGCCTTCGTGACGGGGATTGCGTCGGACTGCATCCGAGAACGATTGCTGGAAGGGGCCACGCTCGAACTGGCGGAGACGAAAACTTTGTCGCTCTCCATGACGGTCGCATCCAGTAACGTACAATCGTACCTCTCCCACCGCGCTGCCCACCCTTCTACCCTTCCTACCCCTCCTGGACCCCGCCGACGACCTCCTCAGCCGGGGCCCTGCCTTCGCAATACGCCTGCGCCGCACGCCGATCCACGCACCCCGGGGGTCCCCACTACTACTTCTGCGGTCAGCAGAAGCACCCCCGCCAACACTGCCCGGCCCGCACTGCAGTTTGTAAAGCCTGCAGTAAAAAGGGCCACTTCGCAGCTGTGTGCCAGGCCCGCCCAGTCGCTGGGATCGCGCCCGCTATCGCCCCCTCCCCCATGCCAGACGCACAATGGGAGCCGCCATCTTCTCCTCCCGGGTCCATGTGCGACCAATGGGCGTCGCCATCTTGTCCCAACCCCACAATGTGCGCACCATGGGCGCCGCCATCTTGTCCTGACCCCGCAATGTGCGCACCATGGGCGCCGCCATCTTTTCCCGACCCTGCAATGTGCGCACCATGGGTGCCACCATCTTGTTCCCCACAGGGTCCCCGGACATCTCGACATCGGAACCGCACCCACTCGCCACCCGAAGCATCCGATGGCTACCCGCAGCTCGCTTCGATGATGCTGGACCAATCTCGCCCGCACAGCCTGGCCACCGCGTCGCCGACGGTTAAAATCAACGGCCACGCGACCTCGTACCAGCTGGACTCCGGGAGCACCGAAATCTTCGTTCACCCAGATATGGTGAGGCGCTGCTCCCTCACGGTCCAGCCGACCAATCAAAGGATCTCCCTAGCCTCCGGATCCCACTCTGTCCCGATCCAAGGCTTTTGGACAGTCACCCTCACGGTCCAGGGCGTAGAATTTAGTAACTTCCGCCTCTATGTCCTTCTTAATCTCTGCGCTGCACTCCTGTTGGGCCTGGACTTCCAGTGCAACCTCCAGAGCCTCACCCTCAAATTCGGTGGGCCCTTACCCCCCCTTACCGTTTGCGGCCTCGCGACCCTCAAGGTCGATCCCCCCTCCCTTTTTGCAAATCTAACTGCGGATTGCAAGCCCGTTACCACTAGGAGCAGGCGGTACAGCACCCAGGACAAGACCTTCATCAGGTCCGAAGTCCAGCGGCTGCTGAAGGAGGGTATTATCGAGGCCAGCAACAGCCCCTGGAGAGCCCAAGTGGTAGTGGGTAAAACTGGGGAGAAACACAGGATGGTCGTGGACTACTGCCAGACCATCAATCGGTACACGCAGCTTGACGCGTACCCCCTCCCACGCATATCTGATATGGTCAATCAGATTGCGCAGTACCGGGTCTTCTCAACAATTGACCTGAAATCCACCTACCACCAGCTCCCCATCCGGAAGTCGGACCGGCCATACACTGCCTTCGAGGCGGACGGTCGCCTCTACCACTTCCTTAGGGTCCCTTTCGGTGTCACAAATGGGGTCTCGGCCTTCCATAAGACCATAAGACATAGGAGCGGAAGTAAGGCCATTCGGCCCATCGTGTCCACTCCGCCATTCAATCATGGCTGATTTCAACTCCATTTACCCGCTCTCTCTCCATAGCCCTTAATTCCTCGAGAAATCAAGAATTTATCAACTTCTGTCTTAAAGACACTCAACGTCCCGGCCTCCACCGCCCTCTGTAGCAATGAATTCCACAGACACACCACTCTCTGGCTGAAGAGATTTCTCCTCATCTCTGTTCTAAAGTGACTCCCTTTTATTCTAAGGCTGTGCCCCCGGGTCCTAGTCTCCCCTGCTAATGGAAACAACTTCCCTACATCCACCCTATCTAAGCCATTCATTATCTTGTAAGTTTCTATTAGATCTCCCCTCAACCTCCTAAACTCCAATGAATATAATCCCAGGATCCTCAGACGTTCATCGTATGTTAGGCCTACCATTCCTGGGATCATCCGTGTGAATCTCCGCTGGACCCGCTCCAGTGCCAGTATGTCCTTCCTGAGGTGTGGGGCCCAAAATTGCTCACAGTATTCTAAATGGGGCCTAACTAATGCTTTATAAAGCTTCAGAAGTACATCCCTGCTTTTATATTCCAAGCCTCTTGAGATGAATGACAACATTGCATTTGCTTTCTTAATTACGGACTCAACCTGCAAGTTTACCTTTAGAGAATCCTGGACTAGGACTCCCAAGTCCCTTTGCACTTCAGCATTATGAATTTTGTCACCGTTTAGAAAATAGTCCATGCCTCTATTCTTTTTTCCAAAGTGCAAGACCTCGCACTTGCCCACGTTGAATTTCATCAGCCATTTCTTGGACCACTCTCCTAAACTGTCTAAATCTTTCTGCAGCCTCCCCACCTCCTCCATACTACCTGCCCCTCCACCTATCTTTGTATCATCGGCAAACTTAGCCAGAATGCCCCCAGTCCCGTCATCTAGATCATTAATATATAAAGAGAACAGCTGTGGCCCCAACACTGAACCCTGCGGGACACCACTCGTCACCGGTTGCCATTCCGAAAAAGAACCTTTTATCCCAACTCTCTGCCTTCTGCCTGACAGCCAATCGTCAATCCATGTTAGTAACTTGCCTCGAATACCATGGGCCCTTATTTTACTCAGCAGTCTCCCGTGAGGCACCTTATCAAAGGCCTTCCAAAGCGAGATGGACCAAATGGTCGACAAGTACGGTTTGTGGGCCACCTTTGCGTACTTAGATAATGTCACCATCTGCGGCCATGACCAGCAGGACCACGATGCCAACCTTGATAAATTTCTCCGCACTGCCACCCTTCTCAACCTGACCTACAACAAAGAGAGGTGTGTGCTCAGCACGACCCGGTTAGCCATTCTCGGCTATGTTGTCCAAAATGGTCTTCTCAGGCCCGACCCCGAGCGCATGCGCCCCCTCATGGAACTTCCCCAAGGCCCTCAAACGCTGCCTGGGGTTCTTTTCCTACTATGCTCAGTGGGTCCCAAACTATGCGGCCAAGGCCCGCCCACTCATTAAGTCCACCCAATTCCCCCTTGCGGCAGAGGCAAAACATGCTTTCGCCCGCATCAGAGCAGACATCACCAAGGCCGGATGCGCGCAGTGGACGAGTCACTGCCTTTCCAAGTAGAAAGAGACGCCTCAGACGTCGACCTTGCCACCACCCTAAACCAGGCAGGCAGACCCGTGGCATTCTTTTCCCGCACCCTTCATGCCTCTGAAATTCGACACTCATCCATCGAGAAGGAGGCTCAAGCTATCATTGAAGCTGTGCGGTATTGGAGGCATTACCTGGCCGGTAAGAGATTCACTCTCCTTACGGACCAACAGTCGGTAGCCTTCATGTTCAATAACACACAGCAGGGCAAGATCAAAAATTATAAAATCTTGCGGTGGAGAATCGAGCTCGCCACCTATAATTACGAGATCTTGTATTGCCCCGGTAAACTCAATGAGCCCCCAGACACCCTCTCCCGAGGTACATGTGCCAGCACACATGTGGACCAACTCCGGGCCCTACACGACAGCCTTTGGCACCCCTTCGCCATCCCATGTCCCGATATGATGTCTGCCACCGTCATCAAGGCCTTCAGCACCATCTTCGCTCTGTTCGGTTTCCCCGCCTACATCCACAGTAACAGGGGATCCTCATTCTTGAGTGATGAGCTACGTCAGTTCCTGCTCAGCAGGGTTATAACCTTCAGCAGGACGACCAGTTACAACCCCCCGGGAAATGGGCAAGTAGAACGGAAGAATGGGACCGTTTGGAGGGCTGTCCGGCTGGCCCTATGGTCCAGGAACCTCCCAGCCTCTCGCTGGCAGGAGGCCCTCCCTGATGCTCTACACTCCATCTGATCACTATTGTGCACCGCCACTAATAACACACCAAGGTGTGTTTTCACCTTCCCCAGGAAGTCCACATCCGGGGTGTTGCTCCCGATTTGGCTTGTTGCTCCAGGACCGGTCCTTCTCCGTAGGCACGTCCGACTCCACAAGGCGGACCCTTTGGTGGACAGGGTTCACCTGCTCCACGCCAACCCTCAATATGCCCACGTTGTGTTCCCCGACGGCCGCCAAGATACTGTCTCACTCAGGGACCTAGCACCGCCAGGCTCCACCCTACCAATGCGCCGCCTACCAATGCGCCGCCAATATTGACCCCACCAGACCACCCCCCTCCCCTTTTCCGCACAAGAGGACGAAGAGGACTTCTGCACGCTCCCGGAGTTCCCCGATGACTGGCCAGCATCAGCATCGCCACCACCGCCATCGGCGCCACCTCCACCACCGCCAGCACCGACTTCGCCGCCACCATTACGCCGATCCCAACGAAGCACCAAAGCACCGGACCGGCTGAACCTTTGACGGACTCCGGACCGTCAACATGGACTTTTCTTTCCCTACCACTGTACATAATTGCACTAATTGTATATAGTTTCACGTCACCCCCGCCGGACTCATTTTTAACAGGGGGTGAATGTGGTGATCCACTGTAATAGGAGATGTAAGGTAGGACCTGCACTACAGGTTCGCCGGTAGCTCCTGCCGGCTGGCTCCGCCCACGGAGAACTGCATAGATATGCATGACCTCCAGCTGCAACAGGCGGCCTTGCATCTGACTGTAATAAAGCCACAGTTGTACCCAACTTTAGTCTTTGTGCAATTGATCGTGCATCAATAACTTTATTATTTTTTCCTGAATAACCTTCAACAGGAGTTTTGTAATAAATCAACATTTATCTTGTTGAAGAATAAAGCTTGTCTGCTGGATTATCTTTAAATTGAACCACTCATAAATTGATAAATTGAAAGGGGGGGCGACATATACACATGCACACATTCTACATTTAGGAAATGCGTGTTATGTTGGTCATAACAATAGGAATAGGCTAGAGGTATAGTGGTTGGGTTAGGTGTGATGTGTATCTCTGCAAATAAATGCTTCTAAAGGTGTAAGGATTAGCTCCAGTTCTATCCTTCATCATCTGGCTTTTGGAGGATAACAATTGCACCATCAGAGGTATGTGGTATCGTTCTTTGCAGAAGATGTTAAACCAAGGCACCATTCCTCTCTTCTGGTGATTGTCATGGATATTCTGATGGTTTTTGAAATAGAGCAATATGCTTTCTTGGTGTCTTGGTCTGTATTCTTCCTTCAACATCGCAGCTAAATGTAAATTGACGATAGTCTCATTCCTCTCTGTGGAATCTGTTATTTCTAAAAGTTCTCCTGTGATTTTCTACATATGCAATGACTGCACTTCAGAATAATTCAATGCATGCACAGTATTCTGTGATGTCCTGAGGGACATGATTATACAACTTGCTTTCTTTCTGGAATTAAAAGTGAAATGCTCTAAAAATCAAACGACAGATGCAAGAAGTTCTCCGCACAAGATTATATTAGTGAATCGAGTAGAATGATAGGTCTCTTTCACACTTTCAATCCATCAATTTCCACTGCCCTACCTTTAAGCCTCTGTTAGGAGCTTCCAATGAGGGGGCCAGGCACTTCCCAAAGTAATATTAAATGTCATATTATACTTATTGGTCTTCAGTTTGTCTTCCTTGAGAAGCTACAGGTGCAGCATACAGAGACTACTATGAAGGGAAACCTGGGGGGAGAATTAAAGGACCAAAGTACCAGGAACTGCCTTCTACCGTGGATGGGATATTACAGTCCTTCCCACTGGCGGGATCTTCTGGTGCCACCAAACCAATGGGGATTTGAATGGAACGCCGCATCTGCCATGGGAAAGCCTGCCGCTTGGGTCGGAAAGTCTCAGTGCATGATTACACTTATGTCCTCCAAACCTAAATCCATTGCCTGGTGTGGTGATTTTTGTTAAATTCATTCATAGGATGTGGGTACCACTGACTTTTTTTTCTTTATTCGTTTTTATGGGATGTGGGAGTCGCTGGCTGGGCCAGCATTTCTTTCCCATCCCTGAGGGCATTTAAGAGTCAGCCACATTGCTAGGAGTCACATGTAGGCCAGACCGGGTAAGGACGACAGATTTCCTTCCCTGAAGGACATTAGTGAACCAGATGGGTTTTTACGACAATTGAAAATAGTTTCATGGTCATCATTAGATTTTAATTCCAGATTTGCTATTGAATTCAAATTCCACCATCTGTCCTGGTGGGATTCGAACTCAGGTCCCCATTACTCTGGATTACTAGACCAGTGACAATACCACTACGCCAGTGCCTCCCCATTTCTGCTGCCTTTGGAAGTGTCCACCCCAGCATCTTCATGGAAAGAGAGCAAAAAATATGAAAAAGTGTTTGATGCGCAATCAATTTCTCTCGAGACAAGGTGAGTCATAACTAATAGGCTTTAATCAGCTGGAACTGTTCCCAGCAGCTTCGATACAGAAAGTGAAGGCTGCTGGGACGACATTGGTTCTTATACTCCGCCTCTCAGGGCGGAGCTATATATATTAGCCAATGGTAGACTCCTGGGTCTAGCCAATGGTCATCCACCTCTCAGGTACTGCAATACCTGGTATTACCACAGTGTTTAAAGAAGGTCCCAGTAGGGGCAGCACGGTGGCGCAGTGGTTAGCACTACTGTCTCATGGCGCCAAGGTCCCAGGTTCAATCCCGGCTCTGGGTCACTGTCTGTGTGGAGTTTGCACATTCTCGCCGTGTTTGCGTGGGTTTCGCCCCCACAACCCAAAAGATGTGCAGGGTAGGTGGATTGGCCACACTAAATTGGCCCTTAATTGGAAAAAAATGAATTGGGTACTCTAAATTTTTTTTTTTTAAAAAGGAAGGTCCCAGCTGGTGAAGCAGAATTATTTAGTCGAAATTGTTAACCAGAGTTAAGCTTCCATCTCACATTCCAGTTAGTTTCCTTTTCCTGAATTTACAGTTTCACCATCCCAGTGCTAAATTGCTAATAAACCGTTCCTCAAATTTGGAAAAAGTGCTGGAAACCTGGGGCGAAATTCTCCGTTAACGGCGGAAAGTCCGCCGATCGGCGCAAAAAACGGCGCAAATCCGACTTGTGTCACGTCGGAAAAATGGGTCGATAGTCTCCGGCCCGAAATGGGCTAGCAGCGACGTAACGGGATCCGCGCTTGCGCAGTGGTTCACGCCGTGCAGCGTCATAAGCGCCGCACGGCGTGACGGCTCATAAGGCCGCGCTGCTCCCCCCCACCCGACCGGAACACCCGACCGCAACACCCGACTGGAAGGCTGGCCGCCGCTCAACCCCGAGGTTCGAGTCACGCGATGTGGAGGCGCTCCTGGACGCGGTGGAGCAGAGGAGGGACGCCCTGTATCCCGGGCACGGCCGCAGAGTTGCCCCACGCCACAGCTGGCGTCTGTGGAGGGAAGTGGCAGAGGCTGTCACCGCTGTGGCCCTGACACCACGGTCAGGCACCCAGTGCCACAAGAAGGTGAACGACCTCGTCAGAGCAGGCAGGGTGAGCCTCCCCCATATCCCCCCTCCCCCATGTCCCCCCCTCCCCCATGTCCCCCCCTCCCCCATGTCCCCCCTCCCCCATGTCCCCCCTCCCCCATGTCCCCCCTCCCCCATGTCCCCCCCTCCCCCATGTCCCCCCTCCCCCATGACCCCCCTCCCCCATGTCCCCCATATCCCCCCTCCTCCATATCCCCCATATCCCCCCCTCCCCCATATCCCCCCTCCCCATATCCCCCCTATTCCCCCCTCCCCCATATCCCCCTCCCCATATCCCCCCTCCCCCATATCCCCCCTCCCCCATATCCCCCCCTCCCCCATATCCCCCCCTCCCCCATATCCCCCCTCCCCCATATCCTCCCTCCCCCATATCCCCCCTCCCCCATATCCCCCATATCCCCAAGTGAATCCAGCCCTAACCTTAACCTCTGCAATGCACGCGCAACCGATGGCGTGCATTCATATACCTGCCTAACAGTGTTGCCTTTTACCCCTGCCACCCCCCCCCCCCCCCCCACAGGAGAAGCGCGCACACAACAATAGGGAGCATGTGAGGACTGGAGGAGGCCCCGCTGATGAGAGGCCACTGACCGAACACCAGGAAAGGGCCCTGGAACTGGCTGGCGGACCTGAGGACCGGGAGGTTGCTGATGCAGAGGTCGGGGGCGTACTAGCAAGTGAGCCACCGACAGCCCGTCCCCATATCCCCCCTCCCCTATATCCCCCTCCCCCGTATCACCTGATCACTGCCTGATGTCTAACCATGCATGCTTCATTGTGTATCGCAGGACCAAACGTCCAGGCACCCATCCCCGCAGATGCAGACCGCCCGCAGGATGCCCCTCGGAGACCACGGGAGACGGAGAGACCCGCACCCTCCAGCATGCGACGCCCGCAGGATGCCCCTCGGAGACCACGGGAGACGGAGAGACCCGCACCCTCCGGCATGCGACGCCCGCAGGATGCCCCTCGCACACCACGGGAGACGGAGAGACCTGGAGCAACAGGGAGACGACACCCCCGTCACGTGCGGGAGCGACCACCCAGGACACCACTACCCAGGACACCACTACCCAGGACACCACTACCCAGGACACCACTACCCGGGACACCACTACCCAGGACACCACTACCCGGGACACCACTACCCGGGACAGCAGTACCCGGGACAGCACTACCCAGGAAGACGAAATACCGGACAGTGACTCAGAGTGGATGGGTGGAGATGAACCCCCACCCCAAAGTGCCATGGACTCAGAGTGGGACGAAGAGTACGACACAACGCCACTGCTGTCACCAACACCCTCCACCATCGCAGAAACACTCACCACGGTTGGGCACTTTAGTGATGAGGCGTCTGGTACACTCACTGGTGCGCACAACACAGCCGTCCCGGTACAGCAGGTGGAGGTAGGAGCAGCAGAGGGGCCGAGCGGTCGGAGGGCAGCCCAGCCCAAGCGAACACCTGCCGCCCAGATGGATCCCGGGTTCCTGGAGTTACCACACCCACACATAGATCCGATGCAACCACCGACCCGGAGACGAGCGAAGAGGGTGACGGGCGGCTTACGGCGGCTGCGGTCGCAGGTGGAGGAGTCCACCCGCGTCCAGGAGCAGGGAGTGGTGCCGGTCATGCGTGCCACCCAGGCCGACACGCACGGGTGGCGTCCGCGGTGGAGGCAATGGGTGCGACGGTGTCAGACATGGGGAACGGTTTGCGAGGCCTGGGGCTTTCCATGCAGGCGGCGTCTGTGGCCCAGGAAATAGCTGCCCTCTCACAGGAGGCCATGAGCCAGTGCCAGCGCCAGATGGCAGAGGCGCTCAACGCCATAGCCCAGTCTCAGCAGGCCATGGCCCAGTCTCTGCAGGCCATGGCCCAGTCTCTGCAGGCCATGGCCCAGTCTCTGCAGGCCATGGCCCAGTCTCTGCAGGCCATCGCTGAGGGCATCGGCGCCAGTGGCCATGTGCGAGCCGGCGTCGCACTGTCACAGACAGGGTTTGCCAACCCCCTGGGCTCCATGGCTGCAAACCTGCAGACCCCTGTCGATACCAGCACGGGCCTCCAGGACTGGCAGCGCCAGATGTCGGGGGGGCGTCAGATGGCCAGTCCGTTCGCATCCCCCACCCATGTAGAGGCCTGGGGGCCATTGGGTACCCCGAGGGAGGAGGAGGTGGTGTGGTCCGTCCCGGCTCCCTCTGTAGGGGAGGTCCCGGTACACCGCGACACCTCGGACTCCCCCCCTTCCGTCCCAGGTGCATCGGGTGGGCAACGGGCAGGACAGGCTGGCAGCTCGCCATCCCAGTCGCCCGGGCCGCAGCCTGGCCCATCTAGGCCAGGACGCCCCAGGAAACGGCCGCCAAAGGGATCCAGTGTCAGAGGGCAGGAATCACAGGAGTCCACCTCCAGTTCTGCTGTACCGTCTGGGGAACCACGTAGACGTAGTCAAAGGGCCCGTAAGGCCAAACAATTAGACACTGAGTAAGTTGGCACGGTTGCAGGGCACAGATGAGTTTTAGGGGCTAGGGCACGTGCATGAACTCCTTTGGTTATTAAAGTCAATGTTACACCTACAGAAGCTGCCTTTGTGCTCTGTCCAAAGTGTGCGGGGGTGTCATGTACGTTGAGCGCAAGTGTGTGTGTGAGGGGTGGTCTTACCTCAGCCCCAGGTGAGTCTGCCCCCTTCCCCCTGGGCCGCCATCAACATCCCCCGGGCAGAGGACGGGACCGTGAGCTGCAGTGTCACAGCCGCATGCAGGGATGGTCCGGGTGGATGGTGGTACTGTGGCCATGGGTCAGACATAGTCCAACGATGTAGAGCCAGGAGCTCACCGCAGGGTGGGTTGTCATCATCCTCCATGGCCTGCAATAGACACGCGTCCACCCGCAACTGTGTGAGCCCGGCCCGTTGTGCCGCAGGTGGATCGGCAATGGGGGGGGTTGGTGTGCATGCGGGTGGGGTGGGTGGGGTTGGGGAGGGGGGTGAGGGTGCTGGGTGGCTGGATGGGTGGGGGGTGTGGGTGGTCGGCTGTTGCCATGGTGTGCGGTCTGTGGCCATACTACCCGATTCCCACGCCCATCTAGTCAGTGAAGCGGGCGTCTATCAGTCTGTCCCGTGCCTGCTGGGCCAGCCGGTAACGGTGGACAGCCACCCGCCTGTGTCTACCCCGTCTCCCATGACCATTACCCCCATCCCCCTCATCTGGGGAGGACTGCGCCTCTTCCTGCTGGTTCTCCACTCCGCCCTCCTCTGCCTGCGGCACATCGCCCCTCTGCTGGGCTATGTTGTGCAGGACGCAGCACACCACAATGATGCAGCCGACCCTATCTGACCGATACTGGAGGGCGCCCCCAGAGAGGTCCAGGCACCTGAAACGCATCTTCAGCACGCCAAAGCACCTCTCTATCACTCCCCTTGTCGCTACATGGGCATCATTGTAGCGGTTCTCCACCTCATTGCGTGGCCTCCGTATAGGCGTCATCAGCCACAATGGGTAGCCCCTGTCGCCCAGCAACCAGCCCCTCAGCCGGGGATGGCGTCCCTCGTACATGCCGGGGATGGATGACCGCGACAACACGAATGAGTCGTGTACACTGCCTGGGTGACGGGCGCAGACGTGCAGGATCATCATGCGGTGGTCGCAGACCACCTGTACGTTCATCGAATAGGTCCCCTTCCTATTAGTGAACACGGCCCTGTTATCTGCAGGTGGCCGCACGGCGACGTGCATCCCATCGATCGCGCCCTGGACCATGGGGAACCCGGCAACGGCAGAGAAGCCCACGGCCCGGGCATCTTGTCTGGCCCGGTCCACGGGGAAGCGGATGTAGCGGTGCGCCATGGCATATAGGGCATCTGTTACTGCCCGGATGCACCGGTGCACCGATGTCTGCGATATGCCGGACAGGTTCCCACTCGGTGCCTGGAATGACCCCGTTGCATAAAAGTTCAGGGCCACCGTAACCTTGACGGACACGGGGAGAGGGTGTCCCCCGCCAGTGCCACGCGGTGACAGGTGTGCCAGCAGGTGGCAGATGTGTGCCACGGTTTCCCGGCTCATCCGGAGTCTCCTCCTGCATTCCCGGTCCGTGAAGTCCTGGTATGACTGCCTGGGCCGGTACACACGGGGCGCCCTCGGGTGCCTCCGTTGCCGTGGGGCCGCGACGTCCTCCTCCCCCTCCTCGTCCTGTCGGTCAGGTGTCCCTCCAGCCTGGGCGGCTGCCGCCTGCCCCTCTGCAGCAGCCTGCGCCGCCTCTCTGGCACACTCCTCCTCCTCCTCCTCCTCATCCAGGGCAACATAGACATGAGCGGCTGCCGCCACGGCGGCCAACATCGCTGGATGATCGGAAAACATGACGGCCTGGTGGGGGAGGGGAACGACGACATTGCCCATATCCCCTCCTCCCCCCAGCCAGGTGGCATGGACCGCATGGATCCAACTGTTGGAGGCTGGCACCTGGCCAGGTGGACCAACTCACTTGCCCCCCCATCCCCCTCCCCAGCACGGACCCCCCCCCCCAACCTCCACCCCGGCACGGACCCCCCCCCCCAACCTCCACCCCGGCACGGACCCCCCCCCAACCTCCACCCCGGCACGGACCCCCCATCCCCCATCCCCCTCCCCGGCACGGACCCCCCACCCAAACCCCTCGCCGGCACAGACCCCCCACCCGGCACTCCCCCGGAGCCTAGCCTACTCTAACCACCCCCCCCGCCGCCGCACACACACATACACAACCCGAGACACACCTCTTCTCACGCATTCAGACTGCGGCCACGCCATCGCCTGCCCAGAGCCAACCCCCCAGGCCGTCACTCACCTCCACGCTGGTCGGCGTGAACCTGGAGCACAGGGTCACGCCGATGAAAAGGAGGTTTAATTTACGTCGACGTGAACGGCCATCACGTCGACGGGACTTCGGCCCATCCGGAAGGGAGAATATCGGCCGGCCGAAAATCGGCTGCCTTGCGCAGACCCGTGACATTCTCCGTGGCAGCGGCGACATTAATGCCCCGCCGACTTTTCTCCCTTCGGCAACCGGCGGGGGCGGGATTCACGGCGGCCAACGGCCATTCTCCGACCCTCTGGGGGGTCGGAGAATGACGCCCCTCATGTAAGACTTTCCTACCAGGACTGTGACGGATCGTACCCTGGACTAATGAATTCCCAAATTTCAGGTGCTGCTGACATGGGAGAGTCCCACAAATCCCCCGCACTGGGCTTGGAAGAAATCAGAAGCTCATATGTTGCTGCGTTTTGGCGAGCTGGTGCACTGATAATCTCAACCTTAATGTATCCGCCGCACCTGTTGTCAATATTATTGCAGTTCACCTGTAGATGTCAGCTTTCAATGAGGTGCTTTGAAGTTCATTTTATTACTTAACTACTCTCGATAAGAGGAAACTGATAGCAATTTCCCAAGTGGCATGTACTTGCAGATAGCAGAGCTGGCATGTTGTTTCATGAATGCAGCAATCCATTCCAGTTAGAACAGAAAATAATAAAACATTTTCTTGACCTGTGAAGTAAAAAGCACCAAGGAAATATGCTGGTGCGTGTATTTTTATTCATCTTTTCCCAAGTTATTTCATGTGTTCCCTTCTTTCCATCTTCACCATTACATTAGCTAAGATGGCAGGTGGAGGAGCTGCCTGCCCGCAGGAGGTGCTCATTATTCCCCTCCCCACTCTTAATCATAGAATCCCTAAAGGGCGGAGGAGGCCATTCAGCCCATCATGTCCACACTGACCCTCTGAAAGAGCACTCTACCTAGGCCCACTCCCCCGTCCCATCCCCATAACCTAAGCTACACACCCTTGGATCCTAAGGGGCTGTTTAGATTGGCCAATCCTCCTAACCTGCACACTTCGGACTGTGGGAGAAAATAATAATAATAATCTTTATTGTCACAAGTAGGCTTACATTGCAATGAAGTTACTGTGAAAAGGCCCGAGTTGCCACATTCTGGCACCTGTTCGAGGGAGAATTCAGAATGTCCAAATTACCTAACAGCACGTCTTTTGGGACAAGTGGGAGGAAACCGGAGCACCCAGAGGAAACCCAGGCACACACGGGGAGAACGTGCAGACTCCAGTGACCCAACCGGGAATCGAATCTGGGACCCTGGCCTGTGAAGCCACAGTGCTAACCACTGTGCTATCGTGCTGCCCAAATTGGAGCACCCGGAGGAAACACAGGCAGACACAGGGAGAACGAGCAAACTCCACGCAGTTACCCAAGGTGGGAACAGAGTACGGGTCCCTGGCACTGTGAGGCACCAATGCTAACCACTGTGCCACCATGCAGCACCTGATATTTATCCTTTCCTCAGCTGCCTGACTGTAAATTGCTAATTGTGCAGGACCAAGATTAGGATCTTCAGTTCATCTTTCTTGCAAAGGCAAACATACAGGAACAGTGATCAGAATTGTGGCACAACTGAAGTTAGGACCTCCTGTGACAGGAAAATTGAGGACAGAATCCATGAACCAAAGCAGTACAATGGGTGACTGTGCCAGCTTTAGCGATGAAACATTTATTTGTAGATAACTGTGTTTACTGCAGCTATTTTAAATGTTATCAAAGCAACACAGACTCTCCTTTAAACTAGTTTGAATGTCCTCTGCCTATTGAATGATAACCCTTTGGGTTGTTCTTCGATGTCCTTTTAAAAAATGTTGAAGGGTATGTTTTATTCTGCATATGTGTGACACACTTTAAGAGACTTTCCCTGGCCGGGGAACATAGTAGATCATTTCTATAGTACTACTATCTTTATGACATCACCCACAGCCCAATACCAATGAAACGTCTCAGATCCAATTCATTAATTTATTGTCCAGACGGGAGTGTAATCAGTCCACCTACAGATGTGGTCTGTCTATGGTCTCCAAGACATGATCCACTTTCATTTTGGTGACGAGGTACTGCTCTTGCCTATTGAGGGTTAAGAAATATTGGTGAATTATGTTGCACAATCTACTAAGATTTAAAGGTTTCATTGTTGAATGTGAAAATGCAGAGGTGCAGAAATCGTTTAAATGATTCTCCATTTAGGATATTTTTCTGAATAAGATAAAATGATTATAAATAGTTTACTTTTTAACTTACTACTGAGAAGAATATATAATTATTTCTCCTCCAAGCTGAAAGCATGGGCAATATGCCTGCTCCCAGTCCTCTGCCAGTGGTTCGCTGTAATGGGTTCTCAGGAGGCATGTGAGAGAACAGCCAAGGTCAACTTGACGCTGGTTTCCCTCCCTCCCTTGGCTGTTTGCAATCATAGGGGAGTCACCATTCACTTACTGTCCGGACAGAGATTGGATAATCTATCTTCACATGTGGTCCATGTAGGTGGTCTGCTTATACATTTATTTTATTCTGAAAATATTACAAACAATAAATCAGTTCATGGATTTATATCCCTTTATTTTATTACATTCAACAATGAAACCTTACTTGCACATTGTGCAACATAATTCATCAACAGTTCTTAATCCTCAGCAGTGTCCCAGCAAATAAACTAGAGTGAAACATTTTTTGGGGTCTATCGACTCAGACAAACCACATGTCTAGACAGACTGTTTAATATATTAACATCATATAATATCATGATTTAATACAATAGCTGACAATAAATGAATCATCATGGCTGCTCCCTTGATTGTAAATTCAGTGCGGGTCAGAATTACATCATGCTACACTCTGGTAGACACATTGACATGCAATGCCTTGCTAGTCTAATTGTGACATTTTAATCGTTTCTCTTGCCCAGGCATCTTGAATACCCACCATTATAATCTAGTTGCATTATACAGTGCACTGAACCAACAAGGGGATCTTCAAATGTAATTAATTTATAAATGGTAGCTTAGTATTAGTCTAATTATGATCCCGAACCAGACCCTAACAGTTGCTAGGATACCGGACAGAAACCCCCATAGTTTATTTAATTTGTAAGACTATGGGGAAAGGATACTTCACTCCAGGAGTGACTCCACCCACAAATGGTATATTAAAACCAGCTTTATTACCAATACAGTATTACTAACTTTTACATCATAAAGAAAATAGCTTACAATTACCTGTTTTTAAACAATGTTTAACAATGACAATGAAACACTAACTCCTAACTGTCAACTTTTATTCCGCTTAAGCAAAATTTATCTCAGGTCAAAATCCATTTTTAAATACCGTTAGCAGACCCAGGAATGCTTGCTGTAAGAAGATGTCTTGGATAAGAGAGACCAGCTTGCAGATTCTTGCATGTGTCAAACTACTGTTTAACTTGGCAGCCTTTACAGAAACTGCTGCTCTGTTCACAGGCAAAACCTTTTTAACTAAACTGCTTTGAGAGAAACTGCTAGTCTGTCCACAGTCAAATCTTTAACTGAACTGACACTCAACACCTGACTGCTTCAGCCCTTGGTTCCTCCCATTAATTACATCGTCTTACTAAAGCTGAACACAATGCCTCTAATTATCTACTCCCCAGGGAACCTTCTTTAGATAAACAAAATTCCATTAGACCAACTTCTACGATGCATTAATTGCAAATTTTGTAGCCAAAGTATTTGCTTTTAAAGTAAGACTTTAAAAACATGACTGTGGCAGTCATACACACACTCACCCAGGCTTTTAACCCTTAGTACACCAAATACATATAATACAATATATATCTGAAATTCCTACATTCATCACATGCTTCATTGAGTATATGGACTGTGCAGGCAGCAGTTTGGGAGCATCTTTCAAGATATTAACAACCTGAATCTATGCACCATGGAAAGCATAGCCACTCCAGCCCCCATGCATTGGAGCATCATTCGGTTAGGATTCTATATTCAGGCTTAGCTTCCTTCACTGGTTCAATGGAGACCTTGAACTGTAATCTTTAACAGTCCGTCTCTTCTGAATGCATTTGTGTTGGGTGAATCATATTGAGACAATCATACTGCAAGGCTTCAACCCAGAGGACTGCTGCCACCTAGATTTCCGCCATTTTGATAAAGTTCCTTGTAGCAGTGGAATGGCAAAGTTAATGGAAATATGTTTTGTCACAATGATACTCGTGATAGCAAAAAGCCCAACTTAAATGCCTACATTTGTTAGAGACGTTACATTTGCGGACACCCACTGCCTCAAAAACCATGATAAAAGGATATTGACTGACTCAGCGTAAGGCAATACTGGACCCTGGATTTCTAGACTCATGAATTACCAGCTAGCAACCAGTTATGTCACCTCTTCTATTTGAATAGGGGAACCTTTGGAAGGAAAACATTATTAGGAAACCCAGTAACCTCTTTAGCATGGCCAATCCACCTAACCTGCACGTCTTTGGACTGTGGGAGGAAACTGGAGCACCCGGAGAAAACCCACGCAGACACGGGGAGAACGTGTAGACTCCGCACAGTCAGTGACCCAGCGGGGAATCGAACCTGTGACCCTGGCGCTGTGAAGACACAGTGCTAGCCACTTGTGCTATTGTGCTGCTCACATGTTTATTAAGTTGTTTAACATATTTATTATTTGGGTCCTTAATATGTCATAATGCTTTATTTGATACAGTCCAGCATAAAATGGGTGTTGGAAACGCCTCTTTAGTTCTGGATTGTGAAATAAAGCTAATGGCATTTTAGTTTTTTATAGGAGGCGTCCAATTTTGAGATGTCTTATGTTTCCCAGGAACTTTAGTGGACAGCTACATCAATAGTTAGTGGTTGACGTATCAACAGTTGCCTTTGGTCCTTTTGTTATTGTTATGATGACTACAAAGGACATAATAATAATAATCTTTATTGTCACAAGTAGGCTTACAATAACTGCAAGCATGCCACTTTGGAGGTGGCGGAGCATCGTGAAAGCAGCGCTGCCCCTGATTTGGCCAGGAACTTTGATTGTCCGGCTGATCGCCGAACGTGATTTCGGCGTCGGCAACCAGAGAATCCAACCCCATGGAATTTAAATCCTTCCTGGGATCTCAATTATTATGGGAAGTTTATCCCAAATTTGACCTCTTTGCTGACTACCCTAAGTACACCACTGCAAAGTACCAGAGATGGTCTTCGGCAGCAAGACAGGTGGAGGTCCTCAAAAAAGTAAAACGGCATCTGCTGTGGTCCAATTTATTGGCCCATTTAGAACGCAAAAAGGAACTCATCCTGACATGTGATGCTTCTCCTTACGGGGGTGGGGCGGTACTTTAACAAACGGCTGGAAGTCGGAACTGAAAGACCTGTTGCCTATGCATCCTGGACTCTCTTGGACACTGTGCGGAGATACTCTCAAATTGAGAAAGAGGGCTTGGTGGTTGTGTCTGGTGCAAAAGAATTTCACCAGTACGTCTATGGCAGGCATTTTATAATAGTGACCGACCGAAAGCCCTTATTGGAACATTTTAAGGAGGCTGAGGCAATCCCCCCTATTGCCACTGCCCTGACACAGCGTTGGGCCATGATACTTGCAGCTTATGACTATCTCTTAGAGCACCTCCCTGAAATGTGAATAGCTAACGCTAATGTCTTGAGCGTCCTCCCGCTGTCCATAAGCCCGGCTCCCTTGCCGGGAATAGAAGAAGTCACGATGACCCTGAAAATTTTGAGACTTTACCAGTGTTCGCAAAACAGATCAAGAACTGGACACAAAAGAATCTAACACTTCCGAATTGAAGCAGATGATCCTGAACAACGGAATTGGTACAGCACCATCAGATTTCTGGATAATTGGGGCTCATTCTGGGGTCTGTGGGACCTCTACAAACGGGATGGTCCGCACCTGGACCAGAGGGGTACCAATATTCTGGGGGGGAAATTTGCTAATGCTCTTCGGGAGGGTTTAAACTAGTTCAGCAGGGGCTTGGGAACCTGAATTGTAGCTCCAGTATACAGGAGGTTGAGAATAGTGAGGTCATGAGTAGGGTTTCAAAGCTGCAGGAGTGTACCGGCAGGCAGGAAGGTGGTTTAAAGTGTGTCTTCTTCAATGCCAGGAGCATCCGGAATACGGTGGGTGAACTTGCGGCACCTGGGTTGGTACCTGGGACTTCGATGTTGTGGCCATTTCGGAGACATGGATAGAGCAGGGACAAGAATGGTTGTTGCAGGTGCCAGGATTTAGATACTTCAGTAAGCTCAGGGAAGGTGGTAAAAGAGGGGGAGGGGTGGCATTGTTAGTCAAGGACAGTATTACAGTCGCAGAAAGGACGTTTGATGAGGACTCGTGTACTGAGGTAGTATGGGCTGAGGTTAGAAACAGGAAAGGAGAGGTCACCCTGTTAGGGGTTTTCTATAGCCCTCTGAAAAGTTCCAGAGATGTAGAGGAGAGGATTGCAAAGATGATTCTGGATAGGAGCGAAAGCAACAGGGTAGTTGTTATGGGGGACTTTAACTTTCCAAATATTGACTGGAAACACATGAGTTCCAGTACATTAGATGGTTCCGTTTTTGTCCAATGTGTGCAGGAGGGTTTCCTGACACAGTATGTAGATAGGCCAACGAGAGGCGAGGCCATATTGGATTTGGTACTGAGTAATGAACCAGGACAGGTGTTAGATTTGGAGGTGGGTGAGCACTTTGGTGATAGTGACCACAATTCGATTACGTTTACTTTAGTGATGGAAAGGGATAGGTATATACCGCAGGGCAAGAGTTATATCTGGGGGAAAGGCAATTATGATGCGATGAGGCAAGACTTAGGATACATCGGGTGGAGAGGAAAACTGCAGGGGATGGGCACAATGGAAATGTGGAGCATGTTCAAGGAACAGCTACTGCGTGTCCTTGATAAGTATGTACCTGTCAGGCAGGGAGGAAGTGGTCGAGTGAGGGAACCGTGGTTTACTAAAGCAGTCGAAACACTTGTCAAGAGGAAGAGGGAGACTTATGTAAAGATGAGACATGAAGGTTCAGTTAGGGCGCTCGAGAGTTACAAGTTAGCTTAGGAAGGACCTAAAGAGAGAGCTAAGAAGAGCCAGGAGGGGACATGAGATGTCTTTGGCAGGTAGGATCAAGGATAACCCTAAAGCTTTCTATAGATATGTCAGGAATAAAAGAATGACTAGGGTAAGAGTAGGGCCAGTCAAGGACAGTAGTGGGAAGTTCTGCATGGAGTCTGAGAAGATATGAGAGGTGCTAAATGAATATTTTTCGTCAGTATTCACACAGGAAAAAAACAATGTTGTCGAGGAGAATACTGAGATTCAGGGTACTAGACTAGAAGGGCTTGAGGTTCATAAGGAGGAGGTGTTAGCAATTCTGGAAAATGTGAAAATAGATAAGTCACCTGGGCCGGATGGGATTTATCCTAGGATTCTCTGGGAAGCTAGGGAGGAGATTGCTGAGCCTTTGGCCTTGATCTTTAAGTCATCTTTGTCTACAGCAATAGTGCCAGAAGACTGGAGGATAGCAAATGTTGTCCCCTTGTTCAAGAAGGGGAGTAGAGATAGCCCCGGTAACTATAGACCAGTGAGCCTTACTTCTGTTGTGGGGAAAATCTTGGAAAGGTTTATAAGAGATAGGATGTATAATCATCTGGAAAGGAATAATTTGATTAGAAATAGTCAACACGGTTTTGTGAAGGTTAGGTCGTGCCTCACAAACCTTATAGAGTTCTTTGAGAAGGTGACCAAACAGGTGGATGAGGGTAAAGCAGTTGATGTGGTGTATATGGATTTCAGTAAAGCGTTTGATAAGGTTCCCCATGGTAGGCTACTGCAGAAAATACGGAGGCATGGGATTCAGGGTGATCTAGCAGTTTGGATCAGAAATTGGCTAGCTGGAAGAAGACAAAGGGTGGTGGTTGATGGGAAATGTTCAGACTGGAGTCCAGTTACTAGTGGTATACCACAAGGGTCTGTTTTGGGGCCACTGCTGTTGTCATTTTTATAAATGACCTGGAGGAGGGCGTAGAATGATGGGTGAGTAAATTTGCAGATGACACTAAAGTCGGTGGAGTTGTGGACAGTGCGGAAGGATGTTACAAGTTACAGAGGGACATAGATAAGCTGCAGCGCTGTGCTGAGAGGTGGCAAATGGAGTTTAACGCAGAAAAGTGTGAGGTGATTCATTTTGGAAGGAATAACAGGAAGACTGAGTACTGGGCTAATGGTAAGATTCTTGGCAGTGTGGATGAGCAGAGAGATCTCGGTATCTATGTACATAGATCCCTGAAAGTTGCCACCCAGGTTGAGAGGGTTGTTAAGAAGGAGTACGGTGTGCAGCTATGCAACACTCTGGTGCGGCCGCATTTGGAGTATTGCGTGCAATTCTGGTCGCCGCATTATAGGAAGGATGTGGAAGCATTAGAAAGGGTGCAGAGGGGATTTACCAGAATGTTGCCTGGTATGGAGGGAAGATCTTATGAGGAAAGGCTGAGGGACTTGAGGCTGTTTTCGTTAGAGAGAAGAAGGTTAAGAGGTGACTTAATTGAGGCATACAAGATGATCAGAGGATTGGTTAGGGTGGACAGTTGGAGCCTTTTTCCTCGGATGGTGATGTCTAGCACGAGGGGACATACCTTTAAATTGAGGGGAGATAGGTGTAAGACAGATGTCAGAGGTAGGTTCTTTACTCAGAGAGTAGTAAGGGCGTGGAATGCCCTGCCTGCAACAGTAGTGGACTCGCCAACACTAAGGACATTCAAATGGTCATTGGATAGACATATGAACAATAAGGGAATAGTGTAGATGGGCTTTAGAGTGGTTTCACAGGTTGGCGCAACATCGAGGGCCGAAGGGCCTGTACTGTGCTGTAATGTTCTATGTTCTATCTCACCTGTCATCCAATGGACTGACAGAATGGCCGGTTCAGATCCTTCAAATCGACATGAAAAGCAACCGACAACATCCATGGAGATCAGGTTGGCATGCTTTTTATCTGATTATAGGACCGCCCTCATAGGACAGCAAGGTGGCACAGTGGTTATCACAGTTGCTTCACAGCTCCAGGGTCCCAGGTTCGAATCCCGTCTTGGATCACTGTCTGTGCTGAGTCTGCACATTCTCCTCATGTCTGCATGGGTTTCCTCGGGTGCTCCTGTTTCCTCCCACACTCCAAAGATGTGCAGGTTAGGTGGATTGGCCATGCTAAATTGCCCTTAGTGTCCAAAAAGGTTAGGTTGGGTTAAGGGGATAGGGTGGAGATGTGTGCTTGAGTGGGGTGCTCTTTCCAAGGGCCGGTGCAGACTCGATGGGCCAAATAGTCTCCTTCTGCACTGTAAATTCTATGATAATTCTATGATAATACTACCACAGGAATTTCCCTAGTCGAACTCGTAATGGGACGGCGGCTTTGCATGAGATTAAGCCGACTGTTCCCAAACCTAGTGGGGAGAGTGGAGTCCCAACAAGAGAATTCAAAAGAAATTAAGATTCTGTGAGATCCGCAAGAATATCCAAGACAGGTGACCTAGTCTATGTGAGGCACTTCGGAGATGGCTCCAGTTGGCTCACCAGAGTCATATTGGAGAAAACAGGACCTGTATCCTACAAAGTGCCGGTCCAGAATAAGGTCTTGAGGAAACACCTGGACCACCCTAGAAGTAAAGAGTAGTACAGTAGCGGACTTCTTTGTTCTATGATAAAGGGAGTTATTGTTCACAGACTGGCCTTGGAGAAGTCAATACAGTTATCAATTCTCTGGTTCTAGTTTTATGTTTTCCCATAAATATCCAATGGTATCTCCCCTTAGTGTTAAGGTGGACTACTGAGCACATTCAATATAAAGAAATAACCTATGCAAATTGGACAGCTTTGACCTGGATTCTCCAACAGTCCAGGACCCAGATCATTGATCGTTGGGTTGAGTGTGCAGATTTGGAAGAATAAAGGACTCTGTGAACCCAACCTTTTTAAATGGCAGTCCGCAGTTCTGATTTCCATTTTCGGGAGGGGTGGGGGGGTGGGGGGGGGGGGGGGGCAGCTGGATTAAAAGTCAGGCCCACTACCCCCAGAATTGTATGGAGGCTGCCAGGTGTGGAGGTGGACTGGGGGGGCAGGCCTGCCCCTGTGCTCTGGAATTATGTTGAATTAAATTTTTAAAAACACAGTCCTCACCTGCCTCAACCCACTATGCACTCACTATATTACATTCATGCCAATCTAAACCACCTCACACACCCCTCCGCCCACTTCCACCCCCACCCCCTCATGGCCCCTCATACTCCCTATGACCCTCAGAACCAAGGCTCTTTATCGCCCATGTCAACTTATTAACAACTCATCCTAACCCATGCACCGAACCTTTCCCTTACCCCCATCCATGCCAACTCACCCAGCATGCTTTGACAGCTCGTTGACAGCTTTGACAGTTCTTTGATACCTGGGCAATTTCTTGAGAGTTCTTTGGTAGCTGAACAGTTCCAATGAGTTTATGCAGTTTTTATGCACAATCATGTTTACTTTTATTAATTTTAAGGATGCCTTACTCCCCAAAGGTGTCCTTAGACATTATTCAAGGGGGTAGCTAATCTCTTAAAAGTGGTACCCTGACTATCAAACAAAACAAGTTCAGGAATCCTCCTGCCTCATCTAATTTACACACTTTGATTTTCACACTTCTGTCCGACCAAACTCCCACTTCAGTGGAGGCAGCTGATGATTTGACTGGCCAGCTGCCTACGTGAACTGCACACGCATGAATCCTGGCCTGCCTCTAGCCCCACCTCCATGAAAATGGAACATGTTGTGTTCGGGAGCGGCACTTAGAATTTTCCATCTGAGATTTTCGGCAAGAACCTCTCCAATGTGGCAAAAGTCTGGGCCCTGGAATTTATCCACACTTTGACTAGCTGCATTGAAGGTAACCAAAACTTAAAGAGGGCCATCACTGCTGTCACACTGGGTTGCATGTTTATATGCAAGACTATGACCACTTTGGGATTAGAATGCTCAGTGGTTGTTATTGACTGGTGCAGACATAATGGGTTGAAGGACCTTTTCTGTGCTGTAGACCTCTATGACTCTATGACACTTGTGTGATTAATTCCACTGGGGCTGTCCCCACATGCATGTATGTTTCTGCATGTGCAATTATAATGGATAATAACATAAGAATGGATCAGACAGTAGGCACCACCTTACCTGCATGGTAAAGCTCTTCTGATCGTCAATCACTTCCAAACAGAGGAGTGAACAAAGGAATTTCTATATGAGCAGTACTGGATGAAATATTCTTGGCAAATTAATTGAGTTAATAGCAAATTGAAACAATAGATTTGGAGCAAAACTGGAGGAAAAGACTATGCAGTCGCATGTGTCTGGTACACAAAAAATGCCTCATTTAGCACACATTGCACTATTAGACCTATGATTTGAGAGCACTGCCTGTACCTTTTTGTTTATATTCTGAAGGTTTACTCGAAGAAATCCTCTCTGTCTTTGGCACATCAATTATCCATCACATTTCACGCCTAATTTAAGGACACATCAGAAGCCATTTGGAATGTGGAGAATAAATCTGCAGCAGGTGAACTGCCAGAGTTACAATTTCTGTAGCATGTTAATTGACCTTAGTTGACCCTGTCTTTAGTTCACACCAAAATGGTCTCGTCTATGTTTTAGCAGAGTAAAAAAGATATTTATATAGCACCTTTTGTGTCCTCATGATGCCCCTCAGTGTTTTATAGCTATAATCATATTTTTGATTCGCCTGACTTCCCCCGCCTTGTTGTCATTCAGGAGAAAATAGTCATGGTCATAAACATGCTTTGTGTGTGGCAATAAGTTTATTCCCTGATCCCATGGAGCAGATAGCTATTTTGGAGATAGGACTCCCACCTCCCAAAATGCATTTTTGCCGCTCAGAATTATCCTCTGATTAGCAGTCAGCTTTTCCACTGAAAGAATGGGCGAGATCTTCTGGCTGTTCACGTCAGCGGAATCTTTCGGTCCCGCCAATGGTGCACCCCCGCCACGGGTTTTCCAGTGGTGTGCGGTGGATTCAATGGGAAATTCCATTGACAGACAGGAGGCCAAAGGTGGGCTGCCTCCTGCTGCCGGGAAACACTTTGCGGGAAAGCCAAAGAATCTCGCCCAACATGTCAGGATTTTCTGTTTACAAACCCCGACTCTCCTGACTTCCCCCACCTTTGTTGTCATTCAGGAGAAAATAAATAATGATTGGAAAGCCAGAAAAGCCAGCATTGGAAGCAATTACAGTCGCTTATATCCTTTGAATGAAATAGTGGTATGAATGAATGATTGTTGATACAAATTAGGCTCGCCAAAGAAAGTGAAGTTTTGTCATTTGAGTCCAAGTACCCTGTAGAAGACATGTGGTAAGTGTTAATTACTGACAAGCAACCTACCTGGCACTGAAAATGAATGATGACATGCCACATTCCTTTTGGTTGTAATTGCTGCAGTAGTTCTAAAAATGTTTAATTTATTTTTAAAAAAACTTTTCCTCTCTCTCTCTTAATCCAGTCATTTTCCCCCAATATTCAACTTTTTATATCTGATTTGTCATTGAATTCATCCCCCTAATTTCATAATCTCCAATCTCATTGATTAAGGACATACACAATTGCTTGTCCTGTTGTCTTAGGTACTAGATGGCTGGTTTCGCTTACTGTGGTATTATCAGTTCGCACTTTCACAACTTGCCAAACATATTATTTAAAAATCTTAACATGAAAGGGCAACTGTAACCAGTCACAGATGCCATTAGATGGCATGCTACTGGAAAATCTGGGCTACTGTATTTGGAAATGTTGGTGGCGTTTCCTTTTTAGAAAATTGTGCAGCATTTTAAATAGTGCAAACATCTGCATCTCTTTTATTTGTTTGTTTCCCATAGAAAACTAAAAGAAACTGCAGAAAGATTGGTAATATTTGAAAAGGCAGGGCCAAAATTGAAGCCTTTAATTTGAACATGTTGAAGAGATGCTTTTAGTGACACTCATAGTGTGCCAGAGATATGTGGTAAAGAAAGATCTAAATATGTTCCATTTTTTCTTCTGTTTTATATTTCTATAGTTTTATGTATAAAAATCTACACCTTTAAACTTCTGAGGCAATCTATTGATTTGGTACTGTAGCTCAAGGCAGACAGAATTTATGTGTTTTCTTTCTCTGGCCATGATCGGCATGTTTGTATGTAAGAGATGTGTGTCCTCTTACCCTCAGAGTGAGTGCCCCAATTAAATAAGTCAAGCAGCAAGCTTTTGTGGGTTTAAAACTAAAAAGTGTATTTATCACATGCTTACTCTGAATTTAATATAATTTTGCACTCATTCATCGCAAAAACACAAAGCTTACAGACAGATGAAGCTGGTGTACTGTTATAGCTTGTAATTATCTCAATCTCACTCATGGCAGCTCTGTAGTTTCTTGGATGAAGTTGGGGGCTTTAGTTGAAATGAAGGTCTTATAAAGCGAAGGGGTGGAATTTTCTGTCCCTTCCTGCCAACAGCATCTCCTGGTCCTGCTGAAGGCTGCGTTGGGTTCAATGGTGGCAGGACAGATGAGCGATGCAAATTGCTGAGGACATTGGCAGAACAGGAAGTTCCTGCCGGTGGCCACTGGCGAGCTGCCAGAAAATACATTGCACGGCCTGGAAAATCCTGCCCAAGGATTCTCAGTAATTGTTAGCTTTCTTTAAGTCAAATTCCCTGAGGTTAGTTCTCGGAGGAACTTTAACTGGAACAGATTGGAGAGTACTTCTATTTCTGTTAGGATGTTCCAATTTCAAGGTATTGCTATTTATTATCTTGGCTACTTGGATGACTTGCAGTGAGTTTCAATGACTTTTGATAGAACTTTCTGTCTGCAAGCAGCTTCAAGTTGATTTAAAAGTGGACAGCAAACATGGTTGTCTCATCATATGACCTTTTACATGTCCAAAACCCATTTCCTTACAAGGTGGGTTCTTCAGCTAGAGGGTGGTGAATCTGTGGAACTCTTTGCCGCAGAAGGCTGTGGAAGCCAAATCACTGAGTGTCTTTAAGACAGAGAAAGATAGGCTCTTGATTAATAAGCGGATCTGAGTTATGGGGACAAGGCAGGAGAATGGGGAGGATAAAAATATCAGCCATGATTGAATGGCGGAGCAGACGTGATGGGCCGAGTGGCCCAATTGTGCTCCTAGGTCTTATGGTCTTATGGGTAGTTAGGTTGATTATGCATCTGGTGTTGGGAGTTTCCTAACTTGAGAGTTTGAGACGGCCAGTGTATTTGTGCTTGAATGGTTCATGCAATTTGTTAATACCCTTTTGGATTAGCTTCAGGAGAGGGCATTAATCCGACATCCCCAGAAGTTTGCCCAGTGTCTTGGTCAACATTTATACCTCAATCCATGCCTCCAAAAGCAGGAAACCTGGTTACTTCACTGTTGTTCGTGGAAACCTGTTGAGCACTAATTGGCTGTCACTTTCCCAATATTACAATAGTGACTACACATTGTCATTGCTGCCAGCAGGATCTTCTGCTCCTGCTAATGACGATGCCTGCCACAGGTTTCCCAGTAGTAGGCGTCTCGAAAAATGGGAAAACCCACGACAGCGGCAGGACCGGAAGATCCCGTCACCGGACCACTGGTCAGCTGCCTCAGCAAAACATAGTGGAGTGGGGTGGGTCGGGCAGAAAATCCTACTCAGTGACTCCCAGGCTTCTTTCAGTTAGGATACACAGTGAAGTGATTTTTGCTTGCAACAATCAGCATGAGATTCATCACAAAACCATTAAATCCTAAGGGAGAAGGGAGAATTAGATAGATAAAGAACATTTTCACCATTCACAATTTTACTCTAAGTGCTAAGTCCGTGGAAATCTTCCCTGTGCCATTATGGTTAGTTTTAAAATTGAGATACATTAACATTTCTTCCTGATCAAAGTGAAGGAGAATTGACAAATTGGGGCCAGGGATTTTAAAGCATAACTAAAAAGGAAGGAAGAAGTGAAAGGACACGTGTAGGGTAACAGATACCAACTTTGTAACATTTTAAGATTATGCAGCAATTCAGTAAAAGAAAACACTTTCAACATTCCCTTGAGAATCAGGGTTCCCATGTAAGTCGCATTGCTGTTTTTTCTTGGAGGTGCAATAATGAAATAGCTGTTCTGAAAACGCTGGACACAATCAGACGTTCAAGGAACACACACTGTCTGGTTCTGACACAATACTTTATCATTTTTATGCATGATAAAACTGGCATGTGTCCCATTTTGAACCATCTGTAACTAGAAGTTATGGTGTCCTCCGATACCTCCTCAGGGAAATTCTCCCCAATTTGCACAGTTCAGAAAGTACAAGTAGAGCGAATGAACGCAATGCTTATGCAGAGGTCAGAAGAAGTTCTTGTACTTAGCCAGATAAATACTACAAAAGTCATAAGAATGGAGGTCAAAAACCTTTTTTTTATGGCTCCCTTGCTATCATCAGACTGTTTAGGTATGTCTCTTCTCTCAATTGCCTACTCCTCTGATTGCTTCTTGTTGGTGTTGCTTCATCGGGATACTAATCAGTGTATGATGATCCATATGTGTTTAAGCTTACTAATAAAGCTAGCAAGAACTGTTTACTAAAAATGTCAGCCATTAGTAGGTTAAAGTAGAGATTGACATTCGGCCTCAAAGGCACAGAGATAGAGTACTGAGCACAATAAAATTGATTAATCTCTTCAACAGTTTCAGATTCGACCCAAATGCAGGATAAGGCAATGACAGATAAAACATAAGTTTAGCACCAATATAAGGAAGCAGCTGAGCAGTCAGATGGGAAGCTCTGGAATCTTTCAAGAGGCAGTAATGTGCTGTGGTGGGGACTATAGGTTTCCAATAAAAGGATAAACTAGATTAGCAAATTAATTTTCGCTTCACCTTTTAATTCCCATTAATTTGCAGCTCTTAAATTTCCATGCCTTTCACACTTTATACAATTCATCTCTACCTGAAATGTGCAAGATGTGCCATGCACAAGGAGTATGTAAAGCCATTAATGTCAGATACTTTATCAGATGTTTTTTGCAGAAAGTGAAGCCAGTTCAGCAGGTAGAAGTGAAAGGTATGCAATGCAGTGCAGTTAGCAAACAGCATGTCAATGGAGTAAGGAGATTGGGATCAATTAATATTATTAAAATCCCAAACAGCAATTATTGGAGTACCGGGCATTGGTTACCTGCTACATAAATAACTTGCCTGGTGAGAGTAAACATGACTAAATACAACTTAAATGTGTAGTGATATTTCCGACTGTGGTGGGGGTGGGGTGGGAGTGCTCAGAGTCCAAGTATAGTAACCCACATTGAATTAGTTTAAAAAATAACTTTTCTAAACAAAACAAATTCTAATTCAGCTGTACTGTTGTAATGCTATTAAGACATCCCTAAGTCCTGGGAAGATTTGCCACAGCTGGAATCTGTTCCTCCCTGGCTGAGTTGGTTTGGGTCACTGTAGAATTTAGCTTTCAGGTATGACAGAATACGTGGTTTTTGAGTACTACAGAGTTTCAGTACTATGCTTTGACCACCAGCACCAAAAAAACACCTCTCTACTGCATCGCTGTGAACATTACCATTTGCTACCCTTGTTTACATTGTCAATTTAGTGACATTTTATGCCGTGGATTCACCTCCACTAGCTCAGTTGAAGCAGAACAGAGAATTTAATCTGATTAGTACATGTGTGCACGCGTAACGATTTATGTTAAAGGGCCACAGATGACTTCCGATGACGGCGGGCGGGAGGCAGCCGCACATTGGAGGGCTCCCGTTCGGTAACAGCATTATCGGGGTTTAAGGCCCGGTCCCAGAGGCAACGGAGGCGGCAAAAGCAGGGAGAAGGCACAGTGGAGGGAAATGTCGAAAATAAGTTAAAAAACGGCCGTGAAAATAGTGGCTGAAAGTCCGTCGGGGAGTGGAAAGGTCACCGGGGGGACGGCAAGAAAAGTGGAGGCTGGGGCACCAGGGGAGGCCTCATTGCCCACAGCTGAAGAAATGACTAAGGTGATGGCCGTGGAACTCGAAAGGCTGTTCACAAAACACATGGAGACGATGAGGAAGGAGATGGGGGCTGTATTGAAAGTGCTGGTGGAGGAGTCGATTGCCCTGGTGAGGGCGGCGGTATTGAGCGCAGTGGCGGAGATGCAGGAGCAAGGTGAGGCGCTGAAGGAAGTGGAAGAGACATTATTGCAGCACAGCGATCAACTTACCTCGATGGGGAAGGAGATGTGGAAGGTGATAGAGATCAACAAGGGTCTGCGAGCCAAAATGGACGACTTGGAAAACAGATCCAGGTGACAGAATCTGAGGATTGTGGGTCTGCCCGAAGGAGTGGAAGGCCCGAGGCCGACTGAGTATTTTGCCACGATGTTGGCGAAGCTATTGGGGGAGGGGGATGATCCCTCCCGATATGAACTGGATCGGGCTCATCGGTCGTGGAGGCTTGTACCAAAGGCGAGTGAGCCGCCAAGAGTAGTGACTCTGTGCTTCCGTAGGTACAGTGTAAAGGAGAAGGTCCTGTGCTGGGCAAAGCAGAAGCGGGTGGTGCAGTGGGCTGAAGCTGGTATACGCATATATCAGGACTTTACGGTGGAGCTGGCGAGGAGGTGGGCTGCCTTCAGCCGGGTGAAGAAGGCACTGTACATCAGCAAGGTGTAGTGCGGCATACTATACCCAGCTAAGTCGAGGGTGACCTACAAATCCAAGGACTTTTATCTTGGGACGGTGGAAGCAGCGGAGGAGTTTACGAAGGCAGAAGGACTGTGGCTGAATTGAGAAATGGTCATGTACCGATGTAGCCTCATGTAACTGTATTTTTTCACTGCGTGCTGGTGTATGTGCTAAATGAGCCAACGTTATATATATTTGGACAAGGGAAGAGATGGGACTTTCACTTGCAATGATGGTTCTTTGGGGTTTGGGTTTGTATGCGGGGTTTGTGTGCTAAAGGGGATTTCTTGGTTTTCCTGGGACCGGGCGAGGGGGAAAGAGACCCGGGTGGGGGCCTCCATGCTGGCCGGTTTAAGCCAGCCAGTGAATGGGAGTGAGGTGGGGAAGGGGCTGCGGCCATCGGAACCTGACAGAACAGGGTCCGATGAGTCTAGCCGGGGTGGAAAGTTGGGGGGAAGGAACAGAGGTTGGGGGAGGAGTTTTATAAGAGGAAGTGGAGGGGAGGAGTCGGGGAGCAGGAGGGGTTTACAATTCATGGGTGTCATTTACGGTACTCTTTTGGGGATTGGATGGCATTGAATGTTAGGGGGAGGGGAGGGTGGACTCTATAGGTCAATGGTGACCATAGGCAATTCCTGATCCCTTTTTCTTTTTTTTTCCTTTGTTTTTCCCACCGTGGAAGGGTTTGTTTTATTTGATGCTTGTATTGTCAGGTGGGGCGTTGTTTGGGGTGGCGGGAGGATGGGATTGTTGTTGTTGTTAAGGGGATTGACTTTGTATTTGTTACCGTTTACTGCTTGTTGGTGGGGTGTAAATTCTGAAGAAAATGTGAAAATGGTAAATTAAAATATTTTACAAAAGAAAAGGGCCACGGATATGTGAGTTCTCTGACTGCCAGCCAGTTTGGTAGGGTTGTAATGAAACCATTTGAGTGCGCTGTGGCTGATGTGGCAGCACACTCAGAACATGACCTTGCCGAGTCTCTTCCACTAATTTCACCGATAAATCTGTGCTGGATTTAGTTGCAGGTATTCAAAGGTGAATCTGAATCTGAATCTTTCAATGTCTCCTGTTGTTAACCTTTGCTGACAGAGGCGGAAGGGCTGCCAAACAATATATTGGCAATGAATTTCCTCAGGGCTTCACCCATTTTGTAACTGCAGTAGAAATCCATTTTGGAGTGTAAATGGGATTTCTGCTGAAGTTACAGTGATGGTGTGGGGGAATCCCCGAGGAAAATCCAACCTCGATTATTTTTCTCACTGACAATTTGTGCAGAAGTGACTGGCAGTTTTGGGTTGATTGGCTTTTTGCAGAATTCTCTTGAGGTTTGCAGAGAGTTATCAGAAATATCAGAAATGGAGCTGCTTTAGCAAATTCCTTGGTTTGTACTCTACTTGTTAACAATATAAAATGAATGTTGATATTGATCTGACTTTCTGAATGTGCTCTTCCAACAGGGACCATGTTCCACTGGGAGTGTATAACATGATTTAGAGAGTTGCTCGAAAGGACAAGCTGAATAAAGTTGGCTTGTGTTGCCTTGAAATTGGTGGTGCGGTTAAAATGTTAAAAGGTTTTGATAGGATAAATGCAGAGGAACTGCGTCCTCTGAGGGAGGAATCAAAACTAAGGTGAGATAATCTTGAAATCAGAGTTAGGTCATTCAAAGGGAAATCGGGAAGCACTTTTCACACTATAGGGAGTAGAAATCTGGAATTCTGGGCGGGATTCTCCCCTACCCAGCGGGGCGGGGGGTCCCGGCGTGATGGAGTGGCGGGAACCACTCTGGCGTCGGGCCACCCCAAAGGTGCAGAAGTCTCCGCACCTTTAGGGGCCAAGTCCTCACCTTGAGGGGCTAGGCCTGCGCCGGAGTAGTTTCCGCTCCACCGGCTGGCGTGGAAGGCCTATACGCCACGCCAGACAGGGCCGAAAGGACTTCGCCGGCCTGCATAAGTCCACGCATGCGCGGGAGCGTCAGCGGCTGCTGACGTCATCCCCGCGCATGCGCAGGGGAGGGGGTCACTTCCGCCTTGGTGAAGGCAGAAGAAAAAGAGTGCCCCCACGGCACATGCCTCGCCCAGCGTCCCCCCCCAGGACCCCGGAGCCCGCCGGCGCCACCTGCTCCCGCCAGTATGGTAGGTGGTTTAATCCACGCCGGCGGGAGAGGGTTGACAGCGCGGGACTTCGGCCCATCGCGGGCCGGAAAATCGCCGGGGTGGGCCCGCCGACCGGCGCAGCGCGATTCCCCCCCCCCCCCACCGAATCTCTGGTGGCGGAGAATTTGGGACACGGCGGGGACGGGATTCACACCAGCCCCCGGCGATTCTCCAACCCGGCGGTGGATTAGAGAATCCAGCCCTCTATCTCTGCAGATAGTTGGCACTTTCATTATTAAGAGTTTTTATTTAGGGGCTGGTTTAGCACAGTGGGCTAAACAGCTGCTTGTAATGCAGAACAATGCCAGCAGCGCGGGTTCAATTCCCGTACCGGGCTCCCCGAACATGCGCCGGAATGTTGCGACTAGGGGCTTTTCACAGTAACTTCACTGAAGCCTACTTGTGACAATTAGCGATTATTATTATTATTCACTCATGGGATTTGGGTGCTGTCAGCAAGGCCATTCTGGTCATCTCTATTTTTTCTTGAGAAAGAGGCAGTGGCTCTTCTTCTTGAAACACTGCAGCACGTGTGATTTAGGTACACCCACAGTGACGCTGATAACTAGTTTCAGGATTTTGACCCAGTGACAATGAAGGAATGGCCAGAAATTGCCAAGTCTAGAGAGAAACTTGCAGGTGGTGGTGCTCCAATGTATCTGCTGCCTTTGCCCTTCCAGGAGGTAGCAGTTGTGGGTTAAGAAGGCACTGTTGCAAGATCCTTGGTGAATGCATCATGCAAATTATTTTTTAATTCATCCATGGGATGTGGGCTTTGCTGGCTAGGCCAGCATTCATTGCCTATCCATAATTGTCCTTGACAAGGTGGTGGTGAGCTGCCTTCTTGAACTGCTGAAATTTATATGGTGTAAGTACAGCTCCTGTGCTGTTAGGGAAGAAGTTCCAGGATTTTGATCCAGCGGCAGTGAAGGAATGGCGATATATTTCCAAGTCAGGAGGGTGAGTGGTTTGGAGTTGAACTTCCAGGTGATGGTGTTCCTAAGTGTTTCCTGCCCTTGTTCTTCTAGATGGTAGATGTCATGGGTTTGGAAGGTGGCTGCCTAATGAGCCTTGGTGAGTTTCTGTGGTGCATCTGGTACACACTGTTGCCATGTGTATCACTGATTGAGGGAGTGAATACTTAAAATGGTAGTTGTGGTCCCAATAAAGCAGACTAATTTGTCCTGGATGGTGTTAAGCTTTGTGAGTGTTATTGGAGCTACCCTCATCCAGGCAAGTGGAGAGTATCTCATCGCACTCCTGACTTGTGCCTTGCAGGTGGTGGACAGGCTTTGAGGAATCAAGAGGCAAGTCACTTGCCAAAGAATTGCCAGCCTCTGACCTGTTCTTGTAGTCACAGTATTTATGGGGTTGGTCTTGTTAAGATTTTGGTGAATGGTGATCTCCAGGATGTTGATGCTTGGGATTTGAATTTCGAAGGCAGGTGATTAGACTCTTTCTTTTTTTTCCAATTAAGGGGCAATTTAGTGTCGCCAATCCACCTACCTGCACATCTTTGGGTTGTGGGGGTGAGACCCACGTGGACTTGGGGAGAATGTGCAAACTCCACAAGGACAGTGACCCGTGGCCGGGATCAAACCTAGGTTCCTGGCACCATGAGGCAGCAGTGCTAACCACTGTGCCACCATGCTGCCCTGGTTAGATTCTTTCTTGTTGGAGATGGTCATTGCCTGGCATTTATGTGGTGTGAATGTTACATGCCACTTGATAGTCAAAGCCTGAATGTTGTCCGGTTCTTGCAGCTTGCGGGCACAGATATTATTTAAGGCGTTGTGAATGGTACTGAACATTGTGCAATCACTAACAAGCACCTCAGTTCTGATCTTTATAATGGGTAGGTCATTGATGAAGCAATTGAAGAAGACTGGGTTTAGGGCACGACCCAGTAATGACCTGAACCTGAGGTGATTGGTCTCCAACAAACATGACCATCACATTTGTGACAGGTATGACTTAAATTAGTGGGCAGTTTTTCCTCTGATTCTCATTGACTTCAACTTTACATGAGTTCCTTGATGTCTCACTTTGTCAAATGCTGCCTTGATGTCAAGGGCAGTTATGTTCACTTCATATCTGGAACTTAGTTCTTTTGTCCATGTTTAACATTTAATGATGCCAATATTTGTAGACGATACCATCTGTGGCAAGGTGCAATGAGCTGCCTAAAATCTGTAGTATCAGTTACTGCACATGAGGCATGGAGCTCTGAAATTCTATTGATTTTAATTCTAGCATTAGTTCCTTTGATGCTCAATTTCATTTCCCCTAAGTTGTAACATGACAGGCTCTGACCATCAAAATCAATCTTCCTTCCTGTAGCCGAGACAAGAGTCTGTGTTGGGATAGATTTTAAAGCCTTGTAAGAAAGGGCTCTATCATTAATAGGGGAAGAAAGGTTGAGGGGGTGGATTCTTTTTAAAGTACTGTCTTAATATACATGTAAAGTATGTGACTAGAAACATGTCTTATTATCACTTGAAAGAAAAGTTTAAACTTTCCATATTTAAAGGAGAATTGGCAAGCAAAGGCCCCTTGCTTCCATCCTTGCCGACTGATGGCAAGTTTACCTATGTCCCATATTGGCACCATACATTCTCATGACTACTGTCTATTATAACTACTGATTAAATTGCAGCAATGTAGTGGGTCTTTACTAGATTGGATGATTTTAAAGTTTGATTTTTAGATGCTAAATTGAAAATTAGGAACATAGAAATCATTTTCTATCAGAATTTCTGTCTTTAAGTCTAATAGAAGACTGGAAGGACAACCGATGAAATATAGCAGTTTACTTGCCTTAACCATCATACCCGATTTTTAATTATTCTGCCATTCACTGTTCTGCCATCAACTGCCTCGCCCTTAGTGCTGGAATATTCACCCCTCAAATCTCTGTCTCTCCTTCCTGCTTTATGATGCTCTTTAAAACCTACATTATTGACCAAGCTTTTGATCACCTGTCCTAATGTGTCTTATATGCCTTGGTGTCACCTGTGAAGCACCATGGGATTTTATTAGTAAACTTTGTGAAAGTACTTTACAAGACATATTGACTTGAATATTAGAAAGAGCGCAATAAAATTCAACTTTTCTTTACACAGCCTGCTTCACTCCTCAATACAATTTCAATCCTCTTGATATTCACATTGCAAATCCTGTGTCAGGGTTCTACATGGTTTGCAGCTCATTGGTGTACAATGGCTGAAGGTTTTCGATCACAACCTTTCCCCATTGAGCCTCAACAGCAGTTGCCCCAAGCAGCCTTTAACAAGTAATTGTGGGCTTAGAATGTACCAGTCTGCAACACTTGGTCTGGGAAAATTCTTTGCACTGGAAGACCATCAGGTTTTTGGCAAAGAGTATCTTCCACAGGAGTTCATGGCCCTCCAGCAGCAGTTGACAATTGTCTTGGTGTGCATCCCTGGGAACAGCCCGTGGACCACAGAGCCTTGCATCATGGAGCTGCTTGGGATGAACCTCTATCCAGACCTGCCTTGCAAAAGCAAACCTCAGAAGGAGGTGAGGAATGGTCTCTTTCTTCCCACAGCTGCCTCGAGGGCAAAGTTTGGAGGGAATTAAACTCCATGGGCTGAATTCTCCATTGGCAGAAGAATCAGTTTCGCTGGCAGCGCACTCACGCCCGTGGATTTCCCGACAGCGCGGGGGTGTCCATAATGGCAAACCCTATTGGTTGGCTGACGGAACGAAGGGACCCGCTGCCGGTGGGGGCATGCCACAGCAGAAAACAGGTGTGCAGGGGTGGAGAATCGCACCCCATGTGTGTAGGAAGAATCTGATGGTGAGGGACCTTCCCATCACCAGTCAATATTATTTCTCGGTGCTTATTTGAAAGACCCAGAAATGACGGCAATGCCTTCAGCTGCCTCCGCTGCTATCTCTGGAATTCCCTTCATGAACCTCTTCACATCGCTATCATGTTCTCCATCTTTAAGATACACAAAATCTACTTATTCGGCCAAACTTTCAGTCATCTCTCCTCATGTCTTCTTATATGGTTTGGTATCATATTTTGCTTTATAGCGCTTCTGTGAAATCTTGCCCTCACTCGGCAGGATCCAGATTTCCATATTTAAATGAGCCATTACCTTCACATAAATATGACTACGCCGGAGTATCCCAAGGCCTGGGATAAACGGCCGCACCTGGGAGACCTCGCTGTGGTGCCGTTTAGCATTGGTTTCCACAAATGTACCAGGCGTAATGTCACTTGGCGGTGGTGGGGGGCAATCGGAGGCCCTGGGTGGTTGGGCTCTGGACATGGTGGTACCCTGCCACCCTGATGCCACCTGGACACCTGGGCATTGCCAGTCTGGCACCTTGGCACTGCCACCTGGGCACCCTGGCCCAGATGGCACTGCTATGCTCACAGGGGCACTGACAGGTTGCCAGGCTGGCAGTGCCAAGGCGCCCTGGTGGCAGGTTGCCTTTGCCAGCGATCGGGGGGCAGGAGGGTTCAAGGACCCCCTAAATGGTAAGTTGGGGCATTGGGGGGCCGCAGGCCATGGTGGGGGTCAAAAGATCCAGACGACATTTAAAAATGGCCCCCCGATCTCTCAACTCGCCAGTGCAGGGAATTAATGTAATGCAGTCTAGGAGGGGCATCTCCCCATGGCGCCCCCACCCCCCACCCTCCTGTTGTGATTGCTGATTCTCACGATTTGAAATTGCCGTGAGATGATAAACCAGATATCTGCAGGTCTAGCGCTCAAGTATTGATTTGAGATCATTTTCTTCAGACTTGTGGGCTGTTTGAACCTCGCACCATCCACTGCTCATGTAGAATATGCTGGATGGTACAGTACAGAGTGTCATGCTGCAGGAGAATAGACTGAAAGGCTGCACAGGTTCTCACACGATTCTCATGGGGGCAAGCCAGAGAAAACAGGATGTTCTATACTTGCTGAGGAGATGGAGGCCTACCCGCCCTCCTGGTTCCTCTCTCCTGCAGCAGCTGATGCTGCTCTGCCTGGGCTTCATGTTCCCCTTGTATTCCTCCTCCAGACCAATAGAAATTTCCCCCGTAAGGTGGAATCCTTTTTTTGGTAACTCCGATAAGGTGGAGTAGCACTTACTTTTTAAAAAAAAGTTTAAGGTCTCAAGGAATTTCAGGAATAATTGTTGCTGCAGTTTTGGTGAAGACTTGACAAAGTGTCTCAGCAAGACTCCTGGTAGGTTCCAGAGATCCTCTTCATAATTCCAGCAGTAATGATCATGAAATTGAGAGTATCCCTTTATGTAGCACATGAAATTCACATCAACACTCAGTTTCCTCCCAAATACTGTTGGGAGAAGGTGTTAATTGAAGCACAATGACCATCAAATTCTTTGCGACCTCTTTAATGATTGCGAGCAGGTATGTTAAAGGTTAATCAATTGATGTATAAGTCTCCAGGTAGCTGTTCCTACCACAGGCTTTGACTCCTTTATTCTTGTGCTAAATATGGGCGAAATCGCATTTCAGCTAAAGAACAATCTTGGCCACCTCTTTTGTGCCTAAGAACACTGCAGATTGCTTCCAATACAGTACTTTATCACAGGGCCAGTGGAGCACAGCACATTCAACTGGCAAGTGGCCTGGTTTGTCAGCTTAAATTAGTTGTTCGAGTTTTTACAACAGGTTTTTGTTGAATCTCATAAAGAGCAGATCATTTTCCACCACCTTCCCAATTTGGGCCACCCTCCTGCTTTGTATCGGAATCCCTTTGTGTCCGCAACTCTAACATAATTTCCAACCTGGTTTTCCAAATAGGAAGATACTGTTGAAATGAAAATTCTCTGGTTTATTGTGAATGATCGTGTGTGGCATAACTTTTCATTTACAGGCATCAAACATAGCTGGATGACCTGAAGTGGGAGCTGAGAGTGTAGCATAAATTTGCAAAGGAGTTCATTAGGCTGGAAGGCAAAGTTTATAAATGATCAAAACTGAGTATCTTTCCTATCTTTTGAAGGCAATTTTGATCAAATATTTTAGGCCAAGGTGGAGTCTACAGCTTAGCCAAAGACACCATCAAGTAGTTGAAGTCAACATTAGGAACGGTGACCGGCTGCCGAGAAAATTATTCAGGGGCTAATTGACAATGAATTTGCTAGTTATCACACATCAAAGAGACTCTATGGCATTTTGGTGAGTCATGCATCACTTAATGACCTATCCTGAGAGCAACCAAATGAACAGTATTGGATTGGATTGGATTGAATTTGTTTATTGTCACGTGTACCGAGGTACAGTGAAAAGTATTTTTCTGCGAGCAGCTCAACAGATCATTAAGTACATGGGAAGAAAAGGGAATTAAGTCCACTCCACCATTCAATCATGGCTGATTTCAACTCCATTTACCCGCTCTCTCTCCATAGCCCTTAATTCCTATAAGATTTGAATCAAAGGCTCATAACCTTTGACTTTTAACCTTATAATTTGTACTCCTTTCCACCCCATCTGTGTTTGTCTATCTTGTGTGTGAGGTTAGAGGATAAGACAGTTAAAGATGGTAGTAGTTTAGCTTGTTGCTATCCAGTTACATTTACTGCATATTTCATCATTATTCTTGTTATAAATAAACAGTAATTGTGTTTCAACTTACACACCTGGTGACTGTAATTATTGGGCAGTCAAGGGCCCCAGGCTTTTGGAATTTTTATAAGAACTATCAGTTAATTCACTTGTGTTGTGACTCCGGGACACGTGGGGCTGGAATTAACTGCGCACGTGCCCAGGGTGGTGTAACAATATAATATCAGTGATTGCATTTAAAAGTACTTAATTCGTTCCAAAGCACTTTGAGATGTCAGGTGATTGTGAAAAGTGTTGTATAAATGGAAGTCTTCCGTCTGTTCTCGCCCTTTGACCAAAATAACCTTCTATGCGCAGAATGTAAATACTTTATTCATGTCACTTTTATTTCCTTTCATAAGTGATGATTGTTTTTCGTGGAACTCTTTATCAATTGAAATAAGATATCATCTCTGAAATTAACTGTTGACCTTAATTGTCCCACTCAGTTGCATGACTATTTTAAGTGTAAATGCATACAAGTCTGCTTTGTTAAGCTGATAAAACTATTGGACTAATATTAGGTTTTCCATATACATCAACAGTTACTATTATAGGTGAGCTGGTGTATCCAACGGATGAGCTTTCCTTGACGAATGTCCTTTTTTGGTGTCCTTGATTTTAATGCTTTCAACATGGTTATTCAATATGAAAATTAAGGCGAAAATTGTCCATATTGGTACAAGTGAGAAATAAATATAGGTGCTGCTACTGAGCCTTAAAGGAAAGTGCCAGTTTGATTACCATTTTTGTTTTAATGCACCAATTTGGCTCAAAAAGATATTGGCCGGAATTCTCTGAACCCACGCCGGGTCGGAGAATCGCCAGTGACGCGGGAAATTCCCGCCATGCCGCTCCGACTGGAAAATCGGCGGCAATCTCCCCCGCGCGGTCGAGGTGGCTGAAAGAGCTGACAGAGGCCCCCGCGGCGATTCTCCGTGGTCGACCGGCCGAATTCCCGCTGAGTTCCGTGGCCCATTGATGCCGGTGTGCACCACTCCGGTGTTTACACTGACGTCAACACTTGGCCAGGATTTCAGAGAATCCTGGCCAGTAACTTGTTTCGTACCATGTACTACTGTCACAGTGTAGTGCACTCACTTCATTGTTCTTTCTTAAATAAAACATTGAAAATGTTCTGTTTGTCTTGATGCTTCATGTGTGCAGTTTGTAAATTTAAGAAAACTTTGTTGACTAATGAATCAGCTGATGTGGTTGACCATGTTACTGCTCACCAAGACGTCAACATTGAAAAATAGAACATTTTTCTCGATTTCCAGCTTTAAATATTCAGGTATTGCACTTGGCAACTTTCCTGCAATCAGCCCGTCGCTCAACTGAGTATCCCTACCTCACCAATGTGATATTTACTTTTCCTACGTTCTTCTATCTTTATGGTCTCTCTGGATGAGATTGCCAAAAATCTGCCAATTTGCGAGGAATTTGAGGAAAGCTTTTGCTTGGGACTTCTGTCTGCTACCAACAGTATGAAGCTATCTAAACAGTTAATTTATGCTTCTTATAGCACATTGACCCCCCCCCCCCCCCACCCCCTTTACCTTCATTCCCCTCTCTGCGACAGTGTTCACCCAACTCTCAGAGGTGGAATTGACTGTTCTTCCCTCTTGTAACAGGAATGTTTAAGCCATTGACTGCAGCAAATCTTACTGACTTCACTCCAGGCTTGCAGCCTGCTGTATGAGTTCCAGCATTGAAATTTGGTACCTGCAACACAGGCCGCAGAGTTTTAGGAAACCAATAATGGAGCTGTTGCCAGAATTGGAGAAAGCAATGGCACTTTGCAATGCCACAACCTGTAATAATGAGGATGCATTGTAGATCACTATGGTTTAGGCTTTTATTTCCTCTTTACTGCAGCTTCAGCTGGTAGTTGGTAAAGTCTATTTGCTGTAATCTTGGCCTTTGGAATTCTATGACATGCCATGCTCAAATCAGAATCTTCAGAATATGAATGTAGATTCTATATCATGTCTGTCCAAGATTGGATGACATCACACTCTATCTATTTTATATTGAAGCTAGCATACAGGTCATCAAACTGTTACCATTATATTCCCTAAGGAAATTCCAATGTTGAAATGTCCACATTTCCTCATAAATCCTGTAGATGGCACTATAATAGTATTTCCAATGTTGATGTGATCACTGACCACGGATACCTCTCCATAACACTATCACATGCTGCAGCATTATCTTTATTCCACAAATCACAATCACGTTTTCTGAAAGATCTTGTCCATTGCTTTCTCAATAATAAATATGCGATGTCCAACGTAAAGCATTGAACAACATTTTAAAATTCCCCAAATTATATATTACAATATCTTTAAAGTGTTTCTTTATTTGAAGGCCTCAGCCTCTCCCTAAAGTTTTGGGTTTGGGTTCGATTGTTTTACTGCGAACGGCTGAATGCAGATTGCACAGACTGAGCATGTGCGGTGCCTCTAATCTGTCAGGCTACATCAGGATAGTCAGTGGTACTGTTGGGATATTAGTTTTCAGCTTTCAAGTGTTATGTTCAGTTGCTTTTGCCAGACAACAAATTTAAAAAACTTTATGAATGTTTCTTTTTTTTTAAATCATGAAGGTTGAATATGTGAGAGAGAAATGATCATATACTAGCTGCACACCAGTGTAACTATTGTGTTCTATAAGATAGTATATTAAACTGAGAAAGTGTGGAGGGGGGGGGAAGAAAATGGGGGCGGGGGGGGTTGGGGGGGGGGGAACAGCTTAATTTTAGTTAATTTTTTAAAATAATTGAATTTTGAGGTAAAGAGAAACATTTGAAGTAATTTGTCTTAAGTGCTACTGCCAGAAAACATAAATAATCTAATTGTAGATGTCACAATAATTTGTTCTTCGAGGTGAAGATTGACCATGTCCATCATCTGGGGTGTTGTGTGTGGTCCCAGTGGGCATCTAGGTGACTGTTAAGGCTGATCGGTACTTGGAGGTTTCCCTGCAAATGGGGAAGGATGCCACAGACGATTGAGTTTTGGACAAGCTGCTGGCTCAGGATTTTCTCTCCTTGCGTTTTCCCTCTGCCTCTGCTATACATTTGCTTTCAAAGGAGACTGCACCCTTTCTTATTTGGTCAGGCTGGGTGCAGTGAGGTTCTCTCAGGGCTGATGTCAAAACTCCTCAGTAAAGCCTTCAGTGTGTCCCTGTAGTGCTTCCGATGGATGGCATGGAAGTGCACTCCAAATTCAAGCTCTCTGTAGGAGATTTGCTTTCTTTAAGTGAGTGTCAGGTATTCTGGCTGCAGGGCCAGCTCGGCTCAGTTGTGACTCTCTCAGAATGGCGTGTGTGTTTGGTCAGCTGGGGTGAGCACATGAGTGCCTGGTACATTGTCTTGCTTTCTGAACTACAGAAGCTGCAAAAAGCAGCTCAAGTGAAAGTGGTTGAGTTTCTTGTCCTGACTCTGCTATACTGCCCAAGTCATTCATACGGAGAGCAGAGTGGGTAGAACTACTGTTTTCAGTTTGGGAAGGCAGACTTACACCTCTTCATTCCCAGAATGATGTTTTAAGTCCATTAAAGGCTATACTTGCTTTGGCAATTCTTGCATGTATCTCACTGTCAAGAGAGACAGCTTGAGAGAGTGTGCTACCGAGATAAGTGAACTTATCTACTGCTGACACATTCTGGTCATGGTCTGTGTTATAATCTGCACTGAGGTCATGGGGTCTTGATCATTAAGTTCCCTATGGCCTTACCTGAATAAGATCTTCCCTGATGAGGGGGCAGGGCTAAACCCTTAACCGGGAAACTCTGTGGACATAAAAATCCCAACTCAAGTGTGGGTCGGCGTGCTGAGACTCTTTGGGGAATGGTGAGTGTAACTTATTATTTGTGTATTAAACCTTTTGTTCCACATCCAATATCATTTCCTCGTGGTCGCTTGCCAGGATACTACACTGGCGCCGAGGATCAAGTGGAGCTGCCAGAGGCACATTTCTTCAGAACTCGGCCCACTTTGCAAAGGCTTCAGGAGGCCTCCGGCCAGGCATCATGTATGCAGCATGTAGGGAAGCTAGAGGCGTTTGCCGCCGATGCGGGTGATTGGAACCAGTACAACGCAGGGAAAATTCTTGCTGAATTTTGTCACTTTGGAACGGTATTTTCCAAGTTGGTTTGTGGTACCTGGGATGTGGAAACCCAGAGGAGGCTGTTGGCCGAG